>NC_053437.1:57730773-58431403 GCF_007990345.1 Gossypium hirsutum
TCCCTTTCATTCTTTGTATCTTAAAATAAAACAAAAGCAATACTCAAATTCTAAAATTCATTTAAAAATTCTATCAAGAGGAAATTATTTAAAACAAGAAAATGTGGGAGCATTTGCTGAAACTCGTTTGATTTGACGTATTGTAAGTCTAATAAGAAAGATTACAAGGTAGAAGTGAATTCTAATTGAACCAGTGATTTACCGGTGGTGATTTTCCTACCTATTTTCTGATACATCGCTGATTATTCAGAGTATTACCATTTTTGTATTGTATTTTACCAAAACAATTTTTTTATATATATATTAGCAGTGTAGTGATATTAGTTTAATTTAGAGTTTAAAAATAAATACGAAAATTCAAAAAGGTACTGCAAAAGCATTGCTTTCTACCAAGGTTTTTCGAATTTCTCAAAGGACAGTTTGGTTTCGCCAAGACACTGTTCTTCTCTGGTGTTGGTGTTGTTCGGTTGATGGGTTCAGCTGTGCCTCATCACCACAGCTGCTTCTCCCCGCCACCAGCTCCGCCTAGGGTTCCACCTCCGCCTTCAAGGTACCCCCATCTATTACTTTCCATTTCCCTGCTGAGAAATCCCATCAAATTTATCTTTAAGGAAAAAAAAAAGAGAGAGAATAAAAAGATTGATTCTTTGATTCTTATGTCATTCAGAAACTCTGTCATCTATGTAATGTGTCTAGATTGAAGCATGTATGGTCTGAAACAACTTCCAAACCCATGAGAACAGGCAATTTTCGATTTGCAAATGATTCTGTCTGTCATTCGTGTTCATCTTACTTATTCTTCAATGGGGAAGAACAAAGAAAAGAGTATGGAAATGCGGGTAATAGTGGATCATCCAAGATAGATACTTACAGGAGAAATTCATTTAACACAAGGAAATTGCCCTACACCCTTATAGATGTTAATGTGTTGTAAGTTTTCGCTTGTGAAAACAACTACATGTTCATTCAACAAAAGATTGAATTGTCTGTATAAAAACGAAAAGTAAATTATATGATTTGCAGAATTTATGTTGCACAATTGGCAACACGAGGGAAGCTCTTGCTTTGGTTTCATTGTAGTTTTAGAAACTGTGGGTTGATATTTGATTACTGGTTATGCATATTGTATTTTGACTCTGTCAAAGAAAACTAGGTGCCGCTACAAGTTACTGGTTCTTCCAAGCACCCGCAGTTGGTACATCAGGCTCAATATTTAGATTAGTAAGTCACCTCGAACTTATTCGCAAAATAAGATTAATGTTCATAAGAATCTCTTCCAACTAATGAATCTCTGCCTTGAAAATTTAGGTTTTCTTTTTTCATTTTCTTTTGAAATAGATTTTTTTGCTTTTATTGCCTGTCTTTGTCTCATTTGACATTCTCTTGGTTGTCTAGGTTGGTTCTGTTGCTGTGTTTGTAACTAGATATATAGGTATGATCAGAGATGCCAAAGAAGATCTGCAACACAGCACAAGTTATTTCCACAAACCCAGTATGATTCTAAGTTTTCGCTACTCTATGTTTGAGAACCTAAAACCATATAATTACCTATCAAAAAACCTGTCTCATGCATACCAAATGCAGTCCCTAGAGTTGGATGCCTTTGTAAGTCTAGATTTATTCAAGTTTCTGCTATGTTACTGCTTGATACAATGATTTCCTTGAAGAAAATCGTAGTATCTAATAATCCTCCAGCCTACTTTCATAGTGCATCAAGTGCTTTTGCTCTTAAATTTCCAAGCTCAGTGGTAATGAATGTTGATCATGCATGTTATTAGGCTAACGTCAAGTGGCACCGATAAATGTGGTTATGTAAGTCTTAACTACCATGCCTTCTTGTACGTGTACTTATAGTATACCCATATTTAAAGTAACGGTTTTCTATTATAAGAATCTCCTTATACTTCATTAATACAGACATTTACAGTTTTACTTCCAAGATTGTTTCATATCTTAACTTACAATTTCAGATAGGAGGCTTGATTTGAGGAGCCGCAGTTTACTGGTCTGTAGGACCTGCATGGAAGTATGAATCTATGGCCAGCAATGGCCAAAGAATATTCTCAGACTGAAAACCATTTTTTACCTTACTGACAGAAAGCTGAAACTTCAATGAACAAGTGTAAGTATTGGCAATTGTGACACAGGGTCTGATTTAAATTGGTTGTAGCTATACTATATGCAAAGTATAGCTAGCGGTTTGCAAGGTAGAAGTGAATTCTAATCGAATCAATGATTTACCAGAAAATAATCGAAGGGATGATGGTGATTTCCCTAGCTATTTTCTGATACATCACTGACCGTTCAGAGTTCACCACCATTTCTGTATTGCATTTTAGCAAAACAATCTGTTTTCTGATATCTGTAGTGTGGTGAAGTTTGAAGTGAAGATGGCCTTTTTTTATATTGTAGCTCATTGAATCTTGACCATTGATTTATGATTATTACACTTAATCATATCCGTTAAAAAATGGGAAACTTAATTAATGCTAACATTTATAAAAATTCCTTATATGGCATTATGCATATCCACCACCTACCACTTTAGATTATCATTTAGTGTTAGTGAAATATAAGTTGCTGTTTATCTTTACTAATACAAAAAAATATAACCGCGTTCGGTGCATGAGTTAATCGTAGACAATAAAATTATGGAATTATATTAGATTTTTTAGAAAATACAACTTGAACTACATGCAGGGAGGCTCAAGTGGTATCATACTTGCAAGTAGATTGCCTATATGCCTTAGGTTGGTGCTTCAAGCCTCCTCACACATAAATGATTTCCATAATTAATGTTAGACACTATACTGGCACCTCTCCAGTGAGTTTTGCAGGTCATATCTATGTCAACCGAGGTGCTCTTGACTCTACGAACCCACGCCTACGGCAGGCCTCTTAAAGCAGTCGGGCTCTCAGCAAATTCAGAAGGATAAAACTCTGCCACGGGAAGAATACCTTACATTGTTAGGGGTTCAATTGCCTCATTGACAAAAGAGAGATTTGGAGGTTGGCCACATCCTCTTTTGCATGCTAATATTGGACGCCTTATTTCTATATTTGATGGTTTCAAATTACTCAACTAGGAAGTTTATTTCTATATTTGATTTAATAGAATTTTTTATTTTCAGGTCAATTGTTATTCTTTGAATTCTGATGGACCTACGATGGAGAATTTAAGCGGTCCAAGGAGATTCCTTGTAGTTTACTTCCCCTCTGCTCTTTCAAGTAACAACTCTTAAACTCATTACGGTACCTTATAAATTGCTGGTTGTGCAAAATACCTGCTGTTGGTGCATTAGGTGTAATCTTTGGATTAGTAAGTCATCTTGAACTTATTCACAAAATAAGATTAATGTTGATAAGGACCTGTTCCAACTAATGATTGTCCGCTTTTAAAATCTAGGTTTTCTTTTCTTTCTTTTTTTTTCTTTTTTGCTTGGGAAATTGATTGTTTGCTTTTATCGCCGGTCTTTTTCTCATTTGACAATCTCTTGGCTGTTTAAGTTTGTTTTGTTGCTGTGTTTGTCTTGAGACAGAGGTATGATCAGAAATCCCAAACACTGTATGATTCAAAGCTTTCGCAATTCAATGTTTGAGATTCGGAGGAACCATATAAAGACATGTCAATAAACCCATCTCATATATACCAAATGCAGTCCCTAGAGTTGATGCCTTAGTAAGTCTAGATTTATTCAAGTTTCTGTTATGTTACTGGTGTGATACAATGAGTACCCTGAAAAAAGGTGTAGTCTCTACCGTCCTCAAGTGGACTTTTCTTAACGCATCAAATGCTTTTGCATGAATGTTGATCATGCAGGTTATTGGGCTAATGTCTAGAGGCATTGATAATAGGGGAGACATAAGTTTTAACTATTACACGTCTGCTTGTAGTAGACCCCTATTCAATTGAAAAAATAATTTAATTAATGAGAAAAGTAAATAATATTTATTCGACAAAAAATTTTATGAGTTAATTTAATAATTAAATTACACATATAATTAACTTGAAGCCCAATTAAGCCCGGTTGAATAGAGAGGAGTTGGGCATTTTCTAATACTAGAGAGGGCTTGATGCGGCCCCCTATAGTACACCCATTTTGGGGGTTGTATTTTTCTTTTTAAAATACTATTATTGAGACTATCTTATTGAGACTCGTCTTGTTTTTTCTATAAATACGAAGTTGAGGGCTAAGTCAAAATACACACTTCTCCACATCAATTTAGAAAGATTACAAGGATTCTTCTTTCCGTTTTTAGCCCAAATTTTTAAATTTTCATCGATTTGTGAAAATGTCCACTGTTGCAAATTGAGATCAATAATAACAGAAAATACGGTGATCAAAAGCCAAGAATGATTCAATCTACTTCCTACATAACATAAAAACAATTCAGAAAAAATATTGTACAATGTTTATGGTGTAAATCAAATAATCGAATTCCCTAATACTCTCTTCTGTGATTAAATTTTGATAAGATGTGATATTTTTGCATAAACACATTTTATGTATTATATGTATGAATGTTTCGGTAAGTGTAATTATTTTATATTGATATAAAGTAATTTTGTCAAAATTTTTGATTCCTACGTTTAGATCGATTGTACTTAAGTTATTTTTCAAGTTTGTAATGTAGATTATCATTATCCCATAGGTTTTATTTTATTTTATTTTTTGGTAAGAAAATATAAAAATCACTCACAAAGATAAATCAGTTACACTGCAAACAAGCTGTCCATCAATCTGAAATTGCTCAATGATTTCTATCGGGATCTCCTTGAACCTTATAGAACCATACCGGAATTTTTGCATTTCATTGGCTAAAGTATAAGTTGTAGCATTGGCTTTTGTTAGAATCTTCTGTATGATCACCTACCACTCTCTTCTAAAAAATTCTTGCATTTTTATAACAAATCCCTATTCAATTGACCACGAGACTTATCTTAAATTGTCATAAGAGCTTGAGCACAATCCGTTTTAACAAAAATATTATCCCATTTCACATCCTAAGCCAACATAAGAGCATAATAATTTGCCCAAAGTTCTGCATGCTCAACGCTACACCTTCAAATGTTCCTCACCATGCCTCCAAGCCATCTACCCACATCATCTCTAGCCACCACTGTAGCCAAAGCAAACCCCAAACTCGGGGATCTCGCCCCATCCGTGTTTAACTTAATGTAGCCCAATGATGGAGGTTTCCATTGACGACAATGTGTTAGTCTCGTAAAATTACCAACATAGGGCAGAAGAGTATAATTAATAGATTTCGCCCAACACCACGAAGATTGAAGAATATGAGCCGAAAATGGATTATGTTCTTTGTAATTGGACGACTTTTGATGAAACTTGGGAAAGCATGGTGGACACGTAAATTTATAAACAAAGAGAACAAACACAACTGAGTGGAAGGACGAAGCATCATGCCCCAACCAAACACACGACAATATCAAAGTGCGAAGGCATCAGCACCCTAGTGCGAAGCCCAACACATTGGAGCATCAGGGCGTTGCACCCAAGCACAATGTGCACCAACCGCATAAGCCGAGGCTATCGCAACACCAGCATGTAGGGTAACCAAGGTCATTGCAATCCTAGTTGCAAGACAAGTGCACGGAAGGGAAATGAAGCCGAGGCCATCAGAACCCCAATGGAACCCACAACCGAGGCAGCAAGGGCATTATGCCCTAAGCCAAGCGTGCTAGGTGCGCAACGCATGAAGGGGGCTGTCCCCTCAAGGCACACGACTACACAACAACATAGCCCGATTGAGTGGCATCAAACGCCAATGCCTTCATGTAAGCAAGAAGTGTGATGGGATCGTCAACAAGCTTGCACAAGCGATGAGCGGTTGCAACGACATCGTGTGATGGCTATAAATTTAAAGGTTTGTGATTATTTTGGGGAATCACATGAAAACCAAAGTTTACTTTGGGAATATTTATAATTTCTTTTTTATTATTATATTTTTTTCCTTAGGATGAAACCAAATCTTTAGCCGGTCAAAGTCTATATTTTTATGGTTCAGTACTTTCGAACATTATGAATGTAAAAATAATTATTTTAAATAAGCACAAAAGTTGAAAAATAAATTAAAAATAATACTCAAATTATTGATATTATGTTGATAGTCAAATTACTAATATTATGGTCATATATAACATAAAATTAAAATGATATTTAATTTATTTGAAAGTAAATGATATTTGATTTTAATATATAAATCATATTTTAGTTATTAAAATTAGATACAAACATTACTCTTGAATTTCACAAACAAATCTGTCTAAATCTTTCATTTCTAGAGATTTTCCAAAGTTGAGAGATGGTAAAAAAGGGAAACTAGTATAGGTATAACCACAAAATTCACCTACATAAGCACTTGAGTAAATGCTTCAATGCTAGACCCTACAAACTTCCTAGCTTAAACTAATATTTATTTACAGATCAAAACAGTTAAAAGAAACATGAAAGCAACTAGCATTCTACGAGTAAGCATTGTCAATGCATACTGCAATTACTTTCATGTTTATACTACCATTTATAGACCAAAACAGTCTAGCACATAAAGAAGGCAATTTTATGATGCAAGTTCATTGTCAATGATACCTCCGAGTACGAACGTTGTTCACCTTCCATTGTGGCTCATATTGTAGATGATCCTCCAATTTCACCAGGTTGAACTTGTAAACATATTTACCAGAGTCCATTCTAATTTCTTTCCAACAATGGTTCACTTGGTACAAGCCTTCGTAAACAAACTTGTAGCCGCTCTCGTTTGTGTTGCCGATGTTGTCGAACCTACGTATCACCCTGACTGGCTTCCTGTCAATCATATTGTTCATCAATGCACGGTTCCCACCAACAAGCTTTTGATCTTTAAGTTTCTTAAACCCACAAAAGCTAGGATTTTCACCTTCCCCGCAGTAAGTAAACTCATCGGACGAAACCTTTCTTGTACAACTATCGTATCGACCGGAATCGACAATGCTCGTAGCCCAAATTTTGCTACCATTGAGAGAAGTGATACAATCTATCCCTTTTCGAAATTCACTGTGAAGTCCGACAATGCACAACTCACCCCTCCAATGGAAACCATCACCAACTTCAATCCCTGCAACGCATCCTATTTGCTTGGCTGTGTTGACCCATTTTCCCAAACACCTAACCAGCTTCGCTAGTCTCATATGTTGCCCTATGCCGGAAGGTTTCCCTCGTTCCAAGCCCATCCCATGATCCTTTGAAATACTCTCGCGGTAATCCTTGTCTGAAAGTAACCGTCTGTAACATCTCAGAGCTTCCTTGATAGCACTGCGACATTCATACCATTCTGGAGTAAAAGCAGTCTGTTGGTTAGAACAAATTCCTCGGGGATGAACCTTAACATGCCGCACAACTTTGCCAACATGTCTTGCTTGCTTAGACTTAGATAAAGGTCCCTCTTTCACTGGTTTTGGACGCGATGACACCATGATTAAACCCTGGTTGCACCATTAGCCACCCAAATGAACGTTAAAAATCCAGGCAAAACACATTAAAAAAAATCCATTGCAACGCTAAAAAAGTGAATAGAAAAACAAGGCGAAACCCACAAAAATAAACATGGAAAACAAGGGAATAGTTCAAAAAAAGCAAGCAAACCTTAAACGTAGTGAAAGAGAAGATAAAAGAAGACTGTAAGACAAAAATAAACGTATAGGAAGTGAATGTGACACCCTGAACAATTAAAACCAAAAAACAAGTCGAAAAACCCCAGGCTAAAAACAGAAGCTCCAATGGCAGGATGCAATAAAAAGGAGCAGAAGAAAACAAAATGAAAAAGAAATATATATATATATACCTGGAAAAGTTATTTGCAAAGAGTAAAGTTGAAAACTTTGAAATCTTCACTCTTAACAAAGAAATACTAGAAGCGAAACCTTTTAGAGTAAAGAGAATGAGAAGCGATGAAACTTTTGAAATGGGATGGAGACGATGGTGAACGTGGTGGTTTTTTTCTTCTACAGAGAGGGATGCAGTTGAAAAGACGTGGACAGGCTGTAATGTCTACAGTTTTACGGCAGTAAAAATTTGTCCGATGTTTCTTACAGCATACGCTATCAATTTTATTTCAGAGAGGGGATAGGGGAAAGGACGGATGCGGTCAGGGTAAAATGGTTTTTACTGCTTTAACTCTTTGAGATCAAATATTAATTTATTTGCTTTGATTTTTAATTATTTTTAATGACATTATTAATTATTTTCTAAGTATAATTATAATATAGTAAATATTAATATAAATTTTGTTTACTATAGAAATGATTTAAATGTCGTTTAATATGTTGATTTAAGTGCAATCGTAATGAATATTACATGTTCAAACCTCTAAGACACCATTGATAGGAAGAGCAGCCAAAAACATTTAACACAAATTGTAAATTTAACATAGAGGATACCAAAAATATTGAGTTTATACCATTATTTTAAAATTCTAAACAAACAAACCAAATTAAATAAGGTCACACCAATACTTTTTACACTAAACTGGTGATTGATTCGATCAGACCATCAGTTTGATAATCCAACTAATTTGATTAAAAATTTAAAAATTATGTTCAATCACCCAATTTAATCGGTCCATATCGATTCCAAAGTCAACTGATTCAAAGTCCTTCTCTAGACCCATACCTTGACCGGTTTCCAATCCAACAAATCTAACTGGCCCGATCTGGTTCAAACAACATTGTGTCATAGGAGTGAGAGTTCGATCCAATCAAGTCAAATCGAATAAAATAAATTCGAGTTGACAAATCTTATTTTATCATATTAACTCGATTTGAATTTTTTCTAATGGAGTCGAGTTGAATTGAGTTAAATTAAAAAAATTAAACATATCAAATTAAAATTGTTACAACACAACTAATTTCATGTTAAAGCACATAAATTTGAAATCATATATATTTTTAATTTTTTTTTAAAACAAAATAAAAATAAAGATACTGATAAACTTGAACCATTAATTTATTTATTTAGGTCCCAAAATTATTATTTTAGAAAATTTTAAAATTTTAACTTTCTTTGTATATTTTTTAGATTTTTTAAAATATAAACTTTGGATTTTTTATAAATATTTTGAATTTTAAAAATCATTTTGAAATTTTGAAAAGAAAATTGTAATTGTTTTTTAAAGAGAGACCGATTTGTTCATTTTTTAAATTGACAAGGACCAAAAAGATATTTATACCAATCTATTATTCAAATTGTAAAATTCAATTCGACTCGAGCTCAAAACTCAAATTACTTATTCGAGTTGAATCGAAAAAATCAAATAACTTAATTCGATTAATTCAAAATTTAAAAAAAATATTTTTTTAGAATTAAATCAAATTTTACTCGCCCCTATTGAGTCCGAAAGAATACATTTGATGTAAAAAACAGTCTTTTCAAATTTATTCAACAAAGATTTTAGATGAAGTGGTAAAATAAATTGTATATAAATTTTACTAAACACGTGTTTTATCATTGAATATGTAGTTTTTAATTGTTTTATTTAAAAATTATATAAATGTGTGAAAAAGAAAAGAATGTAAGTATATTAATTGTCAATTAAAAGAAAAGCTATATATATATATATTTTTTTCAATCATTGAAATTGAATTTCATGTCATTTTTATAGTTCATGTTCAAAATTCATGGCTTCCATCTCGACAATGTGTTCTCTAAAGTCCGAACCTTGTTTGAGCTTTAAAAGTGTAATGTGCTGCATCATTGCACTCAACATTTATTGGTATCTATTTTATATTATATATTTACATATAAAATATGTAAACGTAAAATGTTATTTCAATGCCAATAAAGTTGTGTAAATTGAATCAAATCAAAATTTTAAATGTACAATTACATAAAATTTAAATTCACATATCACATTACATTAAATCAAAATTCATATATAATTATAATATTCATCCCTAATAAAAATATATACCTATATTAACCTTCTGCATCACATAAAAACAAATAAGTTGTTAAAAATAAATAAAATGCATAAAAATTAATTATCAAATAGATATTAAAATCTATGTTTAATTTGCATAAATTAAAAACAACTAATATAGATTTACACTAAAAATCGAGTAAAACTATTATAAGAGAACGAAGGACTCACCTAAGAGAAGTCACAGAGCACAACATTTTTTTTTTCTGTAAAGATTTTCTTATTCAGTATTGAGGGTTTGATTATTGTCTTGAGTAAGGAGAAATGGTCAACAAAAAACAGGATAAACTATAAAAATAGCTATTATTGTTTCTTTTAGATTATATTTTAGTCACTTATATTTTAAATGTTACGTTTAGTCACTTAAGTTATCGTTTTATTACGAAGTGGTCACTCTACCATTAAGCTCCGTTACCTCCCTAACAGCGATCCTATGTGGCAGTCCAAATGGGTTTTAAATACCAACTTGGATGTCCTACGTGACAGTCTAAATTAAATTTATTTAATTAAAAAAACCTATTTTCATCCCAGTAACTGGACATCCTAGTTGGCATTTAAAACTCATTTGGACTGCCAAGTAGGACTATCGTTAAGGAGGTGACAGAGTTTAACGGTAAAGTGACCACTTCGTAACAAAACGATAACATAAGTGACTAAAATATAACATTTCAAACATAAATGACTAAAATATATCTGAAACAAACAAAAGTAACTATTTTTATAATTTACCCAAAAAAAATAACATTGTTGAACTCTAGCATAAAAAAAAGTTGAATTTAATTGAGAGAGATTTAAGCTCATAATTGAATTTATTTGATAATAATAATAATAATTAATTGAGAGGGATTTAAGCTATTAAATATGATATAATCAACTCATATTTATATCGTTCAACTTTACCATGATTAATTGAGAAACCTTCAAGGAAAGGTAAATTAATTGAGAGAGATTTAAGTTACTAAAACTAATTTTATCTAGGGACCCAAAAAAGTTAATTTATTTCATAATAATCATATCAAATTAAATCAATTAAGAGACATTTAATCTTTTTTAATATAATTTGATTTAAATTTAATCAAAATTTTAAACTTAAATAAATTAACATGTACTAATATTAATTTTTGAAATCATCGAAGAAAGAATATTTAAGACTTTTATTAATTAAAAATATCAATATAAAATATATGGAAAAAAATTAAGATATCATTTTATTACTATCAAATTTAATAGGGCAATTTACTCTTAAAAACCTAATTTTTTTTAAAATTTACCGAAATGGGCCCAGTATTTTATTATTTACCGGAATGGACCATTTTTCCCTAAATCGCGTCCACGTCAGCGCGATGTCAAGGGACATGCCAGCAAATCGCATCCACGTCAGCGCGCTTTGCTGACGTGGACACAAATCGCGCTTCAGAGGACGCGATTTGTTGCCATGTCAGTAAAGCCGCTGACGTGGACGTGATTTGCCCCGAGCGTGAACAGTGCAACGGTCAATTTTTTGATCGTTGCCCCCCTAACGGTCCAAAAAAAAACTATAAATACCCCCACCCTTACTTTAAGCGTTTTTTTAAACTATTTGCTCAAAAACGTCAACTCGAAATTATTTTTTCCAAGACCAACTGTAGCAAAAACGCATCCACGAGGGCGCGATTTCACAAATTCTTCTCATAAAGCATCCTGCTTGAAGCGTTTTTTTAAACTATTTACTCAGAAACGTCAAGTCGAAATTATTTTTTTAGAACCTACTGTAGCAAAAGCGCGTACACGTGGGCGCGACTTCAAAAATCCTTCTGATAAATCATCCTGCTTTGATTTTATCTTAAAAACCCATAAACACGAAACGTAATTCAATTTTGAATAAATTTTAATTAATTTAATTACGAAACCCTAAACCCTAATCCCTTATTTGTTTACTTTTTTCTCTAAAAACCCTAAAAACCATAATGTGGGAAACACGGCGAAATCGCGTCCCCAAGGGCGCGCTACGTGCCAGGAAATCGCGTCCACGTCAGCGCACTTCGCTGACGTGGAAACAAATCGCGCTTCAGAGGACGCAATTTGTTGCCATGTCAGCAAAGCGCGCTGACGTGGACGCGATTTCTTGGCACGTCCCCTGACATCGTGCTGACGTAGACGCAATTTAGGGGAAAATGGCCCATTCCGGTAAATAATAAAATACCGGGCCTGTAACACCCCTTACCCGTATCCAACACCGGAATAGGGTACGAGGCATTACCAAAACACATACACTTGTAAACGTATTTAACCGAGTTATAAAATTTCATCAAAATTAAAACTTTCAAAAATAATTAACATGTTTCTATAACTTTTCACAATATATCCTCAAAATATTATAATCATAATAATTAGGGCCTGCGAGACCCGATACATACTCATGCAATTTAATGCTTCATTTCCATTTCATTCAATTCGCAATTTCTCATGCTCATAATTTAAATCATATCACTAGAAATTTCCATTTAATTCACGTACAATTCAATGACATCAAATTCAAAACTAATACGTATTTACCATTTAACTCAATGTTTATTGATTATACCATTCAATAACACATTTATGAAATTCTCAATTTAGCAATGAAAATATCACTTTAGTTTGAATAACAACATCGTCCTGATATAAATACACTACCACTTATCCATTTACTTTAATTCTTTTGGGCCCATTTGTCACTTACCATCCTTAATCAAATTAGGGAACGGTCACGGAAAATTGAGTACTTCACTTTCACTTTGCCATAGTATAACTATGGTCTTACGTATGATCACTTATCACTTGTCCCTTGATCAGATAAGTGTAGCCACTTATCACTTTGTTTCTTGATCAGATAAGTGTAGCCACTTATCACTTTGTCTCTTGATCAGATAAGTGTAGCTAAAGCTATCACTTATCACTTTGTCTCTTGATCAGATAAGTATAGCCGAAGCTATCACTTATCACTTTTCACTTGTCACTTGATCAGATAAGTGTAGCCGAAGCTATCACTTATCACTTTCCACTTGTCACTTGATCAGATAAGTGTAGCTGAAGCTATCACTTATCACTTTGTCACTTGATCAGATAAGTATAGCCGAAGCTATAACTTATCACTTTATCACTTGATCAGATAAGTATAGCCGAAGCTATTACTTATCACTTTCCACTTGTCACTTGATCAGATAAGTGTAGCTAAAGCTACCACTTATCACTTTATCACTTGATCAGAAGTACTCAAATCCGGCGTTCCGCTCAATTTGATCATTTATTCATATATCATGCTTACCAACATGTGTTAATTCATAAACCATTCATGGTATTATTTCATGCCAAATCATATACTGAATATACCATACACACATACTATGAAACTTTATTTTCACACATGAGCTTAAACCATGACCAATAATGCACAAAAATAAGCATCATTCATATTTCATCGTTTATGAGTTATAATCAAACATATGACCATTTATACACGAATCATTCATATATTTCCCAATTTTCCTCCTCCTCCTCTCCATTCCACATCCTTAATGTGTATAACACACTTAAACAACATTAACCATAATTTCAATATTCACTAACATGTATATTCAAAGCTGTTTATCCGAGTCAGAGTCACTAAATTATTTTTATCCGGAGCTACAGAGCTCCAAATTAAGATCCGTTAATTTTCCCTGAAACTAGACTTACATATCTTCATACCATAAAATTTTCATAATTTTTTGTTCAGCCAAATAGTACAGTTTATTCTTTAAAGTTTCCCCTGTTTCGCTGTCTGACAGTTCCGACCACTCTTCACTAAAAATTAATTATCTCATTATACAGAATTCGGATGATGTTTTAGCTTGTTTCTTCTAAAAATAGACTCATTAAGGATTCTAACCATATAAACTATAACTCATAATCATTTCTGTACAATTTTTAATGATTTTCCAAAGTCAGAACAGGGGAACCCGAATTCATTCTGACCTTGTCTCACAAAATCTATTATATCTCATGATTTACAATTCCATTGCTCACATCATTTCTTTTATAAGAAACTAGACTCAATAAGCTTTAATTTCATATTTTATTCATCCTCTAATTCAATCTATACAATTTTTGGTGATTTTTCAAAGTTACACTACTGCTGCTGTCCAAAACTGCTTTAGTGCAAAATGTTGATTTCCATTTTGCCCCAAATTTCACAGTTTATACAATTCGGTCCTTTCTCAATTAACCCCTCAATTAATCTAATTTTCTCAATTAGTACTTTACTAGACATTATAAGTTGTTACACAACTATTGAAATTCAGAATTGCCACATATAACTCTATCTTCAAACTCTTTTACTATTAGGTCCCAAACATTCACTTTCTATTCAATTCTTTCAATAAAATCAGCATATGAACAATTTAAAGCTCTAATTTCATGCTAAATCATCATATACTTCCAGCACATATTCATATCAACTTTCAACTTCTTTCATAAAATCAAAAACTAATGAATTTAACAAGTGGGCCTAGTTGTAAAAGTCATAAAAATACAAAAATTTCAAGAAATAGTCAAGAATTGAACTTACTTGTAATAAAAATATGAAGAACCAGCTTGAAGAAGCCCTTCCATGGTGTTTTAGCTGATGAGAATTCAGAAAAATGAAGAGAAATCTAGATAATTCCACTTGGGTCCTAACTTTATTAAGCAAATTTTGCAATTTTCCAATTTTGCCCTTAATTCTCCTTACTTTCTTGCTGATTTCATGCCTCTGCCGTCCAGCCCAAATAGACCTTGGGTCTATTTTCTTTTAAGCCCTCTTCCTTTTATCATTTAAGCTATTTAATCATTTCCCAAAATTTTGCATTTGTTACAATTTAGTCCTTTTTGTTCAATTAATTATCGGAACTTTAAAATTTCTTAACGAAACTTTAATACTAACTTTTTAACACTCCATAAATATTTATAAAAATATTTATGGCTCAGTTTAAAATCCCCGAGGTCTTGATACCTCATTTCGATTCTAATTATTTTAATATTTATTTCTAGTGCACTATTCACTATTTCAAAAATTTTCCTAACTTCATATTTAACTTATACTTGCTAAATTAATAATATTTTCTACCCATTTGTCGAATTTAGTGATCTCGAATCACCGTTCCGACACCTCTAAAAATTCAAGCCATTACATTTTTTTTTCGTCGGATTTGTGGTCCCGAAACCACTGTTCCGACTAAGCCTAAAATCGGGCTATTACAGGGCCTATTTCGGTAAATTAAAAAAAAATTGGCTTTTTTTGGTATTTTGTCCAATTTAATACAGAATTATTCTAAAAGCTTTTTTTCCCTTTTCCGAGAAGAAGCAACTTTTTTATTTAATTAAATCTAATAAATACATATATAAAAAAATAAACATTTTTTTATTTATACTCGACACCAACTCAATTAAAAAAAATACTAAAAATCAACCTTTATATAAAATTTATAAAAAAATTATTATGGAAAAAATTATAAATTATGAGATTTTAACCAAAATCACAAGCAATCTAAATTTTTAATTTATCATTTCAATTAAGAACTCGCTGTATGATTTTTTATATAAAATTTGTCTTTCACTCACACTGTGTTCTCTATATGTACACACTTATTATGAGTTCCAACTTAATTGAAAATAATTAATATACCTTTTTTTTAATGATAATTAATAATTTATGATAAATTTTTTTCATATTTTTATATAATTTTTAAATAAAATAATTAAAAACCACATATCCAATATTTAAATATGTACTGAATGAAGTTTAGGTTGTATTTGTTTAACTGAAAATAATTTTTGAAATTTTATTTTTGAAAAGTGGGTTGAATTTTTTTAGAAAATCTTATATATTTTTTTTATGTTTGAATGACTATGCACAAAATATTTTTCATTGTTTGACAATTTTTCCTACAATCATTTTTAAAAGTTGTTATTAGTTAAACGAACACGACATAAATATATTTGTTACAAAATATTATAGTACGATTTACTTTTGACAATTAAAATTTGTTTTTTATAATAACACTAGAAATCCTATCACACGCGTATGCGTGTGAACTAGACCTATTAATGGGCCGAGCCACTTGGCCTGTCTCAAGACTTGCCCGAAAAGTAAGAAGGTTTGGGTAAAAATATAGGTCTGAAAAATAGATTTGGGGTAGAAAAATAAGACCCTTTAAAAAATGGGTCGAGTCTCAAGTAAGGTTTTTTTTTTTAGAGCCTGACCCAGCCCGAATTTGAAAAAAAATTGTTGTTTTTTTATTGTTTTGTTGCTATTTTCTTGTTGTTTTTTTCACTGTTTTGCTATCATTTTACTATCATGTTGCTGCTATTTTGTTGTTATTGTTTGAATATTATATAACTCTTGTTTTATTGTTAATTTTGTTACTATTTTGAAGGCATTTACTTGTTAAGTTGCACATGTTTTAGTGTTATTTAATTATACATATTTTTTAATTTATTTTCAATTTATTCGAAAACATTTGTTTTAATATTTTTAGTATTTTTTTATGTATTATATATATATTTTAAAACAATATAAAAAAATTAATATTGTCGGGCTGAGCTCGGGTTTTAGTATTTTTATCCTGGTCAGGCTTGAATAAAATTTTAAACTCATTTTTCGGGTCGGGTCCAAGCCTAGCAAACGGGCCTAAGATTTTGGTTGAGCCCAACCCGAACCAGGCCATAGACACCTCTAATGTAAACCACATATTTAAAACATAAATATGTGTTTAAAAACAACATACAATAAACAATAAAATGTATGGTTTGAAGCTAATTAATTATAATAACATATGAAATTAATAATATAAATACATCAGATTAATTATACTAAATGCACTGCAATTATTTATCATGGCATTGTTATCAATTGTGTGTTAGTATCAAATTGACTTGTAACACAAACTCAATTAACAACATTATTAATACATACAATAGATGGAGATAATAAATTGAGCATATTCAAATAAAAATGTATAAAGTACATCAAAATGAAGCTTTGGTTGAGTTGTTTGTAATAATTAATATTATCTATAAACTTAATAATAAATAATGATTAATTAGAACTTAATTTAGATTACATATATTGCGTATGTGAGAGTGTATATTAACATATTAGAGTTGGAAGAGAAAGAGATACAAGAAGGCAGAAGCTAAACATTATTCAAACAAATACTCACATTTGTATAATTAAAATATTTATATTTTATGTATATAGAAATTATATTTTATACTAGGTTAAAATATGTCATATGTCATTGCACTCTTCGGTATTTTGGCATTTAGTCCCCATATTTTTATTTTTGGGAATTTAATCATTCTATTTTTTTATTTTAAAATTCAGATTTTACTGTTAACACTATTAATTACTTTGTTAAATTCTTGTTCATTACAATGCCATTTTTTAGTTATATGACTATCAAGTGTGTAGTTTTATTTAAAAATGTTAAATTAAAAAAATTGACCAAAAAAATCAAAGTTAACAATTAGATCTGAAATTTAAAATCCAAAAAATAAATAGACTATATTTTTGAAAATAAAATTATAGGGACTAAATAATAAATTATCACATTATTAAATATAAATAATTAAATATATATGTTTAATAATATTGAAAATTATAATATTTTAGACATTTTTAAAATTAAAATTATAAATGATTATTAATATAATAATGTTAGAGTTGATTCAAGTTACATTTTATATAAAAATAAAATTATTCATGAAAGAGTTCTTGGAAAATAATTTGTGCTTCTAAAAAAGTAAGTCATTTTATATAAAAAAAATTATTTTCCGTTTATCTAGCTATTTTCTATAAAACAATATTTTATTAAACAAACGCAACCTATATATAAGTTTTTTTTAACACTACATCCCTAACTATTGATGATTAAATTTAAATAAAATTTATATAAAAAAATTCATGTGACATTTTACCATAGATCAAAGTATTTTAATAAGTTTTGAGGAAAAAACATTTGGTTATTTTTATACTCATTTAAAATTTAAATTTAATTCATATACTTTAATTTTGAGACGTTAGATTCTATACTATTTTATTTAAAAAATTGCTTCCTCTATCTAATTTATACTTGAAGTTATTGTTGTGGTAGTTAAAAGAAAAAAGAAAAAATAATTTTTTTTAGCCTTTAATGTTTACAGTTTTTGTTAAGTTGATCCTTATTCTTTAAAACTATGTAAAAATTTTAAAAATCTTTAATTTTTTTCACATTTTAAATTAAGGTTTTCTATTTGGTATACTAACATTGTATTTTTTCATTTCACAAGTAATTTTAAAAAATTGTTATGTGTTCTTTTTTAATACTTAACTAACCCTTACAAGACACTTTTCATCCCCTTGACTATTGCTTATGAAGTCTAAAAACTTCACTGTACCAAATAATTTAAGAAAATATAAAAAATTAAAGGCCGAGTATTTGGTACACTAACCGTGTACTTTTTTTTTATTCCATAAACAACTTCAAAAAATTGACATAAATATTTTTAAATATTTAATTTTTAATATTTATGTCAAAAAAATAAAAATCCTTAAAGTTTTTAAAAATATCATTTTAAAATTATTAAAATTTTAAACAAATATAAAATTAAAAAAATATTATTTACTCATTGAATAGTAATAAGAGACATTCATGATCGCCTAACTCAGTCAGCTTGGCCTTTTTACTTGTTTTAATTTTCACATTTTTATATTTTTTTAACTTTATTGAAACTTAAAACTAAAAAAATATAATTCTTAAAATAATTTATATAATTATTTATGTATTTTTAAAGAGTAATGATTAAAATGATAAAAAAAATAGTGAATATTGAGAACTAAAAAAAGGTTATTTCTATCCTTTTTACAACTGCCATATCAACATTTCTCAAGGCAAATTTTGAAAGAGGATTAATATTTTAAAATTAAAGTATATAGGTTAAATTTTAAATTTTTTAAAAAATACAAGTACCTTTAATATATTTAAACCAAAACATTTTAATAAGTTGGCCGTTGTTAAACGGTCAAAAGAATTCAAAATTTTGAAAACCCATGCAGAAGTATACTGACTAGCAATAAATTTTAAAAGCAAAAAAAAAAAAGAAAAAAAAAAGCGAAACAAGAAAATCCCTCTCCCTCAAAGTTTTTTAAAAATTGAAAACACACTTAAGCCTCCATTCAGGCGCGCCACTCTTTCTCTCTGCACTCTTTTATATATATATATATTCTTTCTCATTCACTTTTTCATCTCTCTTCAAATTTCAAAATAGATATTCTCTCAGATCTGTTTCTTCATCTTCCTCTTTCAAATTATATCTGTAAGTCTCCTTTTTCATCTCTTTATTCACTTCCCATCTCTGAAATGTTCATGAATGTGTCATCTCGTTTACTTGAATTTCATTTGGGTTTATTTTGAAATGTTCGTATCTTATCTGGGTTCTTCGTAAATTACGCTTTTAAGTATATTTGTGTGCAATGCTAATGTTTTGAGTATATTAGTTTTAAATGTTCGCAGCTTGATTAGCTGTTACCAAATCTTTAAAAATTTTCCTTGCGAATTTTAATTTATCGCAGTGGTTAACGTTCCATAACTTGTAAAATAGTTTTTTTTGAGCTGAATGTTTATGTTAGCAGCCAGCAAATAACTGTTTCAATTATGAATTATATAATGTTTGCGAATTCCTTTTAATTAGTATTTAGTTCACGGAGTATACTTGTATTGATATATCGTGTAGGCTTCTCCGATAATTAATTAATTATTGACAGTTACGTGTTTGATGATATTTCTCAGTGAATGGAATCTCTTCCTGATGCCATAGTTCAGTACATTTTGTCACACTTGAACAATGCTAGGGATGTTGCAGTTTGTAATTGTGTATCCAAGCGATGGAAGGAGTCATTGCCTTACCTTAAGAGTCTCTACTTTCCTCGTAACTCGTTTGATGGTTACACCGGCAGTGATAGCCCGGACATTGTTATCTGGAAAATGCTTTCGTCAATCACATGTTTAGAGGAGCTTGTTGTTTACAGTCCATTCACCAGTTCAGGCCTTGCTTCATGGCTATTGCTGGTGCATTCATCGCTCAAGCATCTTGAGCTCAGAATGGATAATATTACTGATTATAAGGCTTGTGTTGATAGTCCATCCAAATTGGACTGCGTTAGTGCAGCTAAGAATTTGGAGTCTTTGAAGCTTTGGGGTGTGCTAATGGCTAATCCACCCAAGTGGGATGTGTTTAAAAACCTAAAAAGCCTTGAAATTGTCGGAGCAAGATTGGAGGATTCTGCATTATCTGCTGCACTAAGGGCATGCCCTAAGTTGACTAACTTAGTTCTGCTTGGTTGTGAAGGGGTTAGATCAGTTTCAGTTGAGTTGCCATATTTAGAGCAGTGTAAGCTGGACTTCTATGGCTTGGGCAACTGTTCCCTTTCTCTCACTTGTCCAAAAATTGAACTCCTTGAGGTGCAAGGTTGTAGTTGGCTTCGAGTTCGCGAGACTACATGCCTAAGGAAGCTTTTGATTGCAAACAATTCAGGTAACTATTTTACTTTATGGTATGCTTTTCCATTTCTGTGTAGGAACTAGGAAAAACTTGAATTGGAATTTTAATTACCATTTTGCTTTTGTGATGCATTTAGGCAGAGTATACATGGTAGACTTTGGGAAGCTTTCAGCCCTTGAATCCTTATCAATGAGGGGGGTCCAATGGTGTTGGGATGCAATAAGCAAAATGCTAGAGTGGTCTAGTGAGGTGAAACATCTCTACATGAAGGTTGAATTCACTGGAGATTTGGAGTCCCTTTTACCCTTTCCAGAAGTCGATTTCGTTGAGTTTTTTAACAGCCATCCCAAGCTGCAAAAGTTTGATATTCATGGGGCCATGTTTGCTGCTCTTTGCCAGAAAAACAGCCTGAAAAATGTAAGCTATAAACGTAGGCACAGCAGTATTATTGTTGGCTTTTTGGCCTAATTTGATCTTCAAGATTGAATGTGTTAATCAAGAAAGAAAAATCGTGTTTACAGGTAGAACAAGGGTTTGTGATTCCATGCCTAGAGGAAGTTGTGGTTCAAGTAAGATCACCATTAAACGCTGAACAGAAAATGAGCACTTTGGAGTCCCTTTTGAAGTATGGGAAGAACTTGAAGACGATGGTAATAAGGATTCTTCAAATGAAGAGCAACCATAGCAGCTCAGACGATTTCTTTGATGAGATATGCAGGCTTAGGTTTATGAACCGCAAAATAGTTCGAATAGAATAAAGCTAACAAGGGACACCACCTCTGTGATTTTTTTTTTCTGCTTTGGAACTTAAGAGTTTTGACTGCTGATTGCTTCATGATGATTCTCATGAAGATACTTAACAAGTTTCTTATTTAATCTCGAATGTTATGCATCTTGACCTCTTTATCAATCAACTGAATTAACCTACAAGACCCTCTGAAAGTAAGGGGAAGTTCCTAAAAACACCAATGCAACCTAACATGGTGATTTATATATATAATTTGTCGTTGGAATGCACAACAAATCAGATGAAACCAAGTCTAGAAAAACAAGGTAGCGTATGAATTAGTACTGTGCAAAAAGGAGGACAAGGAGAGTGGTCCTCTTATCCTGCAATAGTATGCTCGTGAGCTAGGGGGTTCGAGATTTGGTTCCGGGGCTCTTTTGTCTTGTTTGTTTTGGTATATTTTGTTTTCTTTTTATGTCTTGATGCTGTGTTTGTTGGTATGAAGAGTCTCCTTGTGCAACATATATGAAAAGAAAACAGGTGTTTGAATTTCCTCATCTACTAATCAACATTTAGATAAGCATGTTTTGGAAGGATTGCTTCAAGTAGCACTGTTGGAGACCTTATGGAGAGCTCCATCTTCGAACGATACCTAACAGAAATATTATCAATGGTCTGCACTGCTCCTCCCAAGTGTCCTCCAGCTTAAACTCTACACCCTGTATGTAACTTGTTTTGCTGAAAACAATTATTAGAAAATATTTAAAAATAGATTGATTTTCTATAAAGAATTGAGTTCTTTTTTATGTTTGGATGATATTGTATAAAATAATTGTTGTCTGGCAAATTTTCTACATAAAATGTCAATTCTCATTTTTTTTGGAAATTGTTTTTAATGGAATGAATATAGCACAAATTATATTTGTTTCAAAATATTATCAAATGCATTGCCCTTTAGAAATCAAAATTTATCTTATAATAACTATTATTCATATTTATAATAATAAAATATTTGCATTTATATTAAAAACATTTATTATTAAATATTTATAATTTATAATCTATATATTTATTATTAAAATATTTTAATATTTCAATAAAATATTAAGAACGGTTATAAAATAAAAATAAATAAAAAGAGTTAAAAGAACAAGAGAAATGGGAGGACAAAAACAAGACTAAAAACGTGTTACAAGAGCAACCAAAAACTTCTAAAAGTAAAGACTTGTTAAATAATGGAAAGCAAACAAAAAAAAACATATAAAGTCTAAGACAACACGGGTCCAAATCGGCTTGTGAAATCATTTATTATTATGAAATACTCTCAAAACAAAAATAGACTAAGAAGCCGACAAAGAGTGACCCACTTTCCAAGAGAAACTGTTGGTGGCTAGTAGAGTTTCAACAACAGAAGGCACCGTCATTTGTCTATTACAACTTATGAAGACAAAAAAAATACTCACAAAATAAATGTAACAACCCATACCTGACTTGGTCGCCGAGTCCGAGCTACAAGATGCCACATCCGTTGCCGGAGCAACTACGATCAATTATATACACAATGCAACCATTTATACATGTAGATAAGTATATTATACGTTCATAATATATTACATAATCATTTCCAAGTCTTATACAAGCTTACGAAAGCTCTTTTGCTAACCTCAGGTTGAATTAGAACTAAATTGTAAAGTTTATAAAATATTGAGTTGACGTCGTTATTTCAAGAGTTCCTCATCGCAATGCAACTCACTGACTTGATCATGTCGCAATGCTAAGGGCTCGACGTCGTGACGTGGTCGCCTATTTCCAAATGGTGCAAAAGATACTAGTTGTAATACCTAAACAAACCAATTCAACATTTTCATTCACTTTTCTAGCTAAAGATGCATCTCAAATAAGTTTATTTCTAAACATTAGGACTTTATATAGTATAAGTTACATCAATTCCATCATTTCAATTCAAACACATAAGTCCAATTTTATGATATTAACTATTTCGTCACTTGCTAATAATTCACATACATGCCACAACTGTTACCTCTATTAATCCAATTCATAGCTATATACCATTTGGCAATATCAAATTTACCATTTCTAGCTTTACATATCAACAGAATCTCATATTATGCAAAATCGACTCAAACCTAGGTACATGCCGTATATCAAAATGAAAGGGACTATACAAACATTTCTGAGTCAAGAACTACTAATTGGATGCTGAATCAATTCTTAGAACTTCGAGATCCACTTAAACCTGCGCATAGAATAAACAAATCATACGTTGAGCGATAAAGCTCAATGGTACTTTCATGATTCAAGTTAATGCAACAATAACATTAGCAAATGAACACAATGAATTCAAACTAAATGTCTATCCAATTCACTTTCTATCATGCCAAGAATTTCCATTATCATATATATATGCATATGCATATAGAAAATTGTATATCAATTCATTTAACATTTACAATAGAATCCACCATATCATACCATTCATCAAATGTTAATCGATAAACCATTTGAAACATTCAATACCATTTAAGTTTCAAACATATATACTTTTAACAATAAGTCATCCAGTTTTCATGTTCAATCAATGTTATTTAACCATTAAACTTACGATTTGATTCTTTTTTGGAGTCTATTAACTCATTCATATTTGATTTGCCCCCCAAGGCTCATTTCAATATGATTCGCATAACCTATTATATGCTTTCACTATCATAAATTACATATATACATGTATAGTTGATGTGAGCATCAAGGCCCAATCAAGGGAGCATGGACATGATCGGCTAACTCTACCTCAATGCCCTATTACAAGATTAAAATCTAAGCAAATCAAGTCCAGATTGAATGTAGTAATCTAAGAGTTTGTGACGAAGACCCTACAAGCTTGCTCAAAGGAAAAAGGAGAACAAGATTCATTTTCTTGGCCTAATTCCATCATATATAAAGATTCAATAGTTCAAAGAAAACAAGATTTTGAATCTTGGTCCAAGAAACCACCTTTGGAGTTGGAACGAAATGGATCACAGTGACAAGTTTAAACGAGCCCAATCTTGCAACGAGCGAATCTAGCATGCAAAATCAACCCATGGGGACGTCCATAAACTCATCTTGAAATTTCAACTAGAGTTTATTTGGATCACTTTAGGCCTTAGTTTATTTTTCAGTTTTAGTTTGGCCCAATCTGTTAATGACCCAATTAATAAGCTTAGTCAAGTCAAGTTGTCTTTCATAATTTTTAGGGATTTGTTTGGCTAAATTGTAGGTATTTTTGTCTTCCACAATTTTAAGGATTTGTTTGGCTAAATTGTAGGTATTTGTCTTCCACAATTTTAGGGATTTGTTTCTCTTTTATTCAACCTCCTTGTAGTATAAAAATAAGAGTTATCCACCATCTTTAGGACATATTGTGAGTTTCTGATTAATAAAAAAAATACTTTTTGAGTTTCTTTTTGCAAGATTTGTTTCTTGTCTATTTTAAAAGTTGTTCAACACATTCTTCTTAGATTGTTGGGGATCGCCTTCAAGCTTCGACTTGCCAAGAGTTCTTTCTTAAGGGAGATTAGAACCAATTGAAGGGGGTTGTTGGATCACTTATTCCAAAGGCTTCTTAGGACATTTATTCAATCATCCATACTCCATCATCCATATTCAATTTCATTCACCCATCATATTTTTCAACTCTTCTTTAGTTTTACTTCTTGTTTATTTTATTTATTTGTTTTTATGAATCTAGTCACTTTAAGTTCTTATTTTTTTAGGTTCAAGAATCCGAAAATACATTTGGTATTAAGGCTACAAATTTCCATTCAAGTCGGTCTAGCACCTTAAGTCAAATCTGTAACTTGAAAGCTTTTCGATCCTAATCTGCTGCCTATATCAAGAGTTCCAAATCATTATATCATATTAATTCAATATCATTTATTAAGCTTATGTTTTATAACCCATATTAACCTAACTCAGACTCAGACGAATACACGGATCGTCTAACCAACACACCAATTTGGGACCAAAGTGCATCATCATATAAACTGAAGTAAGGGAAACTTGCACATGAAGTGCATACTGGCACACGAAGTGCATACTGGCACACGAAGTGCATACTGGCACACGAAGTGCATCCTGACACATAAAGCACATTCTGGTACACAAAGTGCATAAAGCCGTACACAGTCTAATCCTATAGCACACAAAGTGCAATTTAACATAAATATATAAATAAAAAGATTGATCTCGAATCATAAAAGTACAAACCAAAATTGTGATTACTCGTTAGCAATTTTCGCCTTTCATTTCCTTCTCGATGGCCAGACATCATCTTTAGATGCATACGATAATACAATAGATAAATATTATCAGATTTTATCTAATTCACATCCAAATACAAAGCAAAACATGTTTTTCATTTTATTCAATTTAGTTCCTATACTCGAGATATGCATATCTTTCGATATTTAGCATCGAATTAAAATCTGATTTCACATTCATTCATTAAAGACCCTATACTTTCTATTCCTAGCATAATTTCATAATAAGTTTTCAATTTATTCAATTTGGTCCCTAATATTACAAAGTTAACTATCAAGCTTATTAAGCTTTAAAATTTAGTCCTTATTATAATCTAAGCTTATTTTCTATCAATTTCAAACCTAATTCATCAATTTCTCCATAATGGTAACTTGCTAAAATTTCAAAAAAATTGATACGTGGACTAGTTAAATCAAGCTCCCATTATCACAAATCTATGAAAATTATAAGAAAATGGCTTATCACAAATTGATACATTGTATGAGCTTACAAAGTATTTATACACTTACTCGTGTTACTACTTTTCTGTAGATTTTTGGACGCTTGGAACGTGCCTATCAGATCAGTAGGAAGCTCACACGTACCGTTTCTTAATTCAGTAGATTTTTGGATGTTTTGAAATTGGTTACTTGAAGGATGTATATAGAATGTTTACTTTGCAAACTAATGACCACGTGTTGGTCTTTGGTTGTGTATAAGCTTATATACGTAATCTTGTTGTGTTATGTGGTTGATACCAATTCGATACTTAGTAGGTTGATGATGTAGGTAAAGTTTTGAGTGACATTTTGTTTATGCTTAGGCAATGGCATGAAATGATTATGGATTTTTAATTGTATTAGGCAAATATTTATATTTGGTGTGATTAAGTTGGATTTTGAGATGATTTAAGACATTTACAATATATGGTATGTTTTGTTTGAAGAAATAGGTGCATATGCTTTAAGCTATTTGGCGAATTTACATATAGGTATTTTAGCTATAAGAATGATAGTTGTAACACCCCAAACCTGGCCTAGACGTTATGGTCGAATCTGGCGATATCACATGGAAAGAGATTTGAAGACAAGATTGTCGAGTTAAAACCGTTACAGCTAGTTAGCTTTTATTTAATTCAAAAAAAAATAAGTACTAGTTGATTTGCTTTAAAACTTGTCTCTTAGCAGAAGCTTTTGTAACCAATTAATTTAGGAAAAATCGTTTCTATTTACGAAAAACCTTAGTTTTTAGAAAAAAACTGTGTTTTGTGGAGTTGCAGTTTTAAAAAAAATCTATAAAAGCAGTATAAAGTCCCAAATTTAAAGTCAACCAGTCCATAGTCCAGAAGATACATCAAAAACCCCAAATAAGTAATAAATTCTAGGCATTAAAGGAAAACAATCTAAAATTTACGTGTGGCCGCCGTCGAGTCCTTCGCTGCACTGACCCGTCAAGTCCGGAGATTACCTGTACAGATTAAACAGAGAAAGGGTGAGTTTTCTCAAACTCAGTGTGTAATCCCCATAGAAAACATGAATACAGATAAACAACAGAATTCAGTTAAATACAGTCTGGGGCCCGTTCCCATCACAGAATCAGTTTGGGCCTTAAGTCTTAGAAATACATTAGGGCCTTGGCCCATATCAAATGCAGATACAGTAAATCTGAATCCTACCTACCAGCCTCTACACACCATCTCTGTCCAACCCTACAAACAATGTGGGGATTAAATCAACCCACCCATCCCTACACACCATGCTGTACCGAAATGCGGCACATAATCAGAATGTTGCAGCTAAGTTGCCAGATAATAGTCTTAATAGCCTTTCAGACACTTCCTCCAAATATCATCAACCCACCCCAATGCAATGCAACATACAAAATATGTCATGCCATTATGCGATTAATAGTACATACATTCATATATCATAAGTCATGCTCGGTATAGAAATCAGACAGATAGATCACACATATAGGGGTCTAAGTAAAGCTTACCGACCCTACAATAGGTCCACAGTCGACTTGGGCGACCCGTGTAATATTACAAAACTTTTTAAAAAAATGGGCTCACACACCCATGTAGCCCAGTCAGCCCAAATTGACCTTGGCCACATGATCCATTTTTAATGTAACTCGTGCTAGTTAATTATTCATATATGTTTTCACTATTTACTTATGTGTTCCTTCAAAGTTATCTACTTGAGTCACTGTTACTAAATTATTTATATCTTGAGCTACAGAATTCTGAATTAAGATTCACTTGATTTTTTTGAAACTAGACTCAAATAAATTTCTACCATAAAATTTTTAGAATTTTTGGTTTAGCCAATAAGTACAGTAAAATCTTCAAACTTACCCCTGTTCTACTGTCTGACAGCTTTGTTACTTCTTTGCTAAAAATTAATTACCTCTTAGTACAAAATTTGATGATGTTTCCATTTGTTTCTATTGAAAATAGACTAATTAATAATTTAAACATGTAAATTTTAACCCCTAATTATTTTTCTCCAATTTTTTATGATTTTCCAAAGTCAAAACAGGGGAACCCAAATTCAATCTGACCTTATCTAACAAAGTTTATCATACCTCACGATTTACAATTCCATTACTTACACAATTTCTTCTATGAGAAACTAGACTCAATAAGCTTTAATTCCTTATTTTGTTCATCCTCTAATTAAATTTCCACAATTTATGATGATTTTCAAATTTAGCGTACTACTATTGTCCAAACAACAAGCAATTTCGGCTTTTCGTCGAATCCTTTTTTTTTTTACGTTTCGGGTACACACTTGGTTTTGTTTGATGCTAAAATAGTCCCCGAGCACTTCAAAGCCTATAATTAAGACACTCAAAATTAATTTAACGAATTTACATGTGAATTGACAACCAAGAACAAACAGAAATCCAACTTACCACCAACGATAACCCTTCGTTTAACTATTGTTAAGACGATAACACTGAATTCACCAGTCTGAGCCTCCCCCTACGCTCAAATCGTGGAGAAAAAATATTACCACTTCAGTCGTTAAGAGATTCATGACAGAAAAAAAGAAACACTTGCCGAAACTAAGCGAGCACTAACCACGTGCGAAAACGAAGGAAAATAAATGGATTAGGAAAAAATTAATAAGAAGAAAAATAAGAGAAAGATGGAAAAACTCAAAGAATTTCGACAAGAGGAGAGGGAGAATAATAGACGACATAATTTTTTTTGGAAAAGAGAGTCAAAATTCGGTTATAGAAAAAAAATAAAATAAAATCTCGATAACCCCCAAAATCCCTTAATCTTCTCCCCTAATTCCCACTACACATCCACTACTTAGAATCCCCCTATTATACAATTCTATCTTGAAATTTGAGGAAAAAATAATACCCTTGCCTGCATAAGGATTCGAACACAAGACCTCTACTATAATAATACATAATTTAACCACCAGACCAGCAGGCCCATTCTGATATAATTTACCCAACAATCAAATAAAAGCCTACTAAACAAGAGTAAGGCCTAATTTATTCAAAATACCAAAATTTACCCAAGCGAAAGCTTGAACTTGGGACCTCCCAAACACTCCCAGAACATATAACCACTAAAGTTGATAGATATTTGTGTCATAGTTTCACAATAATGAAATTAGAAATTTTGGGGCGTTATAATAGTTGCATATCTATGTTTAGGTATGGATAGTTTAACAGGAATGGTGATGAATGGTTGTTGTTTCATGATTGAATTGTGGTGCCAATGTGACATATTGGTTAGGCACTTAGGTTGAATGTTAAGAGCCCACAACAGTGACTTGAGGCTTAAGAGAATTTAGGTCATTTTTCTTATGGAAGGCATTTTTAGGTACACACGGTCTGCTACACCGCCATGTGCCATACACGGGTGTAGGGCAATTCACACGGATACAGTTTGTTATACTGTTTAGAGACACGATCATGTGATGACTTCAACCTTCTCACACAGCCTGGCCACACGATTGTGTGACCCATATTTTAACTTTTTATCTAATATTTTGTAAATGTTTCAAATTGGCCTGATTTAGTTCCAAACTTGTTTAAGGGCTTTTGTAAGTTAGTTTGAGACTCGATTTTGATTTTAATGCATGTTTAACATTATGTCACCCATCATACTCATCAATTGGCTCATTTGATCTTCAAGTTTAGTCAATGTTCTTCTTGAGTTGGTGCACTTAGACTACACCTGTTTCACATCTGTTCTCATTGACTGCATTTCCTTCTCTATTTTATCCAGACGTTGGCCACATACAATATGGTCATTCGCGTTGGCCTTGTCTTGAGGGTTCTACAAATAAGGAGGTTGATAATTAATGTTTTTAACTTGATTTGAGTTATTACCTCCTCATTGGTTTCCTCCCTATCTTAAGTTCAGATGATCTCTCCATTTGGGATTGTATGTATTTGAATAGGAATTTTCACCCCTATTTTCGATATAGTTCACATCATTAGTAAGATTATTAATATAGTGGAAGAGTGGTTTGTCTCTTCCATAAATATCCGATACAGCCTTTTCAACTTCTATTCGATTAATTCTATCCAGTAATTGTTGGTATTAGTCATCTTCCTAGATAGCCTTCATCGTTGATGGTCTTTTGCCATATGTATAACGTTCAGTTGGCCATTGGCAGTAATTCATTGCCATACTTTCTATTAAGTTGTACGCATCCTCGTACGTTCTGCTTATCAAAGCTCCTCTTGTTGCTCATCTAATCCTGACCTCGAATGTACATCTAACCCGTTGTAAAAAGTTACAGTCATAACCATTCAGGCAATCTGTGATGTAGGCACTTCTGAATTAATGTTTTGAAACCCTCTCATGCTTCGTGACGACTTTCTCTTTTTAACTGCTTAAACATCAAAATTTCCTTTCTTAACTAAATTGTTTTGTTGATGGGAAAAAACTTTTGTAGGAATTTATTTCTTGCGAGTTTGTCCCATGTCGTGATTGATCTTGGTGCCTGCGAATCTAGCCAAGAAAAGGCGTTACCGATTAATAAAAATGGGAACAACCAAAGATGAATAGCATCATCAGTGACCCCATTGAATTTGAAGGTACCACAAAGCTTGAGGAACTGTTTTAAATGCTGACTCGGATCCTCTATCATTGTTTCGTGAAACTGCACATTATTCTGGATCGTCTGGATCATGGTTGGCTTAATATAGAAATTATTGGCCGTGATAATTGGCCTCGTTATGCTCCCTCGAATCATATCCATATTTGGTAGCGCATATTCTCTTAGAGTGCTCTTATTACATGCCATGTTTAAATTTGTGGGTAACTGTAATGGTGGTGGTAAGTTTGGTGGGTTAGCGTTGGCTTCGTCGAATAGCGAATTTTCGCGAGATAAGTTTCCCATAGTAGGTGGTGTGTTCTGTGTCTGTTGCTGCTATTATTACTGTTGTTGTCAACGATTCCTTCAGATAATTCTTTTTGGATCTGTGGTTGACTTTATAGGTGTCCCCTACTATGAGTAATACACTAACCCAAAAAGATAAAATTAGTAGAAAAGAAATTTAAATTCGTAACTATAACCTAAAAACTTCCTAATTAGTCTATTAAAATGAAAAAAATTAAAACTAATATAGTGACATGCCTCCCAAGCAACGACGCCAACAACTTGATCGTCTTCAGACATACTAATATCTAAAGGAGAAATCCTGTGCAAAAGATGTGAACAAATAGTATTCGCAAGTATACGAGTCAGGTTTGAGACTCGGTTTTGTTTGTAATGTATGTTTAACATGAACTTAACTTGAATATTTTGATTTATTGAATGATAATGATTAAATTGTTATAAATGTTCCAGTTTAATGTAGTAACATCCTATAGCTCGGGTCTGGCAACTAGACCGGGTATGGGGTGTTACAATTGTTCAAATAGAGAATTTGATTAAAGAATTTTCTTGAAAAATTAATTTGGAAAATCTTAGTGGTTTTTTGGAAAAATTAAATTAATCAAAATAGTTAAAATTAATATGACATTTTTAGAAATTAATTGGTCGAACCGGGCCTAGTATGTGAAAACGAGCTAATGGTCTAACCGGTGGCTGGACTTGTAACACCCCCTAATCCCAAATCGTCGCCGGAACAGGGTTACGAGGCATTACCAGACCTATCAGACAACTTACGAATAATTCACAATTAAAATAACATTCATAGTATAATTTAATAATTAAATCCCTATAATGGACTCCCGAAGCCCAAAACATGTATTAAAAGTAGAACGGAATTTGTTCGAGTATTCCGAAAAATTTTTCGTAAAATTTTTTTGAAAAATTTCGATAGTATTTCTGCTTATTTTTACATAAAACCCCTGCAAACTAGAGGTGTTCATAGGTCGAGTTGGGCTTGGTTCGGGCTAGGCCCAAAATTTTTTTTGGCCCGCATCCTAGCCCTGGCCCAGCCCGGCCCGAGATATGGGCCTAAAATTTTGTCTAGGCCTGGCCCAGGAAAAAATTCCTAAGCTCGGCCCGGCTCGGCCCATTTTTTTAATAAACCCCAAAAATTTATTTTAAAAATATCTTAAAATAAAAAAATAAAAAAAAATATTTATTATATTTTATTATATAGATTAAATTTAATATTAAATCTATTAAATTAATAAAATATTTATCTACAAGTTAAATATTAAATTAAATTTAATATTAAGATAACCACTTTAATATTAAATTAATAAAATACTATTAATATAAGTATTAAATTAAATTTAATATTAAAATTATTAAAATAATATTATTTTTGGAATAATTAATCTGAAATCAAGTTATCCGGTAGAGTCCCAGTAGGAGCGTAATTTTTCCACTACTCAACCACTACTCAACCATTAGTCGGCCATTGGAATGTCATTGTCGCATCCGCAAGCACTACTGGGTGGTGCTGGCGCGACACCCTCATGACACCCTAAGTCTGTTCGACTGCTACTGGTTTGGTCCAGTCCAACCATCAGTTGAACCATTGGCCTAGTTTCATATATCAGGCCCAGTTCGATCAGTTTTGAGTCCCAATTTTGATTTTTGGTTCTCGGTTCTAATTTTCGATTTCAAGTCCAATTTTTAAGTCCAATTTTCAAGTTCAATTACCCATTGAACCAATTGCCTGACTTGAAAATTAATTTCCACAAATATCATATTAATTTTAATTAATTTGATTAATTTAATTTTACTTGATTAAAATTAATTTTTCAAAAAATATTAAGATTTTCCAAATTACTTTTTCAAGGAAATTCTTTAATCAAATTCTCTAGTTGAACAATTCTCATGATCGCCTAATTTAATTCTACATCGAATAAATTGACTTAATTAAATTATTTCCAAAGTCATAGAATTTTGTTTTGATTCAAATGTACTCCGATCGAGCTTTTGTTGAGCTAGCGGAGGGACCAATCAAACATATACAATTAGGCTTTAATAATTGTAATCATATCCAGAAGCATCATTCCGATAATTTACAATTTACTTAATCATGGAGTTAGTCTACAAGAAGTACCATGGTTGAAAACTCCTTATTGTATACTCTTTACGAAAGCAATTCATCCAACTGCTTTGTCCAATGACCTCGTCATGTATGTGTTACCCTCATATGATATCCTTGATTCTTTTAAGTTAATTCCTTTCACTCAATACAATCCTATTTTATCTCATTGTCACCATTGTGTTTTTCTTAATAATTAATAGTGAAATGTGAAATTTATTTATTCTTCATTCAAATATATAGAAAACACTTACATGTTTACTAAAATATGAGCACATTTCCCAACATAAACTCGTATAGTTAATTGGGTAACCAATTTCCAATTTCATCGTATAGTTCAAATCACAATCCTGTCATTCTCAATTCATCATCAATTCACCATTTCAATACAATATATGACATGTTTCAACTCAATTTCCTATTAGGTGTCATATATCAATTAAATCATACTACTTTCTATTTTATCTAATTTAGTCTTGTATCTCGATATTCCATATCTATCACCATAATTTAATTCATAAAAGTATTATATACTCATCTCATTACTAAATCGTGCGATTTAACATGAATATGCAATAATTAGATTGATCTCGGATCATAAAAATACAAACAGAAAGCTGTGTCACTTGCCATCGACTCTCATATTTCCTTTTCCTCTCGATAGCCCGACGTCATCTTTAGCTAAATCAATGGCCAAATAATTTAGCTTTAAGAATGTTTCTCTTATTTTCTCCCTAAGGAATCGGTTAAGAAAGATGAAGAAGATAACACAATCTATTTCTTTCTACTTGTTTTTGTTATCTATAGTGTAATTAAGTCTTAATTAACTTTAGTAATAATGTTTAATTTAGATTAATTAATCATTAAAATGTCCAATAACCATGCCACCATCATCCACCATCACCAATAATCTATTTTTGGACTTTTGGCTATTTACTAATTAGGTCCCTAAACCTTTGGCCATTTAAAAATTTATAGCGATTGGACTTTATGATTTAGTCCCTAAGCCTTAATTAACTATTAATTTGGAAGAAATTATTGGACCAAACTTTAATATAACAATATATTATACACGTAAATATTAAATATTAATATTTATGGAAATGAGATCCTAAAACCGTAATTTCTGACACCACTAAATTTCAGGTCATTACATTGAGAGTCAAAATGACCAAATGAGTAAATGTTAGGAGCTAAATTTATCTATATGCCTTGATATTAAAATGTATAAAACAAAACTTCGGTTGTAATGATAGAGTTGAGGTTTTCTTGTTTTTAATGGCATGTGTTTAAATTTCAATATTTGTAATTTTTTATTAATTTTTTAAAATAAAAAAGTCAAATACTCTCATAATAATATAAATCATTTAAAATGTGTAAGGTTATTTTCGTAATTTTCTTAACTTAGTTGTTGCCATTTGGCTCATGGCAACACTAAACTCAGTCATGACTTTAATAATAGTAGAGATAATTTTGTTAAAATAATTAATTATATTAGAAGAGGAGGGATCCACTTAGTGTAAAAACTAAAGTAGTTTTACACACTTTCGTAGCTATTTATATGATTAATATTTTAATGATCCAACCATTATATTTCATGGTCTATTTATGTAGATCATGCATGTCAAATTTGATGTAAATTTAAAATTTCTAATAATTTGTTCTATGTAAAAAAAAATAAACAAACCGTTTAATATTTATTAATATATAGAATATTTTATATCAATATGGTGGAGATATTGGACGGGTTTGAAATTTTACATGGATGACAAGTACAATTATATTGATAAAATCAATGGTTGAATTATTAAAATATTAATCATATAAATAATTACGGAAGTGTGTACAATTACTTTAGTTTTTACACCATGAAAGAGGATCCCTCCCCATATTAAAAATTTATTATATATTGTTAAATATAAATATGTATGTTTAATAATATTAAAAATTATCTTGATTGAGTGTTAGTTTAGTTGGCATTGGTATTGTTACCAATGCAGAAAGGCTCAAGTTCAGGCGTGTTTGAACGCGTTTACCCTATTATTTAAGGGTTAAGGAAGGGTTATATGTAATTTTAAGCTTCATATAAAAAAATAGTATTGAAAATTATAATATTTAAGATCAATATTTTAATATTTTTAAAAATAAAATAAAAATTTCTTATTAGTATAACGATATTTGGTTCTTCAATTTGATTTTTATCTAAACATCATGTTACTCATCGTTTTATACTTTTCAAAAAGAGAAAATAAATTCTAAAAAAAATCTTGATGAAAGCTTATCATGTGTATTTATTTTTTAGATTTATTTAATAAAAAACACACACATATATTCTCATAGTTATTTATTATTTTGTAAAAAAAATATCGTTTTAATAATTTTTTAATTGAATTGGTGTTTAATTAATTCGTGATACTAACTCAAACAAAACCTTAAGTATAAGTATAAATATATGTAGTACAATATTTTTCAAAAGAAAAAAAAACATTAAAAAACTTATGTTAAAGGGAAAAAAATGTACGAGTACCATGGAGGCCCTTTGTATTAGAAGTTGGATTGCATTTTACTCACTCTATTTTAAAATGGACAAATTAATTTTTTATACATTAGATCAAAGAGATTCATCATTTTGTTAAAAATATTTATCAATTTCTATCATTTAGTGTTGACGTGGTTAATGGAGCAACCAGACAGTGATACATAAAATGTCACATGTACCTTATGATGACGTGACTATATTTTAAAATTTTAAAAAATCTTAAAATTTTTTATATCATTATTTACAATAACCATATCTATGATGAACATGAACATTTGTCCATATTCATTTGAACTGGACAACTATTTGTTAGGTATATCTTGGACATGGTTTTTCGAATAATTATAAAATATAGAAAGCCATTTAAAATTTAATTTTTGGTACAAATTAAAAAAATTATTAAGAACTATAAGAAATGATAAATTAAAAATATTTAATAATTATTTAAGAAACTAGGCCAGAATTAACTTCGACAATGTTGTTTTAAATAATTTTCTATAATCTTTTACAATTACTTTAAAAAAACACATCTAAAATGAATTTAGACCATCATTTATCCATGTTTATTATAGACATGGTTTTTTAAATAATTATTAATTTTTTTTAAAAAAATATTTTTAATTGTTAAATAGGCACAATGATTTATTTGGCTCTTCAACTTTACCAAAAAAAATCATTTTAGCCTGCATGCATTTAATTTTTTATCTCTTTTGGCCCTTAAACTTACATTTTTTGTCAAATTACCTAAAAATGGATGTAAAAGTTAACATTTGTTAACTTTACTGATGTGACATCCACATTACAGTCCACGTTAGCAATTAATTAATTTTTTTAAAATAAAAATATTGAAAATAATTTTTTATAATTTATAATTTTAAAAATATTTTTTCTGAATTTTTAAAATTAAAAAATTAATTAATTACCGACGTGATATCTACGTGAATGCCACGTCAGCAAAGTTAACAAATATGAACTTTTCTATTCATTTTGAGGTGATTTGACAAATATCATAAGTTTAAGGGCTAAAAGAGACAAAAATTAAATGAGGGCTAAAATGACATTTTCTTTGTAAAATTAGAGGGTCAAATAAGTCATTGTACCTTTTAAATATTTATCGACGTCAGCATGAGATACACATGACATACCATACATATTTATTTAGTTGCTTTGTCAGTCATGCCAACATTTAAACGATAGAAATAGATAAGATTTTTAATAGAAAGACAATTTATTCTTTAATATAACGCACATAAATTACTTTATTTGTTTTTAAATAAAAATGACAAAATACAATTTAACCTTTAATAAAGAGTATTTTACTAAAAAAAAACTCATTTCTAACATTATTTATGGAAATGAGCCACTTAAAACATTACCTACCGGAATGGGCCAAAAAACACAAAACGCTTCCACGTAGGCACGTTTTAAGGAGAAATATTGCAAAAAAAAGCTCCCTTGATGAAGCGCTTTTGCCATGTCAGCAAAAGTGCGCTGACGTGGAAGCATATTTGCTGACATGGCAAAAGCACTTCCTCGAGGGACCTTTTTTGCCCATGTTTTTTTCTAGAATTTGGGATATTTGTATGTTAGGGTTTAGGGTTTTAAAGTTTTAGGGTTTATGTTTTTGGAAAAATAAATAAATTAGGGTTTATTTTTTCAAAAATCCTAATTTATTTCTTTCAAAAACAAAAAACCCCTAAATCCTAACATACAAATATCTAAAAAACCCAAGAAAACATACGGGCAAAAAATTCCCTTGAGGAAGCATTTTTGCCATTTCAGCAAAAGTGCTTCCTCGAGGGAGCTTTTTTCTATAATTTCTCTTTAAAATGCGCCTACGTGGAAGCATTTTATGTTTTTAAGCCAATTCCAATAAATAATATTTTAAGTGACCTATTTCCGTAAATAAAGTTGAAAATAAAATTTTTTTTAATAGAGCAATCTTTAATAAAACTACCTCCATAATATTTTACCGATAAAAGAATATAACTCATTGGAATGATAAAAGGTTGTAGACGTTTGTCTGTTTGTGTTTTCCAAGTCCAATTATAAGGCAATGATGAAACAGATGAAATAAAACTTTAATGGGCTTCTCTTTTGAAAACTTACCCTCTACCACTATGCCATAATAGCTTAACAACTTTTGAGTTCCAAAGTTTCGAAGTTATACATTTTCATGCATCAATAATAATATTCATGTTAATCGAATTAAGATTTAATCGATTAATCATTAATTTTTTATATCTTACAAATAATTTAAATGAAAAAAAAAAGTGATCACATATTCGATAAAAGTATATTGATGCTTTCCTTGGTTAAGAAGGTTAACCTTTGTTGGAACTTGTGTTATGAGATGGACTTAAATGAATAAAAGATAGTGAAAAAAGGGGTAAGGTAAGAGTAAAAGGTTGAAAATGGTAGTAGAACGTAGTTGAAAGGTGGGAGGATATTGGTACAAAAATTTGAACTAATCATGTGATAGTTTTATACATTGGAAAGAGCAGTGCATGCTACGTTTTAAGAATCTAAACAGCCTGTGACAGACCAAACATAAAATTAAATTATCCAACATGTTTTTTTGTTTCTTTCTTTGGATTTTTACTTTTACTGCTTCATCTTGTCATGCTTTGACCTAATACCAATATAAAGTCATGTAGTATTTAGTACAAGTCACAGGATGGATCAAGCGTTTGACCAGCCTCAGGCCCTCGGCCTCGCCACCCTCCCCACTCTCAACTCTCAAATTCTCAATTTCCAAAGACAAAACGTTCATACCATTAATTGTAATAAAAATAATACCAAAAAAATTGGAAAAGAAAAATCAGTTTGTCTTTTTGACCCCTAGATAAGTGTGTGGAGATATTTCATATATGAAATCAATTGTGGATTTTTATTAATTTGTTGCATTTTTTTTAATTCTATGCATATAAATTGTGTAAATTGTTAAACTACTAATTTTCAGGTTGCCATTTAATGATAAAGTTTAGCAATGTTACCTAGTAGGCTAACTTTTCGATTTTTGTAAACTACGTAGATCCAATTTTAACAAATTAAATGAAAGGGACTAAAATCTCAATTTTTGAAAACTAAAAGGGTGAAATTCAGAATAAGACCCTTTTGTAGAAGTAATTGAATGAGAGATGTCAGGGAAGCTTACGGTAACCTTCCTTTTCTCTCTATAAATACCCGTAGGGTAGGGTTTTCCCAAGGCTAAAAACAAAAACAAAATTTGGGCTTTTACTTTACTTTCTTTTTTCTTCATTTTCTGTCAAGTGTCACAGGGTTGGGTTGAAGTCGATAGGGATGAAGAACGGGGTTGTTTTTCAGAGGAACGTTTGCTGGGTGGGTCGATGAAAGTGAAAGGTATCGAACCTGCAGTCATTCAGCCAAAACTACATTTTCATTATACGCCTCTATATAATTTCCTTGATAAAATGATGAAGCGAAAGGGTTGATGGGAATGTTGTTTGGCTCGAGGTCATTTAGGGTTCGGCTAATATCTACATGTGCATACATACATAGCCCTATATGATGTCGGACCAGGCTTCATTCCCATCAACCAAACACTTCCCCTCGTCTCATCTGATCGTGTCCGACTCATGAGATGGATCTTGGCCGGTTTGAGAGGTAATTTTTTTAGGCAGAACAAATCACTTTGTTTTTTCTTTCTTCTATGGGGTTTATCATGCATGCCAATCCTTTTAACCGACTTTTTCACTTGTCTAAACTTGTTCTAACAAACAAATGAGAAGATGCCGTTGACTTATTTTTGCGTTGACCCATCATAATTCATAATTATTTGTTTATATGATTTTTTTGACACAATACTTAAAATTATCCATAGTTTCTCTTCAATCCATAAATAGGAGGATAATATGTTTTATAAGACTTAAATCCGTACGTGTCCTTTTACATTAACAAAAATAACTATTCAAATTCAACTAAAACTAAAACTTAAATGGCATTGTTCACATTCAACAAGAGCTTATACATTTGTGATTTTGATTTAGGTAAGTAGAGAATGAAATATTATAATTGAAATAAACATATATATATATATATATATGCAAATGCATCAAAATTATTGAAATGCATGCGGTTCAAAGAGTAAAATAATTAATAAAAACTTTTAACTTTATTTTTTATTTAGGTAAATTTTTATATTCTTATTATGTTAAAATAAACTCGTAATATTTTAGGTTATATTCGAAGAATAAGCCTATAATATTTAATTTAACTGTTTTTTTTAAATGATTAATACTCATTTTCATTTGGTAACCAAGAATTAGGGTTCGAATGGAAAAGAAAATAAAGAACATGTATAAGAAGGTAGAGGAGAAGGTAGTGACGTCTTTAAACAATTTATTAGAAATCTTATCATATGTATATGAGTAGTAATACACAATAAATAATAAAAGGTATGGTTAAAATTAATTAATTAATTATAAAAGTACATGAAATTGTACTATATTAATTGGCATAGGTTCAAATTCCACAATATGCATATTTTAATTAATTTTTGTTGAAATAGAAAGACTAAAATACCCTTAAATAGTAGGGGTGAGTGTTCAATCGAATCAAATAAAAAAAATTTTGAGTTAATCGAGTTGATGAATAAAATACTTATTAAATAGTATAGTATAAATAATATAAGTGCGGTTGGGCTCTAATAGGTTTTGAAATGTTATTGGACTAATTTTTAAACAATGTTGGGTTTTATCTCTATAGAATGTGCAGGTGACCCACAAAGTTCTGGTATTTTTAGGATTTTTTTAGGTTTTTTATTGAAAAAGTGATGAGTTTAATTTTTTTATTCTTTTTACATTTGTGATAATTTTTTTATCACTTTAATTTTTTATATTTAAAATTTAATCAACTTATTTTTTTAATAAAAAATGTTATCAAATTATTATTATGGCTGCGTTGATTTTTAAAATTTTATGAAGTACACTTATCACACAACAACCACGGCTCTGTTAAAATTTTAGTGATCTAGTCGGTGGCAAAATTCAGGGGACTGACAGGGCTCCGGTCCCCGTAAAACAAATTTTTTTCATATGGTTCATTTAAGATTTTTAAAATTTTAAATCAATAAAAGTAAAATTACATTTTGGCCCCACTAAAAATATAAAAATTTGATTTAATCTTTTAAAAATTATAAAGATAAGGTCTATTAAAATGATGAAATTACATTTTTCTATCATAAAAATTACAATTTATTTTCGACTCTTCTTAACAAACTTTTCTAGTTTCGCCCTTGGATCTAATCAATGTTTTTGTCTAAAAATATAACAATTTGAATATGTTTTAAAGTGATGTATAAAAAAAGATAGGGATTAAAAAGATAAAAAGGTAAATATTAGATGATAAATTTATTATTATGCTATTTGATTTATAATTAATATTTATATTATGATGAATAATTAGGTTGTGAAATTTTTTATTTTTGAAAAAAATCTATATTTTCTTTAAATAAATAAATAAATAAATCATATTCTATTACTTTCAACCGTCTAACTCTAATTGTGAACCTCAAATTACATGTTAGTTTGTATAGTTTGATTTGAATGTCCATGTATTTGGTTTTGTGTTGATACACGGTACTAACGGTGGTGACAAAAGTAGGGAAAAATCCCCTAGTCTAGTAGAAGAGCGGAAGAAGATAATAAAGATAAATCCTTTCTAGTTTCGAGGTAACGAAGATAGGTTCCTTTTTTAGTACTTAAATTAGATTATTTATATTATAATTATATATAACACTTTGTTTAACAGTAAATCAATTTGCTTGAATTAGCCTATCTTCTTCTGCATTTTCTCTTAACTATATATATAGTTGATCAAGACCAAGATTCAAATAATAACAAAGGAAACTTCAAGTTTAACAATCCCAACAACAGAGCTCAAATCACATCCAGTTACATATACATATATTTATATATATATGAAACCCACCACTCCATTAATTCAAGGTTTTTCTGTCTGGTTCTTTTTTTCAGATTTATGTTGTTTCTGATTCTTCAAGTCCTTCACATAAGTCTTATCTTCTTCTTCTTTGTGTTTCAGATTACTGTGGTATATTATAAAGCTATGCCGGCTATCGAAATCCTTGACAAAGTTCTCAGAATCCATAGCCGAAGCTTCATCTTGATGTAAAAGGCCCTGGATTGCTTCTGGTATGGGCTGCTCCTTCATTACACTTTTCCAATAATCCCTTGGTTCCTTTCTTGCATGGTTGAGGTTTCCGTACTATATATTCAATAAAAAAAGATCAAACACACATGAAAAGATTGATAAATACAAACTAAATGAAAACTTCATGGGAACATAATAAAGAAACTGGGTAATTTTTTTCACTAGATCAGTTGCTGCTGACCACTAAGATTACACATGAAATACTGCTTACCAGGAGAAAAGAGCAGAAAATGAAGAAAAAAAAGAGAGTCTTCATGTCATTGGTAGCCTGTTGAAGCTGAGTTAGATTGTTTTTGCTGTTGTGTGTTGTAGCTGCTAAAAACTCCCTAACCCCATTTTATAGGCCATTTGCAGAGGACAAAAAAGTGATTTCTTTTATTCTACTTCACCGTTTTATAGAAAGAAACAAGTAAAACAAATAGCATGTGTAAGTTAATTAAGCTAAGCCTTCGTTGCTAAGGGTTATGTGTCAACTAATTGTACTTATGTTTTCATGCCTTTTGATTAAATTAAGCAATTTGTGGTCTCATTTTTAAATGGCGCTTCCATTTAGAGACTGATGATGTACCAAACACTAATTAAGGGAGGTTGTTAAGGACCAGAAAATCTTTTTTTTTATTGTTTTATTGACTTAATAATTCTCATTCGCTTAAATAAGATTTATTTCAATTTTGGTTCTTGTGATAACATGACATTCTAAGATTCTTGAAACATCATCATCTAAGTTTTTTATGTGACACGTTATACATGACCAAAATTTTAAAAAAATTGTCAAGTTCCAAAACTAACGTGAGAAAAGTTACTAAGTTCTAAGATTAACGTGGACAAAAAAAGTTTAAAGACTAGATGTTGCTTTATACCTTAATAAATTAATTATTAGGTAAGATACAATATAGAAATGTTGAAATTTAAGTATACGTGAGTATTTGATACACTAACAATGTACTTTTTTTGTTCCACAAGTAGTCTTAAAAAATTGGCATGTATATTTTTTCTAAAATAATTATTTTATAAATAATTTACTATAAGATACATGTCAACCCGTGACTCTCCTTATAAAGTCTAAAAATTTCACTAATCATATATCAAATAATTTCCCTTCAAAGATATATATCCTGTACAGGTAATTATTTTATTAATATTGAAGGTGGGTTTCTTTGTTCGCAACTTTTGCATGATCCTATTGTTGATTCTCAACTGACCAGCTACAAAAGACTAAACAACAAAGTGCAGTGGGAATTGGGAATTGGCTGACACTGTGAACAAAGATTGAAAAAAGAAAAATGGGAGAAAATTTTTCAAAGAGATTAGATAGCATCCAGGCTTAAAGTCAAACTTGATACACTGTTTTCCATTTTGTGCTTATGAAAGTGAATTTGTCTAGTTGCACCTTTTTGTTTATTTGTTTTTGGTTTCCATGCTCAGAATCTTTCTCTTTAATCTTACATTTTTAATATGGTTATTAACTTCTTATGTAGTGATCACACTCCCTTGGCCTGATGTGCCAAAGTCAAACTTCATTTGCATATCAACACATATATGTAACCCTAGTTGTAGCTTTTAAATTTCATCTATTTGTTTTGCTTAATTGAGGGAAAAATAACTTCTTCCTTAAATTTAATTTAGTGTCTAAACTTTAAATATTGTACTTTAATTTGCAAGTAGTTCTAAACAGTTTAATGGGTTGGATTCCTTATTTAGGTTATTTTGTTGTAAACATGATCATGGATCTGATTACTCACTTAGGTTTAAAGGTCCGTCTGAAAAATTAAAGGATTTGGATAAAAATATAGGCCTGAAAAATGAGTTTGAACAAAAAATAATGTTTGTTTCTTAAATAGACTGAGCCTCGGATAGAATTTTTTGGCTCGGATTTGGCCCGACCTAAATAAACCTAAACTTTTTTTTTTGCTGTTGTTTTACTGCCATTTAGTTATTATATTGTTACTATTTTGTTGTTATTGTTTAGATATTGTATAACTCTTATTTTATTAGTAATTTTGCTATTATTTTAGATGCATTTGCTTGTTAAGTTGCAACTATCTTACTTTTTTAAATTTGTTGAGAAATATTTATTTTAATGTATTTGATGCATTATAATTTTTTAAATTTATTTTTATATAAAAAATAATTTAAAAATTTTAATACGAGCGAACCAAATAGAACTCTTAATTTGACTTAATCTAAAAAATAAACTTAAAATTTTGCATCGACTTAATCTCAACCCGGCCATGATTTTGCTGTGAAGCAAAGAATGAAGTAAAGCTTGAAAGTGTATATATGACCTTGTCGGTGGTGTAATGTAGGAATGGTTTGGGTCAGGCACTCACATTGTGAAACTATAGGCAATTTAAAAGAAAAAGAAAAAAAGGTCTATTTCTATCCACGTTATGTTGATGATGATATATTGTGCAAAGTCCAAAAAACTGTGTGCTGTATAAGATTCAATGAATATTTGGAAGAAGTTAGGTGCCCCTGGTAATGTGATCTTTATGAATATACATGTTTCACCTTTGTTGACAATTAGTCAAAATGATTTCTAGAAGTTATTGCTATTGCAAAGAGAGTAAATTTGCTATGATGTCAATCAACAACAACAGCCTTGTTGGATGTTTGATGACAAGACATAGGCCACCATCGAAACACAATGGCATTTGATGTTACTTTAATCATTTGTGGGAAGAAATGAGTAAGATTTTAGTGGTATATGTTACTAACAGGGTACGTTATGCACTAGGACACCAGTGTCATAAGTCAACTCTTCTGCTGAATTTCTATCTCACTACCCTCATTCACCATCACAAACTTCTACCTTTCTTTTCTTTTTTCTTTTTGGGATAGAGTAAATATAGAGATCGTGCCAATGCATTAGCATCGAAAATTACGCTTTCCATTACGAGAAATTAACATTCCTTGTTAACTTTATGAGAGCTGAGAGATGGGGTTAAATTGTATCAGCATAGTGTGATTATTTGTGTTATTAGTATTCACAATGAGAATATTGATAAAGAGAGGTAGTCAAAAAGTAAAAAATAAAAATTAGGGGCATATAAATTAAGGAATAAATAATCAACAAAATTCAATTGAAAATCATGTAGAGGACTGATACTATCGTATATGAGATACATGAACTAAGATTTAGTTTAAGAATACTTCTCAAAAGTATTTTTAGGATAAAAATATTCTTAAACAAACTACTTTTTGAAAGAAAAAATACTTCTAAATAAAAAATTGGCCTCAAAATGTTTTTTTTTCAAAAGTTAAAGATTTTTAGCTTCTACCCAAAAATATTTTTTTTCAAAAATACACATAAATTATATTATTTGGTAATAACTTAATCAATTAAAAAATAAAGACAAAAGGGCTTGATAGGAAGTGATTCAGCCTCTGGCCATCTACCACGTGATGGTTCAAAGTGAGCCACTATCAAACCATTAAAACATAAAATAAGATCCATACCAGATGAAAGGAGATAAGAACCCAAAACAATTGAAAAAACTTCACATATAAGTTACCTCATTAGCAAGTAAATTTTCGTTTTATTATTTAACTAAAAATAATTATAATTTGATCATTAAATTATTTAAAAATTTCATCTAAGTTACTGAGCTGTTAAAATTAATGTTATATGACTTTCTTTATTGGTGTTGCCCGTATCAATAGGAAGCTCTCTTTTTTCTTTTTTCCTACAGTTCATTTTCTTCATGAAATAATTTTGGACGTAATGAATCTACTAACCAAAATAAAGATAATTTTTTTCTCTAATCTCCGACACTAACCATCAGATCGATGTGGATTTAAAGTATATTATTCTACTCATTGACGGGTATTGATCCACAATACCTATTATTGAATCGTTGCTTGAAACTCGTTGGAGAAATTTTAAAAAAGAACTTAACAATCCGATAACTTAAATAAAATTTTTTGAATAATTTCGTGACTTAAATAAAATTTTTCGAATAGTTAAATGATCAAAACAAAAATTTAGATGATAATGGTATAGTTTACCCCATTTTTCTTTTATGTATTATGGTTGGCTTTACTGACATTTCATTTGTAGGGAAGATACATCAAAATTGGCGTGGTCCATGATTTTTGTTTCCTTATCAGTCCAAATTTTTGATCCCCAAGCTGGTCTGATCTTAGATAAACAAATGGTTACTCAGGCCAGTTGAAGAAGACCCAATATGAAATGAATTGGGCTAATAATAAGCAAGACCTCAAATTGATCCATGGAGGGTTCATTTTGTTGCTGAATGCCCTTTGCTGCTATCAATAAAATATAGGGTAAACTGCACCCAAGATCATTTAACTATTAGTAAATTTATGTTTTAGTTACTTAACTTTAAAAATTTATAAAATGGTTACTGAATTATTTGAAAATTTTCATCTAAGTCATTAAACTATTTAAATTTTTTTAAAAAAGTCCTGCTAACGAGCTCCAAACGACAATTCAATGATTGGTATGGTGGATCAATACCTATCAATGAGCAGAAGAACATATCTTGGATCCAATTTAATCTAACAATCAGTGCCAAAGATTGGAGGAGAGAGTTGTTTGGATTTTCATTTGTAAATTTGTGACATTTAAAGTTATTTCATGAAAAAAAACTGAACTATAGAAGAGAAGGGGAAGCAGATCTTTCGATTGATGTAGGTGGTGCAAACAAAGAATGCCATACAACAACGATTTAACAGCCGAATGACTTAAATGGAAACTTTCGAATAGTTTAATGACTATTCTATAACTTTTTAAAGTTGAGTGACCAAAATATAAAATTACTAATAAATCAGTGACCTTGATATAATTTTGCCTAAAATATATAGACTCAATAGTTGTAGATCCAAAAAGACAGTACAACCTCTAAGGCACAAACAGGACAGATGAACAGAATTGAAGAACATTACTTGGATTGCGAAGTGGAAAAATCTATTGTATGTTGATTCTTCAGAAATGCCTACAAAGCTCTATTCTTCAATCTTCCCATCTATCTTCTTTCTTTCCCTCATTTTCCTCTTCCTTTACTCCACTTTCCTTCCTCTTTATACCAATAACGACTCCTCTTCATTGCCCACTAATAAGTTCCTTCCTTCATCCTCTCCTCCTTGTAACCTTTTCAAGGGCCATTGGGTTTTAAACTCCACCAAAGGCAAGCCTTTCTACGATGACACTTGCCCCTTTCATCGAAACGCCTGGAATTGTCTTAAGAACAAGAGGGACAACATGGGGATCATCAATTCCTGGAAATGGGTACCCAAAGATTGCAAATTGGAGAGGGTTGATCCCTGGAGGTTCTTGGGTTTGATGAGGAATAGGAATATTGGGTTTGTAGGGGATTCTTTGAATGAGAACTTTTTGGTGTCTTTTTTGTGCATTCTTAGAGTGGCTGATGAAGGTGCTAAAAAGTGGAAGAAAAAGGGTGCTTGGAGAGGAGCTTATTTTCCCAAGTATAATGTCACGGTTGCCTATCATAGGGCTGTCTTGCTTGCCAAATACAAGTATTTTTTGTTTTTATCTTTTTTACTTTCATTGATAGTATTTCATTTTATAAATTTATGTCTTATTTGTTATCTTGTTATGCTTGAAATTACACAAAATTAGATAAGAAAAAGGAAGTTGCTTAAACTGTGTTAAGCAATGAGAAGGCCATATTTGTATCAATCTATTAGAGGAAACTGGTAAATGCAGGCGCTTTCTCTAGGGTCTTCACTAATGTTGTGAATTGTGATCATGAAATTTTTGCTAACTCTTTATATTGTTTGGTTTTAATTTGCTCTTCTTAACAAAAAAAACTGTCAATGATATTATTTCCGGTCTTTTGAACTAGTGGTTCTTGGAATTATGTTTTCCCATCCTGATGATGTTATACACTTGTACTATTGTAGACCATCCTAATGATGTTACATTTTTTGAGTTCTCTGGAAGTCTTTTGAAATACCAGTTTGCATTGTAGTTGCTATGAATGTGATGAACTTTTGGTTGGGATAGCTCAGTCCTGAGTTAAATTTTAATAGCAAGAGATGTAGCATGACCTTGGAACTCAAGAGATCTGAATTGGAATGTTGTGTCAGAGTTGATATTGCAGTTCTTATCGAATGACTGACCTCTTTGAAATGGTGTTTTGATCAGTAGACTGGCTTCTGACTTGCATGTTCGCAACTTTTTCTTTTCAGTGCTATGACTTGTAACTATTTTCTTGTTTTTTAGCATCAGTGATTGTAGGTAATACACAATCTTATGTTATTTCATTGGTCTGTCTTAGTTTTATGTTTCACATGCTTGTGCTTTACTGAAAAAGGTGGAATCCGAAACAATCTGTGGTTTCTGATGAAGATGAACTAAAAGGAATATACCGAGTGGATGTAGATATTCTGGCAGATGAATGGAGCAGCATTGCTGACTTTTATCATGTTCTTGTTTTCAACACTGGGCATTGGTAATCTTCTTTTCTTTTTGCTAAATTATAAATAACACACTTTCCTTCATATATACATGCATGGCAATTATCTTGGGCCATTTCTCTTTGAGAACATCTTGGGATAATGTTTTATTTGATTTTGGTTAGGTGGGGCTATGATAAATTCCCAAAAGAGACACCTCTTGTCTTTTATCGGCATGGACGACCAATAAGTCCCCCATTGGGATTATTGGATGGCTTTAAAGTTGTTCTTGAAGATATGGTTCACCACATTCAAAAGGAGGTTCCTAAGAACACTCTCAAGTTCTGGCGGTTGCAATCACCAAGACATTTTTATGGCGGCGATTGGAACCAAAATGGTAGCTGCTTGTTTGACAGACCCCTTGAAGAAGAACAGGTATCAGTCGATATTTTTTATCCGTTCTTCAATTGCAACTTTAAGTTTGGTCTTGTTTAATACTCCAATTAGTTTAGTCGCATAATGTTGCCAATTCAATCCTAATTTAGTTTGGTTTGGAAAAGAATCTACCGTCAGTCTAAAGAAACATCTTTTTGAATTTTAAAACTATATTTGGAATGTGTATTGGTGTATCTACATTGGGTTTGATACTAAACCCTAGACAGCTTGATTTGTGGTTTGATCCCAGCAACAATGGAGTGAATAAGGAAGCAAGGACACTTAATCATCTAATCAAAGAGGCAGTGCAAGGCACAGATATTCAGTTACTTGATCTGACTCATTTGAGTGAGTTTAGAGCAGATGCCCATCCGGCAATTTGGTTAGGAAAGAAGGATGCTGTGTCGATTTGGGGACAGGACTGCATGCATTGGTGCCTACCTGGTCTTCCCGATACATGGGTTGATATACTGGTGCAACTAATCCATAATAGCTTCGAGACAGGATGATGAAATGTGAAGAGAATCTTACCAAGTTGTTTAAATATTCACCTTGGATAATTTCCAAACAACTTCCTCTGCGTGCATTGGATACAACGTTATGTGAGAACGTGAATGCCGGATACAGGTAAATGCCTGATTAATGAGAGTTGGCTGTTTGTAACTTGAACCCTGATGCCTGTAGCATATCCTTTTATGGGTGATTTTGAATTTTTTTTCCTTTTGTTTTGGTTTTGCGGTTGAGGTTTGTGTCTCAGTGACATGTTAGATGTTGATTAAGCTTGAGAGTGCAGGCGAAGATGACCAGAAGGTGAGCTGAGAAATTCATCTACAGTCTATAGGTTTAACATTCAAATATGTAGAAGGAATACCCCTTTTTTTTTACTCATTCATTTGATTCTGTTTATGCCTTCAACGTTTCTGAAGTTTGAAAATGAAATGTTAGTGGTGCAGCTAATTGTTGTAAGCTGAGTCTGTTCCATTAATTGCTATGACTCATTCAAAATTATCCTCTCAAAGCAGAAACAGAAGTTATCAAATTTGAAGAGAAGTTCAAAACGATTTTCAGTGACAATCTACACACACCTACCATACAATGGCCCTATGGGAAAAGCACAGCAAAGGAAAAAAAAAGTACAGCAAAGTGAAAAAAAGGAAAGCAAAATTAAAAAAAGCACTGCCAATAAAAAAAGTTGAAAAATATTAAAATGGGAAAAATGAAAAATGAAGCACAGCAAAGAAACGTTTTAATTTAAAATTTAAAATTAAAAAAGTGAAAAAAAGGGGAAATTAAAAATAATGGAAAAAGGGGAAAATTAAAAATAGTGAAAGAAGGGGGGAAATTTTAAAATGGTTAAAAAAAATGAAAAAGCACAGCAAAGGAAAAAAAAAGGGTAAAAATTAAAAATAGTGAAAAAAGGAAGAGAGGGGAAAAATGAAAACCGTTAAAAAAATAAAAAGAGAGAAAAAAAAGTAAAAAAAAAAGTGAAAAAGAAGAAAAAAAATTGAAACTAGTGATGGGAAAAAAGGGAAGAAAATTAAAGAAGGTGAAAAAAGAAAATAGATGGTCCCGGCGGGGCTCGAACCCGCGACCTTCGGCTCATAAGACCAACGCTCTAACCAACTGAGCTACGGGACCAGCTTGTTTAAGGGTTCTTTTTACTTTTTAAAATGATTTTTACTTCTAGCGTTTTAATTTACACTTGGGCATTTCACCGTTTCTTTTCGTTTTCTTTTAGTAACTACTCTTCAAAGCAAGTCAAAGCTGATGAAAATCACTTTGAAACCAACCCAAAAGTCTATGAATATCAACATACGGACAACCTCCATTATTAAGTTAATGAAACAAGAAGAAGAGCCGGATAATCACAAGCTTCTTCTACAGAGCCAAAGGATTCGCCATACACAGACATGGCTAGCAGTTTAGTGCCATTATCAGCTCCACACCCTTCTTGGTTCACCCCCAAAAGGTATGTTCTCTCTCTCTCTTTTAATTTCCCTTGTTTTCACACCCAAAGGTATTTTCCTTCTTGTCATTCATTTGGGATGTTTAAGATTTTCACTTTTTTTTTGAGAAGAACTTTATGCAAATATGGAGTTTTATGACTGGGAAAGGATGTTCCTTTTTTTGGTTGTCATAGGGACATACTACTGGATTGTAGAACTCAGTGACAGGGGACTAAGTTTTGAGGGCCTAGTAAAATATCAGGAGTTTAATGAGATTAATTAAATTTTTTTGTGAGATTAATAAGAATTTTCAAAAAATTTAAAACAGTTTAATTAAAATTTAAAAAAAATAAAAGGTATAATGAGACTTTTCAAAAATTTGAGGGGTTCTAACTAAAATTTTCTACAAACTTTAAGGGAGAAATAAAATTTTCTAGAAGTTTCAAGAAAAAAATTTTAACTTTCCAAAATTAGGGGGAAGCCCCCATAAGGATTCGCCCCTGGTATAACTCTAATATGCTATGCAGGTAAGAGTGAGCACACAAGTTGAGTGGCATATTGAGCTTCTGTTTAAATCCAATAGTTGAATATCATGACTGTGAGTTGTGGATCAAATTTATTAATGCCAATGTTAGGATTGATTAACGAAGTTTGCTGATTTTGCAAATGGTGCATGAAAATTATAGTGGTGCTTTGGACATTATGGGTTTTTTTCTTCTTTTGGCAGGTTGCTAGTCATCTTTTGTGTTATCAACATGTTAAATTATGTGGATCGAGGAACAATAGCTAGCAATGGTGTCAATGGGAGTCTGGGAACTTGCACATCCAGTGGTACATGCACTTCTGGTAGTGGAATACAGTAAGACTTGGATACCCTAATTCCATTTTTTTCTTTTTATTGATTCATTTGGTGTTTTGATAATCACTAAATTAACTATAATTATGACAAATGGAAAGCGCAGCTATCAAACAATATCATAACTATGGTGAGTAGGGAATATCGTATCCACGAGGACTAAAAGTATTAGTAATTACCGTTTTTCTATTATTTAGCCGATAAATTGAAGTGATTGTTTTTTTAATCTAAATTTACTAATCTAATTTAACTACGAACGCAACAAAAAATTAAATAAGAAAATAATCGAAGACAACCAATGAGAAGGACAATACCTAAGAAAGAATCCACCTAGACTTCACCTATTATTCTGAATTTGAATTAAATGATTTATTCACTTGTGTCTTGATCCGTAGAAATCTCTAAATTATGATGTGTCTTGATCCGTAGAAATCTCTAAATTATGTTAATATCTATTTCGAGAGTAAGAACAATTGACTCTAGGTTGATTAATTGAAGTCTCTTTCTAATTAAAACCCTTATCGTCGCATTAACTCGATCCATGGATTCCCCTATTAGATTTGACTCTAATCCAGTAGATTTATGTCGTCCTATTTCTAGGATTGCATGTAACCCCACTCAATTATGTTCGATCTACTCTTAAACAGAGACTTTTGCTCCACTGAAATAGGCACATTAAACTTGAATTAATATCTCAGAAATATTAAAATAAGAAATAAACATTCATAATTAAGAACAAGAATCAAGTATTTATCGCGTAACTCAGAAATCAAATAATAAGATTCATCATATGTTTCATCTTCCCTAGGTATGTAGGGAATTTAGTTCATAATCCTGAATAGAGATATCTCAAAATTACTATAACAATAAGACATAAAGAAACTCAATAAAACTTCGAAGGAAATTAAATGGAGATCTTTAATCTTGAAGGAGATCCGCTTCCGAGTTGATTCCGATGACGTTCTTCGAGTGTTCTCTTCAATCTTCTCTGAGGGCCCCCTTAGGTCTTCTTCTAATTGGTATTTATCGACTTTATAATGCTCAGAAAGCCTAAAAATTGAGTTTTCCGTGTATTTGGGAAGTAGAGTGCGATATCGACACGAGCTGGCACATGGGCGTGTGGCCAGCCCGTGTGTCTCACACGGGCTTGTGGCCAGCTCGTGTGGAAATGCCCAGGCCGTGTGGATCCTGGAAACAACTCTATTTGTCCGATTTTGACTCGTTTTTCTCTCCTTTCGCTCCCAAATGCTCTCCTAAGTATAGAAACATGAATTTAAAAGATTAGGAGCATCAAATTCACTAATTTACATAATTAATCATTTAAAAATGCATTAAGAATAAGATTAAAATATGTTTCTTTTACAGCTTATCATGGTTAATAACTCATTAATTTGTTTAATTTCCCCCTAGATTGGGAGACATGGGAGTCTCTTGAGAGATTAGTTTGTCACAAACAAAAATTAAGGAATTCATATTGTTTGATTTTGTTCTTTTTCCTTTTTAGCATTAGACTGCAAGACTAAATTAGTTTTGGATCAATGTATTTATTTATTGTCAGAAAAGACTTACAATACCAACTCATATATGTCTGATAGTTTATTATCCATTCTCTGATGCTCAACCTTAACATAAGAACCATTTTTCACTTGAGAACTTATACCTCTATACACTTGATTGAGATGTAAATACCATGACAATTTCTCTTTGAGATCTTTAAACTCTTCGGCTTATCCGGGTTCATTGTTCTGTATAGGGGTGAATTCAATTTGAACAATTTTGAAGATGGAGTTCTGTCATCTGCATTTATGGTTGGACTTCTTGTGGCTTCTCCCATATTTGCATCGTTATCAAAGAGGTAAGGAGCTTCAGTAGTCCAGAAACTCATTAAATATAGATATACACACACTCACTCACATAAGTTGTATAAATATGGGACACATATTTTTAAGTTTCAATCATTTGGTTTAGCTATACTTTTCTTGTTTATCTTCTAATAGAAGCATCATTACTCTATTTCAAATAATCTTGCATGCATGTGTCAGATAAATGTTGCTTCCAGGGTATGTTCAATTGTTATGTGCTAATATTTGTTGTAGTCTGATATGGTCTGATCAAGATGAATATGGTGTTTGAGGACCACAGTTTTCCATATAATTTACTTGAGATTATAACAAGAAAAGTTTCAGGTTTTATGAATCAGGTCTAAATTGTTTTGTTTGGGTCCTTATGTATTTTTAAAAATTTTGCAGTGTCAATCCATTTAGACTTATTGGAGTTGGCTTGTCTGTATGGACTTTGGCTACAGCTGGTTGTGGCTTTTCATTCAATTTCTGGTCCATCACAATCTGCCGCATGTAAGTGGATTTCTTACTTCTCCTTTTCTTCATTTATTGTTTACTCTTTGATTACGTTAGCACTGAGATAATAGGTAATTGGATCGTTGTGCTAATCTTAGTTCTTTCTAGGCTAGTTGGTGTTGGTGAAGCTTCATTTATCAGTCTTGCAGCTCCTTTCATTGATGACAATGCCCCTATTGCTCAGGTTTCTTTATTTCTATACTCTCTAATAACTGTGGGGATGTTAGGTCTGTGTGTACTTAATTTAATGCCTGATCTACTATGGTTTCTGGTATGAAATATAGAGACAAATAGGGGACATACCTGCCCGCTCTCTACCGGTATTGATATGGGTATTTGCATTTGTTTTGTCTATTTTAGTTTCATCTAAACTTCTTGTGAGGTTTCATATTAAAGTAAGTTTAATACCTCTTGCAGTTGTTTAATATGTTCTTCTCTTTTGGACTACTGCACTTGCAATGTTGATTAATGATTACTGATCTATGACAGGACCCTTATTAAGTGAAACCTAAAGTTGATGCATGTATGTTAAGGTAGAATTACTTATTGATTTGAATTAAGATCATGTGGCCAAAAGGGACATTTAGTTTATCCCAAATGTTGAGGAATTCAGGCCTTTCCGAAAATTGTCATGATCGGGAAGGGTGCAAGAAGGATTTTCAGCTTTTGATGTTGAAAAAAGACAAGTTAATTGTTTTGGTATGATCCATTATGAAATTTTAGTAGCCTTAAAGAGCTCAATCTTATTGTTTAATTATGCATGTCCTTCACATTCATCTTGCTATTCATCAAGTTTGGGGATTTTATGCAAATGCAATTTGTGTCTATACTTTATATTTCATCTTTTACCAGAAAATTTCTTGTTGATAACATCCCCTTGAATCTTATCCTTCTCCTTCCTTTGTTTCAGAAAACAGCATGGCTGGCAATATTTTACATGTGTATACCTACTGGATATGCACTTGGCTATGTTTATGGTGGCTTAGTAAGTTTACTTTACTAGCTCTTTTATAGTTATTGCCTTCTTTTCTCTTATTTGAAGCAATCTCCTTACCTCCTGCCTAGTTTAGAACTAGGAGAACTATACTCTTCCCTTAAGTTATATTTGAGATGATGAACGAAAACCAAACTTCCTTTTGAAACAGGTTGGCACTTATTTGAATTGGCGTTTTGCATTCTGGGTGGAAGCCATTTTGATGCTTCCATTTGCTGTTCTGGGTTTTGTTATGAAACCTTTGAATTTGAAAGGTGTGCACTTCGGATCCCTACCGACTAGGATTCTTCCTGCAGACCCTTTTCCAGATAGGTTCTAATGTTTCTGTGATACAGGTTTTGCTCCTGCTGAATCTAAACAAGCACTGATCTCCGAAGAAACGGATGTACAGGAAGTCCAAGGTGCTGCATAATTTACATTCCTGTTGCACTTCCCTCTTGAAACTGTATTTTATTGACCATATAAGAACATATCATGATTTATAATAAATAAATCACCTTAAAATGTCTTACTTTCAAAATCTAATATGAACCAACCACCTATTAAATTTGGTGCTTTTGTCAAGATCTGCTTAGGAGGTAATGTTTCCCCTTCCACCAGCTTTGACCCTTGAAGTATATAAAATCTGTTTGAAGCATTGATGCTCGGTTAACCCTCATGTGTTTGCATGCTATGATCAATATGATTCGATGAGTTACTTGCCATTTCTACTTTTAGTCACAATTTCTTGTCAAGTGTGCATTCCAGGTTTCAGCAGAAGTTAATCATTAAATGAACCTCATTTCATGATCTGCCCCCCAAACTGGGTTTCTTATGTGTAAGATCTCTTATTGTATGTACTTAACATTTTTATTATTCCTGGTGAAGATACAGACGCTTTAAATGATAGTGCAAAGCCCACGAAGGAAAAATTCAGCCATATGTTTTCCAAGTGAGAGGCATTTTCTTTATGCTACTTGTTCTATCGCAGAAACTTCTTATTACATAATAGTAACTCGACAAACATACGAGCTTCGGTCGGGTTATTATCTATGCTTCATTGTATCTTTTACTGCACGCATTACTACTACTACTACTACTACTACTACTACTACTACATCTTCAAAACCTTTATCTGGACAGGATGAAATGCACATGCATTGATTTGAATCAGTTTTCAAGATTCATCAAAGACATGAAAGCACTCTTGGTTGACAAGGTTTATGTTGTCAATGTTTTAGGTATGTCCAGATCACTTTAAGTTCTGCTATTGTATCCCTGAAAAATATCATGCAGAGTTACGTACTCTTCAAAGAACTTCATTTTTTGGGATATAAGCTAACTTGAAAGCAGCCATTTTTCAGGTTATTGTGCATACAACTTTGTTTTAGGTGCTTATTCTTATTGGGGACCTAAGGCTGGTTACAAAATTTATAATATAGTAAGCTTTTAGAGCTTATGTGACAGTCTCTCTTCACAAATTAACGTCTAAGATATCCATTATTGTTTAAAATTTGTCATCTCGGACAAATCTATAAATTCTGAATGGGACCAAGAATCATACAAAAGTAAATGAACAAAATAACCTGGTGATATGATAAAATTCAAGTTAGGGTCTTCTTGCAGAGTGATGCAGACCTGATATTTGGAGGAATAACCATTGTCTGTGGAATATTGGGCACACTAGCAGGAGGCTATGTTCTGGATTTGATGAAATCCACAATCCCCAATGCTTTCAAAGTAGGTACTTATGCATATACATTAGTAAATTATACACTTTCACCTTGTTGCCGTTCACTTGATTGCTCTGCATCACCAAATCCCTGTACTTTTTTCTTCTTTTTTTGCAGCTTCTCTCTGTAACAACATTTTTTGGGGCAATCTTTTGTTTCACTGCCTTTTGTTTTCAGAACATGTATGCTTTCTTAGCTTTTTTCTCAGTTGGTGAACTACTGGTCTTCGCCATTCAGGTAACCTCCTTCCCAATGCAAAATTGAGGTTAGATCATAGGGTGGCAGAGCTTAGATCATATACTTAACTGTCTGTTTTAGTTTTGCCGTCTTTAGTACTAGTTAACCAAGGTTTTGAGATATATGGGAATTAAATGGCGAGTTCCATTTGTAAACTAAACTTAGAAATCTTGTTTGCAGTGATGTTGAAATGTTTTGCCACTTGTTTAGTTATGTCATTACTATAAAAATGACATGTTATGAAGCTAGAACTGAAGACTTACTTGATACGAAGTTCCTAAACTCCTCCTTTTTCAGGGTCCTGTAAATTACATATGTCTCCACTGTGTTAACCCGAGTTTGAGGCCATTATCTATGGCTATCTCTACTGTTTCGATTCACATATTTGGTGATGTGCCTTCTTCGCCGCTTGTGGGGGTCCTCCAGGTTTGTCTTTCAACAATTTCTTGGGTACAATGTTAGATACGGATACTTGAGCAAAAATGAAGAGTCCAATTGACATAGATTAACATTTGTTTCTAAATTGTTTGAAAGTGAAAAAGTTAAAATCGAAAGATCTGGCATATTTAATCACTGTTGACAAAAAACTTGGTTTCTCTATTTTATATACAGATAACATTGTTCTGACATGGTTTTTGCAGGACGCTATCAACAATTGGAGAGAAACTTCTCTTATTCTAACATCAATTTTGTTTCCAGCAGCTGGGATATGGTTTACAGGTATTCTGACATGTCATGTCGGTCATTTAAAGCATTAATTCATAGGGTAAGAAAATTCCATGGTTGAATAATTACAACATATGTTGCAATGGCAGGAATATTTCTGCATAGTGTGGATAGATTCAATGAAGATAGTGAAGGACAAGTTACTGAAGTTGATAGATCAAATGCAACACCTTTGCTTGAACCCAGAGTTGCAGAAACAAGTCTCTTCTGCTAGTTGATCATCATCCATGAGTTGTATAGGTTTACAAGAGACAATAGCATTTTTATAAATGCAATTTGTAAGAACTACATTTTATTCCTTCAAAACCTCTACATTGTCCAATCATTGTTCTAGACAACATGGAACTGAATGTTGCTTATGTAGGTTACGAAAACCGCTTTTTCATTTGGATTTGTTGGTTCTAACTAGATCTGATCATGGCTCGAGCCACCCGGCCCGAAGGCCTGCTCAAAATGTGGGAGGGTTTGAAGAAAAATATAGGCCCGAAAAATAGGCTTGGACAAACAAATAAGGCTCGTTTAAAAAATGGGTCGGGCTTTGGGTAAGGCATTTTTGGCCTAGGCTCAGCCCGGTCCGACCCGACCCGAATTCACTAAAGGACAAAAAAAAATTTACTCTTTTTTTTAATGTTATTTTCTTGTTGTTTTTTCACTATTTTACTACAATTTTATTATGTTGCTACTATTTTTTTGTTATTGTTTGGATATTGTATAAAAGTTATTTTATTGTTAATTTTGTTATTATTTTAAAGGCATTTGTTTTTGTTATTATTTTAGAGGCATTTACTTGTTAAATTGTATTTGTTTTAGTGTTATTTAAGTCTACATATTTTTTAAAATTTATTTTCAATTTGTTGAAAAATATTTATTTTGATATTTTTAGTATTTTTAATGTATTATATATATTTAAAAATTATATAAAAATAATATAAAAATTAATATGGGCAGGCCGAGTCGGGTTCGGATTTTATCATTTTTATCCGGGCCAAACTTGTGCAAAATTTTAGGCCCATTTTTTGGACTGGCCGGGCCTAGTAAATGAGCTTGAATTTTTAGTTGAACCCGACCTGACCCGACCCATGAGCACCTCTAGTTCTAACCTCTAACCATCAGGTCGAAGCCTAGTGCTTTAACAGAACAACCATATGAATGTAAAATGCTGTCCTGGTTAAAAAAGGTAGTCTAACTTATTCAAATAATAAGCAGAAAGAAATGCATCGGTAACGGTATTATATGATTAGCAAGACCTGCTTGAAAAAGGGGAAGAAAGTTCAGTTCATTGTTTGAAATTGAAAGAACTAGTAGTAGTTATACAAGTGAAAGGTCTCCGGCGGGAATCGATCTTTTGACAAGTTTAGCCCAAGACTCGTTAGTCTCTTTAATGACCTTAAGAGCATATTCCTGCCATTATACATCATAATGTAAGGGAGCAGAAACCGGAAGGAGGTGAGAGGCACTCGAGTAGGGAAATTGAAACAAAACGAATACACACCTTGCTTGCTGCCTTGTTGCCAAGACCAAACTTGTTAGCTGGTTTTCCATCAGGGATCTTGTAATCTCTAAACCAATTCCTGATTGCGGTCAGTGTCCCCTGAAAAGATCATCATATGGATGCCCAAAATTATTTGGGAAATGTAAGAAAGATGACTGCTTAGACTAGTTTAAATAATGCGATTTCATAACAAGTTACACTGACATCTTCAACGCTGGTAGCCATTGTAAAATAAGCTAGCAAAATCAGATCCTGGCTTCACTATTCTTGTTGTTGGCATGATCCATTATGAACTTAAGAGTTTAAAATTATAACAAAACCCAACAAATTATGGAGAACAATACCGGGAAATGCTTCTCAACATCATTGACATCATTCACAAGAGAAGCCCTTGGATCATCTAATGAGATGGCAACTATTTTCCAGTCAAGTTCCCCTTCATCAATCATGGCTAAAGCAGCCAAAGGCTTAACCTTCAGAATTTCACCAATCTTCCCCCGACTATCACCAATCTCAACAACATCAACTACGGATTCAATGAAACAAAAACATCAAGATTTCACAAGCAACTTTTCACAACAAAACAGAAGAAAATGCTGTTAAAAGTTTCAAATATTGAAACGTGGATTAGAATTACCAGGGTCATTATCACCAAATGCTCCTTCAACTTCAGAGTTTGCAAAAGATGGGTCTTCCCATGTTTGTGGAAGCAATCCATAATTCCAGTTTATATTATAGCTGAGGACAATTAATGGAATTACTAAAAAATGAAGTATCTAAGAAACACAATAGACAATGAAAACTTACAATCTATAGCAAGAAGCTGAAACCAAGTAGATTCTAATAACAAAAATCCTACATAAATGTGCTTACTCTTTGAAACTTCATATTTACTAAGTAGATGGTTCTCTCCCATGGCATAGGAATCGAGTATCACCCGAAGATTTTGAAATGTGCTTTAATACAACTGTGATCTTACATATCCTAAATTCACTTGCTGCTACTAGAAGCTAACTCAACTAACCACTCTGATGTTTAGTAGACAAGTAACAAAGTTATTTTCAGTAACTTACGGTGAGCTAAGAACTTGGGTCATCTAAATCAAGACAAGTTTCAAATTCAATGGCTATAATATGGCATTGCCCAATTTTTTTTTTTTCAAAAATCACGGTCAAATGCAAAATCTAATTGCATCATTGTTGGAAAAGTTTAAGCATCCAAGAAAAAATCAGTGCTGAAAATAATCTTACGGGTAATATCGAAGCTTGCCCTTCTTTGTGTCCTGCTTAATGGGTGTGTATAACTCAACAGTAGCAACCTCCATTTTTGCACTTGATTCTTTGGGTATCTCAACAATGAAGTTAAAAACACCATTTCCCAAATGCAATGGAACATCATGCCAAGGAGAAATCTAAGCCACCACCCAATCTCAATTACCGTTAAAAACATATATTACTAGATTTTGGAACCAAAAAAAAAAAAACGATGTTAAAAAATTACCTTCTTGCCCGAAGCATCTTCGAAGAAGACTCTGTAGTTAAGAGTTTCGGGTTGGCCTTCTCGCTTGATCCGCACCTGGGGGTTATAAATGGCATTGCAAGAAAATAATCTTTTGGACAATCGTCTGCCATTGTTCAAGCTAAGAGTCTTGCTGCCGCGTTTCAAAGAGAAGGGTGTTTTGAGGAGCATGCAAGAAGAAGGGGCGGCTATGGTTGTCGGTGCCATGTTTGATTTATGTATTGTGGTGGACGCTCAATCAGTGAACCGGAATGTTTGGGAGTTGGTAGTTTTCGTACATGGATGATTACCAGTCTGAGTTGATGCCATAGAAATTTGATCTTAATCTATAAATAGTAATTAGTCAGCTATAGTTTAGATAATATTGGATAGTGTCAGTTTAAAAAATATAAATGTAATAATTGTATTTATTAAAAGATAATGTAAAACATTATTGAAATGGGAAAACTGTTTTGAATTATTAATTAATTTATTCTATTTTGCTAATCTATTTCGTATTCATTTGTAATATTTCTTTTTGGGTTGAAGTATTATAAAAGATTAATGAAGTCCATCTAAAGTTTTGTTTTACTATGCAGCCGTGTTAGTCTCTAGGTTGGTTATCGCTCATATTTTTCGTCTCTTATGAATCATTTTTTTCTTTTTTTTTATTCACTACACATGTTTTTTCTCTTTTTAGTTTGTAAATCTATTTTGTGGATATATTTATTGTCTTCACAAGTTGTGATGGATAGATGACGGTGTCTGTCATTCACTAAAACTCCACCGGCCATCATTAATTTTTCTTAGAAAGTGGGTGGCTCTTCGTCAACTTCTTAATCTGCTTCGAGAGTATTTTAGAATAATAAATAATTTCACGTGTCGATTTGGATCTGTGTTGTCTTAAGTTTTATATTTTTTATTTGTTTTTCCATTTTCTAATAAGTCTTTAGTTTTAGAAGTTTTTGTTTGCTCTTGTAGTATATTTTTTAGTCTTGTTTATGCATGTAATTTTAGTTTTACAAGTGATTTTAGGGATGATTTTGTTGTTGTCCTCTCTAGTTTGGTGAATGCTCGATTCTTTTGTCAATTTTTACTCGTCGTTTTGGACCATCCAGAGTTGATTTTCTTATGGTATTAAGTGCTTGTAATCAGTCCAAATATGTCGTGCTTGAGTTGTGACAAAGTCAATTATCAACGTATCATAATGTTCTAATGATGCTAAGGCTAAAGCCTTTGTTGTGTTGATGGAGCTTGTAATACCCTCTACCCGTATTCATCGCCGAAATAGGGTACGAGGCATTACTAGAACACATACACTTGTAAACGTATTTAACCAAGTTATAAAACTTCATCTAAATTAAAACTTTCAAATTATTAGCATGCTTTTATAATTCTTCATAATATATCCTCAAAATATTATATTCATAATAAATAGGACCTACGAGACCCGATACATATTCATGTAATTCACAAGTCTTAATAATTCAATGTTTCATTTCCATTTAATTCAATTCACAAATTTCTCATGTTCACAATTCAAATCATTAAGCTCAATACTAATACGTATTTACCATTTAACTCAATGTTTATCGATTATACCATTCATTAACACATTTATGAAATTCTCAAATTTGCAATGAAAATATCACTTTAGCTTAAATAACAACATCAACTCAACTCATCATCCTGATATAAATTCACTACCACTTATCCATTTACTATAATTCTTTTGGGCCCATTTGTCACTTACCATCCTTAATCAAATTAGGGAACGGTTATGGAAAATTGAGTACTTCACTTCCACTTTGCCATAGTATAACTATGGTCTTGCGTATGATCACTTAGCACTTTCCGAAGCCATAGCCCTGTCATGGTCTTACACGGATCACATTTATCACTTGTCACTTGTCCCTGATCAGATAAGTGAAGCTAAAGCTACCTCTCATTACTTGTCACTTGTCACTGATCAGATAAGTGTAGCTAAAGCTACCACTCATCACTTGTCATTGATCAGATAAGTGTAGCTAAAGCTACCACTTATCACTTGTCACTGATCAGAAGTTCTCAAATCCGACGTTCCGCTCAATTTGATCATTTATTCAGTTTTCGCATTGTTATTTTATTCTCAAATCATCAACAAATATATCTCATCATACATTATATAATTCATGAAATTAACATTTAATCATTAAATTTCAGCCATATGAACTTACTATTTCATTACCTTTCCACACTCGTTTCCTATGCACATTACACAAGATATAAACATATCATTCAACCATAGTCGCAAGCTAGTGTATTTAAACATAATTCTTTTTGAAACTAACCACATGATAAACCATTTCACTAGAGATTACATAATTTAAACCTTACCACCCTTTTCATGATCACAAGCATATTTTCAATTAGGCACTTATCATTTCAATGCATAACTTACAAATTTAATGTGGCATAATCCAACCACTACTTGGCCAAAGCCTAAGCATGTATGCCAAATATGTTAGCCAAATACACATATAGCATAAACATTATAAGCATGGATGAGCACAACATTTATTCATGTATCACACTTACCAACATGTGTTAATTCATAAACCATTCGTGACATTACTTCATGCCAAATCATATACCGAATATACCATACACTTATACTATGAAACTTTATTTTTACACATGAGCTTAGACCATGACCAATAATGCACAAATATAAGCATCATTTCTATTTCATTGTTTATCAATTATAATCAAGCATATGACCAATTATACACAAATCATTCATATATTTCCCAATTTTCCTTCCATTCAACCGGGATTTCTTCCCCTTTTTTATCAAATATATCAATGTTTCATCAATTTTCATACAATGAACATTCAAATCATTTTCACATCAATAGCAAACATTTCATGCATTTAAGAATATAATTCAAGTTACACGAACTTACCTCGATACTTGTTCGTAAACAAAAATCTATTAATCCCGAACTTTTTCTTTTCCTCGATCTAGCTTCATATTTGAATTTTCTGGATCTAAATAAATAAATTTAATCATTAATCTAATACATTTCATGTTCATATGTAACATTCTCTATAATTCCATTATTATTTATAGTGCATTCAAAGCTGTCTCATTGAGTCATAGTCACTAAATTATTTATATCTTGAGCTACGGAACTCCAAATTAAGATCCGCTAATTTTCCCCAAAACTAGACTCACATATCTTCTTACCATAAAATTTTTAGAATTTTTAGGTCAGCCAATAAGTACAGTTTATTCTTTAAAGTTTCCACTGTTTCACTGTTCGACGATTTCGACCCCTCTTCACTAAAAATTAATTATCTCATTGTACAGAATTCGGATGATGTTCTCATTTATTTCCTTTTAAAATAGACTCATTAAGAATTTTAAACATATAAATTTATTTTTCTCTAATTTTTGATGATTTTCCAAAGTCAGAATAGGGGAACCCGAATTCATTTTGACCTTATCTAATAAAATTTATTATATCTCATGATTTACAATTCCATTACTTACACCGTTTCTTCTATGAGAAACTAGATTCAATAAGCTTTAATTCCATATTTTTTTCATCCTCTAATTAAATTTCCACGATTTATGGTGATTTTTCAAAGTTAGACTACTGCTACTGTCCAAAACTGTTTTAGTGCATAATGTTAATTACCATTTTTCCCCTAAGCTTTCAATAAATGATAATTTCATCACTGCTCAATTAACCTCTCAATTGAGCTGATTTTTCTCAATTAACACTTTATTCCATCAATTTAAACTACTTTATAACCTTTGGAAATCATAATTTTAGCACTAGACTTTGATTCCTAACTTTTTTACAATTAGGTCCTACAAATCAATTTCTATTGAAATTTATGAAACATTGAATTATTAAGACTTGTGAATTACATGAATATGTATCGGGTCTCGTAGGTTTTATTTATTATGAATATAATATTTTGAGGATATATTATGAAGAATTATAAAAGCATGTTAATAATTTGAAAGTTTTAATTTAGATGAAGTTTTATAACTTGGTTAAATACATTTACAAGTGTATGTGTTCTAGTAATGCCTCTTACCCTGTTCCAATGTCGAATACGGGTGTTACAGAGCTTGTCCTTTATCATTTACGACAAGTATTTGCTATTTTTTTCTCTGAATTGTATGGTTCCGTTAATTGGATAAATGAATGAATTTACCTTTCAAAATTTTCTTTAAGTTTTTTAATTAATAGATTGAATGTTAAATGCTAAATACTATTTTGCTAACGTCGTCATTAACAAGTTGAATCAACTCTCCTGATGCTTATAATTCGCCTCAACACTCGTTATTAATTTGGTAGGGTCACACCATGAAAAATAAATATTTAAATATTTATAAGAATGACTTAACTTCAAAAGCAATTATGGGAATGACTTGAAATGAACAGTGTCAGGCGGTGTCGACACCCAACTCAATCACCCCCCAATCATTAGCTACTGATTGTATGAGGGTTTAAAAAAAATTTTGGTGCTGACACGGCAATGGTGGGCACCTGTATGTATTTTTTCATGTGCATTTTGTAATATACAGATATTCCCTGATCCAAAAAAGAATAATTTTTTTATTAGGTGTTGGCATCCATATAGTCGGCACTGCAAAAAAAAATTCAATATTTTTTAGTGCTGGCACTGTGGTGACCGGCACCCATATCAGGTAAAATACTTTTGAATTTAGTTTCCTTATTACAGTACTTAGTAGATAAAGAAAAAAAAAGATGATGAAAAAAAATTCAACAATGAAGGAAACAAGAGAAGAAGAAAAAAAATGGCGAGTTGGACATTTATGGTTTCAATAGAGAAAAAAATTGTATATGGAATTGCATTAATAAATTTAGTTAATGGTTTTTTTATGGTTTTAAGGGAAGAAAAAGTTTAATGCAATTTTATAGTTCCAATAGGAAAAAGAGTTGTATATGGAAACAAATTAGACTTGTCCATGGGCCGGGCCTTGAAAAAAAATTTTGGCCCGGGCCCGGCCCGAAATATGGGCCTGAAATTTTGCTCAGGCCCGGCCCGGAAAAATATTATAAGCCCGAATAAACATTAAAAAATTATTTTAAAAATAAAAATAAAAATATTTTAAAAGTATTTTAAAATTAAAAATTAAAAAATAAAAATAAAAATATATATTTATTATATTCGGGCCGGGCCGGGCCGGGCCCGGGCCAAAAAAGTGGTGCTCGAGGCTCGGCCCGTTTTTAAACGGGCCTCATTTTTTTGCCCAAGCCCATATTTCGGGCCAATATTTTTACCCGAACCCTCCCATATTCCGGGCTGGCCGTCGGGCCGGGCGGCCTAAAACAAATTCCCCCCTCTCCATTATCGCTTTTTTTAAAGTGCATTAATTAATTTTTAATCTTTATATATAATTTTTTCCTCTTAAAAAAATTTAATTATAAGATTTTTAAATTCAAAAAAAAAATTGTATTTAGAAAATTTTAAACCATACCATTTAAAAATAATAATGCAGTTATATTATATATGGTTAAAAGACATGATAATTCCTGTTTATGTTTCATATTAATGAATGATAATGATATAGATTGATGCAAAATTTCAATTCATATGCATTAAAATCTTGATTGTTGATTCTTGATGACAATAAATATGAATTGAAAATTTGCATCAATCTATGGGCAAAATATCAAAAAAAGCTAATTTTTTTTAAATTTACCGAAATGGACCCGGTATTTTATTATTTACCGGAATGGGCCCTTTTCCCCTAAATTGCATCCACGTCAGCGCGATGTTCGAGGACGTGTCAATAAATCGCGTCCACGTCAGCGTGGTTTGCTGACATGGCAGCAAATCTCGTCCACGTAAGCGCGGTTTGTGTCCACGTCAGCAAAGCGCGCTAACGTGGACGCGATTTGCTGTCACGTAGCGCGCCACTAGGGACGCGATTTCACCGTGTTTCCCAGGTTAGGATTTTTAAGGTTTTTAGAATTTTTAGGGTTTTTGGAGAAAAAAGTAAATAAATAAGGGATTAAGGTTTAGGGTTTCGTAATTAAATTAATTAAAATTTATTCAAAATTGGATTACGTTTCGTGTTTATGGGTTTTTAAGATAAAAGCAAAGCAGGATGATTTATAAGAAGAATTTTTTAAAGTCTCGCCCACATGTACGCGCTTTTGCTACAGTAGGTCCTGGAAAAATAATTTCGAGTTGACGTTTCTGAACAAATAGTTTAAAAAACACTTCAAGCAGGATGCTTTATGAAAAGAATTTGTGAAATCGCGCCCTCGTGGACGCGCTTTTGCTAGAGTTGGTCCTGAAAGAAATAATTTCGAGTTGATGTTTCTGAGCAAATAGTTTAAAAAAACGCTTCAAGCAGGATGCTTTATGAGAAGAATTTGTGAAATCGCGCCCACGTGAACGCGCTTTTGCTACAGTAGGTCCTGAAAAAATAATTTTGAGTTGACGTTTCTGAGTAAATAGTATAAAACAACGCTGCAAGCAGGATGCTATTTGAGAAAAATTTGTGAAATCGCGCCCTCGTGGACGCGTTTTTGCTACAGTAGGTCCTGGAAAAATAATTTCGACTTGACGTTTTTTAGCAAATAGTATAAAATCGCTTCTAGCAGGATGCTTTATGAGAAGAATTTGTGAAATCACGCCCACGTGGACGCGCTTTTGCTACGGTAGCATGTTTGGGTTAAGAAGGTGAAATCGTGTCCCCAGGGGCGCGCTTTTGCTAAATTGTTTGTGTCCACGTGGAGACAAAAAATGTTCTTAGAATGCATAATTCACAGCAGAAACAATTTAGAGAGGTTAAGAAGGTTAGAGTTTCAAATATGAGTGAAAGTATTAGTGTTGTTATTTACTACGATGGTGAGGTTTGCCACACCGAAAATGGTGTTGTTTTTTTGTCGGAGAATATGGTGCGACTGGTTTTTAACCAGAACATAGATTTGACAGAACTTCATAAAAGAATTAGGCGTAAAACTTTCGGAACGACGCCAATGAAAGTTTTGTCTATTACGTATTGATTCTGTTCTTCTGTTGATCCGGTGACATATGACTCGTTCGACATAAAATGTGCTCGTAGCTTGGAGGCAATGGTGCAGACTCATCTTGCCAGTGGAACACCTTATATTGAGTTATATGTACAATTTACATCGCCAAATGATATACTTGCGACCGGTGTTCGAGACGTATACACGACCCCTGGCCGACATTCGGTTAGCGGGTTACAAAACACAGAACAGCCCATGTTTGGTAGCCCTGTTTGACTGGTGTATCTCCACGGTCGCGTAGTTGATCAACGCGACTTTCGCGTGCCAAGCTTTTGGATTTTGTAAGAACTCATCCGGAATTACTGCCCGAATTGCCGGATCCTCGTATGGTGTCCATTGAAACTATATGAACATGATAGAAATATTAGTTATATACATAATACTAAATACTAATCGACTAGTGAATGATGGAAATATCAATTTTATTTAATACTTGCATGTGCTTCCGACTGTTGGTCTAATAGAAGTCGTATATATTCAAGAGAGGTAGGTAATCGAGCATGACTTGTCGGATGGTTCCACCCAATTAAATAAAATTTTAGCATACTTTTATTTTTAAAAATCTACATAATAATTGTAAAATCTAATATAAAATTTTTCTCGTTATGAGTGGGAATGTATATGGGTGGTCCACTCGAGGACGTAGAAATGGAAAGTGAAACCGTGTCTATGACTGCAGTAGTGACAGGTAACCTCCGATTTTTGCTTTCCTCGGTCGCGTCACCCCACACATCTCCCGATATAACGTTACCAAGACGGCAGACCCCCAACTCAATTCACCAGCTACTCTAAAATCAACGAGTTTCAGCAGCCATCTTAGATGTACGCGGCTCCGTGACGAGTCCGACATCAGATAACCTCCAATTAACTGAAGAATGTATGCCCGAGCATATCAGATTCTTTCTATTTCGATTGAATCTTCATCCGGATCCGGGAATGTATCTCGTAACCAGCCCATCTCGATCTTACCTCCGTCCATTTTCTCCGGAATAGCGCCCAAAACCTCGTAGCACACCGCTCCCCAATCGCTAGATTAGCCAGACCCGTTGACTGGGTACTCGTCCACCGGCAATCCCAATTGTAGACTAACATCTTCCAAAGTGATAGTGCACTCTCCACATGGAAGATGGAATGTGTGCGTCTCGGGTCTCCACCTCTCGATCAACGCACTGATTAGTTTCAGGTCCACTTTGCATCCCCGGCCTACCGTCGCCACGTGCCAAAAACCCGCTTCCCGCAGGTAGTTCTCTACCAACGGTGATGGAGGAGCATGCATATTCCAGATATTGCATTCTAATATCTGATCTACAGACTTTTATAACAAATAATAAATTAATAATTATCAAAAAATGCATAAATAAAAAATTCTTAAATAATATTTAAAAATTAAATTTAACGCTTACCATTTTCATTTGTTCCACCGATATGTGCTGCTTATCAAGACGAGTCAATTCTCCAGCCATTGCTGAAATCGTACAAATTTTTACGGTTTAAAAAAATAATTTTTTTAAAATTATTTAAAAATAGGTATTTAAATGAAATTTAAGAAAAACTTGAGAGCAAATTGAGATTAAATATGGATTTGAGAGAAATTTGGAAGGAATTTGAGAGCAAATTGAGAGGAAATTTAGAGGAAATTGATAGGAAATTTGAGAGAGGATTAGTTTGTGAAAAAAATGGGGTGGGGGTATTTATAGTTTTTTTTGGACCGTTGGGGGGGGCAACGGTCAAAAAAATGACCGTTGCACTGTTCACGCGCGGGGCAAATCGCGTCCCCAGGAGCGCGCTACTCGTCAGCAAATTACATCCACGACAAGGCACTTTGCTGACGTGGACACAAACCGTGCTTACGTGGACACGATTTGCTGCCACGTCAGCAAACCGCTTTGACATGGACGCGATTTGCTGACATGTCCCTTGACATCGCGCTAACGTGGACGCGATTTAGGGAAAAAGGGTCCATTCCAGTAAATAATAAAATACCGGGCCCATTTCGGTAAATTTAAAAAAATTAGGCTTTTAATAGTAAATTGCCCTCAATCTATACCATTATCATTCATTAATATGGAAATTATAAATAATAATAAAAAAAGGTTGGAATTGACTATTGTTTAGTTGACTTTCTATAAGGGAGAAGTCAAAATTTTTTTTGAGGTGAAACTAAATTGTATATTTTTATAATAGTAAAAATATAATTTTATCATTTGAATAGCCTTTATAATTTTTAAATGATTAAATTAATTTTTTATCATATTGGGGGCCCAAAGTGCAAATTCATTACTATTTTAAAATTTTAAGAGCTTAAATGGACAATTTTTCATTTTAAGGGGGACTGGGGCCCCTGCTTGCCCCTGAATTCGCAACTGCTCTAAATATGGGAAAATGACCCCAAATGAAACTCAATCAACTCATCACAAGAAATATCGTAAAGTTTTGTTTTTTAAATAAAATTTTAATAAATATATTTATTATATAATTAAAAAATTTATCGTGTTGATAAATAATACTAGAAATCCTATCACATGTGTATGCATGTGAAAATTGTTATTTAGAATACAAATAGATATTTAAAAATAACGTATAATAAATAATAAAATGTATGGTTTAGAATTAATTAATATGAATATATGAAATATGTATGATATTAAAATAAAAAAATTAGATTAAATTGTAAGTAAAACCAAATTTAAACACATAAACACATCAAATTAAAAATACTAAATACATACATCAATCCTAAGTTGGTGTCGATTAATTTATGACACAAAATTAGCAACATTATTAATATTAAATCTCATCACGCGCCTATACGCATGGATACTAAAAATTTAGAATACAAATGTGTATTTAAACATATGATTTAAAATTAATTAAAATAAAAATGAAGTTTTGGTTAAGTGATAAATTTAAGATTTTACTAATTAAATTGAAACAGGTTTAAATATCACTTTATGCATATTCTTATTGGTTTTTTTGTTAAAATAAAAATATTAAAATACTTTCAAATAATATAACTTATATTAATTATAAAAGAATATCTCTATAATTTTTCTTAATCGGTGTTCAACTTGTAGAGAAGGGATTTTATGAAACTGTGGTTTCACGTCATTCTTATCATTTTTTAATGGGAAAATGACAAATTCTCTCCTGATTTTTATTGTTTTTAGTTTGATTTGAATTTTTTTAGGAGGAAAAAGCTAAAAATCAGGAGAAAAATTTTAATTTGCTGTTCTCCCATTGAAAAGAGATAAAGATGACGTGAAATCAGAGTTTCATACAAATTTTCTCTTAACTTATAATACCAATCACATTATATTCCTATTTATTAGTTCGAGAGGAATTCTAGATAATTCTACACATTTGTCAAAAACTGAGTTTAAAAAATAATTTGTTGAGACATAATTAATGATTCAATAAAAGAAGAAAGATAGTTTGTTTCGTTCTTAATTAATGATTATTTTAACCATGATCTCATTAAATACATTTGTAAAAAAGAAAAGATTCATTAAATACCTAAAAGGAAAAAAGAAAACCCGAAAGAAAAAGGAAGCAGAAACAGGTCATCATCATCGAACATGGCAACTACCAGCTGGATTAATAAACCCTAAATCCCTAATTTTTCTCCCGAAAATTCTAAATATTTTTGGATTAAAATCCATTCAGGTTTGTCGAACATGGCTTCTTCAGAGATCGAGGTGGTACCATCAGAATCAGAACCGAAAACAACCCAACAACAAAACTCTACTCAACAAATTGCTATTATCGACGTCTTCTCGGCCTCTGCCTATGGAGATTTTGACAAACTGAGAAAATTCGTAGAAGAAGATGGTGCCTCACTTGCAACACCTGACGGTAACAGCTATTACGCCCTTCAGTGGGCTGCTCTTAACAACTTCTCAGATATTGCTCAGTACATTATCGATGTAAATGCAATTTTTTTTAAACTTTATGGCAGGTTTTATTTATTTTTCTTGAGACTTAAATAACTTATTTATTGTTAAATATAATTGAAGCATGGTGGAAATGTAAATGCAACTGACAATAACCAGCAGACAGCTCTGCATTGGGCTGCAGTTAAGGGTTCGATTGCTGTGGCAGATGTGCTCTTGCAAAATGGAGCTCGGGTGGAAGCAGCTGATCTCAATGGTTATCGTGTAATTATTTTTGCTTTTATCTTTCGCTTTCTGTTGATTCTTTGTTTTCCATAACTATTAACGGGACTCTAAAATCCTATACCTCTCCGGATCAAGCATCTCCAATAAAATACTGCACTAGGGGTTTGATTTATGCTTAAATTAATCTATTTTCATCTTCATGCATGCAATAGTAATTACTTTTATTGCAGTGCATCTCAGAACCATTTTTTCTTCTAATGCAGGCAGTTCATATTGCTGCTCAATATGGGCAAACAGCTTTCTTAAATCATATTGTTGCAAAATATCACGCAGAATATGATGCACCTGATAACTGTGGAAGGTCGCCACTTCATTGGTATGTTTATGAAATAGGCTAAATGTATACTTCATAATATTTATTGGTTTAGAGCTTGAGATCATTCAAGTCTAACATAGGCAATTAATTACATTTTTGGACGGAGCCAAATAAGTAGTATTATGCATTCAATATAGTTTTGTAGTATGTTTTTATTTTTGGCTCTACTCTGTGCTTTATGCTTTTATGAATGGAAAACAATTATGGTTGGCTGTGGATGAACCACAATCACTTTTTGAATGGGGCTTTTCAGTACTAAGAGGGTGTAGCAATTTGGTGTCATGTTTGTAAGAGGAGGTTTTCCCCTACTATACAAACACGCTAGTACTAAAAGGGTATCGCAATATGGTGCAATATCAGCAGTGGCTTATATTTGGTTGTTGTAGCATATTGGGGAGAATGAAAGCTTTCACATGTGGTTCTGGTTACATTGTCAATGTTAGTCACATACCCAAGCAGGAGGAGACCTGCATTGCCAGTCCCTAGTTCCAACCCCTTTTACCCAAGGAGAGGCGATACCATTGCCTAGGTTGAGGTTCATTGTGGTGTTATTTTTTGAGGTCCTCTCACATGAACCGTTCAATTTGGTGGTCTTGTTATACATCATTAGATCCGAAAGTTATATGGGTTAAATGAAACTTGTAATGGTCAAGTTCTTACATCATGTTCTATATCTTTTACTCATTCTATCTCTTCACTTTTTTTTTATTTAATTTTGTTTTTTTCCTTCACAACCTTCAAATAACTGTAACTGTTGCAAATCAATCATCCAGTTACCTATCTAGAGGCCAATAACAAGGCCATCAAATACGTTAGAGCACCTTTTAGGGCTGACCATAAAGGACCTCACTCTAGGCATAACTTTTGTTTTGAATGTCACTGGCTTTTGATGTTTGGTGCTTATGTTTTCTTGCAGTAGCTCTTTTCTTCGAAAAGTGTAGTGAATGCTTGTTAACTATAATTTTCGTTCATATGATTTGTTAAACAGGGCTGCATTCAAGGGATTTTCAGATACAATTAGATTGCTTCTATTTCGAGATGCGTTTCAAGGGAAACAAGACATAGAAGGTACTGTGCGATAATTAATTTTTGCACTGTCTGACATGCAAGTTTTGTAGTTGTGTGATGAATCCGTATGGAACTATCTTTATGATTTAAATTTTTAACGGTGGTGAGAATCTTCTATTTTCTACCTGAACCTGTGATAACTACAATTTATTTAGCGTGCTAAGCTGGAAATTATTGCTTTGATCTTACTACGAAGTTTTTAATGATTTTGTATATTCATTGCTGCCAGGTTGCACTCCATTGCACTGGGCTGCACTAAGAGGAAATGTAGAGGCATGCATGGTTCTCGTGCATGCAGGCACAAAGCAGGAATTATGGGTAAAAGATAAAGCTGGAAACACCCCCCTTAAGCTTGCATCTGATAAAGGTCATCGGCAGATTGCCCTTCTCCTTGTACGTACTGTTAGTTGTGTTTTTTACATTTTTTACTTTGAAGACTGTAGTTTCTGAATGTTGTTTCTATAAGGAAATGAGCATTTGGACTTGCCAGTAGTATTGTGTCTGGATTCTCATTAGTTATGATTTTTGCGGACCCTTTAATATTAGGTGCTGCCTTTCTGGGGTGTGTTTGTGCCAGATGTAGTGGAGCTTGAGTCTTGATAGTTTGACTTCAAATATGAAGGATGGGAATAGCATATGTACAATAGATAATTTTGCCGTATAAAACATCATGACAGCCGATAAAATGTGAATATGAAAATATAGAATGGTATTATTAGTTCCATGGTTTAATGTTTTTCATGCTCTACAGTTGCATAATTGGTATAATTTGATGTCTGACTAGAAAGGAGTTCACAAGATGGTTTACACTATTGATATCTGTATCAAATTCTCAAACCATTCCAAGTGATATCCCCTGTTGTTACATTCTTTTAATTTTTTTAAAAAAATCTTGTAGATTTTGTGGCTGTTTAATATTTTGTTATTTTGATTTTCAGTCTAAAGCAGAAAGAGCCAATAGCAAACGGTTGTTCGACAAAATTCATGGTGGGAAGATGGGGGAAGTTGGTTATGCTCCCATATTATTTTGTGTTATCATTGTTCTAATTATCCTCTTCATCAACTCAGTTCTTGCTAGTGAGTACATTATTATACTTTCATCCATCAACATGTTTGTTTTTGCCATTGATCATGAATAATCCCTTTAAGTTGCATGTAGCTCCAACTCTTCCTAAGGTAACTGCCATTGTTGGACTTTGGGGATGGATTGGTGTTTCTCTTGGTATTGGCTCGTTGATAATGTTCTACAGGTGTTGTAGGTAATAGTTTATGCTCTGACTTTTATGTTCATTGAGTTGATTTCACATGTTTTAATTTTTCTGATTTTCTACTTGATATAGTAGTCTTTTTGGAGCTTGGTGCATGAAATATTATTATATAGACTTTTGGTCTCTTTCAATTATATGTTCATGATGCACATTGCATTGTTTGATAGAAGTCTAGAGGTGGCTTTGCTTGGCAAGTGCTTTTTTGACAAATTGGAACATTTGACAAATTTGGAACTGTATAATTAAACTACTAGGTAAAAAGAATTTTATTCATAATTTGTGACCTGTAAATGAAACCATTGTCTGATTTAAACAAATTTTGACTCTTGGCCGAATTCTTTTTTATGCTTTCTTCTTGATTTTCTTTCACGATTCACTGCAGCAAAGATCCAGGTTATATAAAAAAATCTAGAAGATTGGATGGCTATGAAGATACAGAGGTATGAGAGTGTTTGTGTAATTAGTTATTAACTTAATCCTTCAACAGCAGCTAGGTATTAATAAAAGGTCTTGAGTACTGTGGAGAAGGCTGTATCTGGTAGGCACAAATAGCTGCAGCCTTTAAGTGAGCTGGGTCCTGGTGCATATAGTAGCATTGTTTTTCTATAAAGTTTTTACAGTTAGCAGTTCCACTTGCCATGATTGTTTCTAGCATTCACAGTGAAGTTGAGGCTTAGATTGTCTTCAGCAGTAGACTGTCCATTGTGGTGTCATCTGAATTATTTGTACCCATTTAGAAGGAGGAAGTGGGGACTAAAAGTTCTCTAGCATAGCCATTTCTATGCCGTAAATAAAGAGCTTGAGGGCGGACTGTATAAAAGGTCTAGCTTTTGGAGATGCAGAAATTTTTTGTGTGGCATGAGTAGGGTTAAGGGTAGTGGGCTCGTATGTAGACTTAAGAGTTTGGTTGGTTAATTATCTGGACTTGAAGGGGAACTAGAAGGATGGTGTTCGTATCATCTGTATTAAAGCATGTCATCTAGTTGATTATTAGACTCTTGAAATGATTTTTCAGCTATATTTTTATTCCTTCACATTTCAGACTTCGGAAAAATTTTTGTAGCTCGATCAACTGACCATAGGATTGTGGCCTGTAAAGGAACAAACTTCCCTTTTCAGAACTCAGTGCAGAATTAAAAAAAAGAAAAAAGACTTTAAGCTCTTTACATTTGCTGTTATTTTTTTTATTAATTGAGCCATTATTATATTCTCAATTGGTAGGATCCCTTGCTGAATATTGAGCTGAACAACGCATCTGTATGGACAGGAAACTGGGATCAGCTTTGCCCTACCTGCAAGGTTTCCTGATGAACCTTTTCTTGTTATCATCTATTGCTTTTCTGCATGGATATTCCTCATCTTGCAATGCTGTTTTGACCCAATTTTCTCTATACTGTCAGATAATAAGACCTGTACGTTCTAAGCACTGTCCTATCTGTAAGCACTGTATTGAACAGTTTGACCACCATTGCCCATGGATATCTAACTGCGTAGGAAAGGTAAAGAAATCAGTCTTGAGCTAAATGCGGAAGATAATGATATAATGAATCACTCTTTTTTTACATTATTGGAGTGTAAAGATCATATACCTTTTATTGACTCTTAAATATTTGGTAGTTATTTTCAATTTGAAAGATGTTATTTTTAGCGTCAATAAGAGTATTTATATAAGGATGATATTGATGTCACTTTGGAGCATCTATGACACAATCTGTGGCCCAGCTTTCACATAAGTGCTACAATCCATTCCATCTTTAGCATCTTTGTTTAATTTGTTTGGAACATACTATTCCCCCGCACCCCTTCCCCCTTTTATTTTAGTTTGTCTCATACTTAATGATTTAAACAAGATGTTCTTGGTGAAACTGGTACTGCAATCTGACTATTTTTGTTAATTTTTTTTCCTTATCTGCTTTACTTACTGTGCACTTGCAGAGAAACAAATGGGATTTCTTTGTTTTCATATGTATGGGAACCTTGACTTCATTCATTGGTGCCTTTGTTGCAGTTCAAAGTATGTGAATTAAGACAAATAAGCCTCTAGTCTTTGTCACCTTTTGTGATTGAGATCGAATTAGTTTTTATTCAACTTATTTAATATATTTCTTTGTGTCATTAGGGATATGGACAGCAATACCTGCATTGTCTGCTGGTAAAACATGGATTCATCTTGTGATTGATCATCATCCTGGTATTGTTGCATTTCTCCTTTTGGATGCTCTTGTTTTGACTTCTGCTACAACTTTGACCATAATACAGGCAACCCAGGTAAATGAAGAGTTCATTTTCCTTTATCTGGACTATTTAAAGATTTTAAGGCTGGTTAAGGAATGTAGAAATGGCAAAATTGATTTTGATTGAAGACTGGAAGCAAATAGTTCCCCTTTCTATTTAAGATGATTTGACTATAGCCTTTATTTTCTAATTCAGATAGCTCGGAATATCACCACTAACGAAGTATCAAACGCCATTCGCTATCGGTATCTCCATGGCCCCGAAGGACGGTTTCGGAACCCATATAACCATGGTTGCCGAAAGAATTGTACAGATTTCTTCATTCGTGGTTACACAGATGATGAGATTGCTTGGCCTCCATTACAGAGTGTTGCCAGTTAGAGCAACTAGGGTTAGCTTGTTGTATTGTTTGTTAAGTAGATATACACATCCCAGACCCGACTCATGTTAATGTACAAACCCTTTGCACATTATGACCAGAAGAAAAGGGTAAAAAGGTACAAATAGTTAAAATTCTTTCGTAGAGACATGAGCCTCTTCTATTTGCTTCCTGGTTAAAGGGGGAGAAAACAGAAGCCTGTTCGATCTATACATCGTGTGCTTAATCTTGTAGTCATCACAGGAAATAGTTAGTCTTTGAAAGTGGTTATACAAAAAAGTGATAGGGAAATGAAGAAGTGAGGATGCGTTTTCAGAAATCAAGGTATTTCCATTGTTTTGCCTCAATTCTCATGTATGCAAGTAAAGTTTCTTAAAAGCTGCGTTTTATACTTGAATTGTTTTTGCTCATGTTTGGAGCTGTGAAGGATTTTTTCCAATGGAAGAAATTGTTACATTAGTCCATTTGTCTTCTACTATATTGTACTCTTCATATATAATTTACTCAATTTTAATTGGGATGGAATGAGAGTTGCATGTTATTTGTTTTATTTACTTTTTTAAAAAATTGCCAGGTGTCATGAAATATATTTTTGTTGTTAATACCAGAAAATGTATTGAAGCACCGCATGAAAATTTAAACACATGATATGAAGACACATAATATATCAATGTTTATATAGGTATAGCGAAAGTAGAAATATTTAACAGAAAAATAACACGAGCGTTGATCATGGCACTGGACACTAGAATGGTTGCCCTATTCTTGGTCTTTGATATAAATAGTACTCTCTCTCTCTCTATATCTATATATTGGCGGTGCATTATGCATGTTCTGTCTTTTAAAAGTATTTGGTTGGATTTTTGTGGATAGAAAAATTGTTGGAAAAGCTTACTCCTATGTACACATTTGACTTGGCTTGATTCCATTTAATGGGCTACAAGACACCAATGAGAATTTTTTTTATAAAATGTTTTAGTTACATTCTTATATCAATCATGTTATTCATTAATATATAAAATTTTATGTAACATAATTTAAAAAAACAGTAAAATGTTGTCACATAACTTTTTAAATTAAAAATTAAAAATAAAGTAAAATATATAAAAAAAAGAAGAAGAAAGAATGTGAATGATAATTTTTGTAAAAATTTTGAATATCTCAAAATCATGATTTTTACAATATTTATTTTTATTTAAAATTTTCTTTCTAAATCATGTCACATAAAATTAATGATTTTAATAAAAAAACCTTATTAATATAACATCGATAACTTAAAGATGTGTTTAAAATATTTTAAAGCTCAATATATGTATACACTCATTAGAGGTGGATATGATGAGTTCGGCTGAATTTGAGTGGGCATTGTCGGACTCATCACGGGTTTCAATTTTCGGAAAAGGAACAAGTTGAGTTAGCAGGGCAGGAGGGACATTCTTTTCAACCTAACTGTCGATAACTAAGCTGTACACTGCCGTAAAAGCTAAATCAGCTAGCTCGTCAAAACACGTAAGCGTGTATTTGACAGGCATGCTAGCTAGCTGGAATTTATCCATATATTTATATATTATAGATAGATAGATAGATAGATAGATAGATAGCCAAATGATTGTTTCATAAAGCTGAAATATTTGTAGGTACGTAGAAGAACCTTCTTTAACTTACTACTTCACGCCAACCACCATTGACCAAATATCCACATTCCACAAGCTGTTTTGCATAGCTATTAGCTAACTTCAAAATACTCTCCCCTTTCTCTTTACCATATTGCAGACTGAAGAAGCTTGGCAATTGCAGGCTGTGAAAGAAAAGAACGTAAGTAATGATAATGTATTAAAAAATAAAGAAAATAAATTTGTATGTGGAAATCTTTTCAGGAAAAAATCACGGGTAGAGGAGAAGATAATTCAGTATGTCGAATTCGAAATGATTATAAGAGGAGTAAACTATGCTTATTTATAGGCTTGTAAAAACATATTCTAATAGAAGGGGTGTAGTAAGATTAAAAGACCTTATTCGAATTAATATCAAATAGATGGGGTTTAATAATATTTAAAAAACCTTATTCTAAAATAAAATAAAAGAATTGTAGTTCTATATGGATTTTACTTTTATATTATTTTACAACTGTATTTTATTTAAATAATGATTCGGGTCATTCAATTCAATTCAATGAACAAGTTCTTCATTGCGAACTCTCAACGAACAAGTTCTTCATCGCGAACTCTCAACGAACAAGTTCTCCACCCCTTCCATAAAACCCTTTAAGGGTTTAATTTCAACAATGAACACCAACCAAGTTTCAGCAATGCTCAAATTTAGTTATAGGAAGTGACTTAGTCATCATATCTGCAGGATTTTCATGAGTACTAATTTTGCTCACAACAATATCACCACGAGCAATAATATCACAAACAAAGTGATACTAAAATCAATGTTTTTTGTTCTCTCCATGAAACATTTGATCTTTTGTAAGGAAGATGACACTCTGATTGTCACAAAATATTGTACTGATTTGAAGGTCTTCATTGAGTTCACTAAAGAGTCCCTTCAACCAAATGACTTCTTTACAAGCCTCAGTAATCACCATGTACTCAGCTTCAGTGGTAGGCAAAGCGATTGTAGTTTGCAAAGTGACTTTCCAACTGATTGCACAACCTCCGATTGTAAAGACATAACCTATGAGAGATCTTCTTCTATCAAGATCTCCAGTAAAATCAGCATCAACATACCCAATGACTCCATCTCTAGTTCTTCCAAACTGTAAGCAAACATCAGTAGTACCTTGTAAGTATCTTACAATCCACTGAACTGCTTTCCAGTGTTCTTTACCGGGATTCGCCATGTATCTGCTAACGGCACTGACTGCATATGATAAATCTGGACGTGAACAAACCATAACATACATGAGATATCCCACTACACTAGAATATGAAACATGTGACATGCACTCAATCTCATCATCTGATTGTGGAGACAAAGCCGATAAAATTCTGAAATCGGCTGCTAAAGGAGTACTAACAGGTTTAACACTCTACATATTGAACTTGCAAAGAACTTTCTCAATGTACCCCTTTTGACTTAGGTACAATTTACTTGCTTTTCTATCTATGAGAATCTACATACCAAGTATCTTTTTTGCTGGTCCCAATTTTTTCATCTCAAATTCTTTACTTAGTTGGGCTTTGACATTTCTTATCTCTCATTTATCTTTTGCTACTATCAACATGTCATCAACATAAATGAGTAGATGCACAAAAGAACCATCACTATTTTTCTTAAAGTAAACACAACTGTCAAAGCTACTTCTTTTGAAATTATGAGAAGTCATAAAGGAATCAAACCTATTGTACCACTGTCTTGGTGACTATTTCAAATCGTAAATGGACTTTTTCAGCAAACAAACATAGTCCTCTTTTTCTGAGACTGTAAAACCTTCTGGCTATTACATGTAAATATCCTCATCAAGTTCTCCATGCAAAAATATAGTTTTTATATCTAACTGCTCAAGCTCCAAATCATGCATGGCCATAATACCAAGGAAAGCTTGAATCGAACTATGCTTCACAACTAGAGAGAACATATCTGTGAAGTCAACTCCTGAAATTTGACTGTAACCCTTTACAACAAGCCTTGCTTTATATCTGGGTTCTTTAACTCCTGAAGTCCCTTCTTTCTTTTTAAACACCCATTTACAACGAACAACCTTTTTACCTTTAGGAAATTTCACAAGATACCATGTTTTGTTTTTTTAGAGTGATTCCATCTCCTATTGCATAGTAAACATCCACTTCTCTAGGTCTTCACAGCTAACCGCCTCAGAATAATTAGATGACTCTTGGTTTGCATCTATATCTTCAGCCACATTTAAAGCATAAGCAACTAGATCAGCCTCGGCATACTTCTTTGGAGGTTTAAACTCTCTTCTAGTTCTATTTTTGGCGATAGAGTATTGTGATGAAGAATCAACTTTATTCTGAATTTTTGTACTGGCTTGAGGAGTCGGCTCTGTTGTAAATTCTTGATTAATCTGATGCTCCACCTGCTTTTGATCTTCTTTATTGGAAGAGTTTTTAAGAAATAAGCTAAGTAGCATAGCAGTTTCATAAAAAACAACATCTTTGCTAATCACAACTTTTCTATTTTTAGGATACCATAACTTATACCCTTTTACACCAGCTTTATAATCAAGAAAAACACATTTAATGGATCTTGGTTTCAATTTTCCATTATCAACATGAGCATAGGCAGGACACCCAAAGATCTTTAAATTAGAATAGTCAGCAGGATTACCAGACCATGCCTCTTGTGGAGTCTTTTTCTCAATGGCAACGAATGGAGATCAGTTGATAAAAAAACATACAGTAGAGGCTGTTTCGGCCGAAAACAACTTTGGTAAGTTGGCATTTGACAACATATATTGAACCTTCTCTATGATCGTTCTATTCATTCGTTCTACAACGCCATTTTGCTATGGAGTATGACAAACTGTCAAGTGTCTCACGATCCTTTCTGACTTGTACAATTTATTAAATTCATCAAAATAGAACTCTAAGCCATTGTCTGTGTGGAGGTATTTTATTTGTTTTCCTATCTGTTTTTCTATAATAGTTTTCCAAGACTTAAATGCGGAAAACACATCGCTTTTATGCTTCAGGAGAACGCCTAAACTTTTCTGGAAAAATTATCAATAAAAGTAAACATATAATTAGCTCCACCTCTCGAAGGCACTTTTGATGTCCCCCACAGATCAAAATGAATATACTCCAATGTTCCCTTCCTGTTATGGATTCCTCTGGTGAATCGAACTCTTTTTTGCTTCTCAAAAATGCAGTGCTCACAAAACTTCAGTTTGTAAATTCCTTGCCTATCAAGAAATCCTTTTTTGCTTAATTCTGACATGTCATTCTCACTCATATGCCCTAGGGCATATGCCAAAGTCTAGTAACATTATCATCTGACAAGGAAGAGGAAGCAACAGCGACATCACTAGTAACAGTAAAACCTTGCAAAATGTATAAATTTGCAGTCTTTCTATGCCCTTTTGATAATACTCTGAAACAATATATTTTTATGTATTAATTACATATTTATTTTGAGTATGATCCTACTAATTTAAGATATTTATGGTTTTTTATCTAGTAGGGATTAAGTTGAAGGCAAAAGGAAATTTAGGCGTAAAAAGTATGAATTTGAAGACAAAATGGGCCAGCATGCGAAATAAGAAAGAAGTGGTGCCGAAAATATAAAGTGTGCAAGACTTGGGGGTAAAAATTTTAAAGAAGAGATTTATAAACATAAGACTCTATTTAAATTTGAATTTTATTAGGATTATTGTTAGAATTATTATTTAGATTTAATTTCAGCTTTTATCTTCATTTATCTTTATTTATCCTTTAGAGTTTAAATAGGAATAAACTAATTTTTCCATATACTATAAATAGGGGATGGAGTGACACAATTTGACACTCATCTTTTTTATAAAAACTCTGTCTCCCTAAAGCTTTTAGCTTTTGTCCATTTTATTATTTAATAAAATTCCATTTGATTAAACTTATTTCTTTTTTCCCAAAAAGCATGAGCCACTTAACTCATCTATCCAAAGGTTGTCGAGATTCCCCAAAAAAGGTTCATGAGGCTTAGAATCTGCACTTACCCTTCTCAATGAGTATTCATCATTTCTCCGCATTACGGGACTGACGCTTCCGTCCATGTCCTTCTAAAAGTGATCTTTTCATCTTGTGCAAAGGCAGCCGCTTTGTATGTTTTGGGAAGGTTGCACAGTCGGTTCGTTAGCTTACTACATCAGTGGTTGTCGAGCCCAAGAGACAAAATAATGTGGCATTCGCCATTAAGAAATGATGATCTAATGTAAGACGATCCCACAAAAGTGACAGTTGGCTAGAGTCAGGTTCTTCTAAATCGTAAGTCTAAAATCTAAGTGGAGCTGGTGGTCATAGGCATCCTCTTCCATTATAACTAGCTTATTCTATTATGAGAAGGATCACCTAAAAGCCTAGGATTGAACCCAAAGAGAATCGAGATAACCGGAGGCTGGAATTTGTCATCAAAGAATCTCTTTTCTCAATTCTGTTTCTCTTTATAATTTCAATTTCAATTTATACAATTTTAACCCCTCCATATTTTTAATTTTGTTTTTTTTTCCAGGCACGCCACTTTTTTTGGGCATAATTGTGCTCGGGATCTCGAGGAACAAGAAATTGTGCAAATCCAGTCCCTGAGAATTTGACCCTACTTCCCTTATACTATTCTTTTCATTATTTTATTATAGGGATAGGTTATTTTTAGTGTTTCCAACGACACACCACCTTTTATCATAATGAGAGAACCTTTAGAAATCTTCAAAACCTCACTTTCAGCTGTGTACTTGTACCTTTTTGAACCAAAAGTACTGAACGAAATTAAATTTCTCTTCAATTCTGGAACATGTCGCACGTTACTAAGTGTTTTGACAACTCCGTCAAACATCTTAACTTTAATCGTTTCGACAACTACGATTTTACACGAAGCATTATTTCTCATCAAAACAACACCTCCAAACACTATTTCGTAAGTTGTAAATCAATCCTGATTGGGACTCATGTGGAAGGTGCAACCCGAATCAAGGATCCACTCCTCACTTACGTTAGAATTGTTGATAGAAACGACTAGAAGTTCACCACCGCTGTAGTCTTCTACAATATCAACTTCACTAGATTTTTTTGGTTGTTTTTCCTTTTGATTCGTAGCCTTTCTTTTGATCTTATTCTGTAGCTTATAGCACTCAGATTTAATGTGCCCTATCTTCTTGTAGAAGTTACAAGTTTTACCTCTGTTTGAAGACTTCAAACTACCCTTAGATTTACCGCGAGGATTCTGTTCCTGTGTCCTTTCTCGATCATCATCAGCATTCTGATCTTGTCTCTTACAGACAATAAAATCCTCTCCCTGAGAGTCGAGTTTAACCACAAGATGCTTTATCTTATCATACGAGGTCAAAGAATCATAAACACTATCAACTGTGAGAGACTCGAGGCTATATAAAATCGTGTCTATAAAATTTGAATAAGATGAAGGCAACGAACAAAGTAGAATCAACCCTAGATTTTTTTTATCATACTGAACCTCTACGGCCTCCAAGTTTGAGAGAATTTCTTTAAACACTGTTAAGTGTTCATGTATAGAAGGACATTCCTCCAAACGATGAGCATAAAGATGCTGCTTCAGATGCAGTTTGCTGGTTAGAGTTTTCGACATACATATTTGTTCCAGCCTCTTCCATAATGCAGCGTCGGTTTTCTCCTTCATCACATCTTGTAAAATTTTGTTAGACAAATGCAGATGTAACTGTGTTAACTCCTTTCGATCTTTACGTTTCTTCTCTTCCTCCGTCAATGTCGATGGCATCTTATCTATCTCTAGCAGGGCACCCTCTAAGTCCATTTGTGTAAAAACTGCCTACATCTTTATCTGCCACAACGCGAATCTGGTGTTGCGATCCAATAGCAGAATTTCATACTTCAAAGATGCTATTACCGTGATTGAGATGAATAACCCGAAAGCTCGGATACCCATTTGTGAAAAAATAGAACATCGATAATGACAATATATCACAAATAAAGAAGAGAAAGAAAAATAAAGAACACGGATTTTTACGTGGAAACCCTTTTAGGAAAAAACCATGGGCAGAGGAAAAGATAATTCACTATGTCGAATTCGAAATGATTACAAGAGGAGTAGACTATGTCTATTTATAGGCTTGTAAAACCATATTTTAATAGAAGGAGTGTAGTAAGATTGAAACACCTTATTTTAATCAATATCAAATAGATGGATTTAATAAGGTTTAAAAAACCTTATTCTAAAATAAAATAAAAGAAGTGTAGTTCTATATAGGTTTTACTTTTATTTTATTTTATCATTGTATTTTATTTAAATAAAGATTTGCGTCACTCAATTCTAACACAGGCTGATTCCCAATTCGCACTGCCATGGCTTCTCCTTCTTATGAGAAAAACATATATATGGAAGCTTTTAAATATTCAACCACATGAATTAATGGAAGTCACCTCTTAAAACATCAAATGAGTTAATGGTAAAATACATCAAATATGGTTTCAAGTAGGTATCAATGATTTGCCTTTTTCTCCCTTAAAAAGACATTCATTCGCACATCAAGTACACCCAACAAATAAGAAGGGCATTTCATTTTTTAGATACTGCATAACTAGAGCAATCATTTGTACCAACTACATTAAGGAGCCCCATGGCAAGTGATCCCAAACCCTAACTTGTTCTTCAAGTAATGACAATGAACCCTAGGCTTAATTATTAATATTATAATATTAGTATAAATTGCTTGGGTTTCAATATAATATCTATTTGAAAAGTATAAAAAAGTATTAATTTATCAAATTCATAATTTTTTTTGATATTTCAAATCTTCTACTAGAAAAACATCCACCAAATTTATGGATTTGAGAATATGTTACATTAGTACGTGTTATCTTCTGTTTGTACTATTTTGAGATTTAAATTTAAAAATATTAGGTGTAATGATAAGATACATTATACTTTTTTAAAAAAATTTGAGTTTAAATTTTAAAAACAATATTATCGAAAACGACAGCTACAAACTTATAATTGTTTTTTTTTGTTTGTTAAAATAATAGTATTTTTTATATTTTGGATTCCTGTTGGGAATTTTGAGACATTTGATTTAACAACCTATTCTTTTGATACCTTACAAATGGATAGGAGAGAATGCTATTATCAATTTTGAATCTTAAACTACTTCCTTAAATTATTGCAACATATCATATGACAAAAAAAGGTTTTTCATTTTGATCTCGAAATTAAACCAAAAACTATTTGATTTAGTATACATGTATATATTAAAAGTGTCATGTGCGACAGGATAAGTCGAGTCGAGTTTATATAATATTAATAGCTCAAAACATAAGCTTTAGTTTTTATTCAAATTCGATAATATATATATTTTAAAATTTTTAAAAATATAATCGTTTTAATTTAATATTTAATATATCTTCCACTAGAGGTATGCATGGGCTGGGCCGGGCCATGTTATGGCCGGGTTCAACTAAAAATTTAGCCCCGTCTGCTAGGCCCGGGCCTAAAATTTTGCCCAAGCCCGACCCAGATAAAAATGTTAAAACCTAGGCCCGACTCGGCCCGCCCATATTAATTTTTATATAATTTTAAAATATATATAATACATCAAAAATACTAAAAACATCAAAATAAATATTTCCCAATAAATTAAAAATAAATTTTAAAAAAATATGTATGCTTAAATAACACTAAGATGATGCAACTTAATAAGCAAATGCCTCTAAAATAATAACAAAATTAACAAATGTCTTTAAAATAATAACAAAATTAACAATAAAATAAGTTTTATACAATATCCAAACAGTAATAACAAAATAATAGCAACATAATAGTAAAATGGTAGCAAAATAGAGAGAAAAAATAAAAAAATAATATTAAAAAAAAATTATCCTTTAGTGAATTCGAGCCGGGCTGTGCCTAAGCAAAAAATACCCTACCTGAGGCTTGGCCCGTTTTTAAATGGGCCTTATTTTTTTTATTCAACTCATTTTTTGAGTCTATATTTTTTTCCAAACCCGACCCATGAATAGATCTATCTTTCACCTAATTATATATATATATTAAATGTTCCAACTTAATATTCATATTTAAATCTTTTTACATTTCAAAAGAAGTTGAAACTGGATCCAAAAGTGTAACCGGGGTGATTAGACTGCTAATTCGGGAGCTTCATTATCACATAATTGGGCGCTGATTAGCCGACCTCATTATAGGCCGGTGTGATGGACTGTATGTTAATCTAGTGCAGCATTCTTAGACAGATATCGCCACCACATTGGCTGAAATCACAACCTAGTCAACCGAAACTTCAGAATTCGAAACCCGGCAATCATAGTTAGCCATCACATTAATTTCAACTGCCTTACTCAAATGCGACACCGTTTCCTCCTTAACTATTGTTTCTAAACAGCATGCACCCCTGGTTAGATGGATATGGGACCACAACTTTTTGGGGTCACTTAGATCTCCAACATTGAATCAATTTTCAACGACTAGTTGGAGATGCTCCTTAAAAGTCTGCAAAACAACAAAAATGGAAGAGGTGACCAAAACAAATGGCTTATTTGTCAGCAAAAACAACCCACTCTTTTATTTATATATGCATTAAGCTGTTATGCTGTCATGAATGTAGAGAAGTATAGAGATTTTGGTGCAGTCCTGTCCATTTTCAATGGTCTTTTCACATCAAGAACCCGTGAGACAACTAGGTATTGGTGGATTTATATAAACAGGCAAGACCGCAAGACAGCTCCAAAAGTTGGTGCTCCCATGTTCCTGCTTTACTGGAGGTTTTTTTTTTTTTTTACATTAGAAAGCTTTAATCATTAAAGGGAAATTTACCTTTTCCTTCAATGGAGATTTCTTCAATGAGAGAGCTACCTGAATTTGTAAGACTCTTTTCAAGTTATTTCTTGTTCCTATATGTTATTGATTCATTTGTTCTAAGTACCGTGTGTCTGCAACAGATGTCAAATCCTCAGGGAATAATGGAGGATCCTAACTTGTTCCATCAGTGGCATATGAACTCTCTTGACGAGCTCAGTTTCCTCCCAGTAACAGCTGCTGTTGATAACTATCCGGATTACAGTGGCGCCATTGGTAGACCTCCAAAGCAGCTTAAAACCAACTGCTGGGGGGATTCATGCAATGCATCAAACCTTGAAGCTTCTGTTTTTTCTCCTGACGCTCTCTCTTTTGCCGCTTCCAACCACGTAATAAATCCAATGGGGATTTTGAAGCCTAAAGAAGAAGAAGCTGCTTCTTCTAAGAGCATGGAACCTTTCCCTTCTGAGATCTTGTTCTCTCAAAACCCCTTTGGAACCCAGAATTATGTGCTTAAGGGTTGCCATGGATCTAAGAGGCTTGGAATTTCTCAGACACAAGACCATATCATGGCTGAAAGGAAACGCCGTGAAAAGCTCAGCCAGCGATTCATAGCTCTCTCTGCTATTGTTCCTGGCTTAAAGAAGGTACAAATATACACACACATATATACATATACATACTGGTACGGGTTTACGTATTTTGTTAAAGTTGCAAAGTGATTGACAGATGGACAAGGCGTCGGTGCTTGGAGATGCTATCAAGTACCTGAAACAACTGCAGGAGAAAGTGAAGACACTTGAGGAGCAGACTAGAAAGAAATCAATGGAATCAGTTGTTTTCGTGAAGAAATCCCATCTCTCCGCCGCGGACAATATTGATGACTTTCATCAGCCATTACCAGAGATTGAAGCAAGGTTTTGTGACAAAAGTGTTCTTGTAAGAATCCACTGTGAGAAAAGAAAAGGACTCCCCGAGAAAATCATGTCTGAACTCGAGAAATCTCACCTTACTGTCATCAATAGCAATACCGTCACATTTGGGAGTTCTGCTCTTGACATAACAATTGTCGCTCAGGTATTTTTTACAGTTTTTTGTGACAATTATTGAACAAATCATTATTTCATGTACTTTCTTCAATTATGTCTATGTTTTCTTTTTTGGCAGATGGATATAGAATTCTGTATGACAGTTAAGGATTTTGTGAAGAAGCTTCGTTCAGCTTTTGAATCGCTCATGTGAACAAATTTCCTTTTTAATTAAGTATAATAATAAGCTTTTCTATCTTGGTATGCATATATATATAGTTTCAGAGTCTGAAAAACAAAGGTCTTATAATGCTCCACCATTGAACACCATCATCAAGCCACTGTTAGCTGATCAGATCAGGTTTATTTTTACAAGAGGATTGTTGTTTCCAGTCAACTTTTTTCTTTTTTTTGCATGGTCCTACTATTTGGGCATGTTGGGTTAATCCCTCTTGTTGTATGACATGACAGCTCCTTTGGTTTTTCTTTGGGAGGTTGAAAATTCAACCAAGCCTATATATATATATATATATATATGATGTCGTGTATCCCTTTATTTCCAAGGTTGAAAAGGGTGGAAAAATAAACATGGTTTTTTTAGGTGAGTGGACAAACTGGCCTTTGTTGGAGTGTTTTAGAGGAACCTCGAGCCTCTTTCTTCTTTGTAATAATATCTTATATATCACAATCTGGTTTTGTAATAGTTTGAAAAAAACATTAATGAAGTAAAGTAGTTATACTTTCTTATGATGTTTGTGGTCTTGGGAAATTCCCAAATTTGTAAAAGCAGAAGAAAATAGAAAAACATGCATGGCATATATGTACTTTCATGATATTGTTTGTGACAATATGGACAAAATCAGACACTTCAAAACCTTGGCATATATATTGATTTGGAGATTCATTGATTTGATTTTGTCTATATAATTACTGTATTAATCTTTTTAGGATAACTGTCAAATCCTAAATATATTTTTAGAATTGATGGTGTTAAGCTAAAATATCATTATAGTATTTAAATCTATGTTTGAAAAAGAAAAAAAGGATGAGTTTGATACAGTTGGATGAAGCTATGTCAAAAATTCAGAAATTGTGCTGGTGATTTGGAATTTGTTCAACCCGTTATCAAAAGAGAAGATGTGTCATTTCTTCTGTGACCGCAATTGGTTTTTCTCTTCATTTAGCGTTGAAACCTGTTTAATTGGTTAAAAGGTGAACTCATGTTTTTCAACTCTTTAGTGTTGCTTTTTTGCCCTTTTAATTTCTTCCATAAATTTAGAATGGATATTATAAAATTCTGATATAAATGATGTGTTTGTAGATGTCATCCATAAGATCAACAAAATATAATGAATAAATTTGAGGTTTTATAGTAATAGTGTTTTTTTTTATTTATCAAAATATTCATGTCTTTTAGTTATCAATTAAATTGATTTTAAATATGTTAAATTTAGTCCTTATGTGCTAATTTGATATATTTTTTATTTAGTCCTTGGTGTGATTAAAAAGTTATGCAAAGGAGTCTCTAGATTTGGTGTTTTAGGTATTGATTTTATTCAATTTAGTCCTCGCCTTTAATTTTTATGTGATTTTTAATTGAAATCTATACAAGTAAGAAAATAATTTTCTAACCTAGTAAATATATAAAAATATATTTAATTATTTGTCAACAAAAATCTAAAACATTACAAGCAGCCAAGTTTTAGCTCTCAAAAGAGGAAAAAAAATTCATCTGTTGGGGATAAACCCGTGTAAGCAACAAACAAGAAAAGTAGTAAAGAAATTGAAAAGATCGAACACACAAATTTTACGTGAAAAAACCCCTCTTCAGCAAAGATAATTTCACTAAATCGGCAAAAACGAAGAGTACAGGGATGGAGATAAAAACTAAACCTCAAAACCCGAAAATAAGAACCTAACTTAAACATAAAATTCCATGAAAGCTTGTAAAAGCTAATACTTAAATGTGTTATGGGTTAATCTTTCCAGGGTAAAAATGGCTTATTTAGAGGATAAATTCGTAGATCAAATAATGTTAAAATAATCTATACTAATCAGAGTTTGACAGGGACAAATAATCAGAATTTGACTGGAAGAAGAAAATCGAGAAAATTGCATGACATGTCGTCACGTCGTTTCTGCTTCTCCCCTATTTCATCATCGCTCTTTGTTTTTGTCCTAATTTAACCGAAATGCGAGCCATATTCCACATTGTCTTTTCATAAATGATAAATTTATAAATTAATACGTTGTAAAATTTCATTTCAATCTTAAAAAATACAAAATATTTTGTTTTATCTTCTTAAAAATGATAAAATCATAAATCAATACATGATAAATTTATATTTTTACTTCTAAAAAATTTATAATTGAATTTGAACTTTCTTTTAAAAAAATTGAATTCCCCTCTTACAAGCTAACATGAGTACAATTTAATCATTGTCCCGTGATATAGGGGCGGAGCCAGAAATTCAATTTTGGGATTAGAATTAAATTATATATTTTTTCGAAAGTAAAAATACAAGTTCACCATTATAATTTTTAAATAATTAAATCAAATTTTATCATTTTGATGGGCCAAAGTATAATTTTACCATTGCTAATTTAAAATTTTATAAATTATAAAGGGACTTAAAGAAAAAAAAATATTTTTTAAGAGAGACCGAAGCCCTTGCCAGCTCCTTGGCTTCGCCACGACAGAGATATTGGATCTTTATGACCCCTGAGAGGACATTGGCCACTGCCATGACTTACATTTCTACATTTTGAACAAAACTAACTGGATATTTGGTACGAATTCTTATTTTACATTATTCTTTACTGGAGTAAGTTTAGTGATTAATTTTTTACCATTAAAAAAATAAACGTGTTATTGGTTGAATATTATATTTTAATTTGGAGATTCGTTGATGTGCTTCAACCTTTCTTGTCTCACAATAACTTTAAAATCTAATTATTAGTATTATTAACTGTTTGGAAGATGGAACACAAAAGAAGCTTAATCTTGTTAATTGATTAGACAATCTATAAAATGAAAACACAACAGCTCACAACTCTAATATTTTGTCTGAAATTAGCTCCATGTGTAATGATTTGAATTTAAAGATAAAATATTTAATATATCATTCACGTACGAGTTTTAAACACTATCGTTGAATGATAATATGATATATCATTATTGAAAAACAATGAAATTTTAGAAATAAATTTGAGTGAGTTAATTATTATTGATAGAATCTCAGTCCCCTCAAAAGATCACAGTGATGCTGTTAGCTCTATGCCTAGAGTAGAAAAATTAGCAATTCCTACAGATTCTATCAATGTTTTTATATTTATCTAATCCAGAAAAATACTTTTTCCATTCAATTTTGATCGACCCCCTTTTTTTTACTGAAACATTTTTATTTTTTATGGCAACAATTAAATGGCTTTTGAGGGTATTTCTGAAATATGCATTTTGAGATTATTTTCAAATATGTGTTTCTTTTTAAAGAAGATATTTCTACCCTAATCATTGTCGAGATCTTTTATGTTTTAAGAGCTGTCAAGTTTTTCGAGCCTATCAAAATTATGAAAGTGATCAAAGGAATGGATTTCAGTATTAAAAGAATCTTGACACTTAAAGATATCGAAGTTTGTATTAATACCCAAACTCTTTCCCTAATCCCTTACCAATGAACCGAAATCATGATATTTTTAAAAATTTAAATGAATCTCGACACCTATAATATTAAGCTCCATTTAAATTTTTTATAAAACTAAAAATGTCACGTAAGATTAAAATGGATCTAACATATGAGGATGTGGATGTAGGCTTCATTTAAAAAGCTTAACAAAATCTTAATCTCATAAGAGTAAGTATAATTTAAACAACGCCATTAATCTATATACTATCCTTATTAAAAAAAGGAAAATTTTAGAAAATTTAAACAACCATTTCAAAACCCTAACAAAAGTCTAATTCTAAACTCTATAACCAACCAACCTCATTTGTTTATTTTTCATAGAAACCTCAAAATTTCTTCCTCTATATGTTGTAAACTATTATATATATTTAAAAATTCTTAAATCCAAATTTTAATGTTATATAATGGTTGCCTCCTCATTAAGATTGAAAAAAAAAAGACATGTTAGCATACCGCAACAATGGAGGAAACTCTAGTGTCTCGATATCTCAATAATATGGTAATGAAAGTGTTGCTTGATAACGACTTTTATAACAACCCGATTTCTAGTAATGCCAGAAAAGATAGTTTTAGGATCCGATTCCCATAAATATTTAATAAAGATATTTCCAGAGTTACTATATTGATGAATTGAAATTTGGTTAAGTGATTTAACCGAAATTGCGAGTAATTATGGCTCAGGGATTAAATTGTAAAAGTTTAATTGCTATAAAATTTTAATTAGATTAAGGCTTGGGGACTTAAATAGAAATTAAACAAAGGACTAAAATAAAAAATAGACCTATTCTAAATATATGTTAGTGGACAGCATGATGCATGTTAATTAATTCAAGTAATTCAAGTTTAATTAAGTAAAACATAATTAATTAAACTAATTAACTTTAAATTAAGTATATATATGTGAAATTAGTGGAAGGAGAGGTGAATTTCATCTTCTCTAACTATCCAAAACTTTGAAACAAAAGGGGAGGACGCCATTGTAGGGTTTTCAAGCTTTTTGGCCTTAATTTCAAGTAAGTCCCTAACAATTTTTCTTTGATTTTTATGGAATTGAATCATGGGAGCTTGATTTAGGTAACCCATGTACTAATTTGTGGAATTGTTAAAGTTTTAGAAAGTTTCAGTGGTTGAGAATTGAATGATTTAGGTGTTAAATTGTTAAAAATTAAGCTTAGCATATGAAAATGACTAACTTGTAATGCTTAATTGTTAGTTTTGTAAATTAGGGATCAAATTGAATAAAATGAAAATATGTCATTAATTGTTGATATGATAGAAAATATAGGGTCCTTAATGAGTTTTGGTGAAATCAGGTTTTAACTTGAAGGTCTAGATATAAAATTATGCTTGTATCGGGTTTAGGGACTAAATTGAATAAATTGAAAAATATGTGAAATTTAGTATTTGATTTTGTTTTGGCTGGAAATTGATAATATGATGTGTTTTTATGATTATTCATAGCTATCAACAGTACAGAATAGACGAGTAGGAAAGGAAAATAAAAAATCATCAACAAGTGACGCGTGAAACCTTGATTTGTACTTTTATGATTCAAGATAGAAATATTTGATTTTTGTATGCATGTTTATTGATTGATGAGTTTCTAGGATAATTCTATGGTGACAATATGAAATGTTTCGATTGAATTGCTTTGGTTGAGTCTGAATACCGAAATAAGAACTAAATTGAATAAAATAGGAAGTAGTATGATTAAATTGATAAAGTATGATTGGTATGAAATTGAGTTGAAAATATGTTATTTATATGATATATTGATGATGAATTGTGCATAATGTAATGTGAATTGAATATTAATACCCTATTAACTAGTCGGGCTGAGTTGGATATAATTAACATGTCATAGGATTGAATTGTGTATAGGTTTATACACTTACACGCCAGGATGCACTTTGTGTGCTAGTATGCGCTTTGTGCGCCAGGATGCGCTTCGAGCACCAATATGCACATTACGTGCCAATTTCGCTTACTTGATTTTTATATTAATGCACTTCAATGCCAGTTTGGTGTTTTGGTTGGACGATCCGTATATTCATTCGAGTTCAAGTTGGGTTAATAAAGAAAAATAATGATAAGTTTAATTGTTTATATCGAAATGAACTAAAATGATGCTCAAAATTTTGAATGTGTGCATATATGAATTTGAAATGGAAAGTAAGCATATTTTTATTCAAAGCAAAAAGGAATCGAGCCTTAGAGGCCAAAACGAATATGGATGAGTTGGTAGACTCTAGAAATGGATTAACTAGTAAGTATAAGGTGAGTAATGGAATAAATTACAATCAACTCATTGAATTAATTCCTTGTTTATGTATGTAATTGAAAGTTGATTAGTAAATGTGTAACCTCCCCAACCTACCCTAGACAGTAGACCTAGGCTAGAGAGGTCAAATTCGCCACTGAGGTGGCTCGGTCATTTTACAAAACAATTTTCAATTTTAAACCTATTTCATACAAGTGATTATCTCAATTTTATGAATTTAAGACTAGCATAAACTCTAGCAGGAGAAAATAAATCAATAATCCTTATATAATAATTAATCTGTTTAATTCACTTAACAAATAAATAATTAACGACAGTAAATAATATTAATAAATAACATTCAACCTAAGAGATATAATTAAAAATAGTTATCCCATACCACAGTTTTTAGTAAAATAAAATGGTTTCCACAAGCCAATACCACCACTCAATCCTAATAATTTTGTTTCCCACTATGGAACCAGTCGGTTCCAATCTAACTAAATCAGAATTGAAATCCAACCATTCTCAATCAGCCATTTAAGTTCTTACATATCTTATTAGAGCTCGCAAATTTCTATTTATATACAATTAGCTCTCCGACTCTTATTTAATTTCGAGTCCTTAGGAGAGCCAAGTGTGACAGAGTATGGCAGGTAGCATAACAATGAGTGTAAGTTATGGAAAACACTTATAATGAACATTTCAATAGCAAAGTCATGAGGTGTCGGTGGTGTAGCTGGTTATCACAAATGTTGTTTTACAATTTACCATATGCACCAAACGATGTGGTTCAATCAATCACCCATCCGCTTAACACAAAAATGGGCTCCATACAAATCCTAACCTATCATATATGTGCTGCATTCAGATTTAATTTAATGAGATTCTTTTTAAAGATAATATCTTTGACTGTAACATCAGTACAAAGAAAGAGATACTATCCATCCTGGATACATTTGAAGTTTAAAAGAGATTACAACCAAGACACGATATGCACGCTTGACATAAAGTCAAGTCATACTAGACAAAGCAAACTGTAACAGCCCGGTTTAGATTCTAGTCGGACAGTAGTTTCAGGACCACAAATCTGAGTCAGAATAATACTTTAATATTACTTTTTGTGCTTATAGTATGTGAATTGACATGTGTGAAATTTTCGTGATTTAATTTATCCGTTTGTGTGCGTAATTTGTGAAAAGACTAAATCGCATAAAAAGTAAAAGTGGCATTCTCATTGTTAATATTCTAATTTTTTATGATTTGATTTATGGGAAGTCCTTAAAAGGTTAATATGCCATTATAAGGTTAGTGGACATTTACATCCATGATTCAAGTAATTTATATTAAGCTTTCATTAAGGTTAAAATAGTAAAAAGTAAATAACATGATATTAAATAAAATAAAACACAAAATGGCCATGCAGTTAGTTTTGTTTTTGCCGAAACTTGAAGAAAAAAGAAGCCATTTTTGTGTTTTAGGTTCGGCACCATGAAGCTTTAAATTAGGTATGTTCTTTGTTCGGTTTTTGAAAATTTTTACGTTTTTGAGATCGTTGCTTTGAATACTAGCTAGCACATGCTTAAATTTTTGAATTGGATGTGGATTTTTTGATTTGCCATTGAAGAGAGCTTGTTGTTTTTTTTTTGTTTGATGATGAAAAATAAATATATGTTGTTAGATTATTATGTTTAATTAAGTAATTTTTTATAAAAATGTGTAAGGACTAAATTGTGAAATTTGTAAACTTAAGGGTAAAAATGTGAAATAAATAAAATAAATGGGCTGCTAGGGACCTAAGGAGAATTCGGCCGAACATGGGTTTAGTGAAATTTTGAGTATTTTTTGTTTTGTGAAATATGGACTAAATTGTGAAAAATGTGAAATGTTAGGGGCTAAAATATAATTTTCTCATTTATGTGTTTTGAATAAATTTGAATGAAATGTGTTATTAAATAGCCAAATTTGAATTTATATAGATCAAGAACAAAAGAAAGCGGAATTAGATCGGGGAAAGTTGAAAGTGGTCGAATAGTCAATTCCATCCGTTCGTTTTCGTACGAGGTAAGTTCATAAGTAAATGAATGTCGTTAATTTGAATGTATATGTATTATAAATGCCGAATTGAATTTTAATGAATATATGTGTAAATGTTGAATTATTTTATGCATGGGAGAATTCTTTACGAGCTTGATACGATTGAATTACGACATCCGAAAGCCCCGTACGAACCATAGGATTCTGATATGTGATTTTGCGTAAGACCATGTCTGGGACGTTGGCATCGATTTGAGATTTACGTGTAAGACCATGTCTGGGACATTGGCATCGTATATGATTACGTGTAAGACCTTGTTTGGGACAGTGGCATCGTTATTTGATTGCATGTAAGACCACGTCTGAGACGTTGGCATTGTACGAGCTTTTTGATCTATCTGCGTATCCTTTTTTATTCCGAATGGTTCTACGGGCAAAGGCATGGCAAGACCGAATGTGAGTTTGATTTAAACGATTAAGGTAAGTATTAAGTTTATACGAACTTTGAAAGAAAAGGTATGTGTTGATGATTATAGTGATCATGTGAACTTTATGAGAAATGAGATTATATATATGTACGGAGTTAGTTAGGTTTGGTTGTTTTAAAATGAATTATGAATGTTCTTGTGTTAATTTATTTTCTTATGGCTTACTAAGCTTTCCAAGCTTACTTTGTATGTTTATTCGTTGTTTTATAGATTTTGAAAGCTAGCTCGAGCTCGGGATCAGGATTGTTGAGGAGCATCATCACACTATCGATATCTATTTTGGTATTTGAAAGAAAACTTGTATTTATGACTTATGGCATGTATAGTCTAGCTTGATATGATTGGTTTTGAATTGTGTATATATATAGCCAAGCCATGCGAAAATGGCTTGCTCATGTTGCTAATGGTTGTGAATATTTAGTCATGATATATATGTGTAATGTATTTGTTTTATGATTCGCTTATGTGATGTTAATGTGGTGATGGTTGTAATTTAGACCATGATAAGTTTATATGAGCTAAGTTATATTTATATGATTGCTTGTATATTGGATTTTTAGGTATGGTTATAAATGGTACAATTAGCTTTGATTCTAGTTGTGAAATTGGTTGGATTATCAGAGGATAAATTTTATGACAAAATATATGGATAAAAGGTCGATTGTGCATATGTATTTTGGAAACGGTAAAGGGTGTGTATTTATATTTGGCTAATAATAGGTAAAATATATTTATTCATGCTTATGATATGTTTTGTTCGTGATTTTGGTAATTAATGGTTAAGTTGTTAAGTTAAATGCTTGAGTTTAAAATGTGCCTTATATGTGATTTATGAATTTGATAAATGATAGATAGGTATTTTGGATATTTATTAGTCAAGGGGTATTGTAATTATGGTATGATTTGATTCGGCTATTTTATATATAAAATTGGTAGTTATTATTTTGGTAAAATGTGCATAATATGATAAAACTAAATTTTATACTTGACCATTATGTGAAGTTGTTAATGTCGTGTATATATATATAAATGTTTAATAAATCATGTGGTTTGGCTTGACTTAGTAAAATGTGAAGAAGTGCACAATTATAGATAGCGTTTTTGGAAAGTAGTTAATGAAATAGATTTATACAAATGGATGTCTTAATATATGATCGGTATATGAAATAAATTATACTTAGTTATAAGTTAAGTATTCGATTGCCATGATTCATTGGTTATAATCTTTGAATATTAATTTGGGTAGAGTACAAATTATAGAATCGAAGCATGTTAGTTTAGTTTAAAATTATACTAGACGAATAGAATTGAAATGATTATATTATTTGGTACTTGAATTGAAATGAATGTCTGTTCTGAGTTGTACTTTGATCAGTAATGCCTCGCAACCCTAATTTGGTGACGGACACGGGTTAGGGGTGTTACACAAACTACCCTTATAACAAGCCTCCACCACCTGGGAGAGAGCAAAGCAGGACTCAAGCCACTCCTTTGATGAATCTAACACGTTGAGACAAAGGTTGCTAGCAAACAAAGCAAGCGCGTCACCTTGAATCGTTGAGCCCCTTTCCAAGTCATTACTTTGGTGGTGGTGGACACAACATAACGAACTTGAAACAATAAATGTTTAGTTGCTAGAAAACAAAAACAGCCAAAACGAGCCATAGAAGACTCAAGAAACAGAACACATAAGAACTGAGAAACACGAGCCTCTAAGGCTCGAGAAAACCTCCACAAGAAAAAACCCAACAAAGGGAAATCCTTCCCCTACAACCAGCAAGGGAAGAGCCAACAACAGAGAGAGAAAAAAAATGGGGAAGAAAAAAAGAAAAAGAAAAGAAACGAGGGGAAGGGAGGGGCGGAGGAAGAGCGTACGGTGGGTGTCGGCACCCTAGATCACTTGCCAACGAGAGAGGGGAAACCCACCATCAACAAGGGGAGGAAAAGACACAACGAGGGAAGAAACAAAAGGAAAACAAAACAAAGAAAATAGAATGAGGGAAGGAGGGAGAAGAGGAATGAGAGAAGAAGGAGGAGGACTGACGGGCATCCAAAACAACTTACCTCGAGCTTACAAAATGAGAGAGAAAGGTAAAGGGGCCAAGAGAGGGTATTTCTAGTAAGATAAAATTAGTTATTTAAAGAATTTTTATTTTAGGAAGAAATATTTAACATCCTATTATTTTTTTAATCAAAATATTATAAAATTATTTAAAATTTACATGTTAATAATTGATTTATCTCGATTTCATGACAATTTTCTATCCGTATTGTGTTTATGTATATAATTAGCATATGTTCATGTTTGTAATTTGTTTTTATCCAAAGTATCATGAATTATATATACATGCTAATAATTGGTTGGATATATATATTTTTACACGTTTGGGTATGAGTGTTGTGCTTATCTTATTCTTGCATCTATCTCGCTTTATTTAGTTTATCATAATGATTCAGTTGAAATACAAATTTGTTCTTTGATGCCAAATTTATGTATATATATATATATTATCTTACTTCATCTTATATTTTATATAATTTATCATAATGTGTTAATTTCTTACATATTTTGCATTATTATCATTCAGTTTTAACTCTAAGTTCATTTATTTGAGAATTACAATATTTTAATATAAATATCACATCCAAAAAATAAGTAAAATCAATTAGCATAAGTGCTTTGCAAGATACTTAAATGGAAACCATAAAAATTGGTATGTACATTTTTGGTAGTCGAAATAAATATATTAAATTATCAAAACTTTTCATTCCTTAAAAGTAACAATAGTTTAATATTTGTATTTTGTGAAAGTTATTGATTTTAATCTGATCAATTTTAATATCTGTACTTTCCAAATTGGTAAATTTAGTTCCTATACTTTTCAAAATGTGAAATTTTTGTCTTGAAACAAACCATAGTAGTTAAATCTATCTAATTAAATTCAATTATTAGTCTTGTACTATGTGTACAATTGTAGGTTTAGTTCATATTCTCCAATTGAAATCATTCTATGTTACTATACTTTTCGAATTGTGAAATTTCAATCTCGATGCAAATGACGGTCATTAATCCTTAACTAAAGTTTTAGTGAGTAATATATGGAAATAAGAAGTTGATATGACATTACATATATGATAATATGTTTCCCGCATCAAATTTTAGAAATAGCATAACTTAACTTAATGAATTAAATAGTTATCATTTGACGAGGACAGAAAATTTTTAAAAAAATTCAAATATAGAGACTAAATCCACAAATTTTGCAAAAAAAAAGGACTAATAGCAGGATTTAACCTAGTTTAATTATGTTAATTATAAATAGCAAATCGCCAAAAGGTGTCCTGGTGCAGTTGGTTATCACGTCAGTCTCACATTGAAGGTCTCCAGTTCGAATCCGGGCGATGCCAAAATGGAAGATCTTGATTTACCGTTTTAAACAATCAATCTCCCACCCGCTCAACAGGGAAACGGGGCCCATACAAATCCCAACCAATCACAATTTTTATTCGCATCATTTTCCGCTTCTAATTGGTTGTGTAACGCCACGTCACCTCCCCTTACATCCTCCACCACTCATCTATTAACCTCCCATACTACCCATACTTTTAACCCAAAAGATTATAGAAATATCCAACCACAATCTTCTAACCTCGACTCCGATCTCGGTTTCCTCTTTTCTTTTACGGTGGTTGTTTGCGGTGGGTGGACGACGATCATGATCGCCGATCCTAAATCTTGTGACGTGCTGTTCGTTTTCGTTTTATTTGCGATTATATCCTCTTCCAACGCCTTGGTTTCCACTCCCTATCCTAAGGCCATCTCTGTAAGCTTTTCTTTCTTTCTTTCTTTCTTTCTTTTTTTTCAATTGGATTCTCTTTTCTTTTTCTTTTTCTTTTTCAAATACTAATTTGATTGGTTTGGTTTTGATGTTTTTATATAGGATTTAAAAGAGGCAGTTGTGAAGGGATTGGGATTCCAAGCCGATGATTTTAAGATTTCAGGGTTCGATCTCAGAGATGCCCTTGTGGGCCATTCTGTGGCATATGAATTCGACATTGAAATCGATAACAAAGTGATTCCTTTTAAGCTCTTGGAGGATGTAAATCGTTGGGAATATGTTGATTTGCCCATTTTTAGGGTGGAAGAGCCAGCTAGACCCGGAGTTGAAAATGGGTTGGTGGAGCATAAGAGGATATCGGACAATGGGTTACCCGTTTTGGCCCCGTTTCAGCTGGCTGGACCCATGGAACTCTGGATTCAAGATGCCAAAGATATGCGAATCTCCTTGCCGGTGAGTTCTATTTTCCTTTTTTTCTATAACAAAAAACGTTGTTCTTTGAGGTTTTGATCTAGGGAATGTAGTGCTTCAGAATCCTAGCATTTAGCATTAAAAAAAATAAGGTACCCTAATTGGATTTTGGGAATTTGCTGGCTCTGCAATTTAAGATGTACTAAAGTAACTTCTTTTAAAAACGAAGTAGTTTTTCGCTTTTGCCTTTGAATTTAGATTCTCTTTTTGGGACCGTTTCCCATTTAGGTATGACTATAGGATGTGTGTGTGTGTGTGTGTGTGTGTGTGTGTGTGTGTAATCTTTTCAAGTCAATTGATTGATCTTGTTGATGGTTAAATCATGCAGCATGATGTGGATGCTGGTGTCTTGAAAAAGGTAATGTTAGCAGATGGCGCTGTGGTAACTGTCAAGGGTGCAAGATCAGTTAGCCTGCGCCATCCAATTGATCTTCCGTTACCTCTTAACAGAACTCATAATGGATTCGCATCTGGTCTTATGGCTATTGCCGAGCATCTTCGTCGTGCTTGTTGCAGTCAAGACGCCCCACTCCTTTCTCTTCGCATTGTTGGCCCAACTTCCCTTACTGTCCCATCTTCTTCAAATAACAAGTTGAAGCTTAAGCGACTTGCACCTGGTCTTGTGGAATTATCTTCAATGTCTAAAACTAAGACCATGGATGCCCTCTCCTCTATTGATTTACAAGGAGAAGCCGCTACAGTTCTAACCCCAAAGCATTTCTCTACAATGTGGCCTTTTGCGTCCATCAATGGTTCCAATGCTAATTTAATTGGTTTCGAGAGACTGCTATCATCTGTGCTGGATTCAAAGGCAAACAAGAAAGGATACTTTAAGTTACTGAAGGCTGATGTGTCAGCTCAAACATTTGTGAAGATTGGTTTTGGGATCGAGAAGAAGTTGAAAGAAGGAGATGGGTTTAATTTGGAGGGCTTTCCAGAGTGGAGGACAAAGCCTGAGATAGTGAGTATGCATTTTGAGGTACTGGCTAAGGTTGATGGCGAGAATGTTATACCGGAGAGAATCATGCAGGTTAACCCTGTTGCTGTGGAGGATGCAATTGCACCACACGTGCTAGCAAGGAACATGACCATGTCTTCCACACCTGTTGTTTACACTCCTTCAAATCCCTTCACCTTGTAAATTGTTAGAGGGAAAAGGATCAAGAGTCTAAATAGTTATACAGAACGGTAAAGATGAGATGAATCGATTATTCTATTCCGTGGCCCTCATTAATATATTTAATATAAAGGTAAAGATGAATTTATATAATTTTATTTCAAGTGGTTCTAATCTACGTAAATTATGATGTTTGGCATCAGAGCAAATTCTAAAAAACTTAACAATGTATTATTGAGAATAATAAATCTTTATTAGAGGAGAACGTTGTAGTCGTCATGATTTTTTAATGTACTGAAGTTAATCTTAAAATAGAAATGTTCATGCTATTTTTAATTTGTAGGTCACTTTTTGTGAACGAAATTATAAGCTTTAAAGAGCCAAGCAGACTATTTTGTAAAACTATGCTAATCTTTTACAAGCATAAAATTTGACTGCATTAACCAGAAGAGTATATCAATGGCATTTAGGTCTCAATAGAGGTTCTTAAGCGCCAAAACATATACAAAGCCCTTTTAACAGATATAAGAAGCTTATATTATATTTATATTAAAAGATTAGCTCAGCAGCAACAATTTCATTTCTTGATGAAGGCAATACCCTTTTGAATGCTTCCAGCTAACTCTTCCTTTGCTTTCTCCAAACCAACCCTATTACCAATCAAACAGGAATTCGCTGCATAATCTGCTATCTCTACCTAAAATAATAACAATCATTTATATTTCTGACAAAAAAAATATACCTCTCATATTCGTTTAGAGGCCCTAGTTGATAGACTTCCTCAGCTCCAGTACGACCAAGTCGTACCTTGGTTGCAAAGAAAGGAAGTTCGGTAACCTGAGATCGAGATTGTTAAAGAACATGTGCAAATGCAAAACCAACAAAATGGTGTTGGCATGAAAAAAAAAATTGTTTGAGAGGGTACCTCGGAAGCTACAAAGGCACATTCCACGACTCCGGCATCTCCTCTCAAGCCTCGGAGACATGCATCTGCAAACTTGACAGCTGCATATGCCTATACACATTTAAAGGCTTCCCTTTAGTTTAATTTATCCATTAATTTCTACTTTTTAGGAAAAAAGCACTTGTACAAAGTGAAGGTAGAATGGCCAACCATTGACAAAGTAGCAGATCCAGCCCCAGCTTTTGCCTGCATAAGTGAAAAAGATGAATTCACCCATAACAACAACAATAATAAAGCAATTTTCCTCAGTAGTCAATCCTTTTTATCTAACAACTTGGTCTTAGTTACTAGCCATTATGCATTTAACAATTAGCTTCCAAACATACAGATAGGCTTATGCGATTTTATTAGTAGTTGACTGAAGTATTGGCAGCAGAGACCAGACTAAGAAATGTCAAAACATGTTCTAACTTATATTTCATTTGTTGGTTCTGCAATCTATGTAAGAAAAAGAGAACATTATGATACCTCAACAACTTCTGTTCCACCGTTTTGAATGCGATTTGTTAGGTATTCAGTTTCTTCAGGAGTGAAGCTGCTTGGAGGTTTGACCTGCAAAGATTGAAATAAAGTAAATTCAACTGATGATAGATTACCAAAAGCGAAAACAAGTGAAATTTGCAGATAACATTGAAGACCTGTGACAAAAGAGGCAAAATTGTTACTCCTGAATGACCTCCGACAACTGGAACATTAACCTCTCTAGGATCAAGTCCCAGGACTTCTGCCTGCACCCAAAACAAAAAAATTGGTTATCTAAGGAGTGAAAACTAGAAATCGTCTGCTACATGCTATGTGATTTCTTGGTGCTTTATGTGGGAAAATGTGGAATACAATAAAATGGTTATGCATACCACAAAAGTGTTAGCTCTGACGACATCAAGAGTTGTCACTCCCAAAAGTCGCTTTGGATCGTAAGTACCGGCCTTCTTAAAAACCTCTGCTGCTATTGGAACTGTAGAATTCACTGGATTGCTGATCAGATTAACAATTGCATTTGGGCTGCACTTTGCAACTCCTTCACAAAGTGTCTTGACAATTCCAGCATTGATGTTGAAAAGGTCATCCCTTGTCATTCCAGGCTTCCTTGGAACACCAGCAGGTATGATCACAAGGTCCATGCCGGTCAACGCACTCTCAAGCTGCGGCTGCCCTAGGAAACCACGAACCTATAACCAATAAAGCATTCCACTTACTCTCGATTTTTACATGTAATTGACATAATAATTCGCTCTTCATTCAAAAGCATAGCCTATGGTATCTTAGAAAACTAGTTTTCACTGTTGAATAATTGAAGTCTTTGGAGAAGGAAATATTACCACAGCACCAGTATCCATGTGACTGAGGTCAGCTGTGACACCAGGAGAGTTCACAACATCGTAAAGATGAAGAACCGAGACGAGAGGATTCATCTTCATTAACATTGCAAGAGGCTGGCCAATGCCTCCAGCTGCTCCTAAGATAGCAACTTTGAACCCTGGTGACCCTCCTTTCGCTCTACAGTCAGCTCGCCTCAAAATAGAACTTTCCTCCATCTGTTACAACCAACACATATAATAAACAAGCAAGCCACCTTACTTAATAAAACTTGTACTAACATAGAAGAGAACCTGAGGTTGGAGATGGGCTGCGAGCCTGGCAATGCGCTGGTTAGCCTCTGAACTAAACTCCATTTCCTTTCTCTTACTGAAAGATGGACAGATAGTGGGGGTTGGGGGTTAAAATATTACGTACTACTTGGAAAGAATGAATGGATTTAAACAGAAGACCAAAAGAAGAGATAACGGTGAAGTTGACATAAATGCATATATATATTCAGTTTGTGTGGAAACTAGTTTTTGAAGTCCTTATCCTATCTTTAATCGCAAAGAGAAATGTGGCTCTAAAAGACTTGGTCTGGGTTTATTTTCAGGGTGATAAAATACTTGAGATGTCGATTTTTCTGCTCAAACTTTTGGGGCCTGAATGTTGTAACCTGTTACGGTTATATGATCAAATATTTACTTCAACGGCTGCTACTCCTCTGAACCAAATGCCTCAAATCTAAGTTATAATTCATTATTATTTATTACCAAAATAATCAGCACTAATCTGTCTTCTAGTCCAAGAGATACAAATAAGCAAGCTACCTTCATCTTTTTTTATATAGAAAAACTGTACCATAACCTATTGGCGATTGCAATATATGAAGATGGAGAGGTTTCAGAAGAACGTAGCAGTAATACTCCAAAAAGAAGAAAAATCGATTATATTGCACATCAGAAAGAAAATTAAAACAAATTTATGGTAGTTTGGTTACAGTTATATGACAAATTTTGTAAAGGATATCCAATAACTTAAAACACCAAGTCTATAATGTCTGTCACAGTATCATGGCTGGGGTTTTTTTTTGCAAAGTACTACAAAACAATTGAATTTATATATTCAGTGTCGTGATGGCAGTAGGCCACAATTTTTGAAAAACAAAACTAGTTTTCAGGCAATCTGAGCGCTTGTTCCTTCAATGGTAACCAATGGTTTGGTGAGACATAACTAGGCCTTTGATTTCTTCCCTTTAGTTTCAGCAGTTGGTTTGGTCTTGAAAGGAAGGAAGGACTTCCCACCCATGAATGGCCGTAAAACTTCTGGTATTTCAACACCATCTTCCTTCTGGTAATTCTCAAGGATGCAGCATATTGTCCTTTCGGTTGCTGTGAGGGTAGAGTTCAACAGGTGAACATATTGTTTCACCTGTTCATTGTTCTGCAAGAAGGTTAACAACAGAAAGCAATCACAAAGCATGAACTGGAATTTAAATGGTAGAACTCAAGAATGATAGGTATTAAGTATGGAAGTAGTTCTAGATTATTGCTAAACCAATACGCACTCTTATGAAGGGGGAAAAAGAGTATGAATCGATATATATTTCCAAAACACTTGCACTCTGCTTTCAATATATAACAAGACAAGCCAACATAACCAACCTTTTTCTGCCCATATCTAATTTCTAGCCTCCTTGATTGGTAATCTGTACAATTTGAGCATGACACTAACTCTCTGTAAGTCTGAGATGCTGGAAACCATGCTTCCAAGTCATACTTCTTGGCAGCAGCATCATTAAGAGCACCAGAAACAATCACCACGACTTGATAGGGAAGCTTTAGCTGCAAATTAAAATTCACACTAATCCATGTAAAGACTCTTCAGCCTCGAGACTTCCAATGGAAAATTTTATGTGCATGGTGAACTTCTATTAAAAGATAGATCAGGGCCACTTTGAGCTGAAGGGAAAAGACTCCAGTTTATTTATCTAAAAGTGATACTGTTTCACAATGAAAACCAAAAGATTACTTCACAAATGACCCTTCCACAAGGCATGGGAAGTAAATATGAATCTAGACTGATAAGGTTCACTAGTACAGATAAAACCAACATTCAACGAGCTCCAATTATAGATAAAATGAGATTAGGTGAAAAACTGGAAATCAGTGATGTGTAGTAATTAACCAATTCATAGAAAAAAAAAATATTATACCATCTGATAAAAATCCTCGGAGTTTTTAATCATTTCCTCATGCATGTCCCAGGACTCATTACCATTTGGACTGGTAATGCAGAATTGCTCCACTTTCTCAAATTGATGAACCCGAAAAATTCCAAGAGTATCGCGACCATGTGAACCAGCTTCTTTGCGGAAACAAGATGAATATCCAGCATATCTGGGAAAACAAATTGCATAAACAAATAGCAACCAAAAAAACATTTTGCAACACATACAGCCATCACTTCTTTTGCATGCTTAGAACCTTATAGGTAGCTCAGAGGGCTGGATCCAATCATCCACATGGTAAGAACAGAGTGGCTGTTCAGCAGTTGCAATAAGATACTTGTCATCACCTTCACCGGTCACCTAATGAACATCAACAACACCAGTCATGCTTTCTTATTGTAGAATATGAAATAATTGGTGAAAGGAATATGCCTGGATACTGATTTGCACATCCTAACCATAAAGAACAGCAACTTTTTTTTTTTCCTTTTCCTAATGTATAATAAGAACACTTGATCGCATGTAAAGTAATAACAAGAACTAAACAATCTCAATTCTATATAGTTCAAATCTCACAATTTGTAAAGATACCAATACCATCCTAGTACATAGAAAGAAGAGAGATCTCTAAAGCAATCTACAAATGTTACCTTGTAAAGTTCCTCATCAAATTGGGCCAATTGAGCACACTTGGCCATAACATCTTTCCTCATGAAGAATGGAGTTTGCAATGCTGTATACCCCCTTTTCTCCAAAAAATCTAGCCCAAAATTGATCAAAGCTTGATTGAGACGTACTCCATCTCCCTTTAGGTAGTAACCTCTACCTCCTGCAACATCAGCACCTATAGTACAGGACAATGGAACATCAATTAAAATGATGCCAAGTGAAACAATCCAATTCAATTTGCCAGCTGAATTCATGCATAAAACAACACAAAGTTCATCATGTGAAATACAGCCTAATGTTCTATTATCTCATAGCTTAAAGAGAGACCCTACACATCTTAAAACCAATAAACAACATATTCCATTACATACAGCAAAGCATGCTAAACCCTGAAAAATACAATTACCCTTTTTTGTATCTGCAATCCCAAGAAGCTCGACGAGCTCAACATGGTTCTTCAGCTTAGGCTCCAAACGCTTTTCACCCCAAGTTCTAATCACAGCATTATTTGCCTGCAATATATTGGTAGTCCAGTAAATTACCCTGATTAAAGCATTAGCAATCAAAAACCAAGGAAATGAATAAAATTTGCAGAGTCAGTCACCTCATCATCACTGACGGGAACCGAGTCATGCACAAGGTTACCAATTTTCTCCAATTTGGATTTTAAAACAGCCCAAGAATCTTTAACCTCAACATCTTTCTCAGCTATTTTCTGTTTAACCTCCTCTGTCTTGGCAATTGTCTCTGTTGCATCTTGCTTAGCCTTTTTTCACATCAATTCCAACATAAAAAAAAATAAAGAAAATCCCACGACTAATTAAAAAGAGAGAGTGTGTGTGAGAGTGAGAGAGACTCACAATTTTAAGTTGAGCGACTTGCTTGTTAATCTTATTGAACTCTTTTCGCAGATTTTCAAGTTCATATAACACTGTACCGGAAATTTAGCATTACACACAAAAATACAAAAAAAAACAAAGCATTTCGAAATGAGAGAATGAGAGGAGGGATTAGATAGTTACATTGGCGATAAACTTTGTCAAGGTCGATAATGGCATCGACATCTTGAACGTTGGCGTAACGACGCCGTAATGATTCGCGAATGATCTCAGGGTTATGACCCTTCTCCTCTCTGAACAAATTGATGTCCAACATTTTTTTTCTTTTTAATCGACAAGGGATTGAAATCGACACTGAACCAACCCTAAAGACGAAAGGTAAAAGAATACGAAAACCCTAGTTTCTCATACTGTTTGTTTACAGGTTCGCGCTATTCCTCCCTGTGATAGTTATTCTGCACCCCCAGCCCACAGGGCTTTTTGCCTGGTTGAAATTGTTACGTCAATTTACACAAAGGAATTGGGCTTGGGCTTCTTGGGCTGCTTTTAATTTAAATTAAATCAAATTACGATTCACTTCAAAAAGTAAAAATTAACCAATTTAATCCCTTAGATTTAACACTTTTATCTTATGATCACCATTTTATTTTGTCACTACTTGTATTAGTAATGATAAAATCATCTGTCCTAAACAAATAACCCGAGGTCCATATTATTTTCTTAATCCATACAATGTCAATGAGAGAATCTTATTTACTCTTACATCAAGCTATGATTCCACTATTATAAGAAAAGTCATATCATTTAGTCATATATCCAACATACCAGCTTTCTACCCACTCTCTTGAGAGCATATGTTTCAATATTCAAAGTACAAGAGCTAAGTATATATGGCCGTTCACTTGCTCAAGATTTAGATAAGACACACTATGAATATTATAAAGTGAATTAATCCATAAAGGGATCTAAGACTAATTAGACATTGGTTTTACAAGATGTATCGTTAGTTTAGACAATCACATCCATGTCTCTATTTCTAAGAGTCAATCCAACTCCAATAGCCAAGACAATTGTCTCTCCAATTAGACATAACAACATCATAGTAATAACATGAGTCATTTTCTCAATCTGACCCATGGACTACAACCATTTTAGATTACCTACTAATTCAAGTTATCTTCTTGCACTACAATCGTAATGCCTCAAAATTTTTGGATTTTTGAATTTTCCACCGAATCGAGATAAGTTCGATAATTTTTTATAATAAATTATTTCAAAAATTTCACATGAAAGGATAAAATTTGGATTTTTAATATTTTTATGGACCATAAACTTATTTGAATTGTTAGTTTAATTTCGAGATTAGTTTGAATTTTGATTTTTGTTTATGGATTAAATTGAACTTTTAACATTCAGTAGAGGTCTAATCTTGTAATTAAGCTTTTTTCCATTCTCAATATGTTAGTTGATGTTAAAGTACTTGGGAGGTCCTTGTATCATATGAACTAGATCAAATTCATCCCTCTAATATTAAATGGATCAACTAGTCCATGTACTATTAAAAGAATCAAATAAGACAAAACTATGACATAGCTAACAATTACTGGATAAAAATGTCTTGAATTTTTAAACAAAAGATTTCATCTATAAAACCATAAATGCTTTAAAAGTATTAACTCTACTATACAATAAATTTTTTTAAATTGTAAATATTAGCTTTATTTCAATTTGGCCTTATTTGATTCTTTTTAATAGTATATGGACTAAATTGATATATTTAATAATTGATAGACTAATTTAATCAAATTCCTATAATAAAGGGACCTCTCAAGTATATTCGCCCTTTAGTTGAAATGGTAACACCAAGCAAATTACAAGAGTGTTACTAGTTCCACAAGTGGAACTTGAACGCAGTTTGACGGACAAGATAGAATATCTTTTGACAAACTTAAATTATAAATCTCTAAAGGCTCCTTTGGTTTGTCATTGCATACCAGTGAGGTGCAGTTGGGGGGGAGGGGAACTGGCAGCAACCTCACTGGTCAGCCCTTTGGTTCAACATGCCAGTCCAGTGAGAAGCAGCCTCCACCACGCTGGTCAGCCCAAAATCAACTGGCGATTTTTGGTCCGGTAAGAATTTAGCAACTTCAGTTGCTTTTTATTTTCCTCTTTTACCCATATTATTTCCTTTTTTTTTCCCTCTTTTGTTTCTTCTGATGTTTGGTTACCGTTCTTCTCCCCTTTCCCCTTCCCCTTCCCTTTCCCCTTCCCATTGGGTTGCAAATCAGTTTGGTCAAGGTGATGGTGGTGACTGTTTACGGGTTAACATGCATTTCTCCTTTTGCAGATTTTAACTATTGCTGGTGAATTGAGATACACCGATGCCATGAAACTGTAGAATCAAACCAGCTGGAGAGCCGCCTTCACCTAGGGCTGCTTACGCTACAGCCGCGGTTGGCACCATGGTTGTGTTTCAGGTCTGTAAAACAGTAGAATCATCATTAAAGATTGCTGCATTTATATCATTTTATGGTGTATTGGTTATTTTATTGGTTTATTTGTTTCATTGGCTAGGGTGTAATAGGACCAGCTGGTCATTCTACTGATGATCTTTACGTGCTTGATCTGACCAATGATAAGTTTAAATGGAATCGGTGAGTTCCAGTTCTTTGGTTTTTGGCTATTTCTCATCGCGAATTGTTGTTGTTTTGATATAATCTAATTATATTTCCAATTTGGCGGTTTATTTTTGGCTAGCGTTGTTGTGCAAGGGCAGGGACCTGGACCTCGCTATGGCCATGTTATGGATTTGGTTGCACAGAGATATCTTGTCACTGTAAGCGGCAATGATGGTATGAACATTTCACTTTCCAGCTTTATTTAATTTTGTTAAAAGTGACCTGAATGCATTGAAACAAGAAGTTTTGGATATTGGTCAACTTATTCACTTTGATGATCACTCTTCATTCTTCTACAGCAATATCCTTATGCTAGTAAATCCTTTGGGATGACTTATATATATTGCTTGTCTTATTATGTGGCAACTAAGATCAAAGCATTGTCAATTTGTGATTTTTCGTGTTCATCCGGTGATTTCCTCTTGGTGATGTTTATTTGGTTGCATTAACATTTGAGCAATGGTTCTTTTATTTTTAAATAGGAAAATGAGTTCTTTCAGATGCATGGGCTTTGGATACTGGCCAGAAACCATATGTATGGCAGAGACTAAACCCTGAAGGCGATAGGCCTTCTCCTAGAATGTGAGTTTGTTTATTTCAATAATATAAACAAGCCATCAACTTGTGTATGTTTGCACAATTTGCGTTCTAGATGTTCCAATTACCTCTACTTTTGTTATAGGTATGCGACTGCTAGTGCCCGCTCGGATGGCATGTTTTTACTTTGTGGTGGAAGAGATTACTCTGGGGCGGTATGATCAATCCTTGTATAACATGTACTTTATGCATAATACATTACGATTACAGATGGAGATGATGAAGTGGACTCAGAAGGTGATTCATCAAATAGTGAGTCATTGTCTCAGGATTCAAGTACTTCAAACAGTGAAACTGAGAGACTTGGAGAATGTAAAACTGAAGTCTATGAAGAAGGAACAAGAGTCTGAGGGCATAGTTTGGTCTCATGAGCTCCTCAAATCTCAATCAGATGCTGTGAATAGGAAGAGATTGGTCTTAAAATTTTTTACAATGCTTGAAATTGTTGTTTATTGTTGCCCCATTTTATGGATCGTTAGGTGATAGTTGGTCCTTTGGCGATATAATGAAATGCATGTCTGAGTGAATTCACTAGCTAAATGTTTTATGATCAATGCTGCAAACTTTTGCTTCTAAAGATGCTTGCAGTGGGAATTTTTGTTGTTAGACTCCTGTGACTTCTTTTATGACTCTTCAATGGTCTGATCAATAAGTCTTTGTTTTGAATGGTTTTCTTTTGTTGCAAAGGATGGTGCACAGGATGAATTCAGTTTTATGTTGTATTTTAAAATGCTATGTTGTATGTATGCTGATCTGCATTTCATTCTCTTGTGTTCATTGTCTGGTGATGTTCAAATTGTCAGGGAGCTTGTTACAAATACTTTTTAAAATGTCAACAACATTCTATTTCAGCGTATATCTTTTTATTATTCTTGCTATGTCTGGTGTTTGACATTCTTGCTATGTCAACAACAATAATCTTTCAATAATGAATTGAGCCCCTATAATTAAATATATGATTAATTTTGAAATATTAAATAAAATAAATTTTTGAATTTTTCTCTACTTTTAATTCATTTTTAATTATTTATTATTGAAAATAAATATAATTTTAATAATTTTTAATAATTTATTAATTTTGTAATTGTTAAATAATTTTAAAAACTTCTGTTATATATTATTTTTAATCTAATGTCCTTAAAAGTCATTTTCTATTTTCACCTCACCGCTACAGCTGCGTTTGAATCCAAACACACACTCCACCGCTGTTTCTAATCTCACTACTACAGTATCCAATCTCACCGCTACAGTAACTAATCTCACCACCACCGCTATTTTTAACCTCACCGGAGCTAAACACACCGCCCATTCAAACGGAGCCTAAGTCTAGAAACTATAGATAAAATATCTTCAACAATCGCAAAAATCTCCCAAGGGCACTGGTTCTTTTCGATAAGCATTGAATCAGTTGTTATCAGCCGCAAGTATAGCTTGGGCTTCAGCCGCTAATGCTGTAGACTCATGCATCAACGCGTTGGTTCCACCTACAATATCTCCATTGCTGTTCTTGGCAATTGCGGACACCCTTGCTTCTCGATTTTTCCCTTTTGGAGAAGCATCACAATTGATCTTTACAACTTGGGGTGGCGGTTTTGTCCTTCCCGAATTTATGGCAATGTTAGGCTGGACTGTCATGAACTCGATTAGTTGATGGTGGCCTGCCGAGGCTTTTTTCCCAAACATTTAGAGGGTCTTCCTGTTTGCCATCAAAATGCCACATATTCCTCACCTTCCAAATCTCCCAGCAAATGGATGCCATGAGTTCCACTCCCTTTGATGCCTGGAGTTGGGGTAATTTTTCATAAACAGTCTGCCACCATTGCGCAAACTAGCCAAATCCAACCTCGTTTGGGACATAGCAAAAGCTAGAAACACGCCACACTGCCTGAGACGCTGGAAAAAAAATAGCACATGCTCAATAGAGCAGAGAAGGTGGCAAGCTGACAATACTACCCACAAAATAACATTTATTATTTTATAAAAATAAAAGATTTATAAGTTTACAATTGAGATTCAATTAGTTGATGACGCAAGCTGAACAAATCATTTAAATAGATAAATGAATGGATAAATTTCATTATTTTTTTTCTGAAAGAAAATAATTATAAAATTATTCAAAAATTGAAATCGAGTAAAAACTTTAAGTACTAGTAACAGATCCACTCGAAAAATAAGAGAGTTTGAATAAAAACATAAGTTTAAAATATGAGCTTAGATAAAATTTATTTTCTAAATGGACCAAGTTTCAAGTAAATTTTTTTGACTTAACCCGAATACATATCTTTTAAAATTATTGAGAAATATTTATTTTAATATTTTTAGAGTATTTAATATATTTTACTTTATATAATAAAATAATTTTAAAAAATAATACAAACCCAAGATTAATATTTATCAATATTTTAAATCTATTTTTTGAACAGGATGAAATCCAAAGCCATCAATCGAATTTAAAATTTATAAATTGCTTGTTAGTCAAAGTAGAGGCAGAAAGTCTAACAAGTTATTTCATAGTATTGACAAGTAGAAGTAGACTCACTTCATCTACTCTTTCTTTTCAATGTTGTAGCGCTGGCAACCTAAGGGGAATCTTATTTCACCACACTGCGACATGTCACTCACTCACATAATTTTATTGTTTTAATAATTGCAAACTTTGAATGATTTAAGCTTAAAGTTAAAAGCAAGTTCCAAATCAAAGAAATCCATAAAATATTTATGGAAAAAGGTGATATGATATGTCAAAGATTTCAATGTCTATCTTTCTGGGTTAGGGTTTGTTAGATTGAGACAATTTCTTAATCATTCGTCAAAATATTCCACAAATCTGACTCACCAAATGTGTTGAGAACTTGACAAAAAAACAAGTTAGCTATACGTTGCTTCAACGAATAATCGTGACAAATATTTGAATTGAATTCGATAATTATAAAATTGAGTTCGAGCTATTGATCGAGCTTAGTAATATTTTATTTGAATAACTCGTAAGTCTTAACAAGTTTTTTATATTTTTATATTATTAAATTACGTTATTATTCTTAATTTATATTATTAACTCAAAACTTAATTATTGAGTTGAACTTGAGTATAGAAATTGGTAAACAAACTTAATTGAGCTCGAGCTTAAAAATAGGTATTCAATCGAGCTCGAGTTGAGTATTGAGTTATGAATTTCGTGTCAAGCTTGAGCTCAAGCTTGGCAGTATTCGGGCTTGACTCAGCTCAATTATACCCGTACTTAGAACTAGGGGTGATATTAATTCAGTTCAATCAAGTTTTTTATATTTTCTTTAAACCGTCCATAATTTGGTTTGGCTCGGTTCTTTATTTTTCCATTTTCTAGGCTTATTTTGATAAAATGGGTTTTGTTTTATGGCTTTTGAATATTATTTGACAAAATTTTAAGGTCTTTTTCATAAATATTTTTTAAAAAATAATTTTCAAGAATGTCAAGTTATTTCACTATTTTAAATATAAAATATTTAATTTTATATAATAAAAATAATTATATATTAAATAAAATTATCAATTCAATTTTGGATACTCGCAATTTTTAAACTTGCATTCCATAAATCGTCCAAGTACTTCGATTTGTATCGATTTTAGGTTTGTTGAGGTTTTTTTTTTAATGTTAAACCCTACTTAGAACTTATTTTGAATATTTATTTGATATATTGATGGTAAAATTATCCATCATTTATTTTTTTTAATGTTTAAAAATAAGAAGTTAATATATGAAACATATAATGATATTTCAATTAAATTATAAAATAAAAAATTATTGTATTAAATAATCATTTATAGTTTAAAATTCCATAAAGTTAAAACTTAAGAGAGTGGTTGTAACAGCCCGATTTTAGGCCTAGTCAAAATAGTGATTTCGGGACCACAAATCCTATGAGGAAAATTTTATTTTTTATTATATTTTTATGGTCTACAATTTCACAAAATGATTTTGTGAAAATTTCGTTCAAAAATTTTGACGTTTGGGCACTCAATTTAGCTAAAAGGACTAAATTGTAAAAAGTGCAAAATTTGAGTTCTACATGTTAGAAGTGTCCAATTGTTATGAAATTTTAAATTGGAGGTCCTTAAATGGAAATTAGACCATTGGTTAACTTTTTGGACAAAAATGGACAAGAGATAAGTGAAATAGGAAATTTTTAAGTTGGGGGCATTTTGGTCATTTAGTAATTAAAAGAATTAAAAAGGCCAAAATAGCCAAAAATTTGTCCATCTTCTACATGGTGAACGAAAAAAGCAAGGGGAAAACCATATTTAGGGTTTTCAAGCTTCCAAGCTCCATGATAAGTGATTCCAAGCCCCGTTTTTAATGTTCTTTACATTTTTGGAGTCTTAGTAACTTAATTTAGCTTATTCTAGCAATAATTTAACCTAGGGTTCATATTTGGAAAAATAACCGTAGGTGAAATGTGTTTATTTTGATTTTTTATGGTAGAATATGAAGCTTGAAATTATGTTAAATAACTTTTGCTAGCCAATTTTAAGTTAAAACGAGTAAATTGACATAATCGGTAAAAATACCTAATGTTCATAAGTAAGTGTTAGAGTGAGAATTTGATGTTTCCATAGAAGGAAAAAATGTTCAGCATGTCATAAAACATAAGAAAAAGGAAAAAAAGTTTAATTTTCGAGCCTAGGGGCAAAATCATAATTTTGTGAAACTTTAGGGGCAAAAATGTAATTTTTCCAAAATGTGATTTTTGGACTGGATTGAATAATGTGAATGTTATATAAGTTAAATATGTTATTATAAATTGATAAAGATGAGAAATTGACATTGATTGGTAAAAAGAAAAGTGAGAAAAAGTGAAAAAAAGTGAGAATTCCCAGTTGAACCTTCGGAATGAAAGAGATACAAGTGAAGTTGATAGGTCACATGTGTAGTACTATGTGCAGGCTACTACGTGTACCGGAACGATAGGTCGCATGTGTAGTACTATGTGAAGGCTACTATACGTATCGGATAGCTTCGATCACGTGTGTAGTACTATATGCAAGCTACTACGTGTATCAGATGAAAATGGTCACATGTGTAGTACTATGTGCAGGCTACTATGTGAACCGGGTATCATTGATTATAAGGTGATTGCTATGTGTTGATTCTACCATGTATCTGTTATTATTCCGAAGTGTTTATCGGAAAATTGACTAAGTGTAATTGAATGATGAATATATATGTGGAATTAAGTTGAAGATTGACTTGAAATTGGAAATGAGAAATTAGAGTGCTTTGAATATAGTGATGAATTTAAGGAATTTTATATGAATTGAAATGAATTATTGGAATGAGATGTGAAAAATTCAATGGAATTGAGGTAGTGAAAAAGTGAAATTATGAAAAAAATACATTTTGCAACAAAACAGTTTAGACAGCAACAATTGTGTAACTTTGAAAAATCATCAAAAAAGATGGAAATTGAATTAGAGAGTGAATAAGATATGAAATGAAATCTTAATGAGTCTATTTTTACATAAAAGAAACAGAGCAAGAAAAAGAGTTACCTATTTTGAGATATTTAATTTTAGTGAGGCAGGGTCGGATTGATTTCGGAATCTCCTGTTCTGACTTTAGAAAATAATTAAAAATTGTAAAAAAAAATAATTATGAGTTATAATTTATATGCTTATAATCCTTAATGAGTCTATTTTCAAAGAAAATAAATGGAAATATTATCCTAATTTTGTATAATAAGATAATTCATTTTTAGTGAAGAGAGGTCAGAGATGTTGAGCAGTGAAATAGAGAATAAACTGTATTAATTGGACAAGCCAAAAACTCTGAAAATTTTATGATAGAAAGATATGTGAGTCTAGTTTAGGGTAAAATTAACGGATCTTAATTTGGAGCTCTGTAGCACCGGATAAAAATGATTTAGTGACTTTGACTCAAATAGACAGCTTTGAATTTAAATATAAGTGAATAGTAAAATTTTGTATAATGCTATTTAAGCATGTTATATACATAAAGGATGTGGGATGGAGAGGAGAAGGAGGAAAATAAAGTATATGAATGGATTGTGTATAATTGGTTATATGTCTGATTATAATCGATAAACGTTGAAATAGGAGTGATGCTTATATTGGTGCATTACTGGTCATGATAAGCTCATGAGAGAAAATAAAGTTTCATAGCATATGTGTGCGGTATATTTGGCATGAAATGATATCATGAGTGGCTCATGAATTAACTCATGGTGGTAAGTTGATGCATAATTATTGTATTCAAATATATACATATTTGTAATATTTTGCTATGTGATTCGGAAAAAGGGTAATAAATAGCATAATGAAAATTCGGCCATGGTGCTAGTTTATGTTAAAGGAGTGTTTTATGGCATATCTTAAGTAATGGAATGTTATGAATTTTGAGATTATTTTTCTATTCAAATAAATGACAAATGAATTGATTGCGTATTCGTAGTTTTGACATATGCTTGGTATATGAAACGTAATAATATATGCTTGAATAAACTTTAAGTATTCGAATGACATGGATTTGATGGTGATAAGATTCGAACATTGAATTCATGAAGCACAGGTGATGTATTATTGTTGTCTGATAGCTTGGTTCGAGAAATTGGTTAGGTAAATGGTAAGTGAAAGCATTTATGGATTTAGAAGAAAATTTAGAGTGAACATGAAATTTAGCTCAATTAAATGATTTCATCAATTAAATATTGTGTATACCAAGATATGTTAGTGAATTGCATATTTGTAAATTGACATTCGAATTTCAGTTAATGATATATGAAATTAACATGAAAAGATTTATGATTGTGATTAATATTGATTCTGACTTAAAGTGGATTCTTTAATATTGGATTGATTTAACGAATATATTGAGCATATGAATGGGTATGTATTGGGCCTCGTAAACCCTAATTAGCGTCTCAAATATAATAATTTGGAAGTTTTTAATTTGGATGAAATTTTATAACTCGATTTAATATGTTTATAAGTGTATTTATTATGGTAATACCTCATACCCTATTCAGCGTTGAATACGGGTAAGGGGTGTTACAATGTGACATCACCAGATTCGGTCCTAATGTTTTGGCCGGGTTTGGGGTGTTACAGTAGTATTAGGGATGATAATGAATAGGACTCGAAGCTTGATCAATTTGTTCCTACATGACTTTAACTCTCAAGGAAAGAAACTTCTTTTTGAGTTTAGATTTAAAAGTTAATATATATTATGAGGCATTTTTGTAAATATATCAGGGCGGGTGAGTATTAGACCCAACCCCAACTTGACTATTTTTTTTCTAATTCCACCAACTCAACCTGCCTCAAATTCAAATTTTCAAAAAAGAATCCGACCCTAAAGGATCGGGTCAGGTCAAAACCCATGAGATTCGAGGTTTTTTTTTTGCCAAGACTAAGACAACTGACAATTTTTTGTAACCACAAGGTGTGGTGTGTTGGTTGCTCATCTCGTCCATTAATCATATGGTTGGAGGTTTGATCCTACTCATGAGAATGAAACACACTATATAGCTAGTCGTTTATATCTTTGAAGATAACTCATGATGAGAGAATTAGTTACTGTTACTGGCGATTGGATACCTTGTTTTTGACAAAAAAAATTTATCAGTATACCAAATACCACTCCATAATTATCTTTTTATTTTAGAATAATTACCCTATTTTATGCTATATTGGAGTTTCGCAATTGATATTTAGAAATTACCAAGTATATTAAAATTATAAGATACAATATCACATGTAAATAAAAAGAAATAAAAGACAATACATCATTGAGATTCTCGGTTTTTGAAGAGACTTTTTTATTTATTTTATTTCGGACGAGCCGAGATAATAGGATGAACAACAAGGGTTCTGTACTATAAACCTTGTATTGCGCACATCACTTAGGTGAACTCTAGAGAGTCACATAGAAGGGAATGAAGAATTGGAATATGAAAGAGAATACAAATAAATAAATGAAAGGGGATCGGCTTCTATTTGTACTGTAGCTGAGATGAGTCTTGGTTATTTCTATCCTTGAACTCCTCTAGACCCGTCTTTTTGTTGGGCCTTTCAACCAACTACTTTAATCTTTTAATTAAGTATGTATGAAGTATTAACATTCTTTTTGAATGTGAGAATCCGCAGTGTGAACAAATAAAAAAGAAGAGGAAAGATATGCAAATTTTGTCTTTTACTACATTATAATAGACACATTAGAATAGGCTCTTTGGTCATCTTAAAAAGAGAAAAAAATACAAAATAAAATAAATAAAGAGAGGGTTTACTCTCAGATACCTAGTTAGATAAGTATGTATTATGGTGTAAAAACTACATATTTAGGATATAGAGATATTTAAAAATAAAATAAGATAAATAATAGAATGTATGGTTTAAAACTAATTAATAATAACATGTACAATATGTATGATATTAAAATGAAAAAAAAATTTTAAATTGTGAGTAAATGAAATTTTAACACACAAATACATCATATTAAGAATCTTAAATACACTATAATTGTTTATCACGTAGATATCATCAATATTAGGTTGATGTCGAGTTAACCGGTGACACTAACTAAATCACTAACATTACCAATACTAGATTTGTCACACCCACTATGTGAGTGAAAGAAAATATTTTTAGTATAAAATTTATTTTATAAAGAATATAGGTGTAGCGATAATAAACTTGTATTTTAATACTATTGAACACGGTTCAATCATTGGATTTATAATTTATAATTGTTTTATTTAAAGATGATATAAAAAATGAAAAGATAAAAATGTCACCATTATAATATTAATTATAATTTAAAAGAAGTAATGTTTCTAAGATTTTATAATTGATTCAATTAAAGATGACATTAACTTAATAAAATACTTAATATAAGTATTAAATTAAGAAAATAGAAGTTAATATGTACGGAACACATTACAACTTATTAAACCTGGTTGTAAAATTTTTTTAAAGGATATATTTGGGTAATTTAAATAAGAATTTTATATAGTTTTAAAAGTTTATTTTTGTTATTTTTATTCGAATGGGCACCTTTTTTTCCATCTAATCTAAAAGGGTAATTGTTTCATTAGGTCCATGAATGTTTTATATAATTATACTTCAGTCTGATGTCGCCAATGGCAACGACGATACTTAAAAAAATCAATTTTTAATAAAAATTAGAGGTGATGACGCTAATGGCAATGACGCCGCCGATGTCTACTGTTCAAAACAAGTCATTTATACATAATTTTTAAAATGGTTATTTTTATAAATAATCAAAAGTTTTGGATATTTTTATAAAAAAAACCTAAGTTGCTTTATTAAGGAGTTAATATCGGGTTTTTTACACAAATAGTATAGAAAAAAATACTGAAATAGGATGTCAGAAATTTTTTTTACCAAAATAGGTTACTTTTTCATTGGAGCCTATTAGATAGGCGCCAATGAATAAAATAATAATAATATTTTTGAATAAAATATAATTTTATACTTTTTTAATTTTTTTAAAAAAATACGGGTCAAAATACAGTCGGGTCGGGTCGGGTCGGGTGGCGCCTGTCTAGTAGGCGCCAATGGTGCCCTCTGCCCACCGTTGCAGCCCCTGCATGCTGCTGCATGTGTTGTCCCTTCATGCTTTTTTTCTTTTGCCTATAAGTAATTGCAAATGGTCCCAACGCCACACGGTAGAGAAAAAAAAAGAGAGAAAGGAGAAGAAGAAGAAGAAAGAAAAAAAAAGATAATGTATTTTTTTAATAAATAATTTTGTTTATAATTTAAAAAGTTTATGTTTGTGAATTTTTTAGGATATATTTTAGAAGATATTGTGAATTTTTTGTTATTAATTATTAATTATAAATTATCTATATTTAGTGTTTATAGTTTAGATTAGAATTTTGTATGAATATTTTAACTTTTTTGTATGAATATTATAATTTTTTTATGAATATTGTAATGTTGTATGAATATTGTAAATATTTTATAATTAAATTTGTATTTATAGTCTTGGATTAGTAATTTTTGTATGAATATTGTAATTTTGTATGAATATTATAATTTTTTGTATGAATATTGTAATATTATAGTTTTGTATGAATATTGCAATTTTTTTGTATGAATATTGTAATTTTGTAATTTTGTATGAATATTATATTTTTTTGTATGAATATTGTAATATTATAATTTTGTATGAATATTGCAATTTTTTTGTATGAATATTGTAATGTGGGAATATATTGTAATATTGTAATTTTTTGTATGAATTTTGTAATTATTTTATAATTAATTTGTTAGTAATTTGGGATTATGTTATAAATTTTTGTGTTTGTAATTATTTAAAATTTAATTTATTAGTAATTTAGGATTAAGCTATAAGTTGTTGTGTTTAGTTTAGTATTTGGTGAGTTTAACATATAAAGTTTATAAAAAAATTAAAAATCATTTCATTAAAAGTTTAATTATAAAAAAATTAAAAATCATTTTATTAAAAGTTTAATTATAACTGACTTTTTTAATCATATAGTTGTTGTTAACTCATTTAATTTTTATATAATGTAAATTTTATATAATTAAATTTTATTTGATTTTGTATTTATTTAACAGTAATTATTGATTTTTTGAAACAAATTAACTGAATTCATTTTTTTATTGCAGATTTGCAGGAAATGGGGTCTCTAATTAATAATAATAATCACATATCAAGTACTATTAATGAGATGGTAATAAAATTTATTTTTGATATTCATGTTATTTGTTGAATTAAATTATATTGTATTAACTATTTTGCTAATTTAATAATGTCAGGGTCCGTACCGCGCATTGAGGGGCCGTGTTAATAGTGTAGGGTTTCAGCCAGATGAACGCCTAATACCATATTTAGAGTTAGCCAGGTTCGGATCAACGGTATTGATTCAAACTTTTGATCTGCGATACGACTTGATTTCCGCTTTAGTCGAGCGATGACGTCCGGAGACCCACACATTTCATTTGCCGTGCGGAGAGTGTACCGTCACTCTAGAGGATGTTGCAGTACAATTCGAGCTTCCCATAGACGGGAATGCGGTCACGGGCGTAAGTTCAATCTCTAGGCCGGCTACCCTTTGCAATGAATTACTTGGACGCTCGCCAAGTCAGGGGAAATTTACCAGTTTGAGATTTTCATGGCTACATGCCAATTTTGAGCATTTGCCAAGTACTACTAATGAATGAGAGGTGATGCAGGTTGTTCGAGCTTACATTATGCACCTTATAGGGGGTGTACTCATGCCGGATGCAAACGACAGTAAGGTCCACTTGATGTACTTACCCTTATTATCCAATTTGCATAACACTCGTTCATACAGTTGGGGGTCCGCAATTTTAGCCATGCTGTATCGCGAACTTTGTCGGACAACAAATCCTTCTACGGTTGACATAGGCGGATGCCTTATACTGCTACAGTCGTGGGCACTTTACCGGATGCCATTCTTGGCATCCATTAGTCATCAATCATATGTATTTCCACTCGTTAATAGGTGATGAATTTTTACTCATTATAATAATTAGTTGACTTTTTTATATTATATTATTCTAACAATTTGTTTTCGTAGGTGGAGTACTAATCCGGGTATCGGGAGGTCACCGACGGCTCCGATATATCGTCTAATGATTGAGAATCATGCTGGAGAGGGGGTAAGTTTTTTGAATATAAACTTAATTTTATTATTTTATCTCACTCGACCTGCGTTAATATAACAATGTTATTAATTGTACAGTTCATTTGGATGTCGTATTCTGCTCCAAAAATTATGGCAATTATGCCATCATCTGCCCGCGTCCACTCAAACCTATGGTGCATTAGCGCACCCATTATCAATTTTAACGTAGTGGAGTGGTATCATGGCAATCGAGTACTCCGGCAGTTCGGTTGCATACAGTATATCCTGACACTACCAGTACAATTGGGGGAGATCCATGAGATAAGCAAGAAGGGGAGGTATGGAGATAATTGGGCAGAAGTACACGAAGAATATATTACGATATGGAACAATCGGTTCGGGAGGGTACCTCAGATGGATCGTGCTTCGGATTTGCAACCCTCGTTAGAGTATATACAGTGGTACTGTGAGACAGGGAAACCATTTCTGTTTGGTGGGCGGTCGATTGTAGTCCCTCCGCATACGACACGAATTACGCAACCCCTTCGAGATCTGCATCATGCACCGGAGCCAGAGCCAAAGCCAGAGCTAGAGCTAGAGCTAGAGCCAGACCCAGACCCAGACCCAGAACTACATTCTAGGGATAGTTCTTATCATCCAGAATTAGGGGGCGATGACTATTTCGTGGCCTCGTATCCACCTCAGTACTCCGCTCCTTCTGGCCAATATCCGCCGTCGTACTCTTCTCTTCCCGGATCAAGTTCATCGATGGCATTTGAGACATATGATTATTCATCTATGTTTCACATACCCCAACATACTGTCGAGGAGAATGTTGATAACCGTAATCGCCCACAACGTGAGCGTCGAACTCCACAAAAATATATCCCTAGAACCACACCATCAAACCATCAATTTTAGGGGTTTTTGTAATAAACAACCTCATATTTATGTAATGATAGTTTTTATCTAAATAAAATTATAATGGTTTAAAAATGTCTTCATAACTGCAACAAATTGTAGACAATTTTGTGATTCAAACCATATTTATGTAATGAAATACATATCAATTTCTACCCGATTGAGACAATTGTCCAACATGGTAGTTTCGGAGAGGGCATTTACTCTGATTATGACCGGGTAATCTGCATACGCCACACAAATTCCTGTCAGATTTCTCCCTAATGGCCATTTCGTTATGGATTCTGGATGATTGCGGACGACCTTTCAAGTTTCTACGCAACCTTATGTCTAGGACTAGTTCGAAGGTCGTCGGAGGTACCTCCCAAGTAGATAGGTCAGGAAGCACGGGGAACTCGTTTTCCCATACACGCAACGTGCGTTCGATGGTGTACACTTCATCGATAAATTGTTCTACATTGAGCCCAACTTTAGCACAAGCTGCCACGACGTGTGCACATGGAAAATGAAGTGTTTGAAACCTCCTACAATCGCACCGTCTATTTTGGAGATCAACTCCGTAGGACCTAGGTGGTATACTGGGTCGACAATCGATGGTCTCTGTAACTCGAAACGTTTCATTATGTCGTGAATATACTTCTACTGTCATCGACCTCGCCATTCGACGGTTTACAACCATTGCATCCCTAATGCCTTCGACAAAGACATGTCCCGCCTCCATCTGGTTCACTTGTTGCTGACCCATTCTTGGCATCAAGGTAGCCAACCTGTAGAACGTTGCCGAGAAGACAGATGAAATTGGAAGATGTCGTGTTTTTAATAACACAGCGTTGATCCCCTCCACTAAGTTTATAGTCATTTGACCATAACGAAAGCCCTTGTCAAAACATTGAGCCCATTGCCACGGCTCCATGGTACCCAGCCACTGCCGGAAAGATGTATTGGTTTGACCCTCCATGTCACTCTCAAGCCGGGCCATTCTTTGGCAAAAAATATGTGGCTTTAGCTCGTACGCTGTATATGTATTAAAAAAAATTTAAGTTACAGTATTGCTCTAAAACATTAAAACTTATATTTAAAAGATAAGGTAATTCTTTACCCATTCTCACAACTTGTCTCTTCCAGTCTGCATTCTTATAATCTCGCTGGAAGTTAGCCGCGATGTGCCAGATGTAGTAAACAGATCTCCATGGTACACCAGAACGCCTAATGGCTGCAATTAATCATTTCCCTCTATCAGAAATGATGCAAATATTATCATTGCTAATCACATACCTCCGCAGGTTGGTAAGAAAGAACTCCCACGATTCCATGTTCTCCTTATCGACGATGGCAAATGCTATCGGAAGTGCGTTCCTGTTGCCGTATTGAGCAACCACAAGAAGTAAGATCTGTGTGTATTTTCCATATAGCCAGGTTCCATCTACTTGCACAAATGGTTTGCAGTGGGGAAATGCACGCACACATTGACCAAAAGTCCAGAACATCTGATGGAAATTTTTTTTTCTCGATTGTAGTTAGTCATTTGGCCCATAATAAGATCGTGTCTGCAACTCAATTACAGTCCCCGGCACGTGTTCCCTCATGGCGGCTATCCATCCCTGTAATTCATTGTACGATGCATCGAAATCTCTGTACAATTGCTTCATTGCCATCTGTTTAGCTATCTATGCCTTCCGGTATGATACTCGATACTGGAATCGTGCTTGTATTTCAGCAATCAGTACCGAAACTTTAATGGTCGGCATGTCTTTCACCATTGGCATGATGCATGTACAGATAGTTTTGGAGTCAAGTTTTCGATGATCTTCTGTTATACTTGTTGAAGTGCATGTGTGGGGCCCAACAAATTTTCGTATCTTCCACATCTGCGACTTCTGCATAAATGCAGCTTGTATCTGCCAATTGCAGCCTTCTGTCGACCTCCAACACTCTCCAATATATAATGTTGGTTTAGACTCGATGACTTTGTAATCTACTGATATATTCATGCTATACCACTTAATCGCAAACATGCATTCTTCCTTACTTTCAAATCTCTGGCCCACGCGTAACTCATCTGGATCAGAATATACGCCCATTCGATAAGCATGTGGTATTTCAGGGTACTCCGGAAACTCAGCTGCCTGTGCTGCATCGGGGTCTATCCGATACATGTGTGCCCCAGGATTATTGTGTATCACAATACGACGAATCTGGTTTCTGACTGAAGACACATTAACGTTTCCATCCTCATTCACGCCTTCGTCGTCAATATCATCCGGGACCTCGTCTGCGTCAGGATCACTCTCACTATCCACTTCGTAATCAACAGGATCACTACTATAGTATACATCATCACCAACCACATCAGTCTCGGCTGCAGCATTAAGATCAATATTTATCCCATGTATAGGTGATGACTATCAACATACGATACCGGAACCACCATACACGGCGCTTCAACTCCATCTTTTTCACCTAATGGAGTGGGATCTTCAGTTGCCTCCACACTGGCTAACTCAGCAAATAACTGAATCGGTGCATTTTTGTTACTCTTATTCCCACAATAAAGAGCGACCATTGTCTCCACGTCTTTATAGTCTACAAGTTCCATTTCGGTAAATTTTATTGGATCTGTTGAAACTGGAAAGTTGTAGAAAACTTTTGATATCCTTCTTCCACAACGTCTATAAATTTTTTCACTAAGTTTTTCCTTAATATCATCAAACGAGATATTTCTGTCAAATCTCATTGCTACTTGTTTGCGACATTCAAATATACATCCCACAGTTGTTGTCAAAATTTCTCCATCGAAATAAACGCATACAAAAAATTGATTCTCCATTTTCAATACTAGATCTGTAAAAAATAATTTCAAATTTTTTAAAACAGTTTCAAAATGTAAACAAATTACATAAAAATTTTAATGCAAAATTTTTCATTCAGAAGCTAACAAAATTAAAAACATGACAAAATAACTTTCAAATAATAAAATTACTAACAATACTCTACATTCTATTTAAAAAGAAAAACCAAAATACCTAATTTTTTTCTTCTTTTCCTTCCTTCTTTTCTTCTGCTTCCTTCCTTCTTATTTCTTTCGTTTCTGGAGTAAAATTTATGTCTGTGTTGGGGGTATATATAGGGAAAAATAATAGCATTGGCGCCTCTCAGAATGACACAACCATTGGCGCCTCCCAGGTAGACACAACCATTGACGCCTCCCAGATAGGCGCCAATACTATCTATTATACGGGTTATATACTAACCCGGAAAAGTATAAAATTATATTTTATTCAAAAAAAATTATTATTATTTTATTCATTAGCGCCTATCTAATAGGTTCTAATGAAAAAGTAACCTATTTTAATAAATTTTTTTCTAACATTCTATATCAGTATTTTTTTTTCTATAATAAAAAACCCGTTAATATCTGGAAGCTTTGGTTGTGAGTTTTGAAGCCGGTGACTGACAAGTCCAATTATCTGGACCTTCAATCCTAAGGACGAAATTGCACTGGTTTTTCGTCCCTAATGTTTCTAAACTCCATATGGCAGGCAACCATTGACACCTCAGTCAAACGCGGCGGCCACTAGTTTTCCACTTTTTCCCTTCCTCTTTTTCCATGACTCACTTCGCTGAGTTAGATATTTTTTATTCCACAAATATTAAAGAAAATCAATCAAATTACTTTATTTTCTTTGACTGGAAGAACCTATAATGAGACAAGCATGTGTGTTAATTATGGAGCTCAAGACAATCTAAAGATAACATGCTTTCCCTTTTTCTATTTTAATTTAAAGTTGAGACATACCATCACATTAAATTATTTACCATTATATTGTTGTAAAACTCGTAAATTATATTATTAGTTAGATAAATTTTTATTAAAAAAATTATAATTAAATTATCGAACTATTCAAAATTTTTTATTTAATTCAATCAATTGTTAAATCTTTCTTTTTTTTTAAAAATTACGCTAATTAATTTTAAGTGATGATTCATAATCGTTATGATATATTAATACTTTAAAACTAAATTAATCTGATTGAAGATAAAAAAGAGATTTGTGACATCTAATAACTTAAATAAAAATAAACACATTCCTATAATTTAATGACTAATCGCATACTCAGCTAACCAGATCAGGTTCACATTAGCCGACTATCGATGGATATTTGGTCGACAATACCTGAAAGAATACAAAAACATATAGATATATATAATATCACAAGTCTACTGTACATGCGATGGGAAATGGACTGGCAATTTCGTGAATGTCAGAGCTGGAGCATGGCCCATTCCGGATTCGGTCCTTTAAAAGTGTGAATTGTTGACCAACAACTTCATTTCATTATTATTTTTTCTTCTGAGATTAAACCCAGTTTTTTTGCCCCTTTCCCTACCAAACGTGGTGAAAATCTTGATTATATAACAGTATAATGAGTACCTAACTGCTTTTGTATGTATTTTCCATTTTTTCCCCCCCCCCAGCTTACGTATCCTAATTTTCATGTAAATGGCTAACCAACTGTTATATCCGTATCTATACACGTGAATTGAGCTCAAATTTTCAAACAAATAAAGCCGCCCTGGTGTTATATGCCACTCTCTATAGCGTTTCCATTTTCAACACTTGTCTTCCTTGTCAATAATCACTACTCCGCCATGTCGGTCCGGCGAAACTCCCATCAATGGCCGCCTTCTGTGTTTATCTTTTTCTTATTCATCTTTGTTATTTCTTCTGTGAAGTCTGATGAAGTGGAGATATTGCTCAAGTTTAAGTCCGCAGTAGAAAGGTCCAATTCTAATGTATTCAGTTCATGGACACAGGGGAAGTCTGCATGTAACTTCAGCGGAGTTGTTTGTAATTCCAACGGATTCGTCACCGAAATCAATCTTCCCCAACAACAAATTGTTGGGTATCTTCCTTTTGATTCGATCTGTGAGTTGCAGGCATTGGAGAAGATTGATGTTGGGAACAATTCTTTTCATGGCAAGATTTCCGAGGACCTGAAGAAATGTTCTGGCCTACAGTACTTGGATTGGGGGTGCAATGCTTTTTCCGGAGAAGTGCCTGACTTGTCTTCTTTAAATGGATTGAAGTTCTTGAATTTGAACAACAGTGGATTTTCCGGGATTTTCCCCTGGAAATCACTGGAAAATCTCACGGAATTGACTTTCTTAAGCCTTGGTGATAATCCCTTTGCTGCAACTCCATTTCCTATGGAAGTACTGAAGCTTGAGAAATTGTATTGGCTTTATCTTACGAATTGCAGCATCACAGGACAGATTCCTCAGGGAATTCAGAATCTGAGTCTGTTACAAAATCTTGAACTCTCTGATAACAGCTTGTCGGGTCCGATCCCAGCCGGAATTGTGAAACTCAGCCAACTGTGGCAACTTGAGCTTTACAACAACTCATTGTCTGGAAAAATTCCTGTTGGCTTCGGAAACCTCACGAATCTTAAGTACTTCGATGCGTCGATGAATAGACTGGAAGGCGACCTATCGGAGTTGCGGTCCTTGAAGAACCTTGTTTCGTTGCAGCTCCTTGAAAACCAATTTTCAGGAGAGGTTCCAGCGGAGTTTGGTGAATTCAAGCACCTTGAAGGACTATCACTTTACAGGAATAAGCTTACGGGTCAGCTTCCACCAAAAATTGGGTCATGGTCGGATCTCAATTTCATAGATGTTTCCGAGAATTTCTTTACAGGTCCTATACCACCAGATATGTGCAAGAATGGCAAAATGGTTGATCTTCTTCTGCTGCAGAACAACTTCAACGGCACTCTCCCGGAAAGCTACGCAAACTGTAAGTCGTTGGTTCGTTTACGAGTGAACAACAATTCGCTATCCGGTACCGTCCCTGCTGGAATATGGAGTTTGCCGAATCTCTTGATTATTGATCTTACAATGAATCGGTTCGAAGGTCCAGTGGCAGGTGATATTGGTAATGCTAAGTCTCTTGCACAACTGTTCTTGGCCAATAATCAGTTTTCAGGTGAATTGCCTGCTTCAATCTCTCAAGCTACATCATTAGTCTCAATTCAGCTTACGTCGAATAAATTTTCTGGCCAAATTCCAGCAACTATTGGAGAACTAAAACGCCTAGGCAGCCTTTATTTGAATGGAAACATGTTTTCTGGTGTAATACCAGATTCATTAGGCTCATGTGGTTCTCTCAATGACGTAAACCTTGCTGGTAATTCACTTTCCGGGAAAATTCCTGAGAGTATTGGATCTTTACGTAATCTAAACTCCTTGAATTTATCCGAAAACAAACTTTCCGGTCACATTCCAACTACTCTGTCACCTTCAATATTAAGCCTTCTTGACTTGTCCAACAACCGGTTGGTTGGTCCTATACCTAAATCTTTATCTATTCAGGCTTTTAAAGATTGCTTCAAGGGGAATCCAGGCCTATGCAGCTCGGATCTTGATGACTTTCAGCCATGTTCGTCAAGTCCTGGTACATCGAGTCATCTTCGAACATTTTTATCCTGTTTCATAGCTGGAGCATTAGTCCTGCTTGTATCATTAGGATGTTACATGTTTATTAAGGTAAGGAAGAGTAACCTTGATCATCCATTGAAGCAGGGTTCTTGGAACATGAAACCATATCGTATGCTAAGTTTCACTGAAAAGGATATCATTGATGCGATCAAATCGGAGAATTTGATAGGTAAAGGGGGATCAGGAAATGTCTATAAAGTTGAACTGGAAGATGGAAAAGAACTGGCTGTGAAGCATATTTGGACCTCAGATTCCGGCAATCATAAAAACTACCATAGCAGTACAGCTATGCTAACACAAAGGAACTCAAGGAACTCTGGGTCACTAGAATATGACGCAGAGGTGGCGGCATTGAGTGCCATTCGGCATGTGAATGTGGTGAAGCTGTACTGTAGTATCACAAGTGAGGATAGCAATCTACTGGTTTATGAGTATCTACCTAATGGGAGCTTGTGGGACAGGCTGCACTCATGTCACAAGATGGAGCTGAACTGGAAGATGAGATATGCCATTGCCATAGGAGCCGCTAAAGGGTTAGAGTATTTGCATCATGGATGTGATAGGCCGGTTATACACCGTGATGTGAAGTCGAGCAATATTTTGTTAGATGAAGAGTGGAAGCCAAGGATTGCTGATTTTGGTCTTGCAAAGATTGTGCAGAACGGCAGTGGAGGGGATTGGACTCATGTTATAGCTGGAACTCACGGTTACATGGCTCCTGGTAAGTTCCTTATTCATGTTTTGTTCTGTTCAATATTTTTTGTTCAAACGGTTGCTTCAAGTGCCTTACTTAACATCTACTGCTGCATAATTTTCTGGCAGAGTATGCATACACATGCAAGATCAATGAGAAGAGTGATGTTTACAGCTTTGGAGTTGTGTTGATGGAGTTGGTCACAGGAAAAAGGCCGGTTGAACCTGAATTTGGAGAGAACAAGGACATAGTTTATTGGATCTACAATAAACTGAAGACCAAAGAAACATTGGTTGAGGCGTTGGACCCTAAAATCTCGATGGCATCAAAGGAAGATGCCATCAAGGTGTTGAGAATCGCAGTCCACTGCACGGCAAAGATTCCGGCACTTAGACCTAGCATGAGAAAGGTAGTTCAAATGCTGGAGGAGGCTGAACCTTGTAAACTTACTGATATTATTGTTCATGGAAAAGGTGAAAAGTAGCCTCCACTGAGGAATGGAACAAGAGTGGCAAGAAATGATTCAAGATTGATCTTCCATGGAATTTGGAAACCTGAGTGAGCACCAAGCACTGGGAAGCTGTTTTTTTTTTTTCAGCTCATAAAATAGAGCAAAGTTAGTTTGGAGTTTCAAGTTCCGAAATTGCAGCAGATAGCTAGTTTAGCAACAGCAGGTGATAAATCAAAATATGTAGTGTAGAAGCGTTTTTTTTTCTTGTAATATATTTGCAGCAGTTTTGTCTCAAGAAAATAATGTAATCAAGGGTGTAGTTTTGTATAAAAGAAATGCTATGTTTCTGGGACCAAATGCTAGAATGGATGATGATGATGTCGGTTGGATTCCCCTGCCTAATGCCTAGAAAAAAGGATGTAATGAAGGGGGCCAAAAGTTCACATGTCGTGGATTCAAACTTCAAACTCAGCCATGAATAATGAAGACACCTTCGAATCAAAATGTGAGTTCCATAGATAGCAGTAGCACACAGTTTGAGTAAAGTCAAAATTTTCCTTTTTCCTTGCATTTATATAAAAAGAAAAGCATTAAAATCCTTGTCTTTGGATCATTATTCATCTTGTATGGATCTCAACTTCTCTTTCTTCCTTCAGTTTTTAACAATACCACGTCAATAGAATGCTGGAACAACTAAATCATCTTATTATTACAACATAAGAAAGAGGACCACAAATAAAAGATATTTCTTTCTTTGTAGTAAATACACTCAAGCTTATTAAAACTGTTCGTACGTTTATGTTTTGGTCACTTAATAGAATGATCACCAAACTATTTAAAAGTTTTTATTTAAGTCATTGGGTTATTAGTTTTTTTTTAAAAAACTTGACAAGCGAGCTTCAAGCAACGGTTTAATTATCAATATGGTAAATCAGTATCCATCGACAAGTAAAAGCACATACTTGAGTTCCAAGTCAATCTCATATTCAATGTTGGGGATCGAAGAAGAAACGTGTTTGGATTTTAGTTTGCAGATTCGTGACATTCAAAATGTTTCATGAAAAAAATTAAACTATAAAAGAGAAGGAGAAGGAGAGCTCTTGATTGTTGTACACAATGCGAACAGAGAAGGACATAGAACAACGATTTTAATAGTTCAATGAAAATTTTCGAATAGTTCAATGATCATTTTGTAACTTTTTGAAGTTAAGTGACTAAAATATAAACTTACTAATAGTTTTATACCTTGAGATATGAGTATAGTTTACTCAAGAATTAATACATTTGTAAATGTTAGGGCTTATAAATAATTAAGGTTTATATGTATTGTGTTATTTTCCTTTATTTAATAAGTTTTTATTTTACAAGTATTAGTTTTGCTTTTGCAATGGATTTATCATCGTACTTTTTAGTTTGATAGATGTTTGGTTTTTTTGTTAATTCTTCTCATTAGTTTGGTGTTCGACTTATGATAAAATCGATTGTCAACATATGTTGATAGAGTTTGCCCTTCACCTTCATCTGTAAGTGTTTGTTATATCTTTTTTTTTTCCAGATTACAGGATCTCATTTATGAAATGAATTAATTAATTAAAAAAATACTTTTAACTTAAAAAATTCAAAACATACTTTTCAATATTTAAAATTTATATATATCAAGTCTAATTATATTTTTAAATAATATAGAGATTAGATTTTATAATTTAAACTTAATATTTAATATTTAATTTATTAAATAAAACTTAAATTATTAAGAAATAGTTTAAATTTTGTTTTGTTTTTAATTGTAGTATGTTTGGATCATTTCACTATATTTCCATCTGTTTTGAGCATTGCTGGCTTGTACTAATCAATGTAGCTAATACCGCGTGGTGGGTAGTGAAAGACTTGCAGCACGTTTGGTTCGTTGTATTGGAATAGAGGCGTAATGGAATAGAGGCGTAATTGAATAGCAGTGTAATGGCAAATCAACTGTTTGGTTGAATGTAATGGAATAGAGGCGTAATAGTAATCTTGTGTTTGGTTGAATGGAATAGAGGTGTAATAGCATAATGGAAAAAACTAAAATGACTAGAATACCCTTAGCATAAATTTGTTTTGGTAAATGATTATTGTTATTGTTATTAAATTTTAATAAGCTTATTAATATCAATAATAAATAATTTAATAATATTTTAACATAATTATTATTAAATATATTTTAATTAAAATATATAATTTAATAAAATTCTTAATAATCAATATTCTTATATGAATTTACTCAAATCATAATATATGATACTATAAAATATAATTTAACATAATTATTATTAAATATATTTTAATTAAAATATATGATTTAATAAAATTCTTAATAATCAATATTCTTATATGAATTTACTAAAATCATAATATATGATACTATAAAATATAATTTGAAATAATTATTATTAAATATATTTTAATTAAAATATATGATTTAATAAAATTCTTAATAATCAATATTCTTATATGAATTTACTTAAAATCATAATATATGATACTATAAAATATAATTTGAAATAATTATTATTAAATATATTTTAATTAAAATATATGATTTAATAAAATTTAAAATAATTATTACTAATAAATTTTCTTATATGAATTTGTATAATTTAATATAATTATTATTAAATATAATTTAATAATAATATATAATTTCATAAAACTCTTGATAATAAATATTCTTATATGAATTTATATAATTTAAAATAATTAATATTAAATATAATTTAATAATGATATATAATTTCATAAAATTCTTAATAATAAATATTCTTATATGAATTTACTAAAATCATAATATAACTTGAGAAGTATATTCTGCATAAATATAATTAACTTATAATAAGCCACTTCACTTGTTTGATATCATAGTAAATAATTTACCTTTTTTACACTACTTATAATCATAAGTTTGTATAAATTATTAACAATAAATAAACATCATAATTAACTTGAATCCTATATTAACTTGATGGATAAAGTATTTATCACCTCAAATATGATTTGGGTGACCGCAAATGTGATTTGAGCTCAAATTATACTCATAGTAAGCTTAAATTTTTATTAATGCCAATGCCAACACTACCACATTTGGGTTCAAATTATACTCATAGTAAGCTCAAACTTTTATTGATGCCAATGCCAACACTACCAAAACCTTTTGGACAATTATTTCGAAGATTTAAACCAACAAAAAGAAAATCAATAAGTAATAAAACCATAGAAAATAAAAGACAAAATTTAACTTTGAAGCACATTCAATTGTGCACTTGATTCTCTTTGATATCTCCATGATTTCTTCATCTTTATTCATAATATCAAACATAGGCAAACAAAACGATAACTGTAACCCCCTACCCCTACCCCTACCAACATTTTATTGTAAGTATAACTAACATAGGATAACTAGTTAGCCTCTTAAAACAGTCAAAGACCAGACCCCAAACCAAACCAAACTGCTAAACAACAAAGCAAACATCATTAAAAAGACCCCATCCCCAGATTGCATCATTTTCAATTCTTAGAAAGAAGGAGCATAGAGCTGGAGAACCTTCTGCCGGGACGGTCTGCTGCTAATATCATCCCACCAAGCACTCACATGCTTCCTGCTGGTTGTCATGTATTCCTTTCCCATTTGACCCACCAAGTACTGAGTAAATGGCAGGTGGCTCAGGTCAACAAGGCTAAAGAAATCACCAGCCAAGTACTTGTTCTTTGACAGCCTCTCCTCATAAATATCCAGAACTTTGCCTAGCTTTTCCTCGCTTTCCTTGATCAAATTTTCATCAGGAGGGAACCCCATCTTGGAAGCAAACATCTGAGTTTTTCATTTACAAACTAGATACAATTCAAACTAGTCCAATAGCTTTGTACCTCAATTAAAGTTTTAGTTATAATTTCATTACAATGAAGAATAAGCAAGAACAATCAGGCATGGAGCCTGGCGCAGGTCTGCACTCCAGCAACTAGAACTGGCCATATCAAACCAAAAAAAGAAGACTTAAAGGCAGTATCCCTAAACCATAAATATAATATGCCATATGATTTAAATGCAAAAACAACCTAAGAGCATAAAATTTGCAAATTTTGTCACAAGATGCCATCCTTTTCACAACAGCCAAAGTAACTCATAGTTCCTCTTGTGAATTATCTCTAATTTGCAAGATCCAAATCTAGGAATTCAAGGAAGAATATCTGTGAGTACAACTATCAAAAAAGAAAAACAGATTTCTTGTATAGAAACTGCAAAACTGCACTCCAGCAAATACGCAGAGCACAAATATTAGGTTAGATAGATGAAAGCAATTTCCAGGAAAAACTGCAGAAGTAAAATGCATTTAGTTTTTTCACAATCTGCTAGTTTGTAGTCCAGATATTACAGAACTGGAAGTCTTTTCATTGTGTCCATGTGGAGCATTTCTTTAGTCTGGCAAACCAGATAACATATCCTGTTATATAATATTTGTCCTTGAATCAAATAACATGCTATAAAGCAAACTCCCATTTGTTTTGCATAAGAGCAGAAAGAAATGAAAGGAAATAAAAAAAAACTATTCCAGGTATGCATATGAGATCAATTCCATAAACTCATGAAATTGCGGCATTTCATTCTCAAACATAATATCCTATGAAATGAGAGGTGAGTTGAGTTAAACTTTCATTGGGTTATCAAAATGCAGCCTGGCATGCGGAAACATCAAAAGAAACCATAGGGCAGTATTGCTCACAATCAACTTGAAATCATTGGAAACAAAGTTTGGTAACGCTTTTAGCCACAACAACTTTTCATAAAACGAAAATACCCAAATCTACAATTTCACCTGCTTTAAATACCTAAAAGTTCCCCTACTACTTAAAATCGATATATTATGAGAAATTCTATTCAATAAACTCTCCCCAGTAAAACGAAGCACAGATATCCAAGTTAAATCACTCTATCAAACAGATCAACCACTCACCAAATGTATAGCTTATAAGATTATGCATAAAAGGCCAGTCAAACACAACATTCAACAACCTTTTTATTTATTTATTTATCACAGTTTTAAAAAATCAAACAGTTTCGTGAGTACCGAAAATCACCTAATTACATTGACCCGTTTGCATGTCAATCAAAAGCATCCAAACGAAAATAATATATATACACATCCGTATAATGGAAATACCACCTGAAATTTGGGGACGATGAAGTGAAGCAATCAGTTCAAAAAGAGACTCTGCCTATTAGTTGAACTGAAGATCTGAGACAGTGAAGCCGGCGGAAACAGAGACCGATAGAAAAAATGAAAAAATGAAAAGACAGACAAATCAGCATGCAAAGCAGCCACAATCCAAGGCAAAGATAGAAAACTAAAATGAAAAGTTCAAGATTCATACCTCACGCCGAGACCGAGAGAAAAAAAATGAAGCAGTGGCTTTCAAACGTACTGCAACAAATGAAAGGGAAAAAATGATCGACAGAGAGTATCGGTAAAGGCAGACGAGGAGAAATGATGAGGACAGAAAAAGGAGAGGGTCGGGTGGGGAGGGAGGGTAAAACAGAGAGTTGGGAAGGAAGTCGGATGTAATGGGTAATCCTTGATTTGGGAAGGGAATAGAAAAACAGGGAATTTGGGGATTAGGTCGGGATTTTAATACGCGCGTAATACTTATTACAGCGAACCAAACGCCGGAATATGTCGGTAATGTAATAGGCGCGTAATCGAGGCGTAATAAATTACCTATTACACTGAACCAAACACACTGTTGGGGTTTGTTTAACATTAATTTTAAGAAATGTTGTAAAAAAGTGATGTGAAAAAATAATTTTAAAAAGTTTATTTAATATTGTTTTCAGAAAATGTTTTTGAGAAATAAAATGTTTATTTTAGACATGATATTATAAAATAATAAATATGTATTTAAATAATATTTAAATTCGTTAATATTATGATATTTTAATAAGAATATAAAAAATAATTTATTATAATTTATTGTTAATATATTTTATTTATCTTTTTTAGAAAGGGAGTGTGTGCGAGTTGTTTATTTCCCTGCTGCATCTGAACTTCAAACGGGTTTGACCTTAACCATGTTAATGGTCCCAAATTATTGGTTAATAGAGTATTAAAGTTAATGTACCAATAAATCATGAAATGCTATAGTTCTATAATATGATTTTAAAATTTTATTTAGAAGTAATTCGCGGGATCATGCACTCTTTTCTTTCCACCAGACGTCTATTATTGAATTCACCTGATTCGATAGTACCCATTTTTGGAACGTCCAATGCCAAAGTCACGGAATGGGTAAGTTGCCATTCTCGCCAATTGAAAAGACTTTCTGATCAATCCAGAGATCGTTTCGATTCCATTCGTAATGAGGATTCGGAATATGACACATTGATTAATTAAAGAGAGATTCAACAACTAAAAGAAAGATCGATTCTTTGGGATCCTTCCTTTCTTCAAACAGAACGAATAAAACATTTTTCTTCTACGTGTTCATGGAGTTTTGAAAAATCCAAACATCTCAGAGATAGAGAGGTAGGAATTTATCGAACGAATTGCACTCCTCTATATACGTCAGGAGTCCATTGATGAGAAAGAGCTAAGAAAAACTTGAATCTAATCAGAAAGAAAAATCTGACTTGTCATTCTCCTCTAGAAAAGGGATATGGATGACATGAATCACATTTTCCTCAAATTGGGTCTATATAAAGAAAGGCGTCTGTTAAATTAAAACTTTAAGATTCGATTGTGTCAATGGAAATATTTAAGCTATTATTATTCTTCGGCTTTCACAGAGCGCCTGATAGTAGACAACATTTCCTTTGATTGAAACTAAAGAAAACCGAAACAAAAATGGCAATTTCCAATGCGAAATGTTGATATTGCATCATAAAAAAGGAGGTTAATCGATGACCATGGTCCATCCCAGCTTGTCCTCGATCACACCAGTTTGAATCCCTGTTAGTGTTGCATGCAATTTCTGAGCCAGTGTTTCTGCTCCCAGTTTGTATTCGATCCTGCATTAATATGATCGATAAGAAAAACTGATATGGAAGTAGCAACTAAAACGATACTGTAATCTCCACCACTGCAGTCAGCATGAAATTGTATTTAACTGAAACATTTGCAGCCAATCATCCTTTTGACAGATTTGAGCAAATAAATGATTCTAAGATATTATTATCCTTACCTTTTGCCCTGGTAGGTTATACTTGCAACAGACTTCACAATCATAGCTGTTCCTGTGCAAAAGACTTCTTCAGCATCAAACACCTCCTTGATCGGAATAGCTCGTTCCTCAACCTGATAATCAGAGATCCGAACTCCAGGGTTACTAGGCACGCGAATACATACACATAGTTATTTCTGATGAGTTACCTGGTATCCAAAACCAGATGCAATTTCCATGATGCTTTTTCTTGTGATTCCCGGGAGAATTGTCCCATGAGTTGTTGGAGTTGAGATAACATTTCCCTGTATTTGAATACACATATGACTGTTAGTATGCTGCTTCTTTTTTTAGCAATTTTTCTCATGTCCTTTACTATCCACCCTACAAACTACAACACTCGCATCAGTTTTACCTTGAGAATGAAGATATTGCAACCAGAACATTCCTCAATGTTGCTTCCAGTCAATGCATCCAGATATAAGAGATCTGAGAACCCTTTAGCTTTTGCTTCAGTTAATGGCTTGTAAATCTGCTTGCACAATCAAAACATAGTCAACAAAACCAACATAACACAATCATTCACCAAAAAGAAATGAAACAGCTAAACCAGTTCTTACTGGCGAGTAATTGGTGACAGCTTTAATGCCTCCGGTACCACCAGGAGTAGCTCTATGGACATTGTCTTCAACCATCAAGTTCAGAACACCCTTCAAGAATCAAAGTATTACTTAACTCCCACACATGCTTGACTTTTAATGAAGCATCAGACAGCAGCATACCTTGAGACCATTGCCCACTGGGGAAGCATACACTAAGAACGTGTACTCTGATGATGGTTTCACTTCCAGATTTCGACCAGTTCCCATAAGCAAAGGCCTAATATATAATGATCCTCTCCCATGAGGAGGTACCTGTATCACATAAATATTATTAACTTACTACACAAATTCTTTGGCAAGAAGAAGTAATTATTTTCTGGTAGAGTGTAGAGTCTTAAGTTGAATACCCATCTCTTGTTGGCCAGCACAGTCTTTTTGACAGCATCTATGAATTGGTCAACGGTTGGTGATGGCATGCACATTCGATCCGCACCCACCTTCATCCTCAGAGCGTTCTCTTCGGTTCGGAAGAGCAGAATACCCTCGTCTTCCTTCCTATACGCCTTTAGCCCCTCGAATAACCCCTGTTGCCACCATTTGTTTCATATCTGATACGGATAACATAAGAGTAGTGATAATGAGTTGTCACCTGGCCATAGTTTAATATTCCAGATGAAGGGCACATCTGAATGTTGCCAAAGCGAGTTAAGGTTCCGTTGCAAAACATTTGCTACTCTTCAGTGAATTTCATAACGTACATATAATCAGTCTTAGTTAGAGCAAATCCAAGTTCATCCCAATTCACATTCGCATAATCTGCCTTCTCCCTGCTGTAACACCAAAGGGTTTATATTCACAAAATCATTAAAAAGAAAAACAAATTGATGTATATAGGCAAATTTAATCTTACCATTCCACCTGCTCTTGTTTAGATAAAGAAGTCATTAGAAATGTTAATTTTGTTGAGGAAAGGAAAATGGGAAGGAGAAACCAAATTGGGTTTTGTTTACTTACTGTGCAAGTCAAACTTTGAAGTAAAAACAAAAGCAATACGGTTTTCAGTAGTGCACGTTCAAGTTGTGATTAATTAATTAATAGCTTGATAAATCCCACCAGAAAATCCCTAAGGTTTAGGTCGGGGGGCGGGGGGAGGGGTGAAAAGGACTACCTACAGGCCTACCTACTCTAAACTACTAATCAAATTTTTTTCTATTTTATATTGGAAATTAAGGCTGTGTTTGATAGGGGTAAAACCAATTCCGGAATTGGTTTTACACATTTTCCAGTGTTTGATAGGAGGAAAATATTTTCCTTTTGTAAAACCAATTCCAAGACACGGGAAAACCTATTACAAAATTGGGGAAAATGTCTTACACCCTTCATTTCGGTAAGACATTTTCCATTTTCTCTCCAGCCTTCTAAAACCTTCATTCCTTCATTTCCTTCCCTTTCCAAACCCCCGCAAGATCTGTCGACTGATTTTCTCCCACAATACGTTCTCTCCAACCACCATTTCCGTCAGATCTGTGGGAAATTTCAGGTAAGACATACTGGGTTTGTATTTTCTGTTTCTGTGGGAAATTTTCTGTTTCAATGTCGAAAATGGTTTTATTTGGTTTTTTGAACTGCATGTGTAGTTAAACTGTTATTGGTTGTTTTTGTTGGATTGTTTGTGCTACATTGTTGGTTTTGACCTGTTCTTGTTTGCTTTGTGCTCCTACACGACATGATTATACACTCCTTTCCTTCTTCTTTCGGTTCGGTTTGCTTTACGCGCTGAACTGACCTTTCCTTACTGGTGTCCGGAAGGTGAGCTTCGAAAGAAAGATTGGAATTGAGATTGTATTTCGGGACAAAAGTTGCTGCTAGCGGCTGAAGCCCTAGCTTTTAGTAAGGTTATACCCGCTTTTGGAGGTGCGGTAGAGAAACTACTCTTAGCTACAGGCTAGCAAGGGACATTGGTTTAAGCTCTCTCAATGGGTAGCTCATTTCATTGGCTACCTAGCTCATATGGAATAGGTCTCTGACTTGATCCTGTCTGCAGTCGTGGATCACCCAAATCACCCAAATCATTGTATAGGTGTGAATAATTCAATAAAGAAAGAATCCAATCTTGCTCTCACATACACTGGTATATATGCGAATCCTGCTACCCCAACTTTCGTTGTTATAGGAGATAGCTTCGGTTTTCTTTCTCTCTACTCTTTCTTTTCACTCCAGATCTATGGGATAGCTCGGATCATTGCTTTAGATCAAGTGCAGGCTCGTGGTTCGCCTGTTCGCTAATCTATAGCAGGGGGATGAACAATTTAGGAAAAAGACTTCCAAAGAGGTTCCTTCTCTCTATTAGCTTTAAGCATTGCATAATCTTTCTCCAACACCTTGGTCTTCCAACGAGCACGTCGGTTTTGGAACCAAGTAGCCACTTGCCTTGGCTGTAACCCCAATTCCTCAGCTAACTTCACTTTTCTCTCTGGTTCTAACTTGTTTCCCACATCGAAATTCTTCTCTAAAGCCTTAACTTGATGCATAGATAAACGCCTTTTCTTCTCTGTTGCTTGACCACCTTCTTCTATGCTGTCTTCTTCATCTAAACCATCTAACATAGCCTGGAATTCCTTGCTGTAAATTTGGTGCTTCTTTGAACTCTTCTCCTCTGCATAATCAACTGAATTAAACACATCGAATTTGGGTTAAAGAAACATGAAATAAAGGTGGGAATTAAAGAAAAATAAATGAATAAAGGTTGTTTTTGAAAAACTAAATTATAAATTATATATTAGAGTTTCATTTTTTATGTATTTTTCCTCCATTGGGTTAGTATGTTTTGACACTAAAATCAGTTTGAATTATATGTAGATACTGCTTATGGCTTTTGGATATTTTATATAATAATTGCCTTTAAAAATAAGTTAATTCTTTTTAAAGAAACTAATCATAAATTATGAATAAGTATTTTTCTTTTTACTTCCATTCACACGAGCGAAGTTCACATGTTTTTAGCTCATAATTCTACAGAATATTGTTAATATGGTAATGAGAGCTGTTGAGGATGATTATTGTTAATATTATATCAGGAATTATGGATGAAATGTTGGAGTTTTTAATTAATACCGATATAAATTTAATTATTATAGAAGTGAAAAGATAAAAACATGTGATGTTGTCTTTAATTTATACAAGTTGGATGTAATTGTGTTAAAATAAACTGTTGAAGATGACCCAATTTTTGTATGTTTATTGATTTGGATTTTGATTATGTTTATTGATGATGGCAAGACTGATGTTGTCTTAGCTTCTATTTTTTATTGCTCCTAACGGTTCTAATTTCTTTGTATGCTTGACCTCCAGCTGTATAGTTCTTGCTGTCCTAGCCTCTACGTCAGCATTCGTACTCGTGTTGGTGGCCTTGGTCGATATTTTCATAAGAGGTTTGTGGTGTGCTTGATTTATGAGAAGCCTTCTAATATGCATTTGTGGTTGTTATAATTCGGTTCAAGTGAATTAAATGGTTGTTGGATGTGTTTGGGTATGGTTTATTATTGATTTACATTTTTTCTGTAATTTGTTGGGAAATGGCAGTGATGAGCTGTTATATTTATGATAAGACTGATATTTTTGTTAATTATGTCCGAAATTTTAACTGTATATATAGCAATTGTAGCAGTGTACTTAAACATTATTTATTTTTTATAAAAAGTAATCAATTTATAATTTAAAAAATTATAAAAAATAGAAATAAAAAAAATTTATAACATTGTCAAATTTTTTTGTTTATATTGAAATAAAAAAAGAAAACACACTTGATAGCAATTGAAGTATTTAAAACTCTTTTATATTTTAAAAAAAGATGCATCAACATTTATAGCTTTTGAGCAATATATTTTAAGTCATGGTAACTTTATAAAATCATGATCAATATATTTTAAGTCATGGTAACTTTATAAAAACATATTATTAACTATGATCAATATATAACAAATACATGAAAGATATTTTAAGTCATGGTAACTTTAATACATGATCAATATATTTAAAACTCTTTAAATACATGAAACATATTATAATTTAAAACTCTTTATAAATACATGATCAATATATGTATGTATTGGTAACTTAATAATATATAACAAACTCTTGCACCAATTGAAGTATTGTATTAACTATGATCAATATTTAAGTGCTACTTTAAAAAATTTATTATTGGGCAATTATAATTAGCTTGATATGTATGTATGCACTTTTTTAGTCATGGTAACTTTATGTGATCTTATGAAAATCTTGCATCTTTTGTAGTAGTGATCATATATTTGTGTGGCATTATTTTGTGTAGATGGATCGTAATCAAAATCAAATGGCAATTGCCGGAGTTGTGGCTTCAGTTTTAGCGTTTGGGGCTCTTTGGATTAAAAAATTAGAAACTAGGAAGGAAATTGCTTCTCGCCCTCGTGTGAATCGAGATTATGAAAGAGAAAACTATATTAATAGTATTTTATATAGTGGTGACCAGCATTGCATTGATATAATAAGGATGAGACCGATCGCCTTTTTTAATTTATGTGATATTCTTAGTACGAATAATTTGTTACAATCGTCTAAATCTGTCGATATTAGGGAGCAAGTAGTTATATTTTTACATATAATTGGTCATAATGTAAGGTTTCGAGTGATTGGATCTAGATATTATAGATCAATTCAGACAGTTCACCATTACTTTAGGGTTGTATTGAGAGCTATTTTGAAATTGTATAGACTAGTTATTAGATTACCTGATGAGTCAACTCCTAGTGAAATTAGAAACAATCCAAGGTTTTATCCTTATTTTAAAGATTGTATTGGAGCATTAGATGGAACTCATATTCGTGCATCCGTTCCACTTAGCATGCAAGGAAGATTTCGTAGCCGTAAAGAGGGGATGACACAAAATGTATTGGCTACCATTACATTTGATTTGAAATTTGCCTATGTTCTAGCTGGTTGGGAAGGTAGTGCACATGATTCTCGTATCTTAAGTGATGCACTTTCACGCCCAAGAGGATTAAGAATTCCAGAAGGTAATATTTATCACAAATAGTTCCAGTAAGCTCATGGTTTATCAGTATTAATTACGTATTGTAAAATTGTAGGTAAATATTATCTTGCTGATGCTGGATATGGCATCCGAATTGGATGTATTACCCCATATCGTGGTGTCCGATATCATTTAAAAGAGTTTGATGCTGAAGGGCCTGAAAATGCAAAGGAACTCTTTAATCTTCGACATTCATCATTACGGATCACTGTTGAACGTGTTTTTGGGATTTTGAAGAAACGGTTTCGTGTATTAGATGCTGAACCATTTTGGAATTTTCAAACTCAAGTAGATATAGTTTTGGCTTGTTGTATCATTCATAATCATATAATGGGAGTTGATCCTAATGATTTACTTAATCAAGGATTATACGAGGAGTCTGAGTTTGATTCGATAATACAAACTCTCACGGAGCGAGAAGAAAGACAAGAAGCAAGAGAATGGTCTGCTAAGAGAGATAAGATTGCAGAAACTATGTGGACTGATTACATGGCTAGAAATATTAGGTAGATTTAGGGCTTAGGGTTATTATTTCTATGTTATGTATGTTTTAGACTGATGTTGTTTTTTTTTTTTGTAAATGTTGGTTGAATAATAACATTATCAAATTTTAGATTGTTGGATTTTGATATATGTCTTGAATTGGTTAGATATTGATTATGTTTTAACATTGTTGGATATTGAATTGATTATTATGTTTTAAGCTTGTTGGAGATTGAAATTATTGACAATAACAATTATTTTATGTAGAATGGGTAAGGGCAACAAAGAAGGGACCTCCAAGCAATTCAGGTGGACAAAACTGATGGAACATGTTTTCCTTGAAATTCTAGCAGAGGAGGTTCGAAAAGGAAATAAGCCTTCTAATACTTTCAAATCAGTTTCTATTAATCGAGTTGCCGACGCCATTTCTTCTAGATTCCAAGTCCAATGTGATACGAAGCACGTGGAAAATCATTTGAGGACAGTAAAAAACCAGTGGCAGATTATATGCAAAATTCGAGGTGAAAGTGGTTTTGGATGGGATGATAACATGAAAATGATCACATGTGATAGAGCGACATACGATGCAACAGTGATGGTAATATATGTATATATATGTTAAGTATATTTCAATTGTTTTTTACTTGTTATTCTAATTGTGTATAATATCCAACAGGCAGACAAGAAGTATGAACCTTTTTTGAATAAAAGCATTGATCATTATGATGAAATGGCTGTAGTTGTTGGCAAAGATATGGCAACAGGGAGTTTTGCCAGAACATTTGCTGACATAGATTTGGATGATGGTAATGAAGATTCAATGCCTGTAGACTACGACAATGAAGAGGCTGAAGAGATAAGAACAAATGTATCTTCATCTGGCACATCCAAACGTAAAAGAAAAAGTGGTCAAGAAAGTCTCGTTGATGAACAAATTAAATTTGTGGGTGAGCAACTTGGCGAAATTGCTAATGCTTTGAAACAATTTACTGCCGACAATACAGCACAGCTTTACGAACAAGTGATGTCGATGGAGGAAGAAGGATTTGATGATGACTTCTTGTGTTCTGTGTGTGATTATCTAGGGAGTCATGAATCAGAGGCCAAAATGTTTTTAGTTAAAAGTAAGAAGCATAGAAAAATTTGGCTTCAAAAATTTTCTCAACGTTGAAGATATTGATACTTTTATGTGGTGTAATATTATGCACTTCGACAATGTTGTTACTATGTGATGTACTACTAATTATGTATTTGGATAATATTATTTCTAGTACTCATTATGGTTTCGAAGCAATTTATAATTATTCAATATTCTTACTAGTACTCATTGTGGATAATATTTTTTCAATTTATAACGATCAATATTGTAGCTTATTATTGAGTATTATTATAAATAAATCATTGCAATATATGTAAAAACAATTTAAAATATAAAAATTTATTAATATATATTAATATATGTAAAAACAACTTTTCCGGAAAATATTTTCAGGAAATCTGTCAAACAGCAGAAAATATTTTACACAGATTCAATCAAACACCAGAAAATATTTTCCAGTAAGTCATTTTACAGAAAAGTAAAACATTTTCCAGAAATCATTTTACGGAAAACATTTTACAGCCAATCAAACAGACCCTAAGGATCAATTGACTACTCGAAGTCGGATTTCAAATTTTATGATTTATAAATCTATTATTTCCAAATTTGAGATTTAAAATATTTTAAAGTCAAGTAATTCAATATTAAATTTGGATTTTAATTAATTTTAACTATTTCATAAACAGGAGGATAATGCACTTCACCGTACTCGAACTCACTTTTCTTGTATTGACAACAATATTCATGCCAATCGAGTTAAAACTCAATCGACTAATAATTTTAAGTTTTAAAAATATTTTTAAAATTTAAATATTTAGGAGGATTTTGACCATGGTCGGATACTTGTTTAGAGAAAGGCATTAGACCAATTGATTAAAAAAATAAATGGGTTGATTGGACGGTTGAATCAATTGATCAGCAAGCTAGTGGCTTTATTGGGTTTTGAAACCTTGATTTTGAATGAAAAAAATGTCTTTTCCAGTTTCTTATGAACTATTTAGGATAAAATAGATTGCGTATATTCTTCCAAAGACTTTTTTTTAATCATATCGAAAATATAAAATGTAACTTTTCATTTTTATATATTTATAATTTTTTAAGTTAAAATATTAAAAAAATCTCAACTTTATCATATTATTTACTGTATAAATAAGTAGACTTAACTAGGTATAAATTTAAAGTCAGTGATTTATAAATTAAAATTGTGAAAATTATGGTATAAATGAAAATCTTGAATATTTATATTGTATTAAATTAAATGCATGAAGTTTAGTCACTATTTTTAGAATCGGATTAGTTCGTCAGATCGACTAGATCGAGAACTAACCGTGGTACTAATTCGGAATAAGAAGTTAGACTAGTTGAATCGTGAATCGTTCAAATCAAATTGTTTTTAATAATTTTTGTAATCGAACTGGTCAGACTAATCAAACTGATTGAATTGGGAACCAATGTCCTGATCGATTCGATTTTGAAAACCTTGAACTTCGTTTATGATATATTACAAGCAAACTTAATTAATTATTGTTTTGGTTTTGAATGTAGTGTGAAAGAAGGGGGAACAAAGGTTCCCATATTATTTTCCACTCTCTTATGTTTCTCCCTCTGTTTTCTTACCTTCTCCATATCTTTTAATGTAGTATTTCTATGTTTTCCATTTGCTAAAATTTCTTTTATGTTTATGAAAAAAGAAAAGGCAAAAGCTGAAACCAAAATAAAACTTGTTTCACATATTCTCACCCACAATTACAAACCCTCATCGTCCATCATTGCTTTAATGAACCAATTTAGATCTCTCAATGACCTAATCCACAAGTTCACCTCATTTGAAGACCTCGCCAGTTGTGACTTATGACAGTCTACCTTCAACAAAGTTTCCTGAGCCTGTTCCCTTAACCTCCTAACCAACCCTCACGACCACCTTATCTATCTTACCTACCACATTCTCGCCCTCTCAAAATTACGTTGTTTCACAGATTCTTCAAACGAACTGTACACTCTCAATGACTAAAATGACCACCATACAAAACTTACCCTCAACTTTACCCAAACCAGTTTGGTTCCATGCTCTCTTTCTCTCTTTGGTTCATCCATGCTTGGCTTCAAATCAAGCGTGCTTGGGAATATCCAAGAAGGTTTAGATCAATTTTATCGTTCACTTAATTTTATTCGTCAGAAAATAAAAGAAAAGAAAAGGAATAATCTACACGATTCTATAAAAGTTAGAATATAAAGAATTCAAATTATGTTTAGATTTGATTAAGGATATGATTTTTTATATTGATTAATTAGATCCAATTTTAGTTTCAAAATTAGGTTATATTCAATTTGAGATTTGATTAAGAATTATTGATATTTGATTTTTAGTAAAATTCAATTTAGGAATCATGTGAAAGAAATAAGGACTTGGTTTATTTGGTAGGCAAATATTATGTTTCTATAGTGAAGAATATGAGAAGAGAGAAAAATAAATGGGAAGAAGAAAAGGAAAAGAAAAAAAAGAAAAAAAATTAAATTGTTCAAAAAAAAAGTATAGAGACTAATTTTTACAAATGGAAAACATAGAAAAACTACGTTAAAAGAAATAGATAAGGGAGGAAAATAGAAGGAGAAAAAAACTGGAAGATAAAAATGAAGAAGGAAAGTTCAAAGAACATAAAAGAAAAAATTGGATTGTTCAAAACGAAAAAAATATAGTGACCAATTGTATAATTTAACCTAAAATTTTCGTTTGAAATGATGATTTAACGTGTCATGGCAGCTTACTATTACACCGTTAACGACAATTAACGCTCAGTGACTAAAATGTAACCTAAGACAAACAAAAGTGACTATTTTGATAGTTTACCCAAAAAGAAGAAAAAGGCTAGCTGTTTTATAAATGTTATTAATATGTAAATACTTAAAATTTGAGGGGTTAAAATGTAAATATGAAAATTTTGAAGATCAATAGTGTAAATATTTTAAGGGTGGGATAATCTAGAACCTAAGGAAAATGGATGAATTAGGACCAAACTGAATAGATGAAGAATTATGGGGGACCAAATTGTAATTTTACCAAATTAAGTGATGACTCAATGATGGAATCTTAGAAGATCTAAAGGGCAAAATGGTCAATTAGAAGAGAGAGAAATCTAGAAAATAATGATGATGTTGGAGATATTTTAGATTAAATAAATAAATATTAGTTTATTATATTTTGATTTGATTTTTTTTCTTAATGATATTTTATTATTTTATTTAGTGTATATATATATATGTGGAAAGAAAGATGGAAGCCATCATCCCACCATTTTTCCATGCATCAACGTGAGAAGAAGAGAGAAAGAAAGAAAGTTTTGCTTTCTTTACAAATTGGTCCTCACACCAAAAATTCACCATTTTCACTTAGAATTCAAAGAAATTTCTATAGCCACCAAGAGAGAAAATTGATAAGGAGACTATGGGGAGCTAGAATATCAAGTTACATTCAAGAAAAAGAGGTTGGAGGAGAGAGAAAATCAAGTTAAAGATTAAAATCAATAGAGCAAGGTAAGAACATCAAGATTTTAATATATTTTTGAGTTTGATATTATTGAAAAAGTATGAAATTGATGTTAATGTAGAGTTTTATTATATAAGGTTCTATGTTCTTGATATATTAGTGAAGAAAAATAAGAGAAAGTGATGGGAAATACTATAGAGAAAGGGAATAAGGATGTTATAAATTTAGTAATCAACATTTTGCACTAAAACAGTTTTGGACAGAAATAGTAGGTTAACTTTGAAAAATCACCATAAATCATGGAAATTGAATTAGAGGATAAAAAAATATTAAATTAAATATTATTGAGTCCAGTTTCTCATGGAAGAAACTTTGTAATCAATGGAATTGTAAATTATGAGATATAATAAATTTTGTAAGACAAGGTCAGAATGAATTTGAGTTCCCCTGTTCTGACTTTGGAAAATCATTAAAAATTGTAAAAAAATTATTATTAGTTATAATTTATATGATTAGAATCCTTAATAAGTATATTTTAAAAAGGGACAAACGAGAACATCATCTGAATCCTGTACAAGGAGATAATTAATTTTTAGGGAAGAAAAGTCAAAACTGTCAGACAGCAGAACAGGGATGAATTTAAAGAATAAACTGTACTTATTGGCTAAACTAAAAATTATGAAAATTTTATGGTAAGAATATCTGTGAGCCTAGTTTCATATAAAATTTACGGATCTCAATTCAGAGTTGTTTAGGTTAAGATATAATTAATTTAGTGACTATAACTCAAGTGAACAGCTTGTTATGAGTAAACAAGTAAATAGTGGTAATATATATATCAAGGATGTGGGATGGAGTGTAGGAGGAGGAAAAATAATATATGTGAATATTCAGCTAATATGAGTTTATTTTAAAATAGCTAATTTACATGTTTTAGGTTCAGAGACTAAATTGAATAAAAGTAAAATTTTAAGGGTAATTTTGTAAAAATGTCAAAAATGACCAAATTGCATGAAATGAATTGTTTTATCATTTAAATTAATAAATTGAATGAAATATTAATTTAGATCAAGATTTGGGTGGAAATTCGAGAAAAATAGAAAAATACTAAAATATCCCCGAATTTTAATATTTCTGCAGTTTAGCCTGATAAGTTCGTGTAACTTGAATTATATTATTAGATACTTGAAATGTATGTTATTGATGAAAATTTGATATATTTGATAAAAAGAAAAAAAAATCCTGGTTGAATGGAAGGAAAATTCGATGGATCTCTGAAAAGGAATTGACGGCAAAAAGGATCTAGCTTGGACGGGTGATTCTATTCTGATATAGCCCTCTCGAAGAATATGTGTGAAAAAGATCTAGCCCGGATGGGTGATCTTGATATAGCCCTCTCGAAGAATATGTGGAAAATGGATTTAGCCCGGACGGGTAATCCGAATTAGGGTTTGAATTTAGCCTGGACTGGTAATTCAGATCCAAGCTCATTAGAGTAATTGTCGTTGCAGGGGATTTAGCCTGGACTGGTAATCCCGACAATATTTTATGAGTTTATATTACATGGGATTTAGCCTGGACTAGTAATCCCGTTGTAAGAAATGAGGTTCGCGGGAGTGTGCTCTCTTGCAGGGGATTTAGCCTGGACTAGTAATCCCGCTGTAAGAAATGAGGTTCGTGGGAGTGTGCTCTCTGAATTGAAAAATGTGTGCACATGAATATGAATTGATGGACCCGAATTTGTACACTAAAGTGTACCCTTGAAAATCCATCGAAATTTCGAGAAATTCAACGGGATAAAAATAGAAAATGATAAGTACATAAAATCATGAAATTAAACTTGAAATATATAGAAATGATAATTATTTGATATACTAAAATATGACATGGAAAATACATGTACGTGAAACTTGCCTGATAATTATGCATATTCAAGATTATGAACTGCTATTGGAATAAATATACATTGAACTTATAAAAAATTATGGTACATGAAATATTGTCATAATGAATTGAATAATTTATATTTAAGAAGAAACAACAAGAAAATGATATGTATCATGACATGTAAATATGAAACTATGTTTGATACGTTGATACAAGGAAAATTGTGTATTAAGACTAGTAATAAATTTAAGTGAGACATGGCGAGAAAATAAGTTTGTCAATATTAAAGTACGCTAACCAATGTTGTTGCTTGAAGTTTAGGCAAGTGTCAAATTACTGTTGAATGATAATATGTTAAATTATAAGGTGCATTGGAATGGTAAGTGCTTAGATGAAAATATAATTGAGCTTATGAAAGAGTGGAAAGGTTTCAGTTATGCAATTTCTTATGAAAAGATTTGTTATGTGATACACCCGTATGTACCCTGCACCTAATTCGAAAATAAAAAAAATTAAAATCTATATATATTTAGGATTCTGCAAAAAAATTTCCTATGATTCCGATTTAATCCCAGTAGGCTCCTAATAAATGTTTTGGGCTTCGAGAGCCCAATAGAGGGACGTTATGATTATTTTTAGAATATGAATAATAAATGATTCAGAATTATTGAAAATGTTCAGTAAACTTCGATAATGCCTCGTACCCTATTCTGACAACGGATACGGGTAGAGGGTGTTACATAAATTAATATTAATATTGAATAAGTAATTAGTAGAATATTTTATATAGTAAAATAAATTAATTTTAAGATCATCATTAAACTAAATAAATTCCCATTTTTTCCAATCATGATCATAAAAGACCATCTCAAACTAGCAAACCAATAGAATCAATTAATTAATATCATATTAAATTTTATAACTTACCTTTATTATATAGTTACATTTGCCACCTGCCAGTGCCAAATCGTGTTTAAGAAGGCAGCAACGCCTGCTAAAATTACACGTAAAACAGCAATCAGAAACCATGAGGTCATTAAAGTTGTCATCTTCCTCCCTTCTTCTACACCAATATTCATTGTTTTCCCATTTTTTGTTCTTCATATTATGGCTTTTAATTTTATGGTTGAAGGAGAGATAACTTCTCTAATGTGGATTCTTTTCTTGTACAATACTTTATTAACAAGATTTTTTTGCTTCAAGGGGAATATTGCTTAAACAAAACAAGGAATGGGAAGGTTGATAGGAGGAATGCTATAGAGGTAATCATAGTTGGTGCCGGTGTTGCTGGTTCTGCTCTTGCTTATACACTTGGAAAGGTCCCAATCCAACTACATCCTTCTTCAATTATATTCAAAATATAACTGATATTTAATTAATTGTATTACGAGCTTACATGTTTCAGGAAGGACGGCGAGTGCGTGTGATCGAGAGAGATCTAAACCAGCCTGACAGAATTGTTGGTGAACTTTTGCAACTAGGAGGCTACCTCAAGTTACTTGAACTGGGTTTTCAAGGCATGCAGGAACCTATTTTAGTCACTCTTCTTTCTCCTTCCCCCATGTTTTTTATACCCTTTCTGACCTTGTTTCTCACTGCAGACAGTGTCCATGAGATCGATGCTCAACGAGTCTTTAGTTATGTTCTATACAAGAATAGGAAGAACACCAGGTTGTCTTATACCCTTAAACACTTTCAATCTGATGTAGCTGGAATGAGCTTTCATAATGGACTTTTCATACAAAGGATGCGTCACAAAGCTGCTTCTCTTCCCAAGTAATTATTTTTTCCCATCATAAATTTAACCATCAGCGAACAATTCAACATTTCTCTACTTTATTAGTTTGTTTTCATAACCATCAAAGCAAGTTTAGTTCAAATTACCTTCCTTTATAGTAATGCAATGTAAGTATTGAACAAGGAACAATGACATCTCTCATTGAAGAAAATGGGACTATCAAAGGAGTTCAGTACAAAACTAAGGGTGGTCGAGAGTCAAGCGCCTATATATGCTCCCCTTACTATATTGTATGCGACGATTGTTTCTCGAATCTGCGATACTCTCTTTGTGACCTTAAGGTTAAAGGTTATTGAACATTTACTAGAGTTAATCAAGCTTTTGTAAGCCTGTTCATTTTTTTATTTTGTATTTGGAGACTGTAAGAAGATCTTCATTTTTTTTTAGGTTTTGTTATGCAGGTTAATGTCGCCTCTTATTTTGTCAGTTTGGCTCTGGAGAACTGTAAACTTCTGTTGGTGTCAAAGGCAGTGAGCAAGCAGATTTTGCTTTGCTTGATGAGCAAGCCTCGTGACTTGGAGAAGAAACAAAAGCAGAATTTGCCTTAATAAAATAGAATAAAAGAAAATGAGAAATTGGAGAGTATATGAATGGAAAATAAGCTGAATTTTTTCATTAACAAAGTATTGGCAAGTTGCCATTACATATATCAAACATGAGGTAAGCTTACAAATCAAATTACTACCTAAACACTTACCTAACACCACTTAATACATTGAAAATTGCTAAACTAACTTGCATAAGTTGCTTTGCTGAATTTTCAGTCAATCAACATAAAAAAATACATCAAAAAATTTACCAACTAAGTTTAAATCTAACTTGATTACAAAATGATCATTGGAGTAACTAAATGAAACAAACAGAACAATAGCATTGTGCTTCAGCTGCTGCTAAGCTTGGCTCGACTGCATGTTGTGCTTCTTGCTGCATGTGACCCACCTTTGTTGCTCAACATGATGCATGGGAACTAACTTCAACACTCCTCCTTAGTTTCCATGCTTGTAACAACTAGCTGCTTCCTTAATTTTATAAATCTTCACACATTAAGTGCCTTTGTGAAAATATCTGCAATTTGCTCCTCTGAATTGCAATGAATCAGCTCTATTTCATGAGCTTGCTCCATTTCCCTTATCACATATAGTTTGATATTAAAATGCTTTGTTCTACCATGGAAAACATGATTCTTTGCAATTGTAACTGTAGACTTGTTATCACAATAAATCTCTGTTGCTCCTTCTTGATGTTGGTTCAAATCAACTAGGATTTTTCTAAGTCATATGGCTTAATTTACAGCACTTGCAGCAGCAACATATTTAGCTTCTGCTGTTGATTGTGCCACAAGGCTTTGCTTCTTCGAGCTCCAATAAAACATGCCTGAGCCAAGGGTAAAAGCATATCCAGAAGTGCTTTTCATATCATCACACGAACTAGCTCAGTCACTATCAGTATAGCCTATCAGCTTCAAGCTTTCAGCTTTGTTGAATATTACACCATGGCCAAGAGTGCCTTTGATGTACCTTAGCACTCTCTTAGCTGCTTGAAAGTGCTGGTCATTGCAACAATTCATAAATCTTGATAGCAAACTAATAGCAAACATGATATTAGGTTTGGTTGCTGTCAAATACAGCAAGCCACCAATAAGACTTTTGTACATTGATTCACAGACTGGCTCACCAATTCCTTGGCTTGATAGTTTCATCCCAACAACTATAGGTGTGCTAGTTGGCTTACTGTTCTGCATAGAGAACTTGTCTAAAATATTCATGGCAAAGGATTTTTGACTAAGAAAGATTCCTTTACTGGTTTCCATCACCTCCATTCCAAAGAAGTAGTTCATTCTGCCTAAGTCAGACATTTCAAACATCTTTATCATTTTGGTTTTAAAATCAACCAACATAATCTTGTCTCCTCCTGTCACCAATAAATCATCAACATAAAGGGACAAGATGAGCTATGTTTCAACTTCATTTTTCTTGACATATAGTGTTGGTTCACTAACACTTCTTTCAAATCCTAAATTGACCAATTAGTCATCAATTCGGGCATACCAGGCTCTAGGAGCTTGCTTTAAGCCATATAAGGCCTTTTTTAGTCTGTGCACCATGTGTTCCTTGCCAGATACAACAAATCCTTGAGGCTGGTCAATATAAATTTCTTCTTCCAGGAAGCCATTAAAAAATGCAAACTTCACATCTAACTGATGAATGGTCCACTGGTTTTATGCAGCCAAAGCAACTAACATTCTGACTGTATCAAGCCTAGCTACTGGTGCAAAAGTCTCCATGTACTCTAGACCATATCTTTGGCTAAATCCCTTGACTAATAGTCTGGCTTTCAATTTGTTCAGACTGCCATCAGCATTCTGTTTGGCTCGATAGACCTATTTTACACCAATGGTCTTCTTGTTAGCAGACCTTTCAACCAGCACCCATATCTGATTCTTTTAAATCATGTTGATTTCATCAATCATAGCTTGCTTCCATCCTTCATCTGCCTCTTCTTCTTCAAAACTGCTTGGTTCGACTGTGGCAACTTGTGCCCTTTCATAAATTTCATCCAAGAGCCTTGTGCCTCTGACAGGCACATCATCAATGTTTATTTCAGGACCAAACTGATTAGGTTCAATCTGATCTGCCATTAGCTCTTCAGAAATAGCTTTTAGCTCATTTCTTTCCCAGTTCCAGCACTTTTTTTCATCAAAGACCACATCTCTGCTCACTTGAATTTTATTTGTTGAAGGATTAAGGATCCTATAGCCTTTCTTGACTGAGTTGTAGCCTCCTAGGATACCAGGTTGGGCCCTTTATGACAACTGGTCTCTCTTCACAGCTGATATTTGTACATAGCACAGGCAACCAAAGACTTTCAAATGGGCCAACGATGGCTTGAATCTGAACCAAGCCTCAAAAAGTGTATTGTGAGAAAGTGCCTTAGTTGGAAGCCTGTTCTGAAGGTAGACAGCAGTGTTTACTGCCTCAACCCACTTGGTTTTGGGCAAATTCTTCTCAAACAGAAGACACCTAGCCATATCCATCAAACTTCTATTTTCTCTTTCACTAACCTCATTCTGCTAAGGTGTATAGACATTAGTCAACTAATGTTTGATGCCTGCATCATCACAGTAAGCTTGAAACTGAGCTGAAGTGTACTCAGTCCCATTATCTGACCTTATGGTCTTTAGCTTACAGCCTGCTTCAACTTCAACAACAGCTTTAAACTTCAAGAACACTTTAGACACCTCAGATTTTTTTAAGAAGAAAATCCAACAATATCTGGTACAATCATCAATGAAAAGAATGAAGTACCTGTTCCCATTGAGTGATTCAGTTTTATGGGGCCACATACATCAGTGTGCACGAGCTGCAACCTTTCTGAGGCTCTCTAGGCTTTGTTGGTAGGAAATGGCAATCTGGCCTGTTTTCCAAGTTGACAAACTTCACAAACCTCATCCTTTTCAACAGAGTTGATGAAGTTTTCAGCTAGCTCTTCTCTGACCAACTGGATCATTGATCTGAAGTTAGCATGCCCAAGTCTTTGGTGCCAAAGCTTGAAATTATCAGTGGAGGTTGTACAGGCTGAGTGTGAGTCACTTAGTCTGTCGACTTCAAAGCATTTATCATTCATAGTGACTGTCATGAAGCTTGATCCATTTGGATCAGCAATTTGACACTCCTTGCCCTTGAACACAACTAAATAACCTTTCTCAAGCAGTTGAGCAATGCTGAAAAGGTTTCTGTCAATCTCAGGAACCAATAGCATATTCGAGATGACCTTGGCACCTGTGGAAGTGCATATCAATACATCCCCCTTTCCTTCAGCCTTTATAAACTGACCATTGTCAACTTTTACTTTGGTTTTGCAGCTTCTATCCAAAGTTTTGAAAATGAATGCATCTGGTGACATGTGATTAGTGCAACCACTGTCCAATAGCCAACCTTTTGAGCCCTTCTTCTTCTCACCAGCTGAGCAAGACACAGCAAAGACCTACTCTTCATGGTTACTACTGTCTTCAGCCACTCGAACTTCTTTATTTTTCTATTGTGAGTGAATTTACCTAGGTCTGCCCTTGTTTTTGCAGACCCTTTCAACATGCCCTCTCTTCTTGCAATGTTGGCATAATGCATCTAGTCTAAACTATCATTTTTCTTTTGGATGACCAGGCCTTTTGCAGTGCCTGCAGGATTGGTCTCCTCTCCTTGCAGCATCAGGCTTAGGCCTATTTTTCCAATCCTTTTTGTCTTTGTAGGCATTGGTGCTCGAGGCCTCTCTGGCCTTAGCTTGAAAAGCACATTCTTGGTGCTCTTCAACTCTGCTAGCTCTCCTATGTTCCTGAGCATAAAAGGAGTTGATTAGCTTAGTTAGAGGGATGCTAGCTAGGTCTCTTGAATCCTCTAAGGAGGATATTTTTGCCTCATACCTCTCAAGTAAGGTAGAGAGGACTTTCTCCACTATCCTTGCTTCACTGAACTGCTCACCAAGGAGCCTTATGCTATTGACCACTGGCATGATCGTATCTGCATACTACTTTACTGTTTCTTCTTCCCTCATCTTTAAGTTTTCAAAATCTTTTCTCAAATTTAACAACTGCTGCTGCCTTGTCCTCTCTGTGCCTTGGAACTCCTCATTGAGCTTGTCCCAAGCTTACTTTGGTGTCTCACAAGCCATGATTCTGGTGAAAATGACATCTGAGACACAGTTCTGAATGCAGGACATGGCTTTATGCCTCTTGGTCATTTCATCAGCATGTTGTCTGATCTGAGCCACTGTGGGATTGGCCCTAAGCGGTGTTGGCTCAGCATCAGTGTTCACAACTTCCCACAGATCAAAGGCCTGCAGGTAAGTCCTCATCTTAACAACCTATATATGAAAGCCTTCCCCATTGAAGACTGGTGGAGCTGCTAGAGAAAATCCTGAAGAAGCCATTCAAGTTATGGTTTAGTTGCAACAGGTCCTCTAAGACAAAGGCTCTAGATACCAATTGTTGGTGTTAAAGGCAGTGAGCAAGCAGATTTTGCTTTGCTTGATGAGCAAGCCTCGTGACTTGGAGAAGAAACAAAAGTAAAATTTGCCTTAATAAAACAGAATAAAAGCAAAGGAGAAATTGGAGAGTACATGAATGAAAAACAAGCTGAATTTTTTCATTAACAAAGCATTGGTAAGTTGCCATTACATATATCAAACATGAGTTAAGCTTACAAGTCAAAATACTACCTAAACACTTACCTAGCACCACTTAATACATTGAAAATTGCTAAACTAACTTGCATAAGTTACTTTGCTTAATTTTCAGTCAATCAACATCAAAAAATACATCAAAAGATTTACCAACTAAGTTTAAATCTAACTTTATTACAAAATGATCATTGAAGTAACTAAATGAAACAAACAGAACAGTAGCATTGTGCTTCAGCTATTGCTAAGCTTGGCTCGACTGCTTGTTGTGCTTCCTGCTGCATGTGACCTACATGGCCACCTTTGTTGCTGAACATGATGCATGGGAACTAACTTCAACAGCTTTCGTATGCAAATTATGGACATGTCACACTGGCATATCCTTCACCTATATTGTTTTATCCTATTAGCAACACTGAGATTCGTTGCTTGGTTGATGTGCTTGGTCAAAAAGTACCTTCACTTTCCAACGGTGAAATGGCCATTTACTTGAAAACTGTGGTTGCCCCCAGGTGCTTTCTATATATCTATTTTTACTCTTATAGTGATGGAAAACCAACTCAAAGAAAAAGATAACTTGTTAACTCATAACCAAATTGATTATGGATTATCAAATTCCTGCTGAACTAAAGGTTGTCTTTATCTTGACAATCGATCAGGGGAACATAAGAACCATGCCGAATAGAAGCATGCATGTAGCTCCACACCCAAAACCTGGTGCACTTTCAATGGGTGATGCATTCGATATGTGACACCCTTTAATTAGAGGGGGAATGATAGTTGCATTATTTGATATTGTTGTACTAAAGGATCTTCTAAGGCCCCTGTACGATTTACACGATGCATCCGCTCTTTGCGTATATCTGGAATCGTTTTACACCTTGAGGAAGGTAAGGTTCAAATGCAATGTTCACATGTTGATGGACAAATAATATTGATACTAACAAGGAAATAATGACTAGAGGGCTTTTGGTTTTTCTCTATTGTGATATGCAGCCAGTGGCATCTACAATAAACACATTGGTTGGTGCACTATACAAGGTGTTCAGTGCCTCCCCTGATCCAGCAAGGAAGGAAATGCGGCAAGCATGTTTCGACTATTGGAGCCTTGAGGGCATATTTTCAAATGGACTGATATCTCTACTTTCCGGTCTCAACCCTCGCCCAATAAGCCTTGTACTGCATTTCTTTGTGGTGGCAATAAATGGTGTTGAACGGTTGTTACTTCCATTTTCTTCTCCCAAATGTGACTATTTTACCCATTTAACCCAAAAAAAATTTAATATTTATAAAAATGACCCTGGTTTAAAAACATTCACCAAAATGACCTAAAATGAACAATAAGTTTAGGTTTTGGAAACCCAATAGACGGCACCCCCTCGTATTTTGGCCCCATAATTCCTGGTGATTGTGTCAGACTTTTTTTTGGACATGAATGACCGGCATCAGGGTATTTTTTTCTAAACCATATCATATTGGTATATTAAAATACCAATATTTGAAAAAAAATTAGGTTATGGTCATCTAATGGCCGGCACCAGAGTCCTTTTAAAATTTTTTTTTGGGTACTAGCCAATAGATGGCCGGCACCAGCACCTTTTTTGTATCCCAAGAAATTTCTTTTCTTTGGGATATTGATGGCCAGCACCACCTTTTTCGGATCCCAAATTTTTTTTTTGTTTGGGGACTCTGATGGCCTGCACCAACTTTACCAGATTAATTTTTCTTTTGTTTTGGGACACTAATGGCCGACACCAAGTATTGAAATATTATTTTTCTTAATTTTGGTGATCGAGTTTTGGGTTGAAGTATGCCATTTATTGTGGGGGACTATAGTGGCTGAGCAGAGGTAAAAGTGGAAAAAAAATAGTTTTAGGCACTGACCAGTTAGGTCACGTTGGAGTAGGCCTAGCCTGCTAGTGCCAGCCATTCAAAGGTGGTATGCGCCCTGGGCTTGACTGGTGCCGGCCAATTGGTGGCCTGTTTTGACAGGCTTGATGCAGGCTTGTCATGATATGTCTTGTCATTTTTTTTTTCATTTCAAATTTCATTTAATTACATTTCATTTTCATTTCAAACTTCATTTCATTAAATTTTTTTCCATCTAAATTTAATTTTTTCTCATTTCAATTCTTTTTTCATATTAATAACAAGTAGTCTCATTTCAATTTATATTTTATTTTCATCTTATATTCATTTCAACTTTCATTTCATTTCATGTTCATTTCAAATATCATTTCATATTCATTTCAAATTTTGTCTTATTTAATTAAATTTTTTCTCATTTTAAATTTCATTCCATTTTAAAATGTTAAATTTCATTTAAATTCAAAATTTTTCTCATTTAATTTTTTTTCAAATCAAAGGCTGCCTGCTAGTGCCAGCTATTCAAATCCCGTTTTGATAGCTCTGACGCTGGCCTGACACAAGACTGTAATGATATGTCTTGTCAATTTTATTTTTTTCATTTCAATTTTCATTTCTCATTTCATTTCATTTCACATTTCAATTCATTTCAATTTATTTTCTAATTCATTTCAATTTAAGTTTTTTTCATATTAATTTTTTTGTCTTATTTCAATTTATTTCATTTTTCATTTCAATTTAGAATTTATTTTCATTTCATATTCATTTCGAATTTCATTTCATTTAAATTTATTTTTTCTCATCTCAATTTATTTTTTTTTCTCATTTCAATTTATTCTTTTTTCAAATTCATTTTTTTATTTCAATTTTTATTTTAATTTAATTTCATATTCATTTCAACTTTCATTTCACTTTTATTTATTTAAAACTTAATTTTAATTCCAATTTTTTCTCTTTTTCTCATTTCATGTCAATTCAGGCCTTGATAAGCGGGCCTTGACCTTGGTACCGACCATTCAAAGGCCATTTTTAGCAGGCTTGTAATTTCAAATCAAGTTTTTCCCTTCTTTAATTTTATATACATTTCAATTTCTATTAAATTTAAATATCATTTCATTCCAATTTTAATTTAATTTCAACTTTATTTCAATTAAAAAATTCAATTTCTTTTTAAAATTTTACTCATATATCTTTTTTAAATATATTTTCATTTTCGTTTCACTTTTTACTTTATTTGAATTTCAATTGAATTAATATATTTAATGTGTTTTAAATTAAATATGTATGTATATTGTATTATAATTTGTATACTATTTTTTAAGAAAAAATATGTATTAATTATTATATTTAATCAATTGTATAATTTAAATAAAGTATGTCATTTGTATAATTTAAATATTTTTACAATGTTTTTACAAAAACATGCGTTCAATAATATATCATTCGTCATCTTTGAGTCCGACATTACGAAACGATTGACCGGAAACATAGACACGATGTGGGCAAGTTGATCGGTTATGTTTGGATGTTCGGCACACCGTGCACAGTTTGGGTTCGCCCGTCTCCCTGACGTCCATATCATTTTGAATTCTCGTCGATTGTGGTCGACCTTTAGGATGTTTAAGGAGATTACGGTCAAGCACCATCTCAAAAGTAAGCGGTGGAACTTCCCAGTTCAAAACATCGGGGATTACAGGAAATTCGTTTCCCCAGATACGTAATGTGCGTTGAAATGTGTAGATATCGTCTATGAATTGTTCAACATTTAAGTTTGCTCCCGCACATGCTATATGAACATGCGCACACGGATATCAGAGAGTTTGAAATATCCTGCACTCGGAACGTCTGTTTTGCAAATCAACTGCATACGACCTAAGCGGAAGACCCGAACGATGACCAATGTACTCTTGAACCGGAAAAGTCTTTAAGTCGCGTGAATATAATTCTGAATTCGTCATTTGCTCCCTTCGATTTATTTATCGCCATGGCCTTTCGGACGGTCTTAACGTACACATGCTCGGCCTCGATCTGCTTAGCTTGTCTCAACCCTATCTTAGGCATCAATGTGGCCAACCTATAGAATGTTGCCGAGAAAACAACAGAAATTGGCAGATGACATGTACGCTTCAAGATAGAGTGAACCGCATCTACCAGGTTGGTTGTCATCTGGCCATACTGAAACCCCTCATCGTAACTTTAAGTCTGTAAAGGCCCAATTCTGTCCGGGCCCAAACAAACCAAACCAAACCAAACCAAATAAAAAAATAAAAAAATAGTTTATTACCTAAATTACAAATCCCAAAAATTTAAAAACCATAATGTCCCAAACACCTAAACAATTTTTAGCAAGAAAAAAAGGGAACATAAACCCTAATCGTCACACCCTAAATCCCTAGCCTACGCCACCGCCGCTTCTAACCTCTACCACCACCGACTCCTCTACCACCTTCATTGACTCTAGAGGCACCTGCAAAAAAGAAGAACAAGCAAAACACACAAACAACAATGGCAATAACAATAGAAATAATAAAAAAATATATTGTAAAATCAGCTATAAAAGCCATTGAACTGATTGTAAAAAGGGTTTTTTTTTCTAAAATAGAAATTAAAAGAAAAAGGAAGCAATCCAAAAATCAAACAGAATACAAAAAACCCAAAGGTGACTTTTTTGTCTATTTTTTTTCTGTTTATCTATATATATATAATTCATAAAACAAAAAAGGGAAAACTCACCTGACGTTCTACCTTACTCCGTCGTGGGTGGGCAAGACCTCCGAATCTTTAAGGATTAGTTAAGGGTTGCATCGGGAGAAGAAAACCGAAAGGGTTTTTCTCTTCTTTTTTTTGAACTTTGGCTTTGATTTTGGGTGATCTCCAAATTGGAGTTCTACACGAAGAAATACGCAAAAAGGGGGCATTTTGGTTTTTATGGTCACTGGGGACGGCGGAGCCATCGCCGGCAATTGGTGGCCGGCACGGCGGCGATTTGCTGAGCCAAAACCGGCTGAAAAGGGTTTTGAAAGAAAAAAAGAAAGTTTCTTAAAGTTTTTTTTAAAACATAGGCTGAAATGAATTTTTTTTCTATTTTTTTTTACTTATATAGCCCTTCAAAACAACGTTGTTTTGGGCTGAAGTCACAGACGCCAAAACGGCGTTGCTTTGAGGGACTGACCCGCCAACCCAACCTGACCCAGCAGCATCCGCGTGTTTTTAAAAAATGGCTTAATTTTTTCTTTGGCCCTTCCGCTTTTAAATTACTTTTCAATCCAGTCATTTTCCTTTTATTTATTTATTTAAAATTTAAGCCATGAAATTTTGATTTTATTTTCAATTTGGTACCCTAGAAAGATGTTTTTAGATGGTTTGAGATAATTTCCCATTTAATCATTGCATCTTTTCACGTGTTTTTATTTTGATCCTTTTTCTGTTTTGTTAGTTTTTTTTTCACAGTTATTCGTTTCTTTATTTAGATACTTAATTTCATTTTAATTTCATTTTAATTCCAATTTAATCCTCATTTATTTAATGGAACCCTTTATATATTTTTTATCTTATCTTATTTATTATCTTATTACCCTTTTTATAATATTTAAAATGTGTAATGTTTCTATTTCTTTTTGTTTATGCATTCTCGCCCATATCATCATCGTCACCATCATCATCATCATTATTATTATTTACTGTGTTTTGATTATTTATATTAGAATTAGAATAGTAATTACATATATTATTTTATTTATTTTTATCTATTTATTATCTTTTAACCTTTTTATATTTAAAAATTATGATGTTTATATTGTCTATTCGTGCACTTGTTTTTTTCGTATTATTATTATTATTTATTTTTCATATTATTATTTAATTAGTATTAGAATTAGTAACTATAATATCATATTATTGCCATTGTTTATTTCTTGTTTTATTATTATAGATATATCATCATCATTTATTAGTATGATTTTTGTTTTTTTTTCGTATATCATCATTTCGTTTATGTGCACTATTATTTTATTATTGCTACAACCATGTCACGAACTGTGCTCAAATATATTTACTCGTTTCTATACTATACCCAAATAAATCAAATACACGTTATTTCAAATGTTACATTCGTTTTGGCACGATGCATAAAAAACATAAAATTTTTAAATCGTGGCAATATTAGTTATTTTTAGAATTAGAAAAGTCGTGTTCCTAACTTACGGAATATGGCTTCTTTCTAAAACCAAAATAATCGAATATTCATTTCAAAAATATAAAAAACGAGATTCAAGTAACGATTAAAACGATGATTATTCTGGTTTTTGAAAACTAAAGGTGTCGTGTCCTAACTCACGAGGCATGATCCTTCTTCTTGATTAATTCAGAATAAAGCCTTTTTTATTAAAATATCTTAATACAAAAAGGGATCGTATTTTAAATTCTCTTCAAATTTTCAATTTTCGACACTAAAGACATCAAATAATCAATTAGGTACCAATTTCGGGCGTAACGAGGGTGCTAATCCTTCCTCGTGCATAACCGACTCCCGAACCCTTTTCTGGATTTTATAGACCGAAAAATATTGTTTTAGTAAATCAAACCCCTTATTAAAATGATCAAATTACAAGGTGACCCGATCACACCTCATGAAGGTGATATGTGGCGACTCCATTTTTTGTTTTTTCATAAAAAGTATATTTCCAAAAAAAACGGTTTCGATAACTTGGCGACTCCGCTAGAGATTTTTTTAAAAAGTCAAGCAGCGAGTTGGTTACTTTTGGTCTTTTTGTCGAAAATTGATAATTTGGTTTAAATTTATGATCCCTTCGTTGCATTTCATCTTTCATGTTTTGATATCTTGGGTTGTATAGCGATCTAGTATATCTATTTTATTGGTTCGAAAGTTTTTTTATGTGTTTTCCGCATATTGCATTGCATAATTATTCGATTTTGCCCTTCTAAGTGGGAGTGAAAAATTATGCCTTCGTGAGGTCTTCACCTTCGTATAGGATAGTGGACCGCTTTCGGAATACATCCATACCTATGTCTTGGTGAGATTTTCATCTCCGTATAGCCATAGGGAAATGTATTTCCCTGAACTAAACTCGGTTTATATGAGCCTATAATGGTGCGGATCATGGAATCTGTCGGTTCAGGTATCTTTACTTTAGAACCGAACCGCATATAATGAGCCCTAAGAGCCTACCCTAGGTAGAATCATACCAGACCTCTAGTGGTCACCCGATTAGGTGTTCTATTTATTATTTCTTTCTTTAAATTCTAGATTTGTATGAAATGTACTAACTTGTTACGTTTTGTTTTGGCTGTGATTGCATTGTATTTTCATCATAGAAAAGGGTGTTGATTCACGTTCAGTTGCTAAATAGAGAGCTTGTCATGGAAAATAGATTTATTGATAAAGTGAAAGACAATGCGGCCGTCCGGATATGGTCTGAGAAGAAACAACTAGAGAAAGGTGATAGCTTGACGGAGCGATATATGTTAGAATTGTGGGATTTCACTCGCATCAGTGTGACTTAGAAGAATCTCTGAGAGTTGAAAGAAATATGGTACCAATGGAATGGCGAAACCAAGCAGTTATTCCACTGTAACTATGGTAATTTGCCTTATTTACTCGAAGTCAAAGTGGATATGCACTTGTTCCGAGCTCTTGCCTAGTATTAGAATCCCACCTATAGCTGATTTACTTTTGGAAAGGTAGATATGGTGCCTACCGTAGAGGAGTGCACAACTTTGCTTCGTTGACCGAGGATCCAAGCTAACAAAGCTTGTTCTAGAGCCACCAACGTCCCGACTTCCCTAAAAAAGCTAATGAGCATCATTGGAATGAGCGAGCAATGGGTTGCGACCCAATTTAAATAAAAGGGAGATAGTAAAGGTACCTATTAGAAAAGTTTGCGGGATTTGATCTTGGCACATCCGGATACGAAGAAAATGGTTGATGTCTTCACTTTGAGTATTAGAGTAAGGTCGTATATGTAAAATGTATCTGTTTTATGTAAAGAGATTCGTTAATTAATCAAAATTATGACCTTAATTAATCAGTATTACATTTCATCACATGCATTTAGTTTCATAAAAAGACCTTAATTAATCAAAATTATGACAGTTACCTTGGAAACCAACAAGAATTTGCCAATCGAATATTGTTACGGTACTCGTGGTAAAACCAGAGCGCGACTGAGTAGGGGAAAGGTTAAATGAGAACCGATAACCTTTCCCCATATATCCAAAATATTTGTGTCAGGAGAAATCATTTATCCTGAATGAAGAATAACAGAAAAAAAAGACTGCAAGGAATGCTGGGAAACTTGAGTATTAATATAATATTCGAAGAAGAAATCAGGGAAAACCTGTCAGGTATTCGTCTTTATATCCCTGAAAGTGTTCTGAACAATTGGACTACGGAAGAAATCCCTGTAATTTTTAGGACTAATTCAGAGTAACGTTCAAAACATACTTATTGCTCTAAGCCTGGGAGCAATAAGAATCCTTTTGTGAAAAAGGCATATGTCCATTATTTTTATTTCAATAAAATGTATCTTTGTGTCTCATGTTGGCAAATATTCTTTTATTCTTTCCATTTCATTCATACTCACAACATACAGATAATTACTCTTAGATTCATTTTTTCTTTGGATCTTCCTTCGTTCCTATAACAAGTCTCTAGATATCAATGATATGAGCAACACTGCTACTAACTCAAAATCTCTTTTTGAACAAGATATGTGTTTAGAGGAACCTCAGAACTTTGAAGATAAGTGAGATTATAACCTATCTCCTAATTTGTTAAGAATGGTAGAGCAAGAAAAAAAACAGATTCTACCTCATAAGGAGTTAGTAGAAATTGTGAGCTTAGAAGATGAACAAGAAAAGAAAGAGGTGAAGATTGGAGCTTGCATCACTGCAGTGACAACGAGACCTCATTGAGTTACTCCAAGAATTCAAAGATGTCTTTGCATAGTCGTATCAAGACATGCCTAGTCTAAGTACTAATATCGTGGTACACCGGCTTCCCATAAGGGAAGAATGTAAGCCAGTTCAACAGAAACTCCGAAGGATGAGGTCTGACATTCTATTAAAAATAAAAAAAAGATCAAGAAGCAATTTGACGCTGGTTTCCTACAAGTGGTTAAATATTCAGAGTGGGTAGCTAATATAGTCCTTATCCCGAAGAAAGATGAGAAAGTACGAATGTGTGTGTACTACAGAGATTTACACAAAGCTAGCCCGAAGAATAATTTCCCTTTACCTCACATTGACACCTTAGTGGATAATATGGTAGGTTATTCACTTTTCTCCTTTGTAGATGGCTTCTCTCGATACAACCAGATTAAGATGCATTATGAAGATATGGAAAAGACTATATTCCTAACCGTTTGGGGAATATTTTACTATAAAGTAATGTCATTTAGATTGAAAAATGCGGGAGCGACGTATCAAACAACCATGTAACTTTGTTTTATGATATGATGCATAAAGAAATTGAGGTTTACGTTGATGATATGATTGCAAAATCCCGAAAAGAAAAAAACATTTACAAGTCTTGAGGAAATTGTTCTTGAAGTTGAGAAAATTCCAACTAAAATTCAATCCAGCAAAATGTACCTTCGAGGCTAGGTCGGAAAAATTACTATGATTCGTAGTCAGCGAAAAGGGGATCAAGATCGACCCAGATAAAGCTAAGGTTATATAAGAGTTGCCTCCACCGTACACTTAAAAAGAAGTTCGAGGTTTCCTAGAAAGACTAAATTACATCGCCCGGTTCATTTCACAATTAACTGAGAAATGTGACCCCATATTTCGTCTCCTTAAGAAACACAATCTAGGTGTATGGGATGAGGAGTGCTAGAAAACTTTTGACAAGGTCAAACATTACCTCTCTAATCCCCCAGTGCTGATGCCACCTAGTCCAGATAAGCCACTGATACTGTGCTTGGCAGTATTTGGAAATTTTATTGGATGCGTGCTGGGTCAATATGATGAGTCAATAAGGAAAGAAAGAACGATATACTATCTCAATAAAAAGTTCACTGAATATGAGATAAGATACTCGCCAATTGAGAAGTTGTGTTGCGCCTTAATCTGGACAACCCGAAGACTGAGATAGTACATATTGTACCACACAACTTGGCTCATCTAAAAAATGGACCCACTAAAATACATGATGGATTCGATTCCTCTAAATAGAAGGATGGCCCAATGGTAGATTCTGCTTTCTAGATTTTGATTACATGAACAATATGGCCGAATATGAAGTACGCATCATGGGTATTCGTGCAGCCATAAAATGTAATATCAAAGTGCTAGAGGTATATGGGGATTTTACATTAGTGATCTATCAACTTAAAGGTGAATGGGAGACAAGAGATCCTAAGTTGATCGAGTATAGAAGGTTGGTCCTGGAGTTAACTGAAGAGTTTGATAACATCACCTTCTGCTACCTTCTACTACCTTCCGTGAGATGAAAATCAGATGGCTGATACCTTAGATACTTTAGCTTACATGGTCAAAATAAACAAACAAGAGGATGTAATGCTTATCCAGATGAGTATTTATGAGGCTTTGGCTCATTGTTACAACATCGAAAAAGAGGAAAATGATGATCACCCTTGGTACCACGATATATTACGATATGTGAAAAATCGTGAATACCTTGATCAAGCAACCGAGAATGATAAAAGGACGTTGAGAGGACTAGCCAGTGACTATGTCTTAGATAGGGAGATCCTATACAAAAAAGAAAGCATCAGGTGCTACTAAGATGTGTAGACATTATTGAGGCTAAAAAAAATCTTGGAAGAAGTCCATAAGGGTGTTTGCGGAACACATGCTAATGGTTTTACAATGGTTAAACAGATCATGAGACTTGGATATAATTGGTCCACAATGGAAGGAGATTGTATCAATTATGCCAAGAGATACCATAAGTGCCAAATTTATGGAGACAAAATTCATGTGCCTCATTCACCTCTCCATATTATGACTTCTCCATGGGCTTTCTCCATGTGGAGCATGGATGTCATTGGGTTGATCTCACCAAAAGCTTCTAATGGGCATCGATTCATCTTCGTGGTCATTAATTACTTCACCAAGTGGGCAAAGGCCACTTCTTACACCAATGTCACGAAATAGGCAGTCGAAAAATTCTTGAAGAAAGAGATCATATGTAGGTATGAGATGCCAGAAAGGATTATATCTGACAATGCATTGAACTTGAATAATAGCACGATAGTGGAGGTCTGTAGTCAATTCAAGATCAAACACCACAACTCGTCACCATATCGCCCAAAAATAAATAGTGTGGTGCAGGTAGCCAATAAGAACATTAAGAAGATCATGTAGAAAATGACTGAGACTTATAAAGATTGACATGGTAAGTTACTATTTTCCCCTTATACTTACCAAACATCTATTAGGGATTCCACCGGGGAAACACCTTTTGTATTAGTTTATAGAATGAATGGGGTTTTGTCTATTGAAGTTAAGATTCCTTCTCTCCGAGTTTTGTAAGAGCTGAAGTTAAATGAAGTAGAATAGATACAATCCCGATATGATCAGCTGAACTTGATTGAAGAAAAGAGGCTGAAAGCTATCCGTCATGATCAGATGTACCAAAAACGAATGATACGAGCTTATGACAAAAAAGTTCACCCTAGAAAATTCTATGAGGAAGACCTGGCATGGAAAAAGATTATTCCTATACAAAAGGACTTCAGAGGAAAGCGGATGCCAAACTGGGAATAACCATATGTGGTAAAAAAGACCTTTTTTGGAGGAGTATTGATTTTGACCGAGATGGATGACAAGAACCTACCTAATCCTATGAATTCAGGCTCAGTCAAGAAATATTTCACTTGAAAAAAAACAAAAAAAAGGAAGAGGCCAAGGCGAAAACTTGTAAAGGGTGCCTTGAGACCAAAGGGGTTTTGAGTTGAAAACCCAGAAAATGGCAGCTCAAATTTGGATTGAAGGTTGAACGTGTGACGGTCGGGTATTCTCAAAAGGAGAAATGTTATATCTTGGGGCATCAACAAAGTACTCTAGATCTTCTAAACACATATCAGACTCAAAATACTCCTCAAGAAGTTTGTGCAGAGAAGCTCATGCTGCGATATTTGGGGCACCTACTTTTATCTTACTCATTTTTTTATTTTAGCAACGTTTGCTATCTTTAATTAATTTACTTATTTCGAGCGCTGCTCCTAATAAATTTCAAAATTGTCTATTATTGCGATCTTTTTCAAGTATTTTTCATTGAAATAATAATTAATGGAAAAATAACATTCAAGTAAAATATTTTTTGCATATTGCTCTAAAAGGTTCTAAATAGTACAAGGACCTGAAATAGAACTACTGGTCAGAACTAACCAAATCTAGGAGTTGGAAATGTTTGGGAACAAATAGTTTAAATTTTGATTATTTCTTCAGGTTTTCTGTCAAAGATACCACCTGAACAAGAAGGCAGGGTAATGCATCAGTGATAAAACATTAATGAACAACGAGCAATGTCAACCTAAGCATTAAAAGGGAACCATTCTCAAAAAATGACATTCTGCATTCAGGAAAATATCATTCATACACATCTAGTTAGGAGGATTTGATTCATTCTGATCATAACATCCTAATTGCTTGGCATAAATATAGGCCCATGAAATGGATTCTATAGGTCATGTTCCCCAGAAAACGGTGTAACAAATCAGTGAAACCACAAATCCTATACCCCTGAAGTTGCAGTGGGACGGATTGAAGTCATCATAACAAATCTTATCTCCCTGAAATTGTAGTGGAGCATATTAAAGCCATAAATCTTATCTCCCTAAAGTTGCAGTGGAGTAGATTAAAACTATAAATCTTATATCCCTGAAGTTGCAGTGGAGCAGATTTAAACTACAAATCTTATCTCCTTGAAGTTGCAGTGGAGTAGATTAAAGCTACGAGTCTCATCTCCTTAAAGTTGTAGTGGAGCAGATTGAAGATAGCGAATTTTATTTCCCTGAAGTTGCAGTGGAACAGATTAAAGCTACAAGTTACAAATCTTATCTCCCCGAAGTTGCAGTGAATAGATTGAAAATAACAAATCTTATCCCCCTGAAGTTGCAGTGGAGTAGATTGAAGATAGCTAATCTTATTTCCACTTCAGTGGAACAGATTCAAGCTACAAGTTGCAGTGGAGCAGATTGAAAATAACAAATCTTATCTCCCTGAAGTTGCAATGGAGTAGATTGAAGACAGCTAAAATCTTATCTCCCTGAAGTTGCAATGGAGTAGATTGAAGACAGTTAATCTTATTTCCTTAAAGTTGCAGTGGAATAGATTAAAGCTATAAGTTACAAATCTTATCTTCCTGAAGTTGCGGTGGAGTAGATTGAAGTTACAAATCTTGTCTTCCTGAAGTTGCAGTGGAGCAGATTAAAGTTACAAATTTTATCTCCCTAAAGTTGCAGTGGAGTAGATTGAAGCTACAAGTCTTATCTCCCTGAAGTTGTAGTGGAGTAGATTAAAGCAACAAATTTTATACCTTTAAAGTTGCAACGGGATAGAATGAAGTTACTTCAAAAAGAGGAGCACAAAAAAGGTCGAGATTCAACGAGACCAGACAAAATTGGTCTTTTTTATAAGTCTTTGCTCTATTCTTGTTACACGACAACAAGCAAAGAGAGACAACTGTAAGGGCTTAATCCTGTCCGGGCCCAAACAAACCAAACCAAACCAAATAAAAAATAAAAAAATAGTCCATTACCTAAATTACAAAGCCTAAAAATTAAAAAACCCTAATGGCACAAATAGCCCAAACACCTAAACAATTTTGAGCAAAAAAAAAGGGAACAAAAACCCTAGCCGCCGCACCCTAAATCCCTAACTTGCGCCACCGCCGCTCCTCGCCTCTGCCACCGTCGCTCCTAGCCTCTGCCACATTATTGACTCCAAAGGCACCTACAAAAAAGAAGAATAAGCAAAACACGCAAACAATAGTGGGAAGAACAGTAGAAATAATAAAAAATATATTGTAAAATCAGCTATAAAAGCCATTGAACTGATTGTAAAAAAGGGGTTTTTTTTTCTGAAATAGAAATTAAAAGAAAAACAAAGTAATCCAAAAATCAAACAAAATATAAAAAACCCAAAGGTGACTTTTTTTCTATTATTTTTTTGTTTATATATATTTATATAAAAAAATTCATAAAATAAAAAAGGGAAAACTCACTTGACGTTCTACCTTCCTTCGTCATGGGTGGGCGAGACCTCCTAATCTTTAAGGATTCGTTGAGGGTTGCGTCAGGGAGAAGAAAACCGAAAGGGTTTTTCTTTGTTCTTTCTGAACATTGGCTTTGATTTTGGGTGATTTCAACTCCAAATCGGAGTTTTACGCAAAGAAATATGCAAAGTGGGGATTTTGGTTTTTCCGGCCATCGGGGACGGTGGAGCCATCGTCGTCGATTGGTGGTCGGCGCAGCGGTGATTTGCCGGAGCCAAGACTGGCTGAAGAGGGTTTTGAGAGAAAAAAAGTTTTTTAAAGTTTTTTTTTAAAATAGGCTGAAATGAATTTTTTTCTAAATTTTTTTACTTATATAGCCCTTCAAAACAACGACGTTTTGGGCTTAAGTCATAGATACCAAAACGACGTCGTTTTAAGGGACTGACCCGCCAACTCGACCCGACCCAGCAGGATCCGCGTGTTTTTAAAAAAGGGCTTAATTGTTGCTTTGGCCCTTCCACTTTTAAATTACTTTTCAATCTAGTCATTTTCCCTTTTTTATTTATTTAAAATTTATGCCATGAAATTTTGATTTTATTTTCAATTTGGTCCACTGGAAAGATGCGTTTAGATGGTTTGGGATAATTTCTCATTTAATTCTTGCGTCTTTTCGTGTGTTTTTATTTTGATCCTTTTTCTGTTTTGTTAGTTTTTTTACCGTTATTCGTTTATTTATTTAGGTACTTAATTCCAATTTAATCCTCATTTATTTAATGGGAACCCTTTATAGATTTTTTATCTTACTTATTTATTATGTTATTACCCTTTCTATTTCTTTTTGTTTATGCATTCTAGCCCATTTTATTATTATTATTATTATTATTATTTACTGTGTTTTGATTATTTATATTAGAATTAGAATAGTAATTACATATATTATTTTATTTATTTGTTTATCTATTTATTATCTTTTACCTTTTTTATATTTAAAAATTATGATATTTATATTTTCTCTATTCGTGCACTTGTTTTTTCGTATTATTATTATCATTATTATCATTTATTTTTCATATTATTATTTAATTAGTATTAGAATTAGTAACTATAATATGATTATTGCCATTGTTTATTTGTTGTTTTATTATTATAGATATATCATCATCATTTATTAATATGATTTTTGTTTTTTTTTCGTATATCATCATTTCGTTTATGTGCGCTATTATTTTATTATTCCTACAACCAAGTCACGAACCGTGCTCAAATATATATACTCGTTTCTATACTATACCCGAATAAATCAAATACATGTTATTTCAAATGTTACGTTCATTTTGGCATGATGCATAAAAAAGGTAAAATTTTTAAATCGTGGCAATGTTCATAATTTTTGGAATTAGAAAAGTCGTGTTCCTAACTTACAGAATATAGCTTCTTTCTAAAATCGAAATAATCGAATATCCATTTCAAAAATATAAAAAACGAGATTCAAGTAACGATTAAAACGACGATTATTTTGGTTTTCGAAAACTAAAGGTGTTGTGTCCTAACTCACGGGGCATGATCCTTCTTCTCGATTAATTTAGAATAAAGTCTTTTCTATTAAAAAATCTTAATACAAAAAGGGATCGTATTTTAAATTCTCTTCAAATTTTTAATTTTCGACACTGAAGACATCAAGTAATCAATCAGGTACCAATTTTGGGCGTAACGAGTGTGCTAATCCTTCCTCATGCGTAACTGACTCCCGAATCTATTTTATGGATTTTGTAGACTAAAAAATATTGTTTTAGTAAATCGAACACCTTATTAAAATGATCAAATTACAAGGTGACCCGATCACACCTCATGAAGGTGATTGGTGGCGACTCTATTTTCGTTTTTTAATAAAAAGTCGATTTAAAAAAAAAAGGTTTGGACAAAGTCCATTGTCAGTTCTCCATGCTACCCAACCATATCCGAAGATTTGTTGGTAAAGATGACATCTGAGATTTAAGCCTCGCGAACCTTTGCCTAAATCTTCGTGGTTCTAACTCATGAGTTGCATATGCAATTTGGAATCAATATTTTAAAAACTTACAAGCTGATAAAATTTGAAGAGGAATTTTTTAAATAAATACAAACAATATTTTTTTACCCATGTTCACGAGTTCTTTTTTCCATTCTTTATTCTTATAATCTCTGTGGAAGTTTACTGCGATGTGCCGGATGCAATAAACAAACCTCAACGGAACCCTCAATCACCTTATCGCAACAAGTAGTCCCTTCGATCTATCTAATATTAGGCAAATGTTGTCTTCTCTGATAACGTGCCTCTGCAGATTTCTAAGGAAAAATTCCCAAGACTTGAAGCACTCACGCTCTACGATGGCGAAAGCAGTCGGAAGTACATTTTGATTGTCGTCTCGTGCAACAACAATAAAGAGAATTTACGTGAATTTTTCGTACAACCAGATTCCGTCCACCTGCACCATCAGCTTGCAGTGAGGGAAGACCCTAACACATGTTTCGAACGTCCAAAACAATCAGTGAAAAACTCGTGTCCTTGGTTGTATCTTCCCATCCAAGCCTTTATACGGCAGTGTTTGCAAATCAATCACTCTCCCAGGCACATACTTTCGCAACGCGACTACCCACCCGTGAAGCTCGTTGTATGACGCATCCCAGTCACCATACAACTCTCACATCGTCATTTGTTTTGCCCACCATACCTTTCGATACGACACTTTGTACTTGAATCGAGCTTGCATGTCCGTAATAAGGACCGACATCTGAATGGTGGGCAACTTTTTCACTAAAAGGATGATGCAGTCGCATATACTTTTTGCATCTAACTTTCGATGATCTTACGACATACGAGAAGACGTGCATGTGTGTGGACTTTCTATTTTTCTTATCATCCACATTAGTGTCTGCTGCATTAACGCAGCTCAAACATGCTAGTTATACCCACTTGAGGCGTTCCAATATTCTCCGACGTACAAAGACTGCGTCAACTTCGTTACTTTATAGTCTACACCTAACTTCAAGCTAAGTTATTTTATTATATGTAAAAAGTCTTTTTTGTTATCGAATTGTTGTCCTACGAACAACTCTTTACCGTCGAATTCTTCATCAAGTAGGTGAGCCGACACAATATTTGTATATTTCGAGAACTCGCGTGCAAGAGCCGCATCAAGATCCACGTTGGTTATGAAGGACCCTAGATTATTCCTTATAACTATACCGAGGCCTGTGTTCCCGGTCGAATGGGGGTTTACATTTTCACCCTCCACCAGGCCTTCTTGGTCTATGTCTTCAAGGATGTCATCCAAATTGGGGTAACTGAAATCATCGTTAGGATCACGATGGGATTAATCATCATTATCAGACCCTTCATCACCATATTCTATGGTGGTCAACACCTCTGGGTGTATCTCTAAACGAGTACACGAATTTGGGATATTATACGAACATCTACCGATGTTTGGATTTTTGGGAGTTGGCATTGACCCTCCACGTGTTTGGATTTTCGGGAGTTGGCATTGACCCTCCACAACCCGGCTGATCTTCCCAGCAGACGTTAAGATTAAAATCAATTCCAAAATGCTGGCTTGCTAGAATTTCAACTTGAATGGGATCCGGTTCAGCTATTTCTGCAAACAACTCAACCGGGCTAGGATTATCCATATCAAAGGGTAATAAATTGCTATCATTGTCCCTAGATCATCATCATCTTTAAGCTCCATTTTCGAGAACTTGAGCGGATCTGTTGAAACCGAAAATTTGTAAAACAATCTCAACACTTGCTTTCCGCAACGGGTAGCTATCTTTGTACTGATTTTTTGTTTTAAATCTGCCAACGAAACACATTTGTTGAATCTCATTCCTATTTTTCTCTGACTTTGAAAGACACAACCTTCTTCAGTTGTATTTATCATTTCTCCATCGAAATGAATATAAACAAACAAAATCTGGGAACTCATCTTAACAATTTTTTGCTTCCTTCTCAACAAAGAAAAAACTGATATTTTTAATCTCGATTTTCAACTAATAAAGCAAACAAAAAAGCAAACAAAAACTCAAATGGAAGACAAAACACCTATATATATATGATAAAATTGGTGTCGGCCATCAGTGTTCCAAAACCAATTTTTTTAATCTGATAAAGTTGGTGCCGGCCATCAGTGTCCCAAAGAAAGAAAATTCAAGACCCGAAAACGGTGGTACTAGCCATCAATTCCCAAAATAAAATAAAAATTCGAGACCCAAAAAAGGTGTAGTCGACCATCAATGTCCCAAAGGAAAAAAAATTTGTCTTAGGACACAAAAAAGGTGAATTTTTTTAAAAGGACTCTAGTGTCGGCCATTAGATGGCCGTAATCCAATTTGTTTTTCAAATACTGGTATTTTAGTATACTAGTATGATACGGTTTAAAAAACACCCTAATGTCGGCTATTCATGTCCCAAAAAAATCAATTTTTTAAAGCCTAACACAATCATCAGGCAATCATGGGGCCAAACTACGAGGAGGTGTCAGCCATTGGGTTCCCAAAACCCAAACTTATTGTTCATTTCAGGTCATTTTGGTGAAGGTTTTTGAACCAGGGTCATTTTTATAAATATTAATTTTTCTTGGAGTTAGATGGTAAAATAGCCCCCAAACGAATATGGACCGGGGCTCGATTGATTTCGGTGTGTATCTTTAATTAAGCATTGTTTCATTGCCATTTCGATACCTGGAAATGGTTAAAGACAAATTTGACATGTTTTATGAACGTATTTTAGGGTGCAACAAGCATCATTTTCCCCATTATCAAGGCTGAAGGAATTCGACAAATGTTTTTCCCTATAACAATGCCAGCATATTACAGAGTTCCCCCAGTTGATTGAGAATGAAATAGACAGTATGGGTTGATGTAACAAGATTTCAACTACAACATGTGGTTTTCGCATTAAAATTGAATGTGCATGGTTGGAACTGTACTTTTAGTGATAATATTTTAAATGCTAAAAATCAGTACAGCTTCATAGATAAATGACTTTTACCCATCAGCAACTAAGATAAGAAGAGACCATCAACTGTATTAAATTAAAATTAAGAAATATCTAACCTAACCATGGGAGAGATGATCAATGGTGGTCAAGGATCAGTTTTTCTTGGAGAGCTAGGTGGCTGTGTCAATTGAATTTATTTACTTTACTTTACTTCCGCTTTGCATCGGTTCATTTTCGTTAAATTGGTAAATTTCTTCCCTTTTTTTCATCTCATCTTCGAGAAATTTTGAAAAAAGAATTGGGTTTCTTATGGGTTTTTTCAAAAAATAACTCAAGTGAAAAATTATATATGAAAGCGATTTAAAATTCATAGTGCCTATCGGTACCGCCTAACACATTGGTGGTATCGCCCCCAATGATGAGTCAATGGTTGATTTTTTTTTAAAAAAAAAATTTCGGGTGTTGTCACTATGTCAGATAGCACCAATATATATTTTTTGTAATACCTGTGAAAAATATCAGTATTCATGGTGGAGAAAAAAAATTTGAATGGGTGCCGCCGGTTTGTTAGGCGACACCGGAAAATTTTCAACATTTTTTTTGATGTCGCCAGTATGTTAGGCAAAACAAGTAAATATTAAAAAAAAAAACTTTTTGGTGTGTCAGTATGTCAAAACTACAACCATTAAAATTTTAAAAATATATATTTTTTGTAGGTGCTGTCGTCATTTCAAGTGACACCAGTGATATTTTAAAAAACTATAGTAGAAAGAGTAGTTCAAAGTTTTAATTATTATTTTAGAATATTTGGAGTCGGCTATTGGGATATCTGAAGCATAGAAGTTAACTAGAATGAGGAAATCTTTTTTTCAATGTCAAAATCGACACGAAAGGCCACTATAAATAATGACATTGGTATAATTATGTACAACAATTAAAATTTTCAATTAAGAAAAAGGGAAAAAAAGAAATAAAAGAAAAAAGAAAAAGGACAATGTGAAAAAGAAGAAAGAAAGAAAAGAATAACGGAAAGGAAAGATCAAGTGAATTTTAATGGAAATTAAATGAGAATTTGAAAAAAAAAAATAGAAGTAAAAAAATGAAAATATTTAAGGGGAATTAAATGCTTCCATTTTTTGGTTCAAATTCTCATTAAAATTTATATTACTTTCCTTTTTGTTAATTCTTTTCTTTCTTTCTTCTTTCTTTTCACGTTGTCTTTTTTGTTTTGTTTTTATTTTCAATTGAAAACCCTAGACATTGTACATAATAGTTATCGATATTGTCATTTATGGTGACTTTTTGCATCGATTTTGATATTAAAGAAGATATTTTCTTTTTCTCGTTGATTTCTATGGTTTAAATCTTGCAATAGTCGATTTAAAATCTTCAAAAATAATTATTAAAATTTCAAATTACTCTTTTTACAACAGATCTTTTTTAAATATCATTGGTGCTTCCGTCGTGAAAAAAATTGTTATTTTTTTTAAAATTTTCCGTTGCCACAAGTTTGACCCATTAAAAATATATTTTTTTTCTGTTTTTTTCATCGTAAATACTCGTAGTTTTTACTAGTTTACGAAAAATATATACTGGTATTACCTGACACAGTGACAACACTTAAAAATTTTTTTTTTTTTTAAGTTGATCATTGACTCATAATTGGGTGATACTGCCAGCATGTCAAACGACATCGGGCACTATGAATTTCAATTCATTTTCGTATATAATTTTTAACTTGAATTTTTCGTAAATAAATAAATTAATTAAATTGAAAAAAAAAGCCGTTTCTTATTAAGAATTCTTTTCGATAAATTGGGGGTTCTGGAAAAAAGAGAACACATTCTAGTTGGTTATCTTAAACGGAGCGTTTAAGGTGATGAGTGTTTTTAGTGAAACGGGGCGTTTTATGGGACTGTTGTAACTGCTCTGCTTGTAGCAAACTTCTTTGTCGCCGCCATTCCTTATGCCAATATACAGGAAAGGCATGGGAAATGATGAATTATGGAGGAAACTTTTTTGAGGATTCTGTGTCTTCTTCTCCCTTCCTCTTCTTTCTCTTTTCTTTTGTTAATCAATTTCTTCTGCATCAGTTAGATCAAATGAATGTTGTTTAGATTAATTTTTGGGCTGTTAGTATTGCATTCCAACGTATCAGAGTTTCTTCTTTTTGAGCAATTAAAGGATAAGATTTGCACATGTGATCATAGTTTTTGGTTGGATCTGATCAATTTTTGACATGGGTAAATTGCCGCTTGGTAAAAAAAAATTGCATCTGTTAATGAAATCTGGTTATGAATAATGCTATTTCTGCATCACAGAAAACAGAATAGCTGCAATTCTTTTGAAAGAAGCAGCCGAACGTAGACGACAAGCAGAGAGGGATAGCATCCATGTTTTTCTTCAGCACCCTAAAGTGAGGGGTCGCTCAAATGCACGGTTCCCCGCTGCAACTGTGCTTGGTGTACAGTAAGATCAGTTATAATGTTGAATGTATCGGACAAAATGTTGGAAACATGTGGTTCAAGAAGAATGAAAAATCCCCTATAAATGGATTTTTAACTTTCACATTTTGATGCTAATGTGTGTAAATTATCTGGATATGTTTCTTCTCCCCTCTTTTTCAGCAAATAGAGCTGTTGAAGTGAATGAGATGTGGCGAGTTCGACAATAGGAGATGGAACTAAATGATAGGCTAAAATCAAGATCAAATGACCATAGTGGGAATAGCAGAATTGTGTGGATATTAGCATCCCTTATAGAAGCAGAAATAGGAGGCATGAGAGCAATGTTAGTTCTTCATGCTCATCAAGCAAAGCAGTAGCAGAGGGTAGTTATTCAAGGGACATGAAGGTCTAAGAGACAATGAGATCGATGAATTTCTTTAGTCAAGGTTTGTACCACATTTATACAAAAAGTTGTTATGTTGGGGGAGAATTAGTGGATTCACATGATGAGTCTCTTTGCATGTGAAGTCACCCCTCAGTCCCTCGCGTAGGCTATATATGTTGATTTAGATTTTTATCAGTAAAAAGTTCAATCGTTAAACCGATTTTAGGATGACAGGGTGAAGTGCAGTCGAGGTTCTATAGGTTCTAGGATGGATGAAACTGGACCTTATCTACCTACAAATTCCGAGTCCCTAGGGAAGCAGTCAACAAGCTGAACTGGAATGGATGATCGAGTCAAGTTGGGTCCTGAAAAGCCTTCTTCCCTGAAGTCTGATGAATCTTCTTCTGATTCAGAGCCCCATGAACATGGAAAGAACGAAAAGGACCACCCTGAGAGATCAAATAAAAGGCACAGTAGGAAGCACAAATCTGAAGAAAAAGCTAGAAATAGGAAAAAGAAGAGGAAAGATGAGAAAAGAAGCAAACATGACAAGTGAAGTGAGTATTTGACAATTAATGTACACTACTAGTTTCTTATTTCTTATTCCATGGTGCTGATTCATCATAAGCCTATATTGAGCTTTTCCTTCTTTCATCTCATTTTATACCACCACTGATCCAGACGTCTGACATGGTCACCAGTCGTCGTAATGATGATCTGTCTCGTCAAAGATCTCTTCCTGGCCAAGGTCATATTTTTAAAGCAAATGTGTGAGGTACTGTCGACAAAAATGGAATCAAAAAGTTTGGTAAATATGGTAAGAGGTAATGGTACCTGTAAAAGCTCTTCAATGACATCTTCCATTGTTATTATGCCAACAGCCTCTTCTTCAGAGTGTGTTGGGAGTGGATTGCCATTTAGATGTAGGATGTCTGAATTCAAACCTTTTGTCCACTTCCTCCTCCGAGAACCACTTTTAAGAGAATTACTAGTGACGGGAAGGCTCTTCCACTTCTTAAATGAATGCTTTCGTCTTAAAGCACTCTCTCGAGGATGTTTTTCGCCATCAAAGTCGACTTTCACTTCCGGCAAGGGACCTGTTTTGAAGTGGCAAAAATTGCTTTATAAATGTCCCTATGGACTGCTAAGTGATCGTACGAGTGAAAATTTGGGGAAAAAAATGCCAGTGGCTAATACTTACCCTTGGCAGAGTTAGTAGATGGCGACTGCTCTGTCTTGTCACATCGTCTTACAATAACGGCCATGTGGCTATGACCCTTTTGAAATTCATTTAATATATCATATAATGGCAACGCCTCTTGAATCCTATAACATGCAAACATATATATTATTATCAACCAATGAGTAAAAGGGATAGATTGTGAATGTTTTTGCAGAATATGTCTTGTCTATTTTTTCTGGAGTTCATTAAGTATAAGATACCTTGGAATCCTTCGTATAGTAACCCTCTTCACAGGCACTTCATCTTCAGGGTGGATTGTCAATAAATTCTTGACCTTGAAGATTAAAAAGATAAATGACTTAATAAAACACAATTAGCCCTCAGAAATTAGAAAAATAATAACCTAAGGGATATGAAAAAGCCTATTAAGTACCAAAAAGGGGCTTATGACATATTCATGTTAAAGGGAACACTTAGAAAGAGCTGAAAATACTTTGTATCCAGAGAAAATGATTACCAAAATGACTCCAATAATGTTTGTAGGCTGCTCATAATAAACTGGCGCTCTGCTATGCCCTTTCTCCAAAACTAAACTCATTAATTCCCTGTCCATAGCAAGTATGTAATTATACTTATCTAATCAAAGTCGAAAAAGAGATGCAATTGCTATATATCTATCTTTGTTGGTGATTTTCAGAAAATCATACCTGTCGAACTTGGCATTAATATCAATTGCAAATGTTTCAGATATGGGCGTCATTGTTGGATTCTAACTTAGCAAACAAAGTTTAAAAACAACTTAGATGAATGTTTTAGATGTTTGAAAGCTTAAAACAGGAGCAAGAACAAGCAAAAGGTTGAATGAGCAAAGTGTTTTTCTCATTACCCGAATAAGTGCATGGTTACATACATAAATAGAACAAAGCTACATAGAAAGAAAACACAGCTTGCTTGTGCAAGTAACTAAAGGTTTACATCAACAAAATGACAACCTAATTTGACTACTAAATCAGCTAAGCACACATTTTAACCTTAGCTGATCAAAGCATATAATGATTACACCATAGACTAACAAAAGTCAACTAAATAAACAAGGCTTGTCGAATTGCACAATGGATTTCAACATGCTTCAGCCGAGTTTCTGGTTTCATGCATGCAACGTTAGTTTGCATGGATTCTTAAACTTTGCTGCTGTCGTTGCCACCTTTTAAACACTCCTCCTTGGCTACAAAGCAGCAAACTCCGATTTTCTTCTTCAAATATTCAAACCTTGAAGCAGCCAATGGTTTGGTTAATAGATCAGCAAGTTGATCTTTTGAGCAGCAGTGAACTAAGCTTATCTCCTTGGACATTTCAGCTTCTCTCACAAAATGATATCTAATTTTAAAATGCTTGGTCTTACCATGAAAAACCGGATTTTTGGCAATGGCTACAGCCGATTGGTTGTCAACCTTAATCACAGTGGCCTCCTTTGGATCAGCATTCAGATCACACAATATTTTCCTAAGCCAAATGGCTTGATTTACAGCAGAAGCAGCTGCGATGTATTCTGCCTCAGCAGTGGATTGAGCCACTGTCTGTTGCTTCTTCAAGCTCCAACAGAAGACACTTGAGCCAAGGGTGAAGAAGTAGCCTGATGTGCTCTTCATGTCATCAACAGAACCAGCCCAATCACTGTCTGAATATCCCACTAGTCTCAGCTCCTCAGCCCTTTCAAACTTCACTCCACAACTCAGAGTCCCTTTGACATACCTTAGGACCCTTTTTGCTGCTTTAAAATGTGCAACTGTGCAGCAATGCATGAATCTCGATAGAAGACCAACAGCATGCATGATGTCTGGTCTAGTTGCAGTCAAATAGAGCAGGCAACCAACCAAGCTTCTGTAATTCTTTTCATCCACTCGATCTTCATCTCCTAGGCTGGTGAGTTTTTCTCCTAAAGCCACAGGAGTGCTAGCAGGCTTGCAGTTTGTCATGCAAAACCTGCTCAAAACCTTCGATGCGAATGCCTTCTGGCCTATGAAAATACCTTGTTCATTTTGTTTCACTTCCATGCCAAGGAAGTATGTCATTAATCCAAGGTCAGTCATCTCAAACACAGTTTGCATTTGCTTCTTAAAGGTTTCAATTTCCTCTCTTTTGCAGCCAGTGACCAGTAAATCATCAACATACAGTGAAACAATTAGCAAAGTTTCATTACCTTCCTTCTTAACATAGAGAGTAGGCTCACTGGTGCTCTTTGTGAACCCGAGCCTTGTCAGGTAGGTATCCATTCCATCGTACCAGGCCCTTGGAGCTTGCTTGAGACCATACAGGGCCTTTTTGAGCTTGTAGACCTTCTCTTCTTCTCCTTGAACTTCAAAGCCTTCAGGTTGATCTATGAAGATTTCCTCCATGAGAAATCCATTTAAAAAGGCTGATTTGACATCTAGTTGATGCACCTGCCACTGTTTCTGGGCTGCTAAGGCAAACAACATTCTTATAGTGTCCAGCCTTGTAACAGGAGCAAATGTTTCAAAGAAATCGACTCCCTGCTGTTGGCTATACCCTTTCACAACTAATCTAGCTTTGTGTCTGTTCAGTGATCCATCTGCATTATTTTTGATCTTGAACACCCATTTAACTCCAATGATCTTCCTACCTTCTGGTCTATCAACCAGCTCCCAGGTTTCATTCTTTTGAATCATCCTTAGTTCAGCTTCCATAGCCTCTTGCCAGCATTTCTCTTTCGAGGCTTCAGCATAGCAGGATGGCTCAACCATGGTCACAGCACATCTTTCATAGATGTCTGCCAATGTTCTGGTGCCCCTAACAGGCATATCATCAAAATCATCCATAGCTTCATTTTCAACTTCAACATGTTGGTGATCAAGGTCCTGCAAGTCTTCTTCAGTTAAGCTTGCATCTGTCCCATTCCACTTCCAACAGCTTCCTTCATTGAACTTGACATCTCTGCTTACAATAACCTTTTTTGTTGATGGATCAAAGATCCTATAACCCTTCTTCACACTGCTGTAGCCTACAAATACCCCTGGCACAGACTTTCTTTCCAGCTTGGTTCTCTTCTCTGCTGGCACAAGTGCATAGCATAAGCATCCAAACACTTTCAAGTGTGACACGATTGGTTTCTGCCCGAACCAGGCCTCAAAGGGTGTTTTACCTTTGACTGCTTTAGTTGGTAGTCTATTTAGTAAGTAGACAGATGTGTTTACTGCCTCAGCCCAGAAGTTGTTTGGCATTTTGGCCTCAAACAGTAGGCATCTGGCCATATCAAGAACAGTCCTGTTTTTCCTCTCACAAACACCATTTTGCTGTGGTGTGTAGACAGTGGTCAGTTGGTGTAGGATGCCAGCATCATCACAAATCTTCTGGAACCTCTGAGACACATACTCGGCTCCATTGTCTGACCTTAGGCTCTTGAGTTTGCTGTTGGCTTGGTTTTCAGCCAAAGCCTTGAACTTGCGAAAGAAGTCAGTGACATCTGACTTTTGTTTCAAGAAGGTTACCCAACAAAACCTGGTGCAGTCATCAATGAACAAGGCAAAATACTTGCAGCCATTTAGTGAGCTGGTCTTCATAGGTCCACAGATGTCAGTGTGAACCAACTGAAGTTTCTCTTGGGCTCTCCATGCCTTGTTGACTGGAAAGGGTAGTCTGGTTAGCTTGCCAAGCTGACAGACTTCACACACCTCTTTGTTTGGCTCGAACTTAGCCATATCTTCAACCAAATTTAGTTTTTGCATTTGCCCGAGTGAGTTGTAGTTCACATGCCCCATTCTTTTGTGCCACAAACTTGCCTCATCAGTCTGAGCTGCATATGCTCTTGCTTGCAACTGATTTACATCCACATTGAAGGTTCTATCTTGCATAGCTACTTTTGCCAACACCTGGTCAGTAGCATCTTTGATTGTGCAGATTTTGCCTTCAAACAGGAGAGAGTACCCTTTCTCCAGTAGCTGACCAACACTTAACAAATTTTGGTCAATGTCAGGTACATAAAGAACTTCTGAAATGGTTTTAATACCTGACTTGGTGCAAATCACTGCTTTGCCTTTGCCTTTAGCCTTAAGAAGCTCACCATTTCCAATTCTGACATTGGATTCAAATGAGGTGTCAAGCTCCTTGAACATGCTTTCCTCTGAGGCCATATGATGAGTGCATCCACTATCGATCAGCCAAATTTTGCTGACTTTGCTCGAGCTTGCAAAGCAGGAGGCTGTGAAGACATGTTCTTCCTGTGCCTCGATGTCTTCAGCTACTTGAGCCTGATTATGATTCTGTGACTGAGCTTTTGGTTTGTTCTTACACACTTTCTCAATGTGATCAAGCTGTTTGCAGCCTCTACACTGAATGTCAGGCCTGTACCAGCAATATTTCTCAAGGTGAGTTGTTCTTTTGCAATGAGCACAGGGTAGAAACTTCTTCTTGGCAGCTTCCTTCTTTCCTCTTTCTTTCTTTTCTGACATAGGCTTCTTGCCTTTGTGATTCGAGCTGAAGCTTGAGCTCTCTCTACTCCTAGCTTGAAAAGCTCCCTCAGAATACTCCTCCATTCTGTTTGCTCTTCTTTGCTCTTGAGCATAGAGAGCATTTATCAGTTCTGTCAAGGGAATGGCAGATAAGTCCCTCAAATCCTCCAGGGAAGAAATCTTGGATTCATACTTCTCTGGCAAGGTTGTTATGATTTTCTCCACTACCCTCTGATCACTAAAGTCATCTCCAAGCAGTCTTATGTTGTTGACAGTAGACATAATTCTGTCAGCATACTGCTTGATGGTTTCTGAGTCTTTCATTCTCAGATTCTCAAAGTCCCTTATCAAGTTGATGAGTTGTTGCTGCTTGGTTTTGTCTGAGCCTTGAAACTCTTCCTTGAGTTTGTCCCAGGTCTCCTTTAGTGTGTCACAGGCCATTATCCTTGTGAAGATAGCATCCGAAACTCCACTTTGAAGGCATGACATGGCCTTGTACTTCTTTGCACAGTCTTCATTATACTGCCTTATCTGAGCTATCGTGGGATTAGCTCTTCAGGGTGGTGGTTCTGTGTCATTTTTGACAACATTCCACAGGTCATGTGCCTGTAGATATGTTTTCATTTTGACAGCCCATATATTGTAGCTTTCACCAGCAAACACGGGTGGAGGTGGTGGTGAGAAGCTCATCTTCACGCAGCTTCCAAAACTCTGAGCAACAAAGATAGTTCCTGCTTCTTTTCTTTCAAACACACAGCACACAACAAGAGGCCCTCAAAGACAACAGGCTCTCGATACCATTTGTTGGATTTTAACTTAGCAAACAAAGTTTAAAAACAACTTAGATAAATGTTTTAGATGTTTGAAAGCTTAAAACAGGAGCAAGAACAAGCAAAAGGTTGAATGAGCAAAGTGTTTTTCTCATTACCCGAATAAGTGCATGGTTACATACATAAATAGAACAAAGCTACATAGAAAGAAAACACAGCTTGCTTGTGCAAGTAACTAAAGGTTTACATCAACAAAATGACAACCTAATTTGACTACTAAATCAGCTAAGCACACATTTTAACCTTAGCTGATCAAAGCATATAATGATTACACCATAGACTAACAAAAGTCAACTAAATAAACAAGGCTTGTCGAATTGCACAATGGATTTCAACATGCTTCAGCCGAGTTTCTGGTTTCATGCATGCAACGTAAGTTTGCATGGATTCTTAAACTTTGCTGCTGTCGTTGCCACCTTTTAAACAGTCATGGCATCTTTAGCAGTTTTCTCAGTAAGCTCAAGTGCTCCAGGGATAATTGTTGTCTCATCATGCGTCAGTTCTCCACCTTTTCCGGCCTAATAAAGGATCATAAATCTCAAAGTTATGATGAAAGAAAGCAGATTCTCTTAAAGCAAAGTATTGATGGGATAAATGACAACCAAGTTAATAACAACTGAATTGCAAAACAAGGTAATCTACCTATAGTATTTCAAATAAGATACTAAGAAAGCAGTTAAAGCATACCTCATTCCCATGCAAATTTACTAGTGTTTTCAACTCAGCTCTTCAGAAAAGTGCAACATGTCTATGGCCTAGAAGAAAGTCCAACAGCTGAAAATCACTTAAGATCAGTCAAGAGAGCTATTTGCAGGAATTACAAGCTTGATTGTCATTCTCATGGTTAAAATGGCATACGAGGAATTATCGCAACACTCATCACCTTGCTTATTGGGTAGGCAACAGGAAAACAGATCCAAACAAGAACTTGAACAATAGGAGCCACTGTTGCACCAATTGCCAAACCGTATCGAGAACAAACAGCTTGTGGTATTATCTGCACTTCCAAGAACAAATTTAAGCCAGAGACCACGAAACAATTATTAAACCAAGTATGGGGACCTTATGGAAAATCTCATGTTCCAGGTTCGACAAGGGATCAAAAGTGAGTAATCTAATCAAAGTGGATTCTCACCTCACCAAACACAAGAATCAAGGTAACCGAAATTAGGATAGCACCCCATGCTGTGACCAGACTATCAAGGAAAATGGGAAGTGCCTGAATAAAAGTAACAAAAAAAAGGTTCCAAAATCAAGAAGCTGGATCACCTGTTGAAGATGTATTTATAAAAATATACCTCCATTGCAGCGGCATTGCATAGAAGTAGTACCAGACTTGGCAAGAACCTCAAGATCAACAAGACTCAAGGACATAAGGCCTAAAGTAAGGCCGGACATCATCCCAGCGAACAACACCAACAGTACTATTATGAGTATGTGAATAATGAAATCGGTTCCGCAACATCTTACCTCCACCGCCATTGTTGAATTTTATCTGCTTGTCTCCAAACAGAAATAAAATTCAAAATGAAGTCGTAGAGCTGTAGTTAGGAAAAGGAAGAATATTCCATTGCCAAAAGCATGTTATATGTGAAGAGGTGTGTGTCTTATTAGAAAATGGGAGGAAGGAGAGAAGATTGATAAAAAGTTATAAGAAGAAAGGAGTAAGCGGCCGATTTGGCTTAAAAAGGGTGGATTTGAGTGACATTGTGACATGTGGGCTGTGCTGTAGCTTGTGCTTTGTGACTTCAATTGGAATTTGGTATTTCCCAAATTCCAATTAATCACATCGGGTGAAATAAAATATCCCAACCTATACTATTATATAATGTTAGAATATTATTTATATCTTACTTTTTAAGAAAATTATTATTATTTTTATCTTACTCTAATACTTAAATTATCTTCTATTACGGTTTAGTCCATAGTTTATAACGGAATTTAAATAAATCTATTAAAATATATCCTGTGACAAATCCACTAATTAAAATGAGTCACGCCTCAAAGATTTACTAATATTGATAAGAAATAAATTTAAATTCAAAAATAGAAAAAAATATTAAAAATTAAATATTTTATAAATACTTACCATTACTGATCAGCATTGACCGGTGTTTTTTTTTTTTTACTTTTAAATATTTTAAAATTTTCATAAATTTTTTTTAAAAATTTAGGTTTTTCAATTTTTTAAAAAATAAATAAATAAACTCTACAATTATATATTTTGATTTTTTTTTAAGTTTTAAAATTTTGAATTAAACATTTTCAATTTCTAGACAAAAAGTTAAACTTTTTCTACTTTTTGATTTTTTTAGTCATTTTTAGAATATAGAAATTTTGAAAAAAAAATTAAAATTTATTACAACTAGTGTAGATTATATATTTTTGAAAGTTTCTAAAATTTAAATACTTTTTTCCTATTTTTATATATTATTATGATGTTTTAAAATTTATATTTATATATATATATATTTAATTTTAGAAATTTTTTTAAAAAGCATTTTGATTTTGATTTTTTTTGAAAATTTAAATTATTTATGTATTATATATAATTTTTTTTAACTTTTTAATTAATATAATATAGATAATATTAAAAAATAAAAAAGGAAATTGACATGATACATTCTAATAATACCATATGTCAATCTTTATTTTTTTTAACGTCATGAGTTAATTTAGATAATGGAAGATAATTTAAGTATCAAAGTGAGAAGAAAAAAAAAAGACACTAAAACAAGAAAACATATATAATTCCAGAGCCAAAGTGAGCATTAAACCTAAATATTATTATAATATACAAAAATCTCTAAAAGGTTGCTTAGCTTATTGAATATAAAATTATGACTTGTAAGATTACATTCTGAAATTATATTACATAGTTTAGATTTCAATATTTTGATCATCCCGTAATATAGGATGTCTTATTATGATCTCTTTCTTAAGTAATCTGAAATTCGGGACAGAAGTTGAATTTTTTAAAAAATATCTTATATTTCTATTATATTTTAAGACAAATTAAAATATAAGAGTTATATGACGTGGGCAAAGCATGGACAATTAAAAAAGCACAGTAGAAGAGGATTTGGAAACAGATTTGATGTCTTCTTCTGTTTTTGGCCAAAAGCGGATTTGATGTCTTATCTGTCGAAGAATCAAAGAAAATCCATTTGGCAAAGGCATCATCAGTCGGCCACTGCATGGCTTAGGCCTCTCTTTTTCAGTATCTTCAATTACCTCTGCCCTGCTGCTTATTTATCATTCTTGATAACCAAGAAAATTGTTAATCAGTCGTTAGTAACCAAAGCTAAGCCATGCCCACCATTCTCTCTTTGATTTAGAGAATTTATCATATTTAGTTTAGAGAATGATTAATATAGTATTTGGCATCTAAGTTTGATTTCAATATTCAATTTGATATTTAAAGTTTTTTTTTTAGTTTCAATTATATATTTGAGTTTAGTTTCAATGTTCAATTTGGTATGTAAACTTGTTCTTGTCCCAACTAAGTACTTATATTATTTTATTGGAGTAGACTTGTCAAATATTTATCGAGGTAATTGATGACATTTGATCTAAATACTAAATTATACATTAAAACTGAACTCAAGTACCAAATGACATATTAATCCTTTAGAGAAATTAAAATGACATTTTTCCACTATGTCTTTTGTTTTATTATATTTCAAAATATTGTTTTATTATATTTCACAATTCCTTTAACATTCGTAGACCTAAAATATTGATTTGAGTAGTTATTGATCATAGATCAAATCACCCAATTTAATTCAAATATGACCTCAACATCCATTGGTGGAGCATTGGCCCCTTAGTTAAATGATATAATTGCTCTTTAGGCCCCTTTTGAAACTAATACTTTAATTTAATCATTTTTAACCCTATAATTAAATTTTGGTCCTCTAAAAATTAATAATTTGATTTAAACCATTCTAACAAAAAATATTTAACTTTGGCCTCTCCAAAAATTTTAATTTAATCTTGGCCCCCAACTCAAAATTCCTAGCTTTGCCCCTACCATGGTTATCAAGGCGCACCCTATATATATATATCCCACTCCCTTATTTTGCACCTAAATTTCTCAACCTAAACTCTTTATTTCCTACTTTTAACCTTAAATCTTCAGGTCTGCCATCAATAGAAATTTGATGCTCTGTACGAGCAAATAGAAGACAAATTACAAAGGGATACTAGAAACTTCAGAATTGTGCAAGAGTTATTTGTCACTTTAGTTGAAAGATGGAAACTTTTTTATTTTTCATGTGACAAAGGACAATAACGCTTGAAGATATAACTCTAATAATGGACCCTTCAATCAACTAACAACTAATAACGATAATGAATTCATTCTTCTTGTTCTCATTATACTATGAATTATTGGGCACAGTTCCCACATAAAATAAGCACTAGTAAAGTTTAAATGGTTGAAACCATTCACTAAACCGCTATCACAGGCCCATGCAACTCCTAATGAGATTAATTGATACGCCAGAGCTTGCATGTTCTATATAGTTGAAGAAATGTTGCTGGCAGATAAGTCGTTTAATTTCATAAATTGATATATTTGAATTTATCGAAAAACTTTGACATGACAAACATTTAGCTGGTGGTTAACTGGGAACATATCTTTAATGCATAAAGATTTTATGATAGCAACTTGTTTGCCATTCCTTTACAAGGCATTTGTTCTATGAGCTTAGTCCTACTCGTACTAATATGAAGGAAAACCTTTGCAGCACTACTCATTAGTGTGCAATTTTGTTTTATTAACTCGGATATCTCAAAGTGCAATTGAATGTCACTAGGACATATATATATATTCTTTCACAATCACCTAATCAAAGTTTTGTGGTTTGAGTTGACATCGTTTTATAAAAAGTGTATAGATCTTTGAGGAACATTTTGACTTAAATTGAGAAATGACTTCTTCAACTTACGAATTCATATGAATATATATTCAAGGACTAGAGTATTGATGATTTATTGTTGTAACTATCTAAAATGATTCTGGATTATGATTTTTGAAATTCTAAGTATACTTTGACTCATTTTTTCAAAATATAATTATTTTTGAATCTAGAATTATATAGAGATAAAAAAGGTTAACCATAATTAACAAGACCCTAGGGTGGTGAGGCAACCAACTCAATGTGCAATATGTAGAAACGAAGGCCACAATTGACATTCAAAGGCTAGGAACAATGGGTGGTGCAATTGATAATTAAACTATGACTTTTTTGTTAATGAATTAATATTTTATTTATTGCTAATTTTAATTGTTATTTAGGGTGAGTTTTAAGTTTTGAAGGGTTTAATTGAAGTTTCAGAACTTTTAAAGGCTTAATGAGAATTTCTAAAAAAATTTGGGGTCTAATTAATTTTTTTACAAATTTTAAGCTGCTTAATAAGACTTCACAACATTTTGAGTGAACAATTAAAATTTTCAAAAATTTTAGGAGCTGGTATAAAAAGGGGCTTCATGAGAATTTCCCAAATCTCACCATGGCTTCAATAACGATCTGTCTTTGCCTTAAGAATTTTTTTAAAAAAACAAAAGAATTGTTATTTAAATTTAATGACAACTCGTAGTGAGATCGGTTCCATTTTTTTAAATTTTTCATTCGAATGTTTCATTTTCTGAATTAAATTCGAATCAATAGACATAAGAAATCGGTTATTATTGAAAGTACTAAATTAATTTGATTTGGGTTTTTAAATTATTTTCGAGCTTTGAGCTTTTGGACTTTATTTAGATAAAATTATTTTTGGATTTAAACTTTTCAAGTTCAATTAGATAAAATTATATTTTAGATTTATTAGATATTATTTGACAACTTTAATTTTTTTCAATTATACATAAAATATCAAGTACTATACTCATCTAAAAAATAACCTCGAAAATCAATAATTATAAATGTTTATTAAAAATGTAATCAAACACTGATTTAATCACTCTCAATCTTCACCAAACATAATCAAATGTTAAATTATTTCTATTTTATAACTCTTATGCTATGTTTGGTAGGAACATTGTTTTTTACACATGCTTTAGTATATGGGTTAGCAATAAACTAATTCAGCCGGTTATATTTAGCTACTCGTATGACTTGTTTTTAGCTGAGAGAATGAAAATTTTTCGCTTGCTTTGAAGATGTCTTATTTTTTATAAGAATATTTACTCATCTATCTAATTTCAAGTTTAAATTTGTACTAATTATTCTTTATTCTACTTCTAACAATTGTAATACATGCGTAATAAATAAGTTTTTTTCTCATTTTATTTTCTTCACATTATTACACCAGTAATCAAACGAGACGTTAATATGTAATGAAACCCAACTTGAAAATGTTAATAATGATAACCAAAATTTTAACAACAATAAAAAAAAATACAGTACACAACAAGTAAAAAAGAGATGAACAAGTTTTAACAATAATAATAAATAAGCAATGTCGTGAGATTGAAATTGAAATTAGATTTAATGTTTATTCTTTTATTTAATTATAGAATATGTAAAAGTATAATAAAATTATATTTAAAATTTTGAAGCAATGAGTTTTGTTTTGTGTTTTAAATGAGTTTTTATATCGGATTTATATGTTAAAAATATTAATTTTTTAAAAAAACTTTAAACGGTATAATAAAATAAACTGGAATGAATTGAATTAATGTGATTTAATGGTGCTATCTAATCGAAACTAAATTGAAATATAAAAAATTCGAATTGAACTAAATTGCCAATTCGATTCGAATCCTCTCGATATTTTTATCAGCCCTCCAAATATATTTAATCCATTGGTATGCCCTACATATATTTATCATTAAAAAAAGTCCTTTTATGGTATTGATACATAGAAGGGGTAAACAATGAACTGATTTGTCCAAAAAAAAAAGTACTACACATATATGTGTTTTCATAATATGTCCAAGTTTATTAGTAAAGAAAATAAATCTGAATTTCGGACATGATTTCTAAAGGTAAAGCGAACTTGAGCCCAAGGTAAAGCCAATGTATGGTCCATAGATAGGGATGGTAAAAAATTCTGATTTTGACGTGTTTTGGTTTAATCCGATTCGTTAATGTTAGATTTTCTTTTTCTTTTTAAAATTGAGTTCGAAGAAGGTGAAGTGAAATTGGAAAAAATAATTGGATTGGGTCAGGTTGGGATCAGGGTAAATCTGTTTTGCCCTCTCTCAAGATATTTGTAAAAATACTCCTAATATATATGTATATATTAAATTTTTGCTTTCAATAAATAAAGATATTAAATTTTAAGTCTAAACTCAAAAAAATTAATCTTATTTACTTTAAAATAAAAAATAAAACAACTAAATTAAATATGGATCATGTTAGGACAAAATCAAGTTTTCAATTAAATTTCGAGTTCAGATACAAGATAATTTTTTTAAGAGTCAAGAACAAGTTGAAATCAAATCTGTCTATCTTTCCATAGATACAATCATAATTAAGATAAAAAAAGTGGAAATGATTTCTTTTGGCTAGACAGAATCCTTTTTTGGCTTTTTTTTTTATTCTAATAATATAAAAAATAATAAATTATCCGAAATAGAATAAATTAAATACTTAATTACGAAAATAAATATAACGTAGAGTAACCAGGCAAAAAATAGTAGTGAGGCTGCACCGGCGGGTTTTTTACAAAATTATTATAAAAAAATAAAAAACAACTAAAATATTATAATTTTTTTTATTTACTAAAATATTATAATTTTTTTATTTATCAAAATATATCAAAAAAACAAAAAACAGGTAAAAAAAAACCTAACAACAGCCTGATCAGGCCAATCACATTGGCGGCACCAATGGTGCCAAAGGACTAAAATGTTAGTTAAGGGTAGTTTCAAGGACCTGACATGAAAATTTACCATTTTAAATTTTGAAAGTGGATTGATGCTGCTGTGCGTGTGGGGCGCACTAAAATTAAAATGTCGGTAATTGCCTTCTAAGCCCTCATTATTTATTATTTTCTTTTTATTCCCCTTCAACTCACTTTTTTATTTAATAAACAAGCCCTCAACTTATTTTTGTAGTTAAATAAGCTCTTAATCTATGATTTTTACTCATAAAAGCCCTTTATTTTATTATTAAAGTAAATATATTTTACCTAAAATAAAGCTATTTAAAAAAGCATAAACTAATTCACATTTTATATATTATTTTGATAATTTGATGAGAATAGTTTATTTAAAAAATTTACTAAATAGAGTTATTAAGAGTATATAATATAATTATAATTTATTTTTTCTATTTGGGTTACATTTATGGGTGATCAGTTTTATTATTACTTGTGGTATGAGTTAATTAATTTTTTAATTAAATCTAATATTAATTAAGTGATAATTAAGATACTTAGAATTCTAATTAAGTAATAACTCTATTTTAATTTAATAAACTATTCTCATTTAATAACTCTATTTTCATTTAAAATATAAAATTTACTGAAATATAAAATTTGTAGCTTCATAATATCTTAAGAGACTATTTTAATTAAAATAGTCTAACATGTTTATGTTATAAGTCTATTAAGAATATATTAAATTTAAAAATAGATAAAATAGTTTATGTTTCCATTATTTAGTCTAACATGTTTATGTTATAAGTCTATTAAGAATATATTAAATTTATAAATAAAAAAAGTTATAATATTTTGGTTATTTTTTATTTTTTTATAATAATTTTGTAAAAAACCCCGCACCTGCTGATTACTGTATATTTTATCTATTTTCATAATTAAGTAATTAATTTATTTTTTTATATTATTAGGGTAAAACACCTAATTATATTTTTCTTCAAAAAAAAGGTCGGCCGACGTACTAATAAAACCTGCTGGCCATTCGGATTTTCCGACAGGGAATCTTCTCTTTCCCTTTAAATGCCAAATGGATTGAACAAGTGTTTATATACTTTTGGATCTAAGATTCTGTAATTAAAAAAGAAGAAGAAGAAAACATTCTGTTTTATAATTAAACAAATTGAAATAAAGGTGAATAAAAATATACTGGAGTGAAGACCAGATACAGATCTGGATCGTGCCCTAAGTAAAGCCCATAAAAGAGTAGCACTTCAATTCTTCAAATCTTTTTTTTTTTTTTTTGCTTCAGGTAAATCTTCTTTGTGATTGCTTCGTTGCTTGTATTTGATTACAACACTATTATCAAAGTCTTTGTTTTAATTCTTCGAATTATCCTTGTCCTTTATCCTTTTCTTTTTCTTGTTAAATTTATCAAATGATTTTTGCAATAATTGTGCTTGTTTCTTCATTGAGAAAGTATAATTGGGTGTTGAAGATTATGGAAGGATATTGGATTTCATTGGGGTTAATCGTTATTTGATTGTAAATTTGAACTGGATTTTGTGATCATGATGAAGCATCTTTAGGAACTATTGGTGTAGCCAAAGCAGTTTTGTAGGGTTGAGGATTTTATTATTTGGTTGGTTGATGAATTATACTTGCTTATAGAAGAAGGAAGTTGGTAGATGGAATGTTAATTCTACTGTCTGACCTTTTTTTTTTTCTTTTTTTTTTAATTTCTTTTTACGATCCTGAGAATCCATGAAAGTTCCATTGGTAATATCTTTGTAAATTGTGATACATGAAAAACGGCCAGTTTTCCTGAAGCTAATCAAGTATATATGTTATCACCTTTGTTTTGCTTAACTTTATGATGAAGTAAACTATTAGTCGTGATTCTTTTTACTAATATTTAGTTTTTATATTATTATTTATTGCAACACAAGTACTGCCGTTGCTGATATTTGATATTAGAAAAAGGGTGAAGGGTTTTGATATATAAGCTATTACACAAAGTCTTATAAGAATCTTGATAAGGTGCTTCTTGAACAAATTTTTGCAATTATGAAGTGAGTTTGTGAATGTCACTGATATCAAGCATTGAAGAACTGAAATAAATGAAAATAATTGAATTTTTTATTCACAGATCATGATATCAAATTGGAAGTTAAAAGGTTTTGAAATGTTTCTTTTCCTTTTATGAAGATCTTTGAAGATTTATAATTACTTCTTTGTCACCAACAGAAGCCATAATACATTGCAGTCTTATCACTATTATATAACCATGTCAAGGAGGCCTGTAAACCCTGCTCGGCGCTTTGCTGATGGCGGAAGCATCCCTTTTGTTGGCTCAGTACAGTCTAAGACACGTTCATCACCATTCTTATCTATTGGGCTTTTGGTTGTGGTAACTTCAACTTCCATCTTGCTTTTTGTCGTCTTTGTTTTCTTCATTTATGTCACTTTGTGTTAGAATTTTACTGTCAATAATGGTATTTTTGGTTCGCTGCCACGTTCATTTTCTTGTTCTTCATCTCTGTTAGCTTTCTTAATAGAATGTTTTTAGTTATACTGTAAAGTGCACCTAAAATGCAAGAATAATGATCAACTCGCTTATTGAAATTTCAGGGTGCAATTCTTCTAATTGGCTATTTGCATTATGGTTCAGGTTTCTTTTTTCTGCCCTCTTTTTAACTTCTTTTTCTTAGATGCAATACCTGAGCTATTAAGGTTCATGAAGTAATCTCTATATCAGGCTAATTGAGCTACTGAGATTGAAAAATACTAGCTCTTGTCTTCCTACATAACTTGTAGTTATGTGCTTTCTTTTATTTCTGTTTTCAGTTAATTATTTCTTTTGTTGGTTTCCAGGGGGATCCACCACTGTAAAAGAGGCACTAAGTAAAGTTGAAGGTAAATGCTTATATTATCTTGTTATTATAGTTCCCAAGTTTCTGAATTATTGGGGTACGAGTATGAAGTGGTGTTGATCTATGATGCTGCAGTGCAGTCTATGAGGAGGTTATGCAAGAATGACTTTTAGAATGAATCAGTAAAGTTTCCAAATATTTCCTGTTTGATTTTCTGCTAGTTTTATATTACTAAATGATCTGTAAATGGGATTCTCAATATTGAAATGCCCACCTAAATGGATTTCCTAAATTTTGGAACTTTATCAATCATCTGCAGTTCGATAACACTTTAGGATAAATTTACTTTTACATGCATATTTCTTTCATTGGCACTTGTAAATGGTAGAATGAAATGGTAATTTTGCTCTTGAGGATTCGAGGCTGCAACTATTCAATTTATTCTCTGCCTTTTCAAATTGTTGGAGTGTCCATTTCCCAAAAGGAAAGATGAGGAAGTTCGTACTGCACATTTTGATGAATTTGCAGGTGGTTCTTCATGCACATTAGAAGTTCAGAGAGCACTACCTGTTCTGAAGAAGGCTTATGGTGACAGCATGCATAAGGTACTGCATGTAGGCCCGGATACTTGTTCAGTGGTCTCCAAGTTATTAAAAGAAGATGATACTCAAGCCTGGGGTGTGGAGCCATATGACTTAGATGATGCTGATGCTGGTTGCAAAAGTCTTGTGCATAAAGGCATCGTGCGTGTGGCAGATATCAAGTTTCCTCTTCCGTACCGTGCAAAATCCTTTTCCCTAGTCATTGTGTCAGATGCCTTGGATTACTTGTCTCCTAGGTACCTTAATAGAACTCTTCCAGAACTGGCGAGGGTATCATCTGATGGTGTTATTATATTTTCTGGTAATGTCCTCATTGTGTTTTGTATGTTTGAAATAAAATAATATTTTATTTTCAATATTTGTCTGCATGTACTAAAAAGAAAACCAAAACTTAAACCTGATTTGACTAGGGCATGGAGCTTTCGTTAGCTACTTTATGTGATGAAATACTAACTGGGCTGAGATTGCTAATTTCTATACTAATCAATATCATAAAGTTAATGGCACCTGACTTTTTTTAAGTTTTTTAATATTGCAATCTTGCATGCTACTTTTATGTTTCATAGTTAATTCAGGTTCTGTACTTTCCTGCTGATGCATGTATGATTCCTTGAGCAGGTTATCTAGGTCAGCAGAGAGCTAAGGTTACAGAGCTATCCAAATTTGGTCGTCCTGTAAGTGTGATTGATCACATTTTGTATTTTGACTAGAGTCTAAGGTCAACTTGAGCTAAGATAAGCTAGCAGTAGCATTTGCTTGAAGTGAAGCAATGAGTCTAAATATGCTGTGGGGTGCTCTGAATTTTCTTGCCATGCAAATGAATAAAATCTGTGGGATTTAAACTTGAAGAAGCGTTCTGATACTGTGAAATCTATGTTTATTTTTTTTCATTTTTGTGAAGGCTAAATATCGAAGTTCAACTTGGTGGATAAGATATTTTGTTGAGACTAAACTAGAGGAGAATGAAGCCGCTGCAAACAAGTTCGAACAAGCATCAACGAAGAGGTCATACAAGCCAGCTTGTCAAGTTTTCCACTTAAGGTCGTTACATTAATGGCATCAAGTTGAGACATTCCACCAATCAAATCGGGGTCATCGGTCTGAAAAGCATCCTCCTTTTACCCAAAGGGCAAACTGTGTTGTGATTAACAAGGCCTTTGGAGTAACTCACATTTTTGCTTGAAGTTTTAATGGTGGAAGTGAGTTCACTTGGAAGTGTACTACATCATGTTTTATTATTTCTAGTCTCCAGACAAATTTTTTTTTTTGTTTCCAAGTCTTAAATATTTGTGTTCTACACATTTTGCCCAAGTTCATCGTTTTGGGCCTCGGCCCTAAAAATCACAGAAAAGAAAAAAGAAAAGGTAGTTAATGACTTAATGCTTAGCAAATTTATTTAGTGTTCAACGGTTAACGATTGCCGCCATGGCTACAGCAAATATGCTATCATCTCTTTTCCCTTTATTCTCACTCGTATGCTTCATCTCAATCTTTTGCCTTCTCTCTCTTTCTAAAAAAGCCTCCATTTCTTCTTCTTCCCCAACGTATCCCCACTTCCATCTAGTAAAACCCACCATGGTCACCGGTAACATCGAGCCCAATGCCACCTCCGGTTCTAACCCTTATACGTCGAGCAGCTCTTCATGCGATTACTCTGACGGGTCGTGGATCCACGACCCGGATGTGAGATTGGATCGATATGACAGTAGCTGCAAGGAAATATTCAAAGGATGGAATTGCATTCTGAACAAAAAATCAAACGGTCGAGATATCGTTAAGTGGCGATGGAAACCTCGTAACTGCCATCTCCCGCCCTTCGATCCTCTCAAGTTTCTTCACACTTACAGGGATACTAATATCGGTATTCTCACCTCTCACGAGATTTTGAAATTAGAGAAAGTACGAGCAAAATTGAGTTGTTTGTTAGTATGTTTTTGTGAAGCTAATTGAAGCAATTAGGGTTCTATTGTCTATTCTTTTTCTTTTTAGTTATGATGGACTCTGTTTTGATTATGTTGCGCTTTTATTAGTTGCCCTTAACCAATATTCAGCAGTGTAGGGTTTGTTGGTGATTCCCTAAACAGAAACATGTTTGTTTCTTTGTTTTGCGCTCTGAGACGCGTGGCCGGTGATGTGAAGAAATGGCGTCCCTCTGGAGCTGATCGTGGCTTTACTTTTCTTCACTATAATCTTACCATTGCATATCATCGAACTAATCTTTTGGCACGCTATGGTAGGTAAGCTTGTTTTAAGCCTTTATTTTTAACCATAGCTAGTGGGGTGTTTTGCTTTGTGTTTTTGTTCCACGGTCTGGGCTGGAGTTTGGAGTGACTGTACTATTCTTGGTAGCGATTAATGTGGTTCACTCTGCCTTGTTTAATGCAGCTGGTCAGCTAATAGTAATGGTGGCAAGTTGGAAGATCTTGGATATAAAGAGGGTTATAGAGTTGATGTTGATATTCCGGAAGGCACTTGGGAAAAGGCTCCAGGCTTCCATGATATACTCATCTTTAACACAGGACACTGGTAGTTTTTATTTTCCATTTTAATATGTTATAGACTGTTGATGATATGGTAACATAAGTCTATGTTCTTGTTTGTTGGTCCTGAGTTTTCCTTTTTGATTCTATGGTCATATTAAACAACATGCCAAAATTGGATCCTAATGCATGCTAAAATGTTGTTGAGCTTGGATGTCGATATAGCAAGATATATGCAATATTCAAAGCGTTTTGGCACTGGTTGTGTAATTTGTGAATATGTTGGTTCCTGGTCACAACAATTTCTTGTTATTCCAATCCATACGTTTCCATGTAGTATCAGAGATTCCTGACTTATATTACCATTTTGATTTTTTCTTCCATAGGTGGTGGGCTCCTTCAAAATTTGACCCAATCAAGTCACCCATGCTTTTCTTTGAAAGGGGTCTGCCCTTGATCCCTCCTATTCCTCCCGATGTTGGATTTGATAAGGTTTTGAAACACACGGTATGTTATCGCACATGGTGTTTAATGTAATTTAATTTTTTAATAAGATTCACACAGGGTGCTTTCAAAAGAAAGCTTATTTGCTTGCTGCTGCCTGGACAAACTCGGATTGAGCTTGAACTGACTGAATGCTCCTATACCTTGTCCTCGTAGAGGCATACAACTCTCAGCTTTGGCAGAGTTATACCTACTAATTTTCGTTTGTTATGATCATCATTCTGAGTAGTTTGGAAATAATAATATACTCCTATGATGTGAACATCCCTGATTAATATATATACATATACATATACATATACATATACATATACATATACATATACATGTGTGTGTGTGTGTGTGTGTTTACCCACTCATGATGTGTTATATTGTTGATTAGCAGATACGGTTTGTGGAGAAAACAATGCGACCAAGTGCTATTAAACTTTTTCGTACACAATCACCCAGACATTTTGAAGGAGGTGATTGGGACCAGGGTGGTTCATGTCAGCGGTTACAGCCTTTATCACCAAAAGAAGTGAGTCTCTTTCAATTATCACTATTATTTTCTAGTCACACTGAACATTATAATTGGTTAATTAAAGTGTGACCTGCATTTTATTATAAGTTCAACTACTTTCATCTATTTTTGAGGAAGAAACTACTCGTGCGTTGGTTTGTTTATGCTTGGAATCAACGTTTGAAAAGGTTTGGATCCATTTTTAGGTGGAAGAACTCTTCTCATTGACGAAAAATGGTACGAATGTGGAAGCACGCCTTGTGAATCTACACCTGTACAAGTCTCTCAAGGGATCTAATTTCCACATCTTAGATATTACCCACATGAGCGAGTTCAGAGCAGATGCCCATCCTTCCACAACTGGAGGAAAGAAACATGATGATTGCATGCATTGGTGCTTACCGGGAATTACAGATACATGGAATGACTTGTTTGTAACTCATCTTAACAGTCTTAAAATTAGAAACTGATCTATTATTATTATTAAACTAACATCTTACTTTATATATATTTATCGATATTGATTCCTTATGCTTTTAAGAAGAAATTTGTTAATTTTTAAAGTCATTTCTGGTGATGGTTCAAATTGTTATACTCTGTTTCAACCATGTCTTCATTCTCTATCTCTCTGTATTTGTGCTTGAGAGTTGAGGCTTAAAATATTTTTCCTCAAATGGGGTCTATATAAAAGGGCCTCTGTCAAATTAAAGCTTTAAGATTGGATTGTATCAATGGAAATATTTAAGCTATTATTATTCTTTAGCTTTCACAGAGCGCCTGAAAGTAAACATTTCCTTTGATTGAAACTAAAGAAAACCGAAACGAAAATGGCAAATTCCAACGCGAAATGTAGATATTGCATCATAAAAGAGGAGGTCAATCGATGAGCGTGGTCCATCCCAGCTTGTCCTCGATCAGACCAGTTTGAATCCCTGTTAGTGTTGCATGCAATTTCTGAGCCAGTGTTTCTGCTCCCAGTTTGTATCCGATCCTACATTAATATGATCGATAAAAAAAACTGATAATGGAAGTAGCAACTATAAACGATAACTGTAATCTCCAACCCCGCAGTCAGCATGAAATTGTATTTAATTGAAACATTTGCAGCCAATCATCCTTTTGACAGATTTGAGCAAATAAAGGAATTCTAAGATATTATTATCCTTACCTTTTGCCCTGGTAGGTTATACTTGCAACAGACTTCACCACCATAGCTGTTCCTGTGCAAAAGACTTCTTCAGCATCAAACACCTCCTTGATCTGAATAGCTCGTTCCTCAACCTGACAACCAGAGATCCGGACTCCAGGGTTACTAGGCACGCGAATACATATATATAGATAGTTATTTCTGATGAGTTACCTGGTATCCAAAATCAGATGCAATTTCCATGATGCTTTTTCTTGTGATTCCTGGGAGAATTGTCCCATGAGTTGTTGGAGTTGAGATAACATTTCCCTGTATTTGAATACACATATGACTGTTAATATGCTTCTCTTTTTTAGCAATTTTTCTCATGTCCTTCACCATCCACCCTACAAACTACTCCAACACCCCCATCAGTTTTACCTTGAGAATGAAGATATTGCAAGCAGAACCTTCCTCAATGTTGCTTCCAGTCAATGCATCCAGAAATAAGAGATCTGAGAACCCTTTAGCTTTTGCTTCAGTTAATGGCTTGTAAACCTGCATGCACAATCAAAAAATAGTCAACAAAACCAACATTAACACAATCATGCACCAAAAAGAAATGAAACAGCAAAACCAGTTCTTACGGGCGAGTAATTCGTGACAGCTTTAATGCCTCCGGTACCACCAGGAATAGCTCTATGGACATTGTCTTCAACCATCAAGTTCAGATCACCCTTCAACAATAAAGTATTATTTAACTCCCATACATGCTTGACTTTTAATGAAGCTTCAAGACAGCAGCATACCTTATGATAATTGCCCACTGGGGAAGCATACACTAAGAATGTGTAATCTGATGATGGTTTCACTCCCAGATTTCGACCAGTTGCCATAAGCAAAGGCCTAACGTATAAAGATCCTCTCCCATAAGGTGGTACCTGTATCATATAAACATTATTAACTTACTGCACAAATTCTTTGGCAAGAAGAAGAAATTATTTTCCGGTAGAGTGTAAAGTCTTAAGTTGAATACCCATCTCTTGTTAGCCAGCACAGTCTTTTTGACAGCATCTATGAATTGGTCAACGGTTGGTGATGGCATGCACATTCGATCCGCACCCATCTTCATCCTCAGAGCATTCTCTTGAGGTCGGAAGAGCAGAATCCCCTCGTCTTCCTTCCTATACGCCTTTAGTCCCTCGAATAACCCCTGTTGCCACCATTTGTTTTAGCCTTAGGTGTCCATATCTGAACCGGATAACATAGAATAGCGGTAATGAGTTCTCACCTGGCCATAGTTTAATATTCCAGATGAAGGGCACATCTCAATGTTGCCAAAGCGAGTTAAGGTTCCATTGAAGAACTTTTGTTCCTCTTCAGTGAAATTCATGACGTACATATAATCAGTCTTAGTTAGAGCAAATCCAAGTTCATCCCAATTCACATTCGCATATTCTGCCTTCTCCCTGCTGTAACAATACAAAATCATTAGAAAAGAAAAAGCAGAAAGAAAAACAAAACGATGCATATAGGCAATGTTAATCTTACCATTCCACCTGCTCTTGTTTAGATAAAGAACCCATTAGAAATGTTAATTTTGTTGAGGAAAAGGCAAGGAAACGAAAATGGGAAGGAAAAACCAAATTGGGTTTTGTTTACTTACTGTGAAACTAGTGAGTGTTGAAGGGTTTATATAGGAAAAATAAATGCATTTTATTTATAAAAAATGGAAATATGAAATAGGGTACGTGGGATTAAGTTTCCATTGAATTCTTTAACCAAAAAAAGGAAATATATATATATATATATAAAATGACTCTCATGGTTTCACACCTACCTGAGGAGATTCCCTTGTTGACTGTCCATGCATTGATTTCTATTTGTTTCCATATGAATTAGATAAGTTCAATGTTTTTTTTAAAAAAAAAACTACTGCATTAATTTGTATTTGTTTTGATTTTTAAAAAATGAGTTTTTCTGGGTTATTTTTATTAAAAAATTTTAATATTTTTTAAAGAAAAATTAAATATTAATTCAACTAATACCGGTGTTGTAGCGACAACTTCAAGGTCGTAGGTTTAAATAGGCTTAAATGTTTAATAACATTTTCTAATTTAATGATTTAGAAATTAGAGTAATTTAAAATTACTATGAATAATAACTAAAAGAAAAATATAAAATATTTCTTTTAGCATAGTTTATACTTTTTATGAAGATAAAGGATTGTACGAAATAAGGGTGTCACATTATCTTGTATTCAATAATTTATTTTCTATATCATTGATACATAATTTTGATAAATTTTTTAAACTCTGAATTAAAAGGTAAACTTTAAAATTTAAGATTTAGATTTAAAATTCAGAGTTGTATCAATCATCCGAAAAATTATTGTAAGTTTTTAGTATTTTAATATCTTAATCAATCCTCTTTTGTTAGGTACAACTTAATTACTCCTTTATGGTTGATTTCTTTCCACCGGGAATTATGTACTACAAAATGTGACCTTAGTGTGAAACATAAATTAATACTCTTTCTATTCAATTGAGACCAATACTTTGGCAAAAAAGAATCAAGGAATAAAATCAAGACTTTGAAGTTCAACCCAAAGTATATAGCATTTTATTATACAACGCTTAAAACTACTCATAACCTCTTAGGAGGATAACAATATCAATTAGTAAATTTTATGAATTCATTTCTTCATTCAACAACCATATATATATATATTTAAAATAGCCAGCTTTGTAGGTGTAGTTATGATCTTAATTTGACCAAATAATAATCTCTCCAATTTACAACATCAATATTCTCAAGTTTTATTGATTGCATTGCCATTGTTACCTGTAAATTCTGGACTCACAAGTCTGTAATGGACCAATGAGAGGTGTAGCATAGGGCCTTAGCTGCAAAATATTAAGAAAAAAAATAAGAGAGGAGTTGAGAAAACAGAGGTTTAAAGTAACTAAGAAGAATGAAATACCTTTAGGTTAGAGAAAAGGGTTTCAAATGTTGAAAGTTGATTCAACTTTGCACAACAAATGCTTCGACTGAACATGAACATGGCCTTTTGGGTTCAAACCTCTGAAACTTGTGGGGAAGATAAAAGGAGTGTTGGTAATGGTAGCAATCAATGGAGAGGTTAGGAGAAGAGATTACTTCCACTTATACTCTTTCATTAATGTTTGGTTGTAACCGTATTAATCCCACCTCTATTTCAGTTTTCTACTTAATCATAAAATGGATCTAACATTATCATAATGTATTGGGTAAACTACACTCTTCATCACTCATCTTTCAACCCATTTCTATTTTGGTCATCCAAGTTTAAAATTTTCTATTTCAGTCAATACTTATACATTTAATCAATTTCATCCTCAAACACATATAGTTACATGATTATTGTATATTACGATGCTTATATGTAATTATATTTATAAAGTTCAAATATTCATTTAGGCCACCAAACTTAACACATTCTCTCAAGTTGGTACTTATGTTTTTTTTGTCCCAAGATGGCATTCTAATTTTTATTCCGTCAAGAGTTTTGATATTTTTCTGTAACAGTGTTAAATATAAGACACATAACACTTTTAGATTGTGACGCGTGACACATATGATGCTAAAATATGTTTTTTATAAAAATATTTAAAAGTAGAAAAATATATAATTTATATAAAAATTATAAATATATATATATATCTCTAAAAATTTAAAATAAACAAAATGTAAAATTCAAATTAGAAAAAAGTGAAAATCCGAAGAAATTATATATTTTGTTGCAAACAGATGGAAATAAAATTTATGCATGAGTACAGATTGTGACACGAGGTTGATATTATGTAGTTGTATTTGTGTTTTGTTTGTTCGAGGGGATATGAAACAATAAAAGGGGGAAACCCCTTGAGACCGACACATCCATGGGTGACGTCAAAAATGACAAATAAAATCGGACATGGTAGTGTGAGTGTCCCAACACAGCTATGAATGGACACAGCGGAACCAACTATTTGCAACCAAAAAACAGAGGCTATCCCAGCATATATTGAATAAAACATTCAATTAATTACGCATTAAATATTTCTGATTTCTCATATTATTTTATAATATAAAAATCCAAAATATTTAAAATGTTAAAGTAAAAGTAAAAATAAAAATCTTCTTATTATTTTTATAATATAAAAATTATGTGAAATTTAAAATAATTTGAAATATTTTACTATAATTATTTAGATTTTTTTATAAAAAAAATTATCGTACTCGTATTTTATTCATAAAAATTAGTGAACACAATTTAAGATCACACAGGCAGACCCACAATGAAAAATACAACGGAGCCCAATAAAATTAGTCTGAACATACGGGTTAAACCCAACAAAATAACCTAGAAACAAAAATAAAACAGGAAAAAAATAGATAAAAAATCCCAGTTTGATCAAAGCTGGCACCCGCTAAATAGGGGTGAGCATTTGATCGAATCGAAAATTTTCGAGTTAATCGAGTTTTCGAATCTCATTTTATCATCCTAACTTTATTTGAAGTTTTCTCGAATCGAGTCGAGTGAGATGGAATTCAAATATAATCGAATCGAATATGTTTGTTCGAGTTAAATTTTAAAAAATAACTTTGGGTCCTTGTAACCACTGTCACCCATCGTAATAAAATTTGTCCACCTTAATCAAAATTTTTATTAACTTTCTTCACCTCATAATTTATTTATTAATTTTTTATATATTGGTTAGCTTCTTTGCTTGTTTAGTTGTTTCAATTATCTTCAGATTCTTATCACTATATATTTTGGAATTAAAAAAATATTAAATGTAAAAATATGATTTTTTAATAAAAATTATTTTAAAAATAAAATGTGAAATTGATACCAATATAAAATTTTAACACGAATATTTTATGGCATAATTAATAATTCAATTTTAATATAAATATTCAACATGACTAAACAATTCAATAATAAAAATAATATAAAATGTGAAATTTAATTTAATAATATAAATAGTATATATAAATAAAATTATTACTATTTATGTTTAGAGTTTTTTTTGGATAATTTTGATTTTTTATTTGAGAGTAAAGGGTGAAAAGTAAAAGTTTAGGGGAAAAATAAAAATTTGGGGAATAAAAGTTTGAGGGAAAGTAAATAGGGGAGTAAAATTTGGAGGGAAAATATTAAAAAAAAATTGGAGGGGGAGGGTTTGGGGTAGATGAGAGGTGAGATGGGAAGGGAATAAAAGTTTTAGGGGAAAAGTGGGAGGGAGTAAAAATTTTGGGGGAAAATAAAAGGTTTTGAGGGTTTTTAGGAGTAAAATTTTGAGAAAAAGTAAATGGGAGAGTAAAATTTTGGTGGGAAATGAATTTTGGGTAGATTAGGGGGTTGGGAGGGGAGGGGAGTAAAAGTTTTGGGGGGAAAGTGGGAAGGAGTAAAAGTTTTTGAGGGAAAAGTAAAAAGGTTTGAGAGTTTGGGGTAAAAATGTAAAATATTATAGTTTGATATTCGAATTATTCGAATTCGAAAACTCAACTTGATTTGAACTTGAAATTTGAAAAAAAAATCGAGTTGATTCGAATAACTCGATTAACTCAAATAACTCGATTCATTTAACTCGAAATTCAAATTTTTTTTCGATTTTTTCAAGTCGAATCGAGTTTTGCTCACCCCTACCGCTAAATGTCATCATTATTCATTTCGATGGTTCAAGTCCCTAGGAAGCAATTTCCAAAAACCATCAAACCATCACCTATTTCCTCTTTCTCTTCCTAACCCGATATGCATCCAATAGTCAAGCTTTAATCTAGTTCTCTTCTTCTTCGCGATCCAACCTCCAATGCGTTGTGCTCAGGCAGTCTTCCAATAAGGTAAGTCTGTAACCCATCTCTCATAGCTTCCCTGACTAGTTCGTGTGCCATTAAATTTGCAGATCTTAGAATGTGATTAAATAATATCTGATGAAAGAACCTTTTATGATGCTGTATGTTTCTTATCAAATCCCCTATCACTGACCTATCCACTAGATCTGAATTGTTTTTCTTTAAGACTGATGTCGAATCCCCTTCTATTATTACTGATGCATATCCCCTTCTATTATTACTAATGCATATCCCATCTGTTTCCCCAATAATACTGCTTGGAGACACGCGTGGGCCTCTACTGTGAACGGAGAAGCAACATCCCTGTGAGCCACCGTTTTAGGGACGAGAATCTCCCTAGAAGCATTTCTTGCCACCACCGCTGAAACCGATTTGGCCTGTGGCACATCAAATGCCGCGTCGAAGTTCATTTTAATATCTGACTCGTTCAGGGGGCACCATTCCATATTCACACTTTTCTTGGTTAGTTTTTTAATCTCACATTCATCCATTTCCTTTATATACCTTATGACCCATGCCTCAATACCATAACCCATGCTCCTCTTCCCCTCATGTAACCCCTTATTTCTATCGGTCCAAATCGCCCATAAAGAGCAGCAAAATATTCGGCATTGCAAACCAGTACTGTTATTGAACACCCAAGTAAGCCACTCCCAACTATCCAAGTTTGTTTCTGTCAATACCCAATCAAGACTTAAACTTTCCCAAACTTCTCATCTTAACAACCCCTCCACATTTGGGGCACGCTACCTCCGTCACCAATCTTTTTAGGCACAAATTAGCTAGATTAGGGATGAAGTTCCAAGAAATTGTGCAAATTAAAATATTAATTTTTGCTGGGATATAAATGTTCCATAGTTTTTTTGTAAAAAAATTTTAGCTCGGTTTATATATAACTAGGACTAGAATTAACTTCATGTAATAGTTTGTAGGCACTTCGCACAGAAAACTCCCCTAATGGCTCTTCTCTCCAAACCATCATATCATCATGGGCTTCCACTGCTAAGGGGATTTTTAATATTCTAACTGCATCATCCCTTGAAAAGGTAGAATTAATAAGCTTAATTTTCCATTCTCTTGATTGTGCATCAATTAAGTCCGAAACCATATTGACCTCGCCATTGTTAATGTTTGACAACACCTTATAACATGTAGCCCTTGGAAGCCACGTATCAGCCATAATTAAAAAATTTTCCCCGGTTCCTACCTTCTAACACATTCCATCCTGCAGCAAACCCTTACCTGCCTACACACTTTTCTAGGTATAACAAGGTAGATTCTCTAACTCAACATTTAAAAAATCAGTATTCGGGAAATACTTACTTTTAGAACACGCGATAATAATGAATTTGTATAATTTATAATGCACCATCCCTGTTTTGCTAATAAAGTAACATTGAACTTGGTCAAACTATGAAATCCCAATCGCCCATTCTCCTTTAATCGCATAGCCGGTCCCATCCACACTAATGGATCCCTCTTCTCCCATGACCCTTTTGCCACCAAAATCGAGCCATTGTACTTTCCAATTCGCCACAAAAGGACTTTGAGAGCAAGAAACATGCCATAGAATAAGTAGGGATAGCCTGTAAGATTGCTTTTATAAAAACCTCATTTCCCCCTTGCGATAGAAATCTCACACTTCAATTCTCAATTCTTTGCCTCATACAACCCTTTAAAATCTGGAAAAAAGCTTTTTTATTATTATTTTTCCCTACTACATTTGGCAATCCTAGGTATCGCTCCATATTATTCGAATTCCTTACCCCAAGGATGTCAGATACAACACGTCTAATCCTTTTAGAAGTATTTGTATTATAAAAATAGTGAATTTGTCATAATTCACACATTGCCCAGAACATCTCTTGTATTCCCTAAAAATCAACTTTAAAATTTTTGATTCCCCTTCACTTGCTTCCCCAAATAGAATACAATCATCGACAAATAGTAAATGCGAAAGTGGAGGGCCTCCTTTACTATTTTGGCATCTTTGATCAAACCATCCCTCAAGGTTAGCCTCATAAGCGACGAGAGACCCTCACTACAAATAAAAACAGAAAAGGACTCAGTGGATCCTCTTGTCAAAGCCCCATTGTCGGTTCAAAAATTGCCCCTGCTTTCCCATTCACGATTACTAAGTATGAGATAGTTGAGATGCATTTCATAATATTCTCCACCCACGAAGTATGAAATCTCATTCATAGCATCATTGCCCTTAGGAAAGACCATTCAACTCCATCGTAAGCTTTACTCATGTCCAACTTTAGTGCTATGAACCTTTTCTTCCCTATTCACTTTTATCAAAAAGTATGCAAAATCTCATAAGTAAGTAGAGCATTATCTGAAATTAGCTTACCAGGCATAAAGGCGCATTAAGCGTTATCAATGCAAGCTTTTACTATGTGTTTAAATTGGTTAACAATCATCTTTGTTACCATTTTATACAGAACATTACATAAACTAATTGGTTTAAAATTCCCTAAGTTCGTCGGAGGAGAAACTTTAGGAATTAACACAATATTAGTAACATTAAAAGATTCCACAGGCATGCCTTTTTTTAAAACACCCAAACAGAAGTTGACTACATCACTCCCCATAATATGCCAGAACTGTTGGAAAAATAAAGCCGAAAATCCATCATCTCCAAACGCCTTTGTTGGACCTATTTCCTTCAAAGCCACCATGACCTCCTCCTTCGTATATTTAGCAATTAACTTCGAATTTACCTTCTCTGAGACACATCTCTTAAATCCAAAAAAGGATATGATCAATATTCCCAAACCCCTTTGACAAGAATATATTTTGAAAATAGTTTCGAGTAATGCTCCATTTCACCCTCATCACTAGTCTATCTCCCATCTTCATGCATTAAACTCTGAATAGTATTCCTCATTTTCCTCTGTGAGGCATAACTATGGAAAAATTCTGTATTTTTGTCTCATAACTTCAAATAATTAGCACGAGCCCTTAGCTCCGAATACATCTCATCCTTATCAATATCGAGCTTTAGATGGATTTTTGCATCAATTAATTCTACTAAATTCTCATCAATTCTTTCACTTTCCATCAGAACCTTTAATTTTTTCGTCGACTCCTTTTGACTTACCCTTTTGTATTTAACCAAAGCCGCCCATCGTGCTAAACCATGTTGTAACCTATTCAATTTCTCCAAGATGTCATCTTTGGTGGACTACCAAAAACTTCTTACCTTTTCCTCAAAAGAATCCCCCTTCACCCACCATGCCTCAAAACAAGCTTTCCTTCTAGACAACTTATTCAATCTTGTGTTTGTTTGAATAAGGAGAGGGCAATGATCTAAAAAAAAATGTGAAAAATGATGGATCACTGTAGATAAAAACAAATTAATCCACTCCATATTCGCCACTCTTCTATCCAACCTTTCTCAAATGTTAGTCTTTGGCAAATTCCCTTTTTCTCAAGTAAACCAAGTTCCCGAGCACCCCACATCTATTAACTGGTTATCCACTAAAACATCTCTAAAAGCCGCCATTCTCCTCTCATCCCTTGGTACCCCTCCCACCTTCTCAAAAGAGTAAAATTTTTTGTTAAAATCGCCACATACCATCCAAGGTAAACCCAAGAGCGACTTAAATTTCTTAGCAAGTTCTAAGAAACCTTTCTATTATGCGCATATGGTGAGCCATAGAATCCAGTGAACCTCCATTGCTTTTCGCCATCCCTTTCTTGTAATTTAACATCTATGTGAGAGTCTGAATAACTTTTTAGACTAACTGTAGCATTTTCCTTCCATGTTATACACAATCCACCTCTTGAACCAACCGATGCGACGTCAATCCAGCTTAGAAATCTGCATCTCCTTCTTACATCCTTTATTCGCGCACTCTTAATCTTAGTCTCCATAAAGAATACCACTTGGGGATTATACATCTTCAGCAAATGCTGAAACCTTTTGATAGCCCGTGAACTCTCCAATTTATGAACATTCCAACTTATTATTTTCATTGCGACCGGTCAGCTTGCCCCTTGGTAGCCATTGATAAAAAGTGATTTTTTCCAACACTATCCTATTTCTATTAACCAAAGATCCCATCTCTTCCCCCTCTATAGATTTATCACCCTTCCTTCTAGGCCTCTTCTTCCTATCTCCCCTTTCAATCACACAATCTTCCGTATCATAGTCCATATCCGCTTGTTCTTATATTTTTAAAGACCCCACATCCAAACCAGATAACCGATAGATCCCCTTCCAAATTTACACCTAAGATGGGATCGATAAAACTCTCAAAACCTCTTCTATCCGCATTGTAACAGCCTATTTTCAGTGATATCAGAATAGTGGTTTTGGAACCACAATTTCGACAAGTAAATTATCATTTTATTATTTTAATTAATGTCTATGGGAGTATATTAAATTCTTATTAAAATTTCGTTAATAAATTTTGATGTTTGCATGATTAATTAAGTAAAAAGGACTAAACTGTAAAAAGTGAAAAAGTTAAATTTTATTAGTTAAAAAGGCTAAATGGCTTTGGAAAGGGAAGTAAATGGACTTGCGTAGTAATTATACCATATATGTTGATAATGGATGTTTATGGCGTGGTTTAATTGAAATTTTGTTAGGTTTTAAAGGTTAATATAGTAAATAGGTAAATAAACTTAAAAACAAAACAAAAGAAATATGTATCATCTTATTTTCTTCTTCCTTAACCAATTTTAAGAGAAAGAAATCTCTATTTTTGGTAGCTTGGTTCGACTAAGCATAAATTGGTGCATGGTAAGTGTTTTTCATCTTGTTTTTAATGATTTATATGTTTTTGAGATCGTTTTAGCTTAATCTAGCTAGCCCGGGGGTTAATTTGTAAAATTGTTAAAGGTTAAGGTTTATTCCATGAATTTTTTGAGTAGGTTTTGATGTTAAATGATAGATTATGAATCTTGGTTGAAATATGAACAAGTTTTGTAAAGTGATTTTTGATGAAATTGCATTTAAGGATTGGTTTGTGAAAATAGTAAAATTTAATGTTAAATTTATGAAATTGTAGTTTAATTGAGTTGGTATGAGTCCTTAAATAATTTGGTTAGTCTAAGATGGGGATTAAAATGATTAGATTTTAAATTACAAGCTTAAGAACTAAATTGTAAAAAGTTAAAATATTAGGGGCAAATTGGTAAATTTACATAAATGTGAGTTATGAATTGAATTGAATGTTTGAGGCTAATTGAAGTACTTAATTGAATATAATTATCTATTTAGATTAAGATAAACCTCAACTAGACCTAAATCGAGGAAAGGCAAAAGCTTTAGATTAGTTCGACCTAACTTCTACGCCCCTAGTCATCGAGGTAAGTTCGTATGAATGATTATCAAATTTATGTTATTTGAATTGAATGTTTATTATGTTATTTATAATGTAAATAGATCAATATATAAATGTATCAATGCTGTGATGAATTAACGGATATCGAGTCCCGGTTGAACCTTAAAAATTCATAGGATCCAAATGACATGTTATTAGGGATTTCATGTTTCAGGTGCTAGTCTTGAATTTCCTACCGATGGCTGAGGTTCTACATTTGTTACAGGTTCTCCATAGCTCATATGAGCAACATCGTGTAGCTTATATTTCAACCCACAGCTCATGTGAGCAGGCCCATTTCACAGCTCGTGTGAGAAATAATGTAAAGGAAATGTTATGGTTATATGTAAAGGCATATTTCGTGTGAGCTTTCCCAAGTATCGAATGAAATTTTATATGGTTCAACAGGCATGAAAAGGGAATGAAAAGGTAAGTCTGCAATTGGATTGAATCAAGACTTATTGAATGGAAATATGAACTACATGATGTTGTACATATGGTTGATTTCATTATATCATGGAAAAATTTACTAACTTATGAGTTGATGATGTTGGCTAGACATTTATAAGCTTGTGGCATTGGTCTTGAATTGTATTTGAAACTATGATATGTATTATGGAAATGGTAAGTTGTGTTTATGTTGATGCGAGCTTACTAAGCATTGTTGCTTACGAAGATTCTTTCCTTTGTTTTATAGATTATCAGAAGCTCGATTTGGTTGGAAGCTCATCGAAGATCTATCACACTATCCAGAAATCTTTTCAGTAATTTTTGAGTATTTTGGCCAAGGATTATAATGGCATGTATAGGGTGTTTTGTAATGATATTTTGATGAATGTGATGTTGGTGCTTTGGCATGTATAAACCTTTGGAAGTTATATTGGTTTGATACCATTTGATGTCTTGACAAATTGTGTCACTTTGGTCACCTTGTTATACATGTTTATAAGGTCCTTTATGGTATTTTTTGAATGGATTGAGAATGGTCAATATGTGGTATGTTTTAGTAAGTGTTGAGCTAGGATATGATGCTTGAAATGTGGTAATTTTGACATGTTTAGGTTGGTGTTGTTTGTATGCAATTGAGGTGCCTTTGAATGACATATTGGTTAGTTGAATTAAGATTTTGAAATTGTATTTTGATGTGTGTTTTTGTGATGTTTAGGTACTTTTAAAGTGTGTTAAAATGGGTTGAAAGGTCATACATGAAATGGTTTTGAAAATGACTTGATTTTAGGTAAATTTGGGTCCACACGGCCTAACGACACGGCTGTGTGAGGCATATGGCCTGGCAACACGACCGTGTATCATCTAATGATTTCCTTAAGGTGCAAGTCAGTGAGTTACACGGCCTAACACATGGCCTGGTGCATGGGCGTGTGGGGCAACTCAGAGAGTTACACGGCCTGGCACACGGGTGTGTGACACAGCCGTATGACCCTACTCAGAGAGTTATACGAGTGAGGACATGGACTAAGACACGACTGTGTGTCCCTAATTTGAAGGTTACACGGCTTGAGACATGGACGTGTGTCTCAACCGTGTGAGGCACACGGCCGTGTGACCTCTGTTTTGCAAATTTTGTATCTTTTTCTTAAACTTTCCAAATTATTTTAAATTGGTCCCAAATTGTTTCTAAGTTATTTTTAGGGCCTTGAATGCTCGATTTAGGGACAATATGCATGTGTATTAATGATTTATGATGTGATTATAATATTGAATGATATAATGTTTAAATGTTTCAGATTGTACAATAATACTCCGTAACCCTAATCCGGTGACGGAGACAGATTAGAGGTATTACACGCATCCTCCTAATTGTGTCTACCCAAGTCATGCCCTTCAAAAGAACTCCCTTTTTTTACTCCTCCCCTATCATCTCACAGCCACACAATATTCATTACGAGAGCTCTTCTAGATTGAGCTCGCAGTGACAAATCCCGGCCCATCTCAACTATTTCAAACCCTAACTCCATTTTAGGTTGGCAAAAAGAACCACTATGCCCTAACTGTCCACAGAAGAAACAAAATAGGGTTAATTATTTATATTTAAAACTGACATAAGAATAATTCCCAAACGAAAACAGAACCTTCTTTTTGCTCTTCAGAGATTGCCTCATATCCAATTGAACCCTTATTTGCAGATGATTTCACATTCCTTTCCCCAGGTTTGAACCATCATACGTTAAAAATTTTCCAAGAAAATCCCCAATTTTCCTTGCCAACGCCTCAAAGAAAAACCCCAAGGGGCAGTTTATGAATTTGTACCCCAAAATTCACAAAGATTAGTGGAAGATGGTTATTAAAAGTCTACGGGGACCCCTTTAGTACCCTCTCTAGATCCATTCTATTGTAAAACCTAAACAAGAATCTTTTTTCCCCCATATCTGAGATTTTATCGGATGCCAAAGATTTGCCATTGTGCTTCTTATCACTAGGAAGTGTATAACACTTGCTGTTAAAAAACACCCTACCAAACATAATTCATCTTCCTCTAAAACCAAATCAGGTTCCTTTTGAGCCTACAAAATTTCCTCTTCTTTGTCATCTAGAGATAATGCAGCCAAAACTCTTTCCATGATTCAAACTACACAGAGCAGACCAACTGACGAGTAAAATAAAATGTAGACCCTTTCACAAACAACACCGTCTAGACCCTTGGAGAACACCACAACATGAACACAAACCTAAAAACAAGAACCTGCTAGAAGCAGTAGACAGAAACATGCTAGGAAAGCAAGACCTTTTACTAGAGTAAAAAAATATATATTTAGAATTTAAAAATATATAATTTGTATATAAAATTCAATGCATATAATTTTTTTAAAAAATATTATTATTATTTTTTGAAAACATAATAAATTTTCAATTATCTTTACAACATAAAAGTTATATAAAATTGAAAATTTGAAAATATATTTTTAATTTACTCAAAAATTTAAAATAACACTATGTTTTTATTTAGAATATAATAATAGTAATTATTTTAAAAAATAACGTAATAATGATTTGACAGTGTTGAAAGACATTTTAATCACGTTTCCGTTTCATTGGATGCTAATTTGGCGGCCAGTTGATGGCATTAGTATGAGATACCAACTTGTTGAATGAAGTCATTACAGGTATAAATGTATCTAAGTAATATATTATACGGTATATCACTGACATATTTGATACCCTCAAAACTTATATTTTATACTTAAATTCAAGACTTTTTAATAAAAATATAAGAAAATAATTTATTCTAATTTATTATTAATATTTTAAATTCTTTTTAAACAATGAATATAAATTGTTATCATATATTAGAAGGTTCTAAATAATTAAGTATGTCTATGTTCTAGGTTCTTTTTTGCTTTTTTGATAATGCAATTTGGTGTTCCATCGAAAATTGTGAGAGCATGTGAATAATCATTAATCACTTGGGAGTCTGGAAACCTAATTTTTAAAACTTTTAGTTTGTAATTAATGATTTTCAATTTTATGAATTTAAATTTTGTTTATATTGGAGAATAAAAAAATATCAAACTGAAAAAATATGATTTTAAATTCAACATTCAATAATTAAAATATGATAAAACATAAAAAATGATATAAACACCATATGAATAATTACATCAAAATTATTAAAAGAATTATATGGATATATTACATTGAAAATAATTGCAACAAAAAAAATAGTATGAGCACATTCACACATGACATTGTATGAGAACTATCAAATGTTCACTACTATTCTTTTAATATGGTAACATCTAGATGTGATCATGGACCGGGCTGGGTTGGACCCAGAAAAAATTTTAGCCCGTATCTTAGGCCCGGCTCTGGCCCGGCCCAAAATATGGGTCTAAGATTTTGTCCAGGCCCGGCCCGGGAAAAAAATATAGCCAAAGGCCTATTTTTTTACTTAAAATTAATTGTTATTAAAATTATATCAAATATCAATTTATATTTTCTTTGTATGTAATGAACAAAAAATAAAATAAGATTGCTTATTTGAAGAACAAACTCAAACATTGACTAATTTTATAACAGTATATTACAAATTTTATAACAGTATATTAAACCAGTATATTACATTAATAATTAAGGTGTAGTATTTATAACAGTATACTAAAACAATTTATTAAAACAGTATATTTATAACAATATATTAAAACATTATATTAAAACAGTATATTTATAACAGTATACTAAAAAAGTATATTAAAACAGTATAATAAACTAGTTATTTAACTACAATAGATCAAACTTATATTTACACTGTTATAACAACAAAGCATGTACTTGGAACCTTCTTTTAATTTTCATGAATAAATAGATCATAGATGAGGAATATCAAAACAACACAAGATCCTTATGGCTCCTATACATATACTATATATTTATATATAGGTACGTATGTACAGTAAGTGCGTATTCAATTAATTAGCTTGGCTGGCGGCACCACACATTAACCCATTATTCAAGTTACTGATGAAATATATATATATCTATATACACCTGCATATACATAATTACTATAATGTAAGTGATGGTCTATAAGCAAATACAATATTAATTAATGGAGCATATTGTGAACATACTATAAAAAAACATAAATATAACAACAATAATTTTAACAAATAACATCTTGCAACTCACTGAATAACCTTTCATGATGGGTAAAATGTGACATGTCGCCAGCAAAGTTAAATTAATTGAAAACATACGTATAAAACTAGCAGGAGCATTGAGTTCATTCACTAAAACACTATCAACAAAAGCACTTCACAACTCATATTTCTATTAAGTTCCTATAGAAGCTTCTAAGTATTGCTCCAAATCAAGAGAAACTTTTTCGGGACAACCACAAAGTATCTCTTATAACCGTTTTACGTTCTTTTAGGGGATTAATCCTTTCGAGGTTCAAATCAACTAAAGAGAAACTTTTCGGTGTAATCACTAGTTATTCCATGACCACTATGCGATCCATGGGTACTAATCTTTTCATGATTTATAATTGTCCCTCCCAACAATATCGTTATCAAAAACCAACAAACAGAAACTTTTATGCATGTATACTTTTAAAAAAAATAATGCAGTATCTATATATTAACTTACCATTGACCTTACCAACCAAGTTGCTACCTTTGGCACTTTCATTTTGGGTCTTATAAGATGAAGCAGTACAATCCTGCAAAGAAGCTTAGTTAGAAAAAAAATTATTATACACATATTTTCCAAATAAAAACAATGTCTCCTTCCATTGATGTTCATTAAAACTCCAACACTGCAGTAAGTCAATATATATATATATAAGCCAATGGTGAAAAGATCAAATTCCTACGAAACCTAAATGATACATAAATGGTTAATTTTTAGTTACTTCACTAGATTGGGGTAATTTCTGTTGCAGCCTTGATATGTTAACACTTGTCGGATCATTAACCTGTATGAAATGAAATTCCATGAGTAAAACAAAACCCTAACATTATTTTCAACAAAAAACAAAACAAAACCCACCTCGGTTTGGATGGTACTATGAAACAAAATTCTTCTGATTTGGTAGAAAAACAACTAACAACATGAAGTCCTTCATCAACAAGAACAACCAACACTCTTGATGAAGACAAATCTTAGTCTTCAACGCCACAACGGAACATGATCTCAATACCTATCAAACATGGTCGGATTATGAAACAATGATGTGAAATTGAAGCAGCAGCTGGTTTGGTTCTTGAACCAACACTTGCTAAGTCAGACACTCTCTTCAGTTCATGTCTTTTAGCATCAAGGTCCTTGACTTTCTTCTCCAAATGTTTTATATAATTCACTGCTTCGTTCATGTGATCCGACATTGACCGCTTTCCCTAAAAATTTTAACTATTCACAAAATGGCAAAACCCCAAGAAATTTAACATAGTCATGAGAAAGAAAAAATAATAAAAAAAACTAACCTTTGATTTTGGAAATGGGTGGAGCCATGGGTTAGGGATTTGTGGAAGAGGGGAAACGGGAAATGGGGGAAATGGGTGGAGCCGTGGTCCATGGACGACCAGAGGTGAATCGGTGGAGGACTGGAGGTGGATTCACTGGATTGGTGCCGGACCGGAGGTGAAGGTTGAGAAAAAAATTTCTTTTCAGTCGGGCAGTAGGGATTTGTGGGGAAATGGGGGGAAATGGCCTGGGGAGTGGGGAAGCAAACTAAAAAGAAATGTTTAAAAAAATAAAAAAATAAATATTATTTTTGGGCTGGGCCCGGGCCAAAAAAATCTTACTCGAGGCCCGGCCCGTTTTCTAAATGAGCCTATTTTTTTACCCAAGCTCATATTTCGGGCCTATATTTTTACCCAAACTTAGCATATTTCGGGCGGGCCGTCAGGTCGGACCGGGCCGCACGGCCCATGATCACCTCTAGTAACATCTAAATATTGTTGATAGATGAATTCTTTATTATAATGGTCTCTTGAAAGTTTGTGTCTAATTTTCAAAAAAGTATTACATAATTTTCAGTTGAGTATTATTTATGTGGTCTATTAGTTCATTTTTTTATAAGCCCAACTTTGTGTATTTTATAGATATTTTTCTTAGTCAATGATTTTGACAATTTGGGAGAAGCTAACCCTACGGAAGAGGAATTACAATTCAATGTTGGATTTTAATGGTTAAGGTGAGTTTTGGTTTAGATTTGTTGAAATCTTCGTGTTTTAAATTATTTTTCTTAAAACTCATCTAGTTTATTTGGATTAGATTTATAGTTTGTCAAATTTCGATGAGATTTTCGTTATATTATTGACGAAAAATGAAAGTTTTCATCAAGATCCTTCAAATGGTAAGTGTGGCATCAATTTCTATTGAGGAAATTAGGAGACTAATTTTTGAAGTTTCTAATTTGTGGGTCTTGGCAGTTTCAAGTAGTTGGCTTTGACACACTAAAAATCTGTCTATATGTGTTCATTTGTTTTGAAATTTAGATGTTTTTTGGTAGTACAAAGTTTTTACTTTCATTTGGTATTACTATCTAGGTCATATGACTCTTGTGCTAAGAAATACGAGGCTCCATAGTAAGTTAGTTGAAACTGTTAACCCAGAAAAATATTTGGGCATATTGTGATGATTTCTTATGTTTTGATTTTCGAAATTTGAGTTTTTGGCAACTGATTTTGACAAAAAAAGTTTCTAAGTTTTTGTAATACATTTAATCTCCTAATTCATGTTTTTACGTTGTCGAAATATCAAATAAACTGTGAGTTTGAACAGCTTCAAGTAAGCCAAACAATCATGAAGTTTAGAATTTAGAATTTTGAAATTTTAGTTTTAAATTGTTTTTTAAAATATTTTTAGTTTAAATACATATTATTTGGTTGGAAACCATACTAATTGAGTTTTATTAATTTATTGAATTTTCTTATATATATGTATGTAGTTTAGTAAATTTATTTTACTTGCATTCAAGGTAAAAAGATGATTTTGTTAAATTGTACAATTGTATCTTAGTTTGTTAAAGGGATTGCCACACAACTAAAATGTATTAGGATTATCACAGAAAACGGTACCTTTTAGGCTTCTAATTTATTGATTGAATTCTAATTTTCAAGTTTAGTTCTTAAATTTAGGCTAGTAGGAGATTTGTGATTGCTCCAGTGTCGATTTAGTTGACCAAGTGACTCGAAATTCCTTTAGTGTTTAATTCCCAAAAAATTAGCTTCAAATGGTCTATGTTATTTATGAAATATATGATATGTTACCATATTTTATGAAAAATTGGGTTAAGCATATTAGTATGGTTTTAAATTTACAATGTTCTCTAAGTATTATATTTTATATACTTAAAATGGATTATGTGATTATTTTTTGAGAAATATGTTATTGGATATTACCCCTTTGATATATGTATGGTAATCAATTATATTTTAGTATAAAGTGTGTTCTAAAAAAACATGCCGTCAATTTATATTTTTGTATAAGAAATATATTTTCTCCTCATATATTATGTTCCAACCTTGCCAATGGGTGTTAAGCATTGGTCATGTCGACATGTATTTTGTGCTTGGAAATCAGTTTCAACCATGCCATTATTGAACTAGATTAATGGTTTTTGACCCATTGCCATTAGGTTGAATTGTGGTTTTTGTTCCAACCCACTGCCCTCGAGTTAAATGTGATTTTTTACTTTTGTTACCAGGGTTAAAGGTGACCATAGCAATGAAAAGGGAGTTAATTTTCATCTATTAGTATATTTAGATTATAAATTCATATAAAAATATTGTCTCTAAGAATTGTTTCTATTGCGAGTGTCAACAATGAAATTTGTTTTATTTAAATAGTTTCGTGTGCGCATCGTTGTAGAATCAATCACAAACACTAAACACGAAATTGTTTAAGTAAAACAAACCTCACTATTAGCACTTGCAATAGAAAAACTCTTAGAGACAATGAAAATAATTTAATAATGTCTCATTTGTAAATTTTAAATAGTAATCAATTTACAGCTCGTTTGGTTGGGAAGAATAGCATCTCAATTCCAAGTCTAATCTTAAGGGAATAATTATTCAGTCATTTGGTTAATTGAATTATCTATTCAGTTGAAAACATATTACAGTCTGATTACGAATGTTCCCGTAATAGCTATTCTTTAACTTTATACCAAAGAATAGCAATTCTGCGTAACAATGAATAGATACAAATTTTATTTTTCAATTTTACACTACATTATTTCAAGCCAAAACAAGAGAAAACCTAATTGAGCTTTTAATTGGTGTTTTTCAACCTCATCTGCAAATGGATTACCAAGCATAAAAAAGAAAAAAAAGGAAAGAGACTTTTTAGGTTTTTTATTCAAGTTAGAAATAAGAGGTTTTTGGTTAAAAACAAAGGGTGTTGAGCTTGAAATTTTGAAAGAAAAGACAACGATAAATAAAAAATTTGAGGGGGGAGATAGAGAGGTGGACCATGAAAATTCATTGAAAGCAACCATTTTTTCTATAGATCTAGGCTTATTGGTAAGCTTTCAGAAAAAAAAATCAAGCCAAAAATAAGAAAGTTATGTTATGAGAAATTTGTCATGAACTTCCAATGATTGTCGACAGTGATGTAAATGGATCTGATAATAGCTTCAACTAAATAGGAGAGTTAACTGTTCTTGAAAGCGTTTTTGTGTAAACTCTTCCGTGAGTTAGGGTTTCTTGAAGTTGTTGGGTCTTCAATTTGTGATCTTAGTCTACATTTTCGTATGATTATTCGAGGGGTCTATCCATTTTTCCTCTGTTGATTTTGTTTTCAGCGTCTATTTGGTGTGATCTCAGTCTAAAAGTAAAATTTTCATCTGTGATCTATTTTATTCTATTCCTTTCAACCAACTACATGAACGTAGAAGATTAGTTAATATTTAGAGAAATAAAACAAAGAAAATGATGAAGAATATAATGGAGAAGAGAAATAAATTTTGTATGGAAGAGAGAAACACATTTTCTAATAAACTTTTCTTTTTATTTCATTCTCTACTTATGCTTCATCACATACTACTCTTTATGTAGGAGTTGTAAGTGACTATTCATCTACATCACTTAAATGCTATAGGAGTTGTGACTATTCATCTACATCACTTAAATGCTATAGGAGTTGTGACTATTCATCTACATCACTTAAATGCTATAAGAGTTATGATTATTCATGCATGTGTGTAACTCTTCATCTTCAAGTCTCTTCATATTTCTAACTCTTCATCTTCAAGTTTCTTCATATTTCTAACTCTTCATAATTTATTTTGTGCGTGATTAATTTAATTATGTGCCAACAATGCCTCCTTTAAATTAAACATGCTTCGAACTCCCAACCTTTCAATATTTTTCTTGAAGACTTGTCCACTGAGCGGCTTTGTGAAGATATCAGCCATCTGATCTTCTATCTTGCAATATTCAACTTGAACATCACCATTATTCACCAGTTCCCTCAAGAAGTGATAACGAATGCGAATGTGTTTTGTCCTTCTATGAAGAACTGGATCCTTTGTGACCGAAATAGTAGAACTATTATCACAAAACAAAATCGTTGACTTGTTCTACTTCTGCTTAAGACTCTCCAAAATTCCACGTAACCAAATCAATTGAAATCCTGCATAAGATACGGCGATATATTCAGCTTCTGTAGTCAAAAGTGCCACAACTGATTGTTTCTTTGAGCTCCATGAAACTCCACCACTACCAAGGTGAAAAACATAACCAGAAGTGCTTCTGCTATCATCAATGTTTCCTGCTAAATCACTATCCGTATAACCAATGAGATCAACTAATGTATTAGCTTTATAGAAAATTCCATAATCAATGGTTCCCTTCACATATCTCAATATTCTCTTGGCAGCCTCCCAATGATTGAAGTAAGGTTTCTTCATGAATCTACTCACCAAGCTAACAACATACACAATGTCAGGCCTTGTTGAAATCAGATACATCAACTTCCCAACCAAACTTCTGAATATGGTGGAATTGACAAGCTTTCCTTCACCATCTTTAGATAACTTCAGACCTGTGATGCATGGAGTAGAGACTGGATTAGCATTTTCCATCTTGAACTTTTTTAGAACTTCCTTTGCGTAGCTCTCTTGTGAAATGAAAATTCCTTTCTCGGATTGATAAACTTCAATGCTAAGAAAATGATGAAGTTCTCCTAAATCTGTCATCTTAAATTCCACCATCATTGAGTGTTGAAATTCTTTCAACATCTTCACATCATTTCCTGTGAAAATAAGATCATAAACGTAGAGACTTACAACCATGAATCTTCCTTGAGAATTACTTTTGATGTAGAGAGTATGCTCATATGGACATTTCTAGAATCCACATTTCTGAAAATAAGAATCGATGCGACTGTACTAAGCTCGGGGTGATTGCTTCAACCCGTACAAAGCTTTCTTAAACTTGTAAACTTTTTTTCTTCTCCTTTTTTGACAAACCCTGGTGGTTGATCAACATAGACTTCTTCTTTGAGAACACCATTCAAAAACACAGATTTTACATCTGTTTGGAACATTTTCCAATTGTTTTGGGCATCAAGAGAAATAAGTAACCGAACTGTCTCAAGTCTTGAAACTGGAGCAAATACTTCTGTAAAATCTTCACCTTCTATTTGCTTGTATCCTTTTGCAACTAGTCTTACCTTGTACTTGTTGATAGAGCCATTTGGATTGATCTTTGTCTTGTACACCCATTTGACTCCAATAGAATTCTTGTGCGGCAGCAAATTTGTGAGCTCCCATGTATCATTTTTTTCAATTCAGCAAATCTCTTTTTTCATGACTTTCCTCCATATTTCTTGTTGATATGTATCATCAAAAGAAATTGGATCTTCTCCTGCAAATAAGGCAAATAATACAACATCATTTTGCACAACTTCATCAATTACATCATATAACTCTTGGATACTTCTCGTTTTTCGGATCGGGCTGGATGAAGAAGAATTTCATGAAGAACTTAGGGAAGTAAGAGGGTTTCCTACTTGAGCATCATCTTCAGCATTCTCAATTACTGCCTTTTCTTCTTCTAGTTCAAAAGGAAAAATTGGCAAATTCTCCTTTTAAACTTCCATATCTTCAAACATGAAATTTTCATCAAACCGAACATCTTGGCTTACCACAATCTTCTTTGTCACCAGATTGAACAACTTGTATGCCTTATTTCTTTCACTATAGCCAATGAAAATGCATTTCTCTGACTTGTCATCCAACTTGCTTCTCATTGCATTTGGAATATGAGAGTAAGCAACACTCCCAAATACTTTTAAGATAACGAACACTAGGCTTTGTACCATACCATGCCTCATGTGGTGTGCAATTCTCCAAGCTTCTTGTCAACGATCTGTTGATAAGATAAACTGCACAAGAAATAGCTTCAGCCCAAAATCTTCTTGATAACATCTTCTTCTTAAGAAGACATCTAGCCATTTCCATAATTGTTATGTTCTTTCTTTCATTCACACCATTTTGCTGAGGTGTATGGCGGACTATCATTTCATGCTGAATGCCATTGTCTTTTTAATATTTCTCAAATTCTTTTGAAAAATATTCGCCTACACAATCTGTCCGCAAGGTGTTAATTTTTAGCCCAGTAAAGTTCTCCATTTCTGCCTTGAAATCTTTGAATCTCTAAAAAGTCTCTGAGTTTTCTTTGACACAATACACCCATAATTTTCTTGAGTAATCATCAATGAAAGAGATAAAGTAATGATTTCCTCCCAAGGATGAAATTGTCATTGGACCACAAAGATCTGAGTGAATAAGTTGCAATGATCTTCTTGCTTTCCATGAAGATTGAGAAGGAAAAGAAATTTTGTGTTGCTTCCCAAGCTGACAAGTTTCACAAACATCATCAAGCCGATCGATCTTTGGTAAACCTCTGACCATCATCTTCCTTGAAAGAATTTCCAAATTTTCATAGTTCAAATGTCCATATCTATCATGCCATAACTTTGTAACTCCTTTATGAGCACCAATAAAGCAAGACATCTTCTGATTTTGAAGGGTGAGAGAGAAAAGATTATTTGATGCTACTCCAACTCTAGCAACAACCTGATTTTTCCTTGACAAGTTTCAAGCCATGTCACAGAAATGAATATCATACCCCTTCTTCAAGAGATGCCCAACGCTAAGCAGATTATTTTAAGACCAGGAACAAAATAAAATTCAGACATTTTCTCAACCCTTCCTTGTTTTGTTTTGAACTCCAACTCATCAACACCACTAACTTTGTAAGCTTTGCCATCTCCTACTTTTACTTCTCCATAATCAGATTCAAATAACTTCGGAGAATAATTTTTTGTTACCTGACATATGCTTGCTAGCACCACTGTCTATGTACCAGACATCATCAATCTCTCCATCATGAGACACGAGCAACAAAGTTTTTTGCTTTTCCTCTTGATCATTTTGGACTATATTAGCTCCATCTCTCTTCTTTCTTGTACCAACATTCACTTGCCAAATGACCAGGTTTGTAACAATGATAACATTCAAAATAGCCATGACCTCTTCCTCTTTGATTTCCTTGTCCACGTCCTCTTTGTGAACATCTAAAATTCTAATTTTGGTTGGCTTCTTTCCATCCATTCTCCATGCTTGCATCTTCACCTCTTCCATGAGCATTTGAGCCTCTTCCTTTAAAGTTTTTTCCTCTTCCACGACCATGATCTCTGCCTCTTTGATTTTTAAAATCTTCATTCTTCTCATTTAGAGACAACTTTGACTAGAGTGCTTGACCTCTACTTCCTTCTTCTTCTTGTTTAATCTTTTTCATGGGCTTGCAACAAGCCTGTGAGGTCATCAATGGTCATGGTACTCAAATCCTTTGATTCTGCAATGACTACCACAATTTAGTCAAATCTGGAATCTAAAGAACGGAGGATTTTCTCAACAACACGAATATCATCCATAGTTTCACCATTTCTTTTTAATTGGTTGACTATGGACAAAACCGATGAATAGTAATTAGAAACAGATTCTGACTCTATTTTTTACAATCTTTCAAACTCCTCTCGAAGAGTTTGCAACTGAACTCTTTTCACCTTTTCATCTCCTTTGAATGAATTATGTAAAATCTCCCATGCTTGTTTTATCGAGGTGGCACAAGTGATTTTTTCCCAAGCTACTTCATATGATTGAACTCCTTGACATATCCAAAATAAGGCTTGCTGATTTTTCTTCATTGATTTCCTTAGACTCTCTTTTTGAGCTTGTGTTAATCCTTCCTCCTCTTCAGCCTCAACTTCATTATAACATTTTTTAACAACCTCTCATTCTTCTAGATATCCAAGAAGAGCCTTCATTTGGATACTCCATTTGCCATAAATTTTTTTGGTTAATTGAGAAACGGAAGAAAGAGGAATAAAATTGTTCATTTCGATCGAACTTGGCTCTGATACCAATTTGTAGAAGATTAATTAATATTTGGAGAAATAAAGCAAATAAAATGATAAAGAATATAATGGAGAAGAGAAATAAATTTTGTATGGAAGAGAGAAACACCCTTTCTATTACAATACTTATTCAATTCCATCCAACAAACTATTGTTATGTTTATTCAATTTCATTACAATCCTATTCCATTTCCACAGAATGACTATTCCATTACAGCTCTATTCTATTCCAGTGAATCAAACGTGCCGTTAGTATTATGAATGAATGCATGAGAATATTCTCTAGCAAAAGTTGTCTTAAGATTTTAATAAGCCAAAAAAAGCTTAACTTTAATAGAATTTGAGTTGCATGGAGGAAGAAGTGGCAACTCTTTTTGCACTTATTAACTCAAGAAACCTAAAACAATGGAAAACAACTTGAATTTTTCGTTCAAAGTGTTCCTTATGTGCTAAAATCAAAAAATTTAAATTAGAGTCTCTTTATATAATAAATATAAGATCTAGAAATTTTGGAAACAAAATTCAACCCACAAAATATTTTTTTTGATTTTTTCTCTTTTTCTACATTTTCACATTTTTCTTTCTACTTTTCGTGAGAAATATTTTTTTTCAATGTACCATAGTTCCAAGAAATAGTATACAAAATTTTAAATAGTTTCGAATTTGTTTACCCACCGAAAATGATGTTTTTCTGAAAAGTTTCAGAGTAAAATAATTTTTTTAGATGTTTAAGTAAATTGATGAAAGCAGTTTATTTAACATAAAGAAGCAACTCAAAAATCCAAATTCAAGTTGTTGGGCATGAGAAGAATCGAACCAAATTCTAGAAAAGAAGAAGCAAACCCATTAGAAACAATGAAAATAAATAGAAAAACAAACCATAAAATCAAGAAAGATAAAATTAGGGTGAGATGGGAAAAAAATTGATGGAATGTGAAAGTCGATGTCCTATGAAATCTTTTGAAAAAAAAAAACTTTAACAAGCTTCACAAATAGTTCTAACCAACTCCTTAAGGCCAAACCCAAGAGTGCTTCCTACGACTTGAAGAAGAAAACCAAGGAAAAAAAAACTACTCTTAAAATACACAAGAAAGATATCTAATGAAGAGGCCTTTACATAAGCTACTTAGTTACATCAAAATAAAACTATTAAATATAATGAAACTCTAATTAATCTAAACAAGAAAGTTTAGTTAATAAGAAGTAGTTAGAGTGGAACTAAACTTTCTTGTTGACTAAGATACATAAAACTCCTAACCAATTGAAAATATTTAAAAATATCCTAAAATTTGAAATAAATAAATAATAAAAATATAAAACCTAATAAATATAATATTTGACACATATATAATCAAAATTAAGCCCTAAAATCGAACCCAATATGATTTAAACTCGAATTAAAGCCCGAAACTTGTAATTTGCTGTTCGTTAAAAAATTTTATCTTCACTAAAATGGCCATAACTTGAGCTCTCAGACCCAAAATTGATTCATTCAAAGTGCGTTTCGAAGCTAAAAGTTAGATCTATGAATGGTATGAACACATCTTAACCCAAAAATGTTTGGATCACATCTAAAAAGTCGTTGTAAGTCGACTAATATTCTAAACTTGAAAATTGGTAGCTTTGGTGAATTGAATTTAATAAATTTCACCCAATTCGTGCATATATAACTAAGATATGTATGCAATTAGAAAAAGGGACAAGCAAAGTTAACTAGTCAAGCATTTAAGCCGAGTACAAAATCATAGTCATCCAAATTGATTACCTTAGTTTTACCTGACCTTCCAATCTCCAATTCGTAGCTCAACTCCTTGTGTCACACCCACAGTTGGGATCTCATTAGAGTTAATAGTCTTTTTCAATCCAGTTATCTTATTAACCTTGTGACCGAGTTTATTGATAGCTTCCTTGGATATGCCTAAGAGCTTGTATATCCCTCCTATGGCCTTCCACTTCATCATGCCAAGTATCAAGGTCTTGTTGAGGAAAAGTTGCTTGTTGCTTGTTGCTAGTATTTTGGATTCCTTTTTCCATTATTGTCTTTAAACGTTAATGGAAGGCGTTATAATATCTTAGTTGTTGACATGGATATTGTTGGTATTGGTTATCATATGGGTCAATGTAAGGGTTATAAGGGTGCATTTCCGCTTGAGATCGGTTATGCTGACAAATTTGGAATGCTTAGGTGGTGGAAATGTTGATGGTATCTTGGTTTTCGGGATCACCAAGATGAGTCATTTAGTCCACCCTCACCACACAAAATTGTTGAGACAAAGAGGATAATGTGGGTGGAGATGATTGTTCACATGGTAGCAAGGGACTGTGTGAAGACTCGAGCTAATTCTGGATGGTTGGGTAGAATTTTTGGTATATTAGAAGAGTCTTACCTTTCATAGAATGGAGTGTGATATTTATAGTAAAGGTTTGCCTACTAACCACTATTAACCCTTAACATGTGTCTAAGAAGGTCTTGTCTAAGTTGGTAAATTAGGAGCAAGTTAGCCCTCTAGCCAAACGAAAGTTGGATTAATAGGTCTAACGACTAGACAACGATTGGACTTGATTAGACTTGATGGGGCTCCCCGTGTTAACCATGCAGGAAGGAGACTTGACCATTTGACTTGACGAGGTCCAAGGGTTAGGCTCTACTTGTTGAGGATGCCATAAAGTTGGTGAGGTCCATGATCTTGTGAGGCGTAGTGTTGGGTGCAACAAAACTTCATGTTCAAAGAGAGATATAAACACGTTACATGATTACATGACAGGAACACAACATGAAAAGAATGACTACAATAATAAAATACCACCAACATAGCACAATGCGTAAAAAAAAATATCATCACAACACGAATACACACATGTCAAAATCTGTACGTTAGCTATTTGTTGTGAAAAAGGCTAGCATTACTGTAGTTACAGGCAAATACAAGTTCTACAACCAAAATTGTTTAATCGTTGAAGTGAAGGCACAAACAAAGGTTTTATGCTTGGCTAACGTAAGTGTTCGTTCCAATGCAAGTTCAAGGAACCAATGAAAACAAACTACCTAAGCGCCAATATTGAAGACATATAGATTGTCTTGATTCCAAGTTGTTCTCAAATTTACAAGATAAAACTCATTAGGTGATAATTGACAATAAATCATTGGGTCCGATTTTGAATATCAAGCTTACGTTAACCACAAACTTGTTGCAGTTTAAAAGAGCTCAATGGGCCACCTTTTAATGAACTCTATAAGCAATGTCCAAAACGCGAGAGCCTTTCTACCTCTTAGAACCCCAATTTGTTCTTTTCGAAAATGCCCATTTTGTTCTTTCTATTGGTGTGCTAAAGATGGAAAAACGAAAATGTAATTTTCCTTTAATCTATTACTTATTACTTGGTAGAGTTGAAAAATAAAATAAAATAAAATAAAATATTTGAAAATCTCATGTGATGGTTTGATGGTTAAGGGTGTTCATTTCCTCAAGTGTAGTTTGGATTCGAGTTGCGTTAGTCGTGTTTGTTGTTCGGGTTCTATTTTGTTATTGTAATTCATCGAATTTTTTTTTTGAAAAATGTATAATTTTGAACTAGCATAATATCTCTTACATTTCTTTTCTCTCATCATTACAATTTGAAAGAATTAATTTTTATGGATTAAGATAAAAAAATCATCCTCTCTTATCTTATTTCTTTTTAAATTTCCATCCTTCCAACGGAACATAGAGATGTAAATAAATAAAAAAAAGAAAATCCAACTTTTCATGTTTTGCTCCAACTTTTAATCTTCAATTCGGTCTATCCAAGAAAGTCTAAAACTTTAAACGAAGAAAGGGAAAATAAGTAAACTTGAAAAGGTACGTATCCCCATTTCATGCATCAAACTGCGCCATCACATGATTAATTCTCTATTTACATATAGTCAAAAGTATACTTTATTTTGAAATTCGAGTAATCCAAAGTTTTCTTCTTTGAAATGAAGAAATGTGAAAGTAATCAACCAAGAGTTTCATGAAGTTTTAAGAAATAAATTCAAAATAAAATATTCTCAGATAATAGATTTCAACATATTCGAACTCATGTTCTCCTGTATTACTAATAATATTAATGTCAATTAAATTAATACTGAATAAAGTAATATATTCACTAGTTCGATTACAAAGAGATTTAAAATATGATTAACCCTTTGAAGAAGGAAAATATGATTATCCATCATATATGCGCTAAATCCGTGTCAAATACTTAATTAAGGCCGCTAAATATACGTCAAGAAGCATATTTAGTCTTTAACTCCTAATCACATGCTCTACTAATTGCTGCATATTTATCTTTATTATATTTACTGATAATGATATTTATTAATATTTTTTACTTGCAATTGCCAACTGCCAAGGCTCAACAGCACGAATATTTTTTTTAAAAAAAGGCAATTTTTTTGAGTGAAGAAATTGGTTCCGAAGTCGACAAAATGTTAATTGTTCTTATGCAATGCATGTGAACTCTGAGGCCTATTTTATTCTTTGAAACATGGTGTCTAATTACTTCTTTGTTCTACAAATAAAAATAATAATGATGAAATCAAATACAATTTAATATAATTAAATTTGTGACTATTCTTTTTAATAATATTAAATTTAATATTCGAATCTATGTTATTTCATTGGGATTTTAACGTGTCTTACCGTTACACGGGATACAACTCTAAATAATACTTATATATGTAGTCAATATTTATCTTTCCTAAATTATTGCCCTAATCTTGGGTGGATTTACTGAAAAGATTCAAAATTTATTTCCACCACACATTCATGTTTCCTGAAGTCCACTTTAAACTATTTCTTCCTTAAGCTATATTCCCTATATAAACCCTAAACCATCAGCATTGTACATAAAAAGAAAGAAGGAAAAAAAAAAACAAAAGCATTAAAACATAGAATGAAGGTGTGGTTCACCAAACTTTCCTCAGCTATATGCTTCATGACCCTATGTTTATCTCACTTCTCAGAAGCTCAAAATTCTCCTCAAGACTTTGTGAATGCTCATAACGTGATCCGTGCTGCGGTTGGAGTTGGCCCTCTTGTTTGGAACCGAACTGTGGCTTCTTATGCTCAAAAGTACGCCGATAAAAGGATGAAGGACTGCGAGATGGAGCATTCATACGGACCTTATGGTGAAAACCTTGCTGAAGGCTATGGCAACTTGGATGGTGTTGATGCTGTCAAAATGTGGGCTAGTGAAAAGCCTGATTATGATCACAGTTCCAACAGCTGCGTTAGTAGTGGTGATGATTGCTTACACTATACTCAAATTGTTTGGAGCAAGTCGGTTCATCTTGGGTGCGGTAGAGCTAAGTGTGCCAATGGTTGGGTTTTTGTCATTTGCAGCTATGATCCAGTTGGAAATGTTGAGGGTGAACGCCCTTATTAATTACCACCATTGTTCTGCTTCTTTCCCTCCTTTAATCTACGCTGTGTCTAATTTCCTTATAAGTTATAGAGAAAAAGGAATTATATATGAATGTCGTAACTGTTGTCTTATCCAGACTATATAATTCATGTGAACTTTGATATCTTTGTTTAATGATTTCTCTCTCTCTCTCTCTCTATATATATATATATCTATATATATATAAATACATTTCAACCTTTTTATGTTTTTATATTTTTTATTTTTACTTTACCTTTTAAACTCCTAACATAATTGAGCGATGTTTTCAAAAAAAAATCCAGACATAAAAATTTGGAACACTCAACAAATAAGTGTTTAATATCCGATCAGCAGTTTAATACAAGTAAGAAATTGGGTCATAAGAGAATTTTAAAATGAAACAACGAGAATCAAAATTATCTAAACTATTAGATCAAAATAAATAGTTTTAGATCTTAAATTTTATATGTATCTTTAACATAAACAAGAAATAGAGAAAATAATCTTTGATTCATAACATTTGAGGTACAATGAGTGTGCTTTTATACACATATTACAATAACAAGGGAATAGCTAATTAGTAGAAGATAACTAACTAACAGAAGAATGAACTAATTAACTGGAAGTAGTTAATCTGTTTAAGTAGCTACTGCTGATATTCTCTTTGAGTTTCCTTGCTGAAAAGCTTCAAAAGAAGCAACATTCAGCCTATGGGGAAATCGAGAAAAGGCATCGATGGTTAGTGGCTTTGTCAGCACATCAACCACCTGATTTTCCCAGGTACATGATTTACCTTAAGCTTCCCACTTAATACCTTATCTCAAATAAAATGTAAATCAAGCTCCACATGCTTGACCCGGGCACGCATTACTGGATTTGCAGCTAGTGAGACGGTGCTCGAGTTATCACACCAAATAACTGGAACACGTTGTAATGGTACCCCTATTTCATCAAGTAACGATTGAAACCATGTAACCTTTGTAGTGACATTTGCCAAACTCCTGTACTCAGCCTTTGTTGTTGATTGAGAAACAACCCTTTATCTTTTTGATGACCAGCCAACCAAGTTGTTACCAAGATAGACATAGAACCCAGACATTGACTTTGGATCTTCAAGAGAACTCGTCCAATCAGCCTCAGAGAACCCTATCAAAATGACCATTAATGGTTGAAATACCAATCCATGATGCAGTGTCCCTCGTATATACCTCAGAATTCGTTTAACTATTGTCCAGTGCACACCATGTGGCAAGTGTATGTATTGACTCACCTTATTAACAATAAAAGATATGTCTGGTCTCGTCAAACATAGGTATTGAAACCCTCCAATTATCTGTCGATATTGGGTGCCATCTTGAAGTGGTGAACCAACTAGAGAAGATAATGTAGGTGAGCTTACCATAGGCATGGCCACTGGCTTTGCCGTGTCTAATAGATCTCGTGCATACTTGTGTTGAGAAATATGTACATTATCACCGTGTCGTGTTACTTCTAGACTGAGAAAATAACTAAGATCTCCAAGGTCCTTTAGTGAAAACTAATTATGCAAAAACTGAATGACTACTTCGATGTCTGTGTTGGAATCTCCTGTGAAAATGATATCGTCCACATATACGAGTAAAAACACATTGTTACCAGAAGGGGTCTTTTTAAAAAATAAAGATCGAGGAATCTACTTTGGATGACTGGAAATGTAACTGTCGAATTAAGAAGTCATGGAGCTTCTGGAACCAAGCTCTAAGAGCTTGTTTAAGGCCGTAGAGTACCTTCTTGAGTTTGGAAGCCATTAAGTAACCTTTTCATCAACAGCTTCGAGGATGAAGTCGCCATTTGTTGGATACAACCAAACCTAGGATTGTTCGAACATTGTTTGCTTTCATCATTGGACTAAAAGTTTCATTATAGTCCATACCTGCAGCTTGTGAGAAACCTTGAGCTATAAGACATACCTTGTTTTGAGCCACACTACCATCTGAATTATTCTTGTTCTTGAAAATCCATTTACACCTGACGAGTGACCTGTCAGAAAGAGGAGACACTAAGTCCCATGTGTCATGACAAGCCAAGGCATGCAATTAATCATACATTGCATTCTACCAGGATGGAATCCTCATGGCTTCATGGAGGGTTCAATTGGGCTAATGGTGGTAGTCACAGTGTATGACTTCAAATTAAATATGTAAGCCTTGCTCCTGGTAACCATAGGATAAATGTTGCCAGGAGGAGGGCTTGAAGAAGCCGAGCTCAAGGGACTTTCATTGCGAGATAATAAAGGTTGCAATGAGGGTTGACTAGTAGCACACATGTCTAAAGGGATTACTGATGATGGTGGGACAACTGACACTGTAGGAGACTTCAACATTATGACAGGTAGTGAGGAGACTAGTGCTTCATTAGTTGAAAAAAGCAAAAGACTGTGTGGAAAGGTTACATTGCTGTGTGAGAGTCTGAGGCCGTTTGACATTTGAAATTCCTTCCTATAAGGGAGACATGACCATGTGGCAAGTCGTATAGGGGGTCCTAGGTCGTATGAGAAGCGAATACCTAGATTTTTAAGGGGGAAACATGGTTGTTTGTGAGACTGTACAATACACATAGGCGACTTACACGCCCATGTGGTAGGCCGTGTGGTTTGGGTTTTTTTCAATTATTACGATTTTCTCATAAAAGAACACACACCTAACTTGCGAGGTCTCATACAATGATCCTCACGTCTAAATTTGATCTGGGTGACCTACAACGAGTCTTTTGATTGATAAAAATACAAGAATTAATATAATTTCAAGATTTACAGGATTTTAGCAAGATTTTCAGGAAAACTCGAAAAAGATTTGAAATCAATTTAAAAGATTATCAAGAACAATGCTATTTCAGAATCCTAGGATTTTATAAAATTAGAAATGAGGATGCTTACTGATTTTGGCTTGTTAGAATGAAAATTGACGGCGTTTCTCTAAATTAATATGAAGAACGGTTCGAACGGGTCTTAGTTTCAACTTGGGATCAAAATAAAATTCGAGCAAATGAGAGATTTTTTTTACAAAAGGAAAGATGAAGAAAGAATATGAAAGAAATAGGGGAAAATTCCAATTAGGGTTGAATATGAAGTAGAAACCCTTATATGATTAGGAAAGGGATTTAATAGTTGAAGTCACAAGAATTCAAGGGTTGTTTTGGAAATTTGCCCTTATTGTTGAAATTAAAGGAAAAATAAAAAAAGGGGTGTCAAAACCTTTTGGAAATCGGCTTTTTATTTTAAAAAGAACTAAAATGGAGTCGCCATCGATTCTTTTTATTAGGTGTAATCGGATCACCTCAAATTTTAACCATCTAAATAAAAGGTTAGATTTTTCTAAAACGATAATTTTTAGCCTACAAAATCCAAGAATGTGGGTTCAGGAGTCGGTTACGTATGAGGAAGGATTAGCATCCTCATAACGCCCAAAATTGGTATCTCGTTGGTTAGATAATGTTTTGACGTCGAAAATTAAAAATTTGAAGCAAATTTAAAATACGATCCCTCTTTGCATGATATTAAATAATGCTTAACTAAATTGATTTTCACGAAAAGAGCTTATTTCAAGTTAATCAAGAAGAAAAGATCATGCCCCGTAAGTTAGGACACGATGCCTTAAATCCTCGAATACAAGAAAAATCGCCATTTAATCATTACTTAAATATCATTTTTTATATTTTAAAATAGATATTCAACTATTTCGGTTTTAGAAAGAGGCCAAACTCCGTAAGTTAGGAGCACGACTCCTCTAATTCCGAAAATGATGAACATTGCCTTGGTTTTTTTTTTAATATTTCCTATTCATATGGTAAAACGAATGCAACCTTTTAACGTATGCTTTTTAATTTATCTAGGCCTAGTAATAAAATGGACAAATATGTTTTAACGCGATACACAACACGGATGTTAGCAAAATAAAGTAACATAGTAATGGGTAAAAATGAAATGATGATATTAAAATGATAAGTAAGTAGATAAATGAACAAATAAATAAATCAATAAAATAAAAATAAAAATAAAAATACTATGCTAGTGAGTAATAATAATACAAATATAATGATAGTGAAAAATAATAATTTATAGTAATAATAGCGATAATCATATTATAATTCCTATAATAATAATAATAATAATAATAATAATAATAATAATAATAATTGTAATTGTAATACCCAATTTTAGCCCGGGCTCACATATGGAAACATAATCTTCGAGGATATGTAATCTTAGATATGATATGCAATCTTAGATATGATATGTAATCTTAGAAGATATGATTTTGTAATCTTAGAGATTTAATTTGTAGATACCCTTTAATCTCAGCCGTTGATGTAATTGATCTGTACCGTTAGATTTGGGGAGGCTCAACTATAAATAGAGGCCTCTCCCTTCATTGTAAAAGGGAGGAGGATGGAGGAGGAATAAAAAAGAGAACGATTGGCAGTTTTTTTTAAAGGTGGCTTACTATTTTTTTTTCTTTCGATTTTTTTTATTTACGATTTTAAAAAAGGGAGAAGGTGATACCACTGCGAATTTTATTTATTTATTTTTATTTAGCCCCTCCGCCTTTTAATGTTTTTGTAATTAAGTTTTTTTTTATTTTTTAATTTACCATTTTATTTATTTTTATTTCAATTTGGTCTAATTTGAACGACGTCGTTTAGAGGAGAAGGGACAATTTCCTTTCCAGCCCCTCTGCATTCTTTGCGCGTTCAATATGGTCCTTGAGACTTCAATTATTTGCGAATTTGCCCTAGCTTTCTTATCACATTTTAAAATTAGCCATTTTTTTAGAATTAATTAGTTTCAAAATATTTTTTTCCTTTTTTTTAGTTTATATATGTAATTATTATTTTTATGATTTATATATTTATTACCTTATATATATGTACCTATATATATATTATACTTTCTATACATATTTTATAATTTCTATATATATATAATCATTATCTTTATGATCTATATATTTATTAACTTATATATATATGTACGTATATATGTATTATACTTTCTATCCATATTTTATAATTTCTATATGTATATTTTTCTTTATTCTCCTGAATGTATTATATATATAAATATATTTTTTATATAAATTTTATTTTATTTTTTTCATAATTTCAATGTATATATTATGTACTTTGTTTTCTTTATTTTTTTTATATGTTTGTTGGTGTATGTTTTCATATTTTTTTTATTTTGCTCATTTATTTGATACTTTGCAAGTCATTATTTTTTTTAAATTTTGTTTATTTATTTGTCTATCTTATTTCTATATAATTGTCGTATTTATTATTGTTATTTGTTATTGCGACATTTATACACGCATTCAATATAACATTACATTTTTTTTACTCGATTTTAAAATTTTCAAAATTGAGATAATGCTTGTATTTAGGATTTTCAAGGAAATTGAGCCCTAACGTATTGAGTTTCGATTTTCTTCGTTAAATCTAATAATCGAACATTTCTCTTTAATCAAAAAATAAGAACTCATTATTGGGAATTCAACACGTTGTGTCCTAATGTATTGGATGTGACGCATTGATTTCTCGAAATGATGATTTTTTCTAAAAAATAATAAAGGAAATATTCCGAGTTTGGGATTTTAAAGGAATTGTGCCCTAACGTATTGGGCCGCGATTTCTTAAATCTTGAATAAATGGATATTCTTTTAAATTTTTTTATTGCACTAGTATTTTGCCCTAATTCATTTTTGGGGAAAATTAGAATGTTGTGCCCTAACGTATTGGGTGTGATATTTTCTTTCTCTGAAATGATAAGGGTCTTAATACGTAACGTTTTTAAGTTTTGCTAAGGATTACATTCTTTTAAATTTTCGACATTAAGACAGTAATTAATTAACTATGTGCCAATTTTTGGGCGTAATGAGGGTGCTAATCCTTCCTCATACGTAACCGACTCCCGAATCCATTTTTCTAAAACTCGTAGACCAAAGCTATTTTTTAGGTGATCCAATCACACCTCAATAAAAGATTGGTGGTGACTCCCATTTATTTTGTTTTTTTAAAGTCAACAACTAATTTTTTTGTTTTCAAAAAAATGGTTTCGACAGCTTGGCGACTCCACTGGGGAATTTTTTTAAGAGAGTCGAGCCACAAAGTTAATTAACTTTTGTCTTAAGGTCAAGAAAATATTTTTAAAAAAAAACTCATAACATCCTTTTGCATTCATTATCTTCTTGTTTAAATATTGTTTGCATTATGCATTTCATGAGTTGAACAATTTTACCCTTTTAAGTGAGAGTGAGAAGCTATGCCTTCGTGAGATTTTTACATCTGTGTAGGGTAGTGGATTGCTTCCGGGATACATCCGCACCTATGTCTTCGTGAGATTTTCATCTCCGTGCAGCCATAGGGAAATGTATTCCCCTGAACTGAACTCGATCCATATGAGCCTATAATGGGTGAGGATTGAGGAATATGCTGGTTCGGGTACCTTTACTTTAGAACCAAACCGCATATAATGAACCTTAGGAGCTTACCTTAGGTAGAACCGCACTAAACCCTGGTAGATATCCGAATAGATATTTTACTATTTCTTGATTATTTTCTATGTTTATATATGTTATTGACCTTTTGTGTTTTTATTTTGATTGCATGACATGGCATTTCATTTCATCATAAAAGGAGGTGTTGATTCACGTTCAGTTGCTAAATAGAGAGCTTGTCATAAGAAAATGGGTTTCTTGATAAAGTGGATGACAATATGGTTGTCCAAATATGGTCCAAAAACACGTGATAAGAGAAGGATGATAATTTAATGGAGGACTACACGACTATGGCTCCGTTACCTAAGGATTCAAGATGACAAAGATTATTCGAGAGCCACTGAACTTTCTTAAAGAGAAGCCAACGAGCATCACGAGGATGAGTGAGCAATGAATTATGGCTCGAATCGAGCAAAAAGGAGATAGAAGAGACGTCCTTTTTGAAAAGTTCGTGAGATTTATCTTAACGCTCGAATGAAGAAGAGGATTGAATGTCTTCGCCTATGAGGGCAAGGCCGTATAAATATTCATTTTATGTAAAGAGATTTATTTTCTAGTAAAGTTCTCTAAATGGAATTGAATCAGAATCAACGTCTCTTTATGCATTCATTTCATGCATTCGCATTACATGATATCATAGCATTAAAGTCCACTAAAAGATCCTAATTAATTTAAATCACTCCTCAGTTAATCTGGAAACGAACCAACTTACCAACACCCTTACGGTATCCAAGAAAAGATTAGAGAAATGGAACAAAAGTTGGAAAAATTAGAGCGAATGCAGATACAGATGCAGGAACAACTGACCAAATTTCAGCAGGAAATGAGAGATCAAGTACTAGAATTACAGAAAATTATGATGAACCAGTTTAACTGATTGCTAGCTGGAGAGTTAGAAGAGGTGGAAAAACCGGTGGTCCACATTGGGGTTGATAATGAGGATTTTCTAGGTGGTACTCCGATAAATGTCCAGGTCCAGCTAGATGGGCGTCCACAAGGGGCATTCTTAGCTGTCAGATCCCAACATTATCAAACAGGTACATCAACACCAGTGAATTGCTCGACAGGCCTAGGATCCAATTTTCCTGTTACTCTTGTTAAACCAACAGAAATGCAATAGTCGAGGGTGGAGTACCTAGATACTACAAAGGCCCTAAGGAAAAAGGGGAATGAATGGGATAATGCAGGCAAATATAATAAGGGCCACTCAAAACCAATCATTGTGGGCCTGCTAAAGACAGAAACCACCAGACATCAGAGCCCTTCAAAGCACGTATCTGGTGGGAAACCAGGTACTGAGAAGCTTCAGTTCACACCAATTCCGATGGAGTATAAGGAGCTATATCAAAGCTTATTCGATGCGCACATTGTTGCACCTTTCTACTCAAAACCCCTACAACCTCTGTATCCTAAATGGTATGATACAAACACGCAATGTGATTATCATGCTGGAATTATGGGGCACTTAGTAGAGAATTGCATTGCCTTCAAAAAGCTAGTTGAAAGACTCATCAATATAGGCGTTGTCAAATTTGATGGTTCATCCAGTGCAGAAAATTTGCTACCCAATCACATCGATGATGGGGTGAATACAATGTATGAAGAAGGATTAGGAAGCGTTCACATCATTGCCGTGCATGAAGACAACTGAAAAGGGTCCTTGTTAGATATTCGCCCTTATCAACTTGGAGGTGTTCTAAATAATTGGACTGCGAAAGAAATCCCTATAGTTTTTAGAGCTTATTTAGAGTATTACTCAGAACACTTGTTGCTTTTAGCCTAGAAACAATGAGAACTTTTTGTGAAATAGGCTAATGTCTGAATGTTATTATTTTAATGAAAAATATCTTTACATTTTGAGCAAATATTCTTCCATTCTTTTCATGTGAATAATTATTCTTTCATTCTTTTGGAGAGTTTCTTCCAAATCACTCTGTCATTTCATCCATAATTATATTGTACAAATATTTATTCGTAAATTCATACATCCTTTGTATATTATTTTGCACTTACTATGAGTCCCCAGATATCAATGACATGAGTGACACTATTATAGACTGAGAATCTCCTTTTGAGCGAGATATGTGTTTAGAGGGATCTCATAACTTTGAAGATGACATAGATTGTAGCCTATTTCTGAACTTGCTAAGGATGGTAGAACAAGTCAAGAAACGGATTTTACCCTACAAAAAATCATTGGGATACCTTATTTCTCCTTATATGGGGATTGAAAGTCATTTGGTCGATATCGCCAAAAGAGTCTGACGATCATCGATTCATCTTTGGGATCGTCAATGGGTGGAAGCTGATTTATATGCCAATGGAACACCAAAAGGATCATATTTGACAGCATAATATCAAAAGTTTGCACTCTGTTCACGATTAATGTCGTATCTCAAAAAAAATACTGCCGGGGCAATACCTTTCTCTTGGGCCCATTGCGATTTTGCCTATTGAAGACAAGATTATTTCTCTCTAAGTTTTTGACCTAGTTCTGATTGAAGAGGAATGTTCAAAGTTATTCATGGTCAAATGTGCCAAAAGCAAATGATGTGAGCTCACAAAAAGGGTCCACCCTAGAAAATTCTTTGAGAGGGACCTGGTATTGAAGAAGATCCTTCGCATACAAAAAGAACTTCATCCCAAGCTGGGAAAAACCATATGGGGAAGGCCTTATCTGGAAAAGTGTTGATTTTGATCATAAGGGATAACAAGGACTTGCCTAATCCTAGGAGTTCAGATTCAAAAAAAAGTCAAAATCAAAATAAAAAATGAAAGTGATAAAAAAAAGAAAAAGAAAAAAAAAAGAAAAGAAAAGAAAAAGGAGAGGCCAAGGTGAAAACCCGCAAAGGGCACCTTGAGACCAAAAGGGATTTGAGTTGAAAACCCGAAAAGGACGGCTCAAATATTTGATCAGAATGGGGCATGAGGTAATCAGAGTAGTTCAAATTTTGATTAAATTGGGGCATATGATGATCTTCCTATACTTGAATTAACAAGAAAGGGTAGGCGACGTCTTGAAGCATCGACAAAGCACTGTAGATCTCCTAAACACATGTCAAATTCAGAATGGTCTTCAGAAAGTTTGTACAGTGAAGCTCAAGCTGCGATATCTAGGGCACCCAATTTATTTTGTTGTTCTTGGAATATTTTATTCTTTTCCAAAATACACATTTCCAACCAATTTCTTTGTTATCCTTCTTTACTATTATTGATAATTTATTCCTTTTGAGCTATGCTCAGAATTAATTTTATTCTTAACCATTGTTATGACCTTTTTGCAAGCATGTTACATTTGAATAATGATTAATGGACTAATAAAACTTTCACAAGAGAAGTTTTGCGTATTACTCTAGATTTTTCTAAATAATACAGGAGCATGAAATAGGACTATTGTTTAGAACGCACCAAGTTTAAAGGTTGAAAATTTGAAAAGGAAGAGTCTAAATAAGGAATTTCTCTTTGGATTTTGTTGTCAAAAAGCTTTGATTGAGCAACATAACGAGATGTCGTGTCGATGATAGAACTTAAATAAACAAGCAAGTAATGATTACCAGACAATAGGAAGAGGTTACCTCAGAGAATAGAGCCTTCATTTGCGCATGAGCCTTTGGTACGATACCCTGGGAATGGTGTAAGAGACCAAAAAAATTTAGATCCTGTATCCTTGAATTGTGATAGAAGAGGATTGAAGAAGCCATATACCCTTGGATTACAGTGGGAGAACGATGATATGAATTTTTGCACCCTGATGGATTAAACTTTGAGGTTTACCAAGGGGCCAACCTGGCTAAATGTTTCTTCAGAAAAGCCAGTCAAGCAAGAAGGTGTTGTAGCACGTCAGTTACAAAACCATAATAAACTTCGAGCAATGACAACCTAAGCGAGATCATTCTCGGAAAATTAAAATTTTGCATTCATGTAAACACCTTTGGCACATGTCTAGTTAGGAGCATTTGATGCATTTTGATTATGTCATCCTAATCATTAGGCATAATTAGATTCATTATACAGGTCATGTTCCCCAGAGAACAGATCAGTGAAAAAACAGATCTTGTCTTCATGTATTGGCGTGAAATAGATCGAAGATAGCAGATCCTGTCTTCCTATATTGATAGGAAGTAGATTGAAGATGCAGATCTTGTCTTCCCATATTGATGGCGAAGTAGATCGAAGAAAGCAGATCTTGTCTTCATGTATTATCGTAAAGTAGATCGAAGATAGTAGATCCTGTCTTCCTATATTGGTAGGAAGTGGATCGAAGATGCAGATCTTGTCTTCCCATATTGGTGGCGAAGTAGATCGAAGAAAGCAAATCTTGTCTTCATGTATTGGCGTGAAGTAGATCGAAGATAGCAGATCCTGTCTTCCTATATTGGTAGGAAGTGGATCGAAGATGCAGATCTTGTCTTCCCATATTGGTGACAAAGTAGATCGAAAAAAGCAGATCTTGTCTTCATGTATTGGCGTGAAGTAGATCGAAGATAGCAGATCCTGTCTTCCTATATTGGTAGGAAGTGGATCGAAGATGCAGATCTTGTCTTCTCATATTGGTGGCAAAGTAAATCGAAGAAAGCAAATCTTGTCTTCATGTATTGGCGTGAAGTAGATCGAAGATAGCAGATCCTGTCTTCCTATATTGGTAGGAAGTAGATCGAAGATGCAGATCTTGACTTCCTATATTGGTGGCGAAGTAGATCGAAGAAAGCAGATCTTGTCTTCATGTATTGGCGTGAAGTAGATCGAAGATAGCAGATCCTATCTTCCTATATTGGTAGGAAGTGGATCGAAGATGCAGATCTTATCTTCCCATATTGGTAGTGAAATAGATCGAAGAAAGCAGATATTGTCTTCATATACTGGTGGCAAAGTAGATCGAAGAAAGCAGATCTTGTCTTCATGTATTGGCGTGAAGTAGATCGAAGATAGCAGATCCTGTCTTCTTATATTGGTAGTAAAGTGGACTGAAGATGGAAAATCTTATCTCCCTGAAGTTTCAGTGGAGCAGATTAAAGCTAATAATCCTATCTCCCTGAAGTTGCAGTGAGGCAGACTGAAGAAGTTAAGCAGATTAAAAGTTACGAGTCACCAATCCTATCTTTCCGACGTTGCGGTGGAGTGGATCGAGACACCAATTCCTATACCTCTGAAGATGCAGTAAGATGGATATGGCTGTTTGAAGAAGAAGAGTACCAAGGTCCAGTGTGACCGGGCAAAAATTGGCCATTTCTAAAGTCTTTGCTCCGTTCCTGTTACACGACAACGAGCAAAGAGGGGCAGCTGTAATACCCAATTTTAGCCCAGGCTCACATATGGAAACATAATCTTCGAGGATATGTAATCTTAGATATGATATATGCAATCTTAGATATGATATGTAATCTTAGAATATATGATTTTGTAATCTTGGAGATTTAATTTTTAGATACCCTTTAATCTCAGCCGTTGATGTAATTGATCTGTACCGTTGGATTTGGGGAGGCTCAACTATAAATAGAGGCCTCTCCCTTCATTGTAAAAGGGAGGAGGATGGAGGAGGAATAAAAAAAAGAACGATTGGCAGTTTTTTTTAAAGGTGGCTTACTATTTTTTTTCTTTCGATTTTTTTTATTTACGATTTTAAAAAAGGGAGAAGGTGATACCACTGCGAATTTTATTTATTTATTTTTATTTAGCCCCTCCGCCTTTTAATGTTTTTGTAATTAAGTTTTTTTTTTATTTTTTAATTTACCCTTTTATTTATTTTTATTTCAATTTGGTCTAATTTGAACAGCGTCGTTTGGAGAAGAAGGGACAATTTCCTTTCCAGTCCCTCTGCATTCTTTGCGCGTTCAATATGGTCCTTGAGACTTCAATTATTTGCGAATTTGCCCTAGCTTTTTTATCACATTTTAAAATTAGTCATTTTTTAGAATTAATTAGTTTCAAAATATTTTCTTTTTTCCTTTTTTTTAAGTTTATATATGTAATTATTATGTTTATGATTTATATATTTATTACCTTATATATATTTACGTCTATATATATTATACTTTCTATACATATTTTATAATTTCTATATATATATATAAAATCATTATCTTTATGATCTATATATTTATTAACTTATATATATATGTACGTATATATGTATTATACTTTCTATCCATTTTTTATAATTTCTATATGTATATTTTTCTTTATTCTCCTGAATGTATTATATATATAAATATATTTTTTATATAAATTTTATTTTATTTTTTCGTAATTTCAATGTATATATTATGTACTTTCTTTTCTTTATTTTTTTTATATGTTTGTTGATGTATGTTTTCATATTTTTTTTATTTTGCTCATTTATTTGATATTTTGCATGTCATTGTTTTTTTAAATTTTGTTTATTTATTTGTCTATCTTATTTCTATATAATTGTCGTATTTATTATTGTTATTTGTTATTGCGACATTTATACACGCATTCAATATAACATTACATTTTTTACTCGATTTTAAAATTTTCAAAATTGAGATAATGCTTGTATTTAGGATTTTCAAGGAAATTGAGCCATAACGTATTGGGTTTCGATTTTCTTCGTTAAATCTAATAATCGAACATTTCTCTTTAATCAAAAAATAAGAACTCATTATTGGGAATTCAACACGTTGTGTCCTAACGTATTTGATGTGACGCATTGATTTCTCGAAATGAAGATTTTTTCTAAAAAATAATAAAGGAAATATTCCAAGTTTGGGATTTTAAAGGAATTGTGCCCTAACGTATTGGGCCGCGATTTCTTAAATCTTGAATAAATGAATATTCTTTTACATTTTTTTATTGCACTAGTATTTTGCCCTAATTCATTTTTGGGAAAAATTAGAATGTCGTGCCCTAACGTATTGGGTGTGGTATTTTCTTTCTCTGAAATGATAAGGGTCTTAATACGTAACGTTTTTAAGTTTTGCTAAGGATTACGTTTTTTTAAATTTTCGACATTAAGACAGTAATTAATTAACTAGGTGCCAATTTTTGGGCGTAATGAGGGTGCTAATCCTTCCTCATACGTAACCGACTCCCGGATCCATTTTTCTAAAACTCGTAGGCCAAAGCTATTTTTTAGGTGATCCAATCACACCTCAATAAAAGATTAGTGGCGACTCCCATTTATTTTGTTTTTTAAAGTCGACAACTAAATTTTTTGTTTTCAAAAAAATGGTTTCGACAATAATAATAATAATACTAAGGGCGAAAAATGCACAATAAAATGGAAATATAAATAACACGAATTTTGAGTAGTAAAAAAGGTAAAGAAATAATAAATAAATAAATAAAATTTGTAAAAGGTTGAAATTAAATAAACCAAGGACTGAATCAGAATTAAAATGAAGTTGAAGGCATAAATTGTAATAAAATAAATAAATAAGTAAATAAAGGACTGAAATGAAAAATGTGAAAATAAATAGGGCTCAAATTGGTAATTATCCCAAACCCCATTAAACGCACCATTCCTTCGGTAGATCACAGGACTAAATAATAAGAGAGTAAAATAAAAGGGTTTAAAATAAACAAAATAAAAATAACACAGGACGAAATTGCAAGAAAGTTTAAAAGCGAAAGTACTAAAATATAAATTAGACCATTTTTAAAAAAACACGCGGATCTTGTTGCATTTGGGTCGGGCATTCAGGTTGTGTATAAAACGACGCCGTTTTGGGGATTTTGGAGCCTGGCCAAAACGAAGTCGTATCCTGGTAATTATATATGCAAAAAATTTCTTAAAAGTTTCATTTCTGAACTTAGTTTTTTTAAAAAATCTTTAGGCTATTTTTTCTCTCGCCTCTTCCATATCCAGCCCTAGCGCCGGTGAGTCTTCGCCGTGGCTACCGATCATCGGTGATGGATACCGCTGCCTTCAGTGGCTGGAGATCCCAAAAAAAAGGGGCCTTTTTGTCCCTGTTTCCTAGGGAATCCGAATTTGGGGTCAAAATCCCTAGATCCAGTCAAAGTTCGACAACAACAAAGAAGGGCCTTTCGGTTTCTAGTCGTTCCTGATGAGGCTTTAGGCGAACCCCCAAGGGTTCGACAGTCTTCTAGGCCAAAGGAGACTCCGGCGATGGCGGTCGAGGTAAGAACCTTTCGTATTTTATATATATAGTATTCAAAAAAAATGCAAAAGAGAAAGATACCTTCGCTAAAAAACTGTTGTGGTTTTTTTTTATATTTGTTTTTGATTGTCTTTATAACAAATACATGATAGTCATGGATTTTATAGCCGAATAGTACATTAGACTATTTTTTTTATATTTTCTTTTCTACTGTTCTTTGCGTGTGGTGTTTTTGTCCTTGTGTTTTTTCTTTTTTTGCAAGCGTTCATGGTCAACGGCAACAACGAGAAGCGCTCCTTTGCTATTTGTTTTGCTATTTTGGCTTTCTGAAAAAAGTTTAGGTTATGGGCTTATTGGACTTTGGGTTATTGGGTATTAGGTTTTTTTGTATTTGGGCCATTATTTTGGGCTAGTAATTTACTTGTTTATTTGTTTATAATTTGGACCGGGAAAAATTGGGCTGTTACAACTACCCCTCTTTGCTCGTTGTCGTGTAACGTGAATGGAGCAAAGACTTTAGGAAGGACCAAATGCTCCTAACTAGATGTATATAAATGATATTTGTATGAATGCAAAATGTCATTTTCGAGAATGATCCCTTTTTTAGTGCTTAGGTTGACATTGCTTGTTGTTCGTCAAGGTTCTATAACTGATGTGTTACCATGCCTTCTTGTTCAGATCTGATATATTTGATAGGAAACCCGAAGAAGTAATCACAATTTATACTATTTGTTCCCATATATTTTCCACCCTTAGATTTGGTTAGTTCTAACTTGTGGTCCTGTTTTAGGTCATTGTATTATTTAGAAACCTTTTAGAGCAATATGCAAAAATCTTTTTTCTTGAATATTGTTAGCCCATTAATCGTTATTTCAATGTAAAAAAGCTTGAAAAAGGTTGTAACAATGTATAAGATTGAAATTTATTGGGAGCAAAGCTTGAAGTGAATAGATTAATCAAACGTTGCTAAAATACAAAATGAGTAAGATGAAATTAGGTGCCCCAAATATCGCAGCATAAGCTTCTCCACACAAACTTCTTGAAGACTATTTTGAGTCTGATATGTGTTTAAGAGATCTAGTGTACTTTGTTGATGCCCCAAGATGCAACATTTCTCCTTCTGAGAAGACACGACCACCATAAGTTCAATCTTGGATCTAAATTTGAGCTACCCTTTCCTGGGTTTTCAACTAAAAACCCCTTTGGTCTTAAGGCGCCATTTTGCGAGTTTTCGCCTTGGCCTCTCCCCCTATTTTTTTAGGTAAAGTATTTCTTGACTGAATCTAAATTCACAAGATTAGGTAGGTTTTTGCCATCCATCTCAGTCAAAATTAACACGCCTCCAGAAAAAACTTTCTTTACCACACAAGGTCCTTCCCAATTCGACATTTATTTTTCTTTGTAGTATTTCTGTATGAGCAGGATCCTTTTAAATACTAGGTCCCCCTCATAGAATTCCCTGGGGTGAACTTTTTTGTCATAAGCTCGCATTATTCGTTTTTGGTACATCTGACCATGGCGGATAGCTTTCAGCATCTTCTCTTCAATCAAGTTCAACTGATCATATCGAGATTGGATCTATTCTGCTTCATCCAACTTCAACTCTAATAAAACTCAGAGAGAAGTAATCTTGACTTCAATGGGCAAAACTGCCTCCATTCCATAAACCAATGAGAAAGGTGTTGCCCAGTGGAGGTTTTGACAGACATTCAATAAGCATAAAGGGCAAATGGTAACTTCTCACGCCAATCTTTATAAGTTTCTGTCATTTTCCCCATGATCTTTTTAATGTTCTTATTGGCTGTCTCCACTGCACTGTTCATTTTTAGGTGGTATAGTAATGAGATCTTGAACTAACTGTATACCTCTGTGTTCATGCTGCTGTTCAAATTCAATGCATTGTCAGATATGATCCTTTCTGGCATTCTATACCGACATATGATCTCTTTTTTTTTGAAAAATTTACTGACTGCCGACTTCGTGACATTGGCATAGGAAGCGACCTCTACCCACTTGGTGAAGTAATCGATGACCACAAAGATGAATTGATACCCATTGGAAGCTTTTGGCGAGATTGGCCCAATGACATCCATGCCCCACATAAAGAAAGGTCATGGAGAAGTCATAACATGAAGAGGTGAAGTAGGCACATAAATTTTTTCTCCATAAATCTGACACTTATGACATCTCTTGGCGGAACTAATACAATCCCCTTCCATGGTGGACCAATAATATCCGAATATTATGATTTGCCTAACCATTGTAAAACCATTAGCATGTGTTCCGCAAACACCCTCATGGACTTCTTCCAAGATTTTCTTGGCCTCAACAGCGTCTACACATCTTACTAGCACCTGATCTTTCCTTCTTTTATATAGGATCTCCCCATCTAAGATATAGTCATTGGCCAGTATCCTCAGCGTCGTTTTATCATTCTCGGTTGCTTGATCAGGGTATTCACGATTCTTTACATATTACAGTATATCGTGGTACCAAGGGTGATCATCTTTTTCTTCTTCCTCGATGTTGTAACAATGAGCCGGAGCCTCATAAATACTCATATAGATAGGTTTTACATCCTCTTGTTTGTTCACTTTGACCATGGAAGCTAAGGTAGCTAAGGCGTCAGCCATCTAATTTTCATCTTGCGAAAGGTAGTAGAATGTGATGTTATCAAACTCCTTAATTAACTCAAATACTAGCCTTCGATAATTGATCAACTTGAAATCTCTCATCTCCTATTCATTTTTGAGTTGATAGATCACTAATATAGAATCCTCATATACCTCTAGTATCTTCATCTTACGTTCTTTAACTGCACGGATACTCATGATGCATGCTTCGTATTCTGACATTTTATTTATGCAATCAAAATCCAATTTACTAGTAAAAGGATAATGATCTCTATCTGGGGATACTAGGACTACCCTGATTCTGTTACCCATAGCATTTGAGGCCCCATCAAAATTTAGTTTCCAAGGATGTTCTTTTTGAGCACCTTTTTCAGTAGTCGTAACATACATTAGATCTTCGTTTGAAAAATCAAAATTTAAAGGCTCATAATCCTCTAGAGCTCTGTTGGCTAGGAAGTCCACTATTGTACTTCCTTTCACTGCCTTTTGGTTTACATAGATTATATCAAATTCGGATAGCAGAATTTACTACCGGGCCATTCTTCCATTTAACGCAGTTGACTCCATCATATACTTTAAAGGATCTATTTTTGAGATGAGCCAAGTTGTATGGTACAACATGTATTGTCTCAGTCTTCGGGTTGTCCAGATTAAGGCACAACACAACTTCTCAATTGGCGAGTATCTTGTCTCACATTCAGTAAACTCTTATTAAGGTAATATATTGCTCTTTCTTTCCTCCCTGACTCATCATGTTGGCCAAGCACGCATCCCATAGAATTCTCGAATACTGCCAAATACATTATCAGTGACTTATCTGGGCTAGGTGGCATCAGTACTAGGGCATTAGACAGGTAATATTTGACCTTGTTGAATGTATTCTGGCATTCATTATCCCATGCACTTGGATTATGTTTCTTAAGAAGACAGAATATGGGGCCACATTTCTCGGTTAGTTGTGAAATGAACCGGGTGATGTAATTTAATCTCCCTAAGAAACCCTAGACCTCCTTTTGAGTACAAGGAGGAGGCAATTCTTGTATAAACTTGACTTTATTTGGGTCGATCTTGATCCCATTTTTGCTGACTACAAATCCTAATAATTTTCTCAATTTAGCCTCGAAGGTACATTTTGCTAGATTGAGGTTTAGCAGGAACTTTCTCAACCACAAAAACAATTTTCTCAAGACTTGTACATGTTCCTTTTCTATTAGGGATTTTGCGATCATATCATCAACATAAACCTCGATTTCTTTATACATAATATCATGAAACAAAGTTACCATGGCTCTTTGATACGTCGCTCCCGTATTTTTCATTTTGAAGGACATTACTTTATAACAAAATATTCCCCACATGGTTACGAATGTGGTCTTTTCCACATTTTCAGGATGCATCTTTATCTGGTTGTATCCGGAGAAGCCATCCTTGAAGGAGAACAATGAATAACCTGTTGTGTTGTCCACTAAAGTGTTGATGTGAGGCAACTGGAAATTGTCGTTTGGGCTGGCTTTGTTTAAATGCCTGTAGTCCACACACAGTCGTACTTTTCTATCTTTCTTAAGGACGGGGACTATGTTGGCTACCCACTCCGAGTATTTAACCACTTATAGGAAACAACATCAAATTATTTCTTGACCTTTTCTTTTATTTTCAGCAGAACGTCAGGCCTCATCATTCGGAGTTTCTGTTGAATCGGCTTGTATTCTTCCTTTATGGGAAGTCGGTCACGATATCGGTACTTAGACCAGGCATGTCTTGATATGACCACGTGAAGACATCTTTGAATTCTTGGAGTAACTCAAAGAGGTCTCGCTTTGTCTCAGCAGTGATGCAAGCTCCGATCTTCACCTCTTTCTTTTCTTGTTTATCTCCTAAGCTCAAAATTTCCACTGACTCTTTGTGAGGTAAGATCTGTTTCTCATCCCGTTCTACCATTCTTAACAAATCAAAGGATAAGTTACAACCTCGATCATCTTCAAAGACCTGAGGTTTCATTGGACACATATCTTACTCAAAAGGGGACTCTGAGTCAACAATAGCGTCGCTCGTATCATTGATATCTGGAGACCTATTATAGAAATAAAGGAAGACCCAAAGAAAAAATGAATCTAAGAATAATTATCTGTGTAGTATGAGTATGAATGAAATAAAAAAATAAATAAAAGAATATTTTCCAAATGAGACACAAGGATGCATTTTATTGAATTAAAAATAATAGACATACGCCTTTTCCACAAAAGGCTTTTTCCACAAAAGGATTCTTATTGTTCCCAAGCTTAGAGCAATAAGTGTGTTTTGAACATTACTCTGAACTAAATCTAAAAATTATAGGGATCTCTTCCGCAGTCCAATTGTTCAGAACACTTCCGGGGATATAAGGACAAATGCCTAATAGGTTTTCTTCCCTAATTCTTTCTTCAGATATGGCATTGATGCTCAAGTTTCCCAACATTCCTTCCCCAATTTATTTTTCTGACTTTTTTCATTCAGGATAAATGGTTTCTCCTAACAAGAACGTTTTAGATATATAGGGATAGAGCATCGGTTCCCACTGACCTCTCCCCCACTTAGTCGTGCTCTTCTTCTTTCTTGCTTCTTTTCCAGCTCTTTCTTCTTTTGTCTCGCATCTGGCTTGTACCTTAAGCCAAAACGGTCTTGCTTATCCATCAGTATGGGTGCCTCGGCTCTTTCTTGAAGGTATTTTCTGAGTTCTCTTTCAGGTAAGACTCATTTTCCAACCTTCAACTGTAGGCACATCCTCATGGTTCTGGATTATTTTGGCACTGAGATATTGTTTCCTTCAACAATGAAAGTTGCATTAACAAATTCTAGTGATCGAAAGGAACTTTCTATTGCCTCTTCATCTGCTCCTATGTATGGTGCGTCACTAGTTATGGATGCAATGATATCCTCTTCAGCGTTTATTGTTACCAGTTGGCCCTCTGTTACTAGTTTCAATTTTTGTAATGACGATGGTACTACCCTAGCCGAATGAATCTAAGGCCTACCCAACAAGCAGTTATAAGAGGGTTTGATATTCGTTACCAAAAAATCTACCTTATATGTGTTTGGACCAATTAATAGAGGTATTTCAATCCTCCCTATCACCCTCCTTTCTGTACCATCGAATGTCCTAACTATATTTTGGCATATCTTCATGTGAGAGCTATACACTGGCAATCTATTTAATGTGGATAGAGGCAAGAAATTCAACATAGATCCATTGTCGATTAACACTCCTAGCAATGTATATCCTTTGCAGCGGGTAGTAATGTGTAGAGCCTTCGTGGATTCTATGCCCCTTAGAGGTATTTCATCATCATTGAAAAAGATAAAATTTTCGAAACTCAGATTGTTAACCAAACGGTCTATCTTGTTTACAGAGATATCATCAGCAACTTAAGTTTCATTTAACAGCTTCATCAACGAGCTACGATGTATCTCTGAGCTCAAGAGAAAAGCTAGTACTGATGTGCGGCTGGTTGTTTGTGTAGTTGTTCTACAACACTATACTCGCTATACTTCAAGAACTTCAATAATTTTTTATCCTAATTCTTAGTTACTGGTTCATTAATAGGTGATTCACGTCTAGCCGTTTTTTTCTTTCTTATGCTTAATTGGCAGGGTTTTTTCTTTAATGGGTTTGGTTCCCGCACTTGCAGGGTTGTAATGTCTCCCACTGTGCGTGAAGAAACCAATATCCTAGCCCTCTTCTGAAGTGCCAACCGAGTTCTCCTCTCTTAAGATCATTATGTTGCAATCATAATTCCATGAAGCCCTTTTGCTATCCTTGTAGGGAAAAGCCACGGGTTTTTGAATTATGACTTTTGGCGCAGCTTGTGTTCCTGCTTCATTATTTCTCGGTCCTGAAATAATCACCACCAGGTGGTTGAGCTTGTAGACATTCTCCATTGATCCTTCCTCTGAGGCACAAACATCTACTCATTCCAAGCCTTTGACATCTTCAAAGAATTCCAATTCTTTGTTATCCATCAGACTTTGCACTAGAGCTTTGAACTCAGCGCACTCCTAGATTTCATGACTTTCTTCAGCGTGAAACTCACAGTAGCTCCTCACTCCTTTGGGCATCCCTTCTGAATCTTAAATGATTAATCTCGTGTTTATCATTTTTTGCCAAACCCGTTTTAGTGGGGATTTCACCTCCCCAACATCGGTTTTGGTCCTTTTTACTCTACTCTCAATTATTGCGTTTACCCCTTGGTCAGAATGACTGGGTAATAGATTTCCTGCCACATTAGGTCCTGAGGGATCATCAAACCTTACAATCCCATCTTGATGAACCTCTCAATCAAATTTTTGAATGCGGTGCAGTCCTCAATTGAGTGTCCCGTTATTCCTGCATGATACTCGCATTGAGCATTCGCATCGTACGATTTTGGAAACAGAGGTTGCATGGGTTTTAAGTAAAACGGGGATACCACATAAGCGTCAAACACATTTTGATATAACTCTCTAGATGTCATTGGGATAGGTGTGAATTGGAGTTTTTTTTTCTTTTTTGGCTTTAAGTTAGATTCTTGCCTCGAAGGGCATTGATGGTTGGTTGTCACGATTCTTAGTTGGCCCACAGTGACCGATTTTGAATAACTTTTATTAGACACACTCGCGGTGTTTGTTTCATTTTCTTTCTTTCTCGGGGTTGACTTTTTAGCGTTTTCCCTTGCGTCTATTTTCTCGCTCCTTACTGCATTTCCATTAATTTCTCAACATTACTATATCTGAGAAGCTCTTGGTAGCACTTTCCAACATATGGTTAATGAACGGGGCTTTCAGAGTGTTTATGAAAAGTATTGTTGTCTCTTTCTCTAGAAAAGGTGGTTGAACCTGTGTTGCCACATCTCTCCATCTTTGAGCATATTGTCTAAAGCTTCCATTTTGCTTCTTCTCCATGTTTTACAGCGTAATCCTATCGGGTGTCATGTCAGTCACATGACTGTATTGTTTTATGAAAGCCTGCGCCAAGTCTTTCCATGAGTTAATTTTGGTACGGCTTAGTTGATTATACCATTTGGCTGTTGACCCAATCAAACTATCCTGGAAGCAATGGATTAATAATTGGTTATTATTAATTTACCCCATCATTCTTCAGCAGAACTTTGTGATATGGGTTTCAGGACAACTAGTCCAATTGTATTTTTCAAATTCTGGAGTCTTGAATTTTAGTGGGAGCGCTAGATCTAAAACTAAAATCAATTCCTTAGTATTGACCCCGCAAAGGTAATCAGCATTCTCCATAGCTTTGAATTTCTCCTCCAACCACTTTCATCGATCTTCTAGCTATTTTGACCATTCTACTCTTACTCTATCCATTTCTGCCATGTCGTCCAGATTTAGAACAATGGGGTTGGTCGGATTATCTCTGGGATTGGGAGCTGAACCTGTTGGGTAATTCACCGGTGCTAAAGTACCCGCTTGGTATTGTTGAGGTCTTATGGTAACGGGTACCCTTCATGGATATGTATCTGGTTGGGCTTGGACATTCACCGGGGTAAAGCCTGGGGGTATATGGGGTCTTCATTATCATCCCCAGAGTTAACTAAAGTAGTTTTCCCTTTTTCAATCCCTCCGGCCAGTAACTAGGTCAACTGGCTTATCATGCTTCGTTGAGACTCTTGTATTTGATCCTTCATGTCTTATTCTACCTTAACTAATTGATCCTACAGCTGCACTTGCAACTGATCTTGCATGTCTTTCTGAATTTGTTTTAGTCACTTTAACTTTGATCTATGGTTTTGGTTTTACTGCGGGTACCATAATGATATTCGGTTGGCAGATTCTTGTTGGTTTCCAAGGCAACTTCATAATTTCGATTAATTAGGGTCTTTTTATGAAATTTAATGCATGTGATGAAATATAATGCTGATGAATGAAAAATGAATGCAAAAAAAGGCATTGATTCTTATTCAATTCTATTAGAACAACTTTACTAGAAAACAAATCTCTTTACATAAAACAGATATATTTTACATATACAGCATTGCCCAAACACTCAAAGCCTTGACTTTCTTATGAAGCCAAGCAAATTCTCGACCCCGATCTGATTCTAATTCATATCTCAAGCTTAGTATGTCAGCCTGAACCGCTAGGGTTTGTAAATGGTCGGCTACTTCTCGTACTTGACTCAAAGCTCTGCCCATGATGTGATCGCTATCCCTGATCTGACCTTGAGAGCATTGGAGTTGCTCTTTCTAACATTCAATGTTCATTTCAAGAAGCTCAACTCGAAGCTCACAATTTTGCAGTACGACCTCGAGCTCTTCTATCTTTCCTCTAAACTCTTCAATCTTATTTAGGCTTGCTTTCAACTCAATCGCTGAATTGCGACTATGGTATTGATGCAGTGACCTTTCTAATTCTACTACTCGGGATTTCAATCAAATCTTTTCATTTTTGCTTTCTAACAAATCCTTTTCTAGAGCATCTTCTCAAACTTGAGCATCTTGGAATTTCTTTTCCCACTGATCAACTCTAATATTTTCTTCTTGGATTTGTTGCCACCATTGTTCAGATGTTTTACCCAACTCGACAGTCATTATCGACAAACGCAACTTCTTATAATCTATTTTTAGACTGTCCAAGTCTTTTTCAGCCTTGTTCTTTCCTTTTCTCATTTTCTTAGCCTCTAACTTTTAGACATCGACATCTAATCCTAACTGAATCTTTTCCTCTTCCAACTTTTCTATCTTCTTCCCCAGCTCTGAACTCTTCTATTCAAAGTCTTGCTTTATGATCTTTAACTCATACAGGATCACTTGTAAGTGTTCTTCTATTGGCCGAGTGTTTTCTTGACTTGACGTAGAGATATTGTCATTGATTCGTTTGCCCCACCACCAATCATAGTCGGGGGGTCGTCATGGGATTTATGGCAAATCTTTTCATTTTGTGAGTTTGGTTCCAAGCGTCTGATATTTCACAAACCTTCTTTTTGTAATTATCGGATTTGTATGCAAACTCACATTGAGCCAACCCTTACGTTGCCGGTATAAACTGCCTTGACCTATACTACTTCAATACAATTAGAGGGGTATATCCAACAGTTCCCCATATCCTGAGTAGAGGGACCCAGTCGAAGTCTCTACATCGGTACAAAATTTCATTAGGGATCATCAAAGGGGACCTCCATTCAACATCTTCTGTAACACCCCTAACTCGTATCGGTCGCCAGATTAGGGTTACGGGGCATTACCAAATATCAAAATCTCGTACATAACAAAATGAACCAAATACCATAGTCGAATATAAATATGCATCATGTGTATATATGTATGTATATCCTAATTTATCTCACCTAATGATCAAAACAAATTTCATCATTTAGAAAACAACTTACAAAACAATTTATACATCAAAACATAGGTCATTAACAAGCCACACCATATGTCAATCATGCTTTACTAATTAAATTACATTTTCAAATCATGCTTAAAAATTCAACCCTTTCATTACCATTTACCTAATCAAATTTCATGTCATTCAAATACTTAAAATATTTTCAAACATATAACAACACATTTCATATACTGAGCCGATGCCAAAACATCCATTTGTATTCATTTATTTTATTAACAAATTATTAATTAGGTAAAATAAGACAAAACATAGGTAACCTACCCTATTTTGGACAGCAAATATACTTCAATTAAATTAGCATTTAAACTAAATAATCATAGGAAACATGTCATGTTTTGGACAGCTTTGAATTGCAACATTCAAACATCATTAATTCACAATTATTTGGACAGCAGTAACAACATTCGGACAGCATTGATTTGTACAAAAATGAACAGCATTTAAGCACCAATTTGGACAACATTAATATGCTAAAAAACGGACAGCATTTAACCAACATTCAGACAACATTAGTATGCTAAAAAATAGACAGCATCTAAACAACATTCGGACAGCACCTTGTCATCACATAAACCGAATTGCCACCATCCAACACACAAGATATATCATATAGCATACTTCCAAAATGAGCTAGATACATGGCCTAATATTCACAAACATTAGCATTATTATCAAGCCATTTTTGCATGGCTAACGAACCATATCGAAACTAGCCTATACATGCCATATATCAAAAGTACAAACTTTTAAAGTACCAAAATAGTGATAGATAGTGTGATGATGTTCCTAGATGATCCCCGAACTCGAGCTAGCTCTCAAAATCTATAAAACAATGAAAAGACGCACAAAGTAAGCTTTGAAAGCTTAGTAAGTCATAGGAAATTATTTCACCACGAGAACATATATAATTTGATTTGAATAGGCCAAAAATTTAACTAAACTCATACACATATCCAGTCATTTATATCACATAATCCAAATTACCATATTAAGTAACTTCACTTACCTTATTTTTCAATGAACATATAAACCACATACGTACCAGAGTCATTTAGCTTAAATTCTCATTCATACTCGTTTTGTCATTGCCCGTTGAACCATTCGGAATCGTTAAGGATACTCAGAAACACATATATCACATACAATGCCATATCCCAGATATCGTCTTACATGTTATCACATATCGATGCCACTATCCTAGACAGGGTCTTACACGTAATCTCATATCGATGCCAATGTCCCAGACATGGTCTTACACGAAATCATTCCTCGAAAATCCTAATGTCATGACATACATATCCTAAACTATTCCTATGGTTCTTACGAGACTTTCAGACGCCATAATTCAATCGATTCAAGCTTGAAACAGGTCATTCCATGTTCAATTAAATTCGACAATACATATATCAATACCTACAACTCAATTCTGCTACATATAATATATATACATACATTTAAATTTAAAACATTTAATTACTCATGAACTTACCTTGTTTTTGGGATAAACGGAATGGATTGACTATTCGATAACCTTTGATTTTCCTTGATCTAAATTCGACTTCTTTCGTTCTTGATCTATATACATTCAAAATTAACTCATTTATTCATAAAATCATTCAATTCAGTCCACAAACACATATTTGGGCATTTTTACACTTTAGCCCCTAAAGTTCCACATTTATTCAATTTAGTCCCTATTTCACAAATACATAAAATTCATGCAATTTAATACCTTCCTAAACTAGCCGAATTTTCCTAGTGCACATATCAGCCCATATTTATCATTTATTCACACATTTAACCACACAATTTCACATCTTCACAAATAAATCCCTAATATGGATTTTCATAAAAAATCACTTTATAAAATATGAAAATCTAACATCAAATATTCATATTTCATCATTAAACATCAAAGACCACATAAACTCATCAATTGCTACTATCAAAATCTTTAACAGTTTTGAAATCGAAGACACGGGCTACCTAGTACTGGCTGCAACGATCACAAAAACGTAGAAATCATTAAAAACGGAGTTAAAATCGTACCTAGATGAGCAATCAAAGTTTGGCCGAACCAAATGTACTCCCATGGCTGTGTTCTTCTCAAATTTTTAGTGGTGCATTAAAGAAGATGATGGATTTTACTTTTATTTTAATTATAATTGTAACACCCTGACCCGCGTCTGTCGCCGGATTAGAGTTACGAGGCATTACTAAACAAAGCACACATTCGAAAACACATAAAACCCAATTTAAACAAGATGATCATGAACAAAACGTTTTTAAACCAAACTGATCATAAACATAGAAATTAAACCATTTTCGCATGGCTATTTGTATTTTATGATCCAAAACTAACCAAAAACAACTCTAGCCTATACATGCCATAAGATCGAGTTCAACATAACAAAATACCAAAAGAAGTCGATAGTGTGATAGACTATGCTGATGATCCCCGAGCTCGTAACGCGACTCCAAAATCTATAAAACAATTGGACAAAAATAATCAAAGTAAGCTTTTACAGCTTAGTAAGTTTATAGCAAATCTAAAATACATATTAACGAACATATGTATAAACATTATATGCTTATAATCAAGTTACAGACATAATCATTAATTGCATATATTAATTTCTAATATACTTATCATTTGGATTTCATCGAATGCATATCTATGATCTTTCAAATACATATGTCAAAAGCTTATATTTTTACTTATCAACTTCATGAACCAAATGCACATTTATACTTCTAATCCACATGTGCCGAATGTATACATGTTTATAGCCTGCTAGGCTTATAGCCTGTTTTAGATCACCAACACTTAGCCTACTAGACTTAAAGTCCGAAAAATTCACCGGCATTAAGCCTGCTAGGCGCTTAGCTTGAAAATTTCAACTGTCACAGATACAAAGATGATTTCTCGTATATTTCTTAATAGCAACACACGTTCATAACATTTATGTATAATTCACAACCTCAACTTTATCCCAAGAAAATTTGTAATCCATGTTCGAATCATACAAGCATTTACAATTTATACTTTTAATCCAACTCAAGTATTTGTATATGTATTTATATCTATTCGAACCACACACATGCATATGTAAAGTCCATACTTTACATTCATTTCAAAAACTTATATATATACACATAACTATATATTCGAACCTCACACATATGCATATGTATAACATTCATACTTAACTAATTTCAATTCATATACTTTTAATTATAGCTCATCAAATATACAATAGATATACATATATATACATATTCGAACTTCATTTATGCATATATATAACATTCATACTTAACTAATTTCAATTCATATACTTTTAATTATAACTCATCAAATATACAATAGATATACATATATATATACATATTCGAACTTCATTTATGCATATATATAACATTCATACTTAACTAATTTCAATTTATATACTTTTAATTATAGCTCATCAAATATACAATACATATACATATATCTATACATATTCGAACTTCATTTATGCATATATATAACATTCATACTTAACTAATTTCAATTCATATACTTTTAATTATAACTCATCAAATATACAATACATATACATATATATATGTGCTGATTTAATAACATTAAATTGCTAATAGACTTACCTCAGACGATGGAAAATCGAAGTCAGATGATTACTCGACTAATTTGGCTTTTCCCCGATCTAACTCCGATTTCTTTGGTTCACGATCTTAATCAAGCTTCAAAATGACCGAATATTGCTTGGCTTCTTTTCTTTTTCTTTTGCATGAATTCGGCTAAGAAAAGATGAAAACATTCACCTTTTCATCATTTATTTTGATTATAATGTTTAATTTAACAATTGACTAAATTAACCTTATTATAATAAATATATATAACATATATATTAAGGTCAATTATGTCATATGCCACCCACTATCTACTTTATGGTCTTATTGCATCATAAATCCTCCCATTTAAAAAAACAACAACAATTAGATGCTTTTATATTTAACCCTTAAATTTTCATTTTACGCGATTAAGCCTTTTTTTTTAAATCGGACACTTAAACGACGAAATTAAAGCACGAAATTTTCACACTAATAAATTCACACATAATAAACAAAAAAATAATATAAAAATATTTTTCTAATTCGGATTTGTGGTCCCGAAACCACTATTCCGATTAGAGTCAAACCGGGTTGTTACAATTATAACATTATTTACCAATTTACTATAATAACCTTTGTTTTAACATTTAAAGATCACTAATTCAAGTCCATTACCATCCACTCATGCTATTTGTGGGATAATTTCAATTGAAGGACTTTTCTTTTGAGATTCTATAGCTATTGAATCCCTTTTTGCTAATATAATTCAACTTTTACACTTTACACGATTTAGTCCTTTTTACCGAATTAACCACTCAAACGGTAAAATTAAACCACTAAATTTTCACACATATCAAATAACATGCTGTAATACCAAAAATAATATTAAAATAATTTTACAACCTCGAATTTGTGATTCTGAAACTACTATTCTGATATAACTAAAACTGGGCTATTACATCTTCGTCTTGAAGACTCTGGAGAATTGCCATCCATTTTTCTTCAGAAATATTGTCTCGTCTTGAAATAGCCGCGAATTTTTTCAACGAATTGTAGTTCTCGAAGACTACTCTATAAGAGACCTTTTTTACCTTCTAAAAGTGGCTATGGAACCAAGCTAGTAAGAGTTGGGTACACCCGATAAATCTTCCTTCACCTGCTCTCCGATATGCATTTAAAGATTTGAAAGTTTCAGCCAAAATTGCCAGGATGGGCATGACCCTTTTGTCAAGTCGATCAAATAGATTTGAACTTGCATCATCTATGTGTCCTAGTGCTTTGGGGAAGATGACCAACCCGTAAATACTCAAGGCAAAGAAGCAGACCTTTTTCCTTATATCCAGATGGGCCAAGATCAAATCCCGTAGACTTTTCCAAATGATGCATTTACTATCTCCCTTTTTTTTAATCCGAACGTGACTCATTGCTTGCTCATCCCAGTTATGCTCATTAGTCTCTTTAAGAAAGTCGAAACGTTGGTGGCACTAGAATAAGCTTTGTCGGCTTGGATTCTCAAGCAACAAAGTAGAGTTGTGTGCTCTTCAACGATGTGAACCAAATCTACCTTCTCAACAGTGAAGCAGCTATAGGTGGGGTTTCAATACTGGGAAAGAGCTCGGAATAAGTGCTTATCCACTTTGACATCGATTAAATAAGGCAAATCACCATATTTATGGTAAAATAACTGCTTGGTTTCGTCACCCCATTGGTCTCATATTTCTTTCAACTCTTGAAGGTTATTCTGAGTCACACTGATGCGAGTGAAATCCCATAATTCTGGCATGTACCCTCTGTTAGGTTGTTATCCTTCTCTTGCTGTATTTTCTCAGGCCATATTCATAAGGCCACATTGTCTTCTACCTTATCAAGAAATCTATTTTCCATGACAGGCTCTCTATTTAGCAACTGAACGCGAATCAAAACCATTTTCTATGATGAAAATGTAATGCAATCACATCCAAAACAAAACGAAGCAAGTCAGTACATTTCATACAAAGCTAGAATACAAAACAAGAAATAATAAATAGAACATCTATTCGGGTGACCACTAGAGGTTTGATATGGTTCTACCTAGCGTAGGTTCTTAGGGTTCATTATATGCGATTTGGTTCTAAAGTACGGGGTACCTAAACCATCAGATTCCTCAATTCTCACCCATTATAGGCTCATACAGACCGAGTTCAGCTCAGGGAATACATTTCCCTATGGCTATACGGAGATGAAGATCTCACAAACACGTAGTTATGGATGTATCCTGAGCGTAATCCACTATCCTATATGAAGGTGAAAACCTCACGACGGAATAGCTTATCACTCCCACTTAAGAAGGGAAAAATGGAACGATTGTGCAATGAAATATACGTGAAAACATACAAAGAGAAACTTTCGAACCAATAAAACAGATATACTAGATCGCTATGTAACCTGAGGTAACAAAGACAAAACATGAAGGATGAAATACAATGAAAGAATCGTTAATTTTAACCAAATTATCAATTTTCGGAAAAAAGACCAAAAAGTAATCGACTCGCGGCTTGACTCTATTTTTTTTTCCTATTGGAGTCGCCAAGCTGTCGAAACCTTTTAGAAATTTACTTTTTATTTTAAAAAGAACTAAAATGGAGTCGCCACTGATCCTTTTTATTAGGTGTAATCGAGTCACCTCAAATTTTAACCATCTAAATAAAAGATTAAATTTTTCTAAAACGATAATTTTTAGCCTACGAAATCCAAGAATGTGGGTTCGTGAGTCAGTTACGTATGAGGAAGGATTAGCATCTTCTTATTGCCCAAAATTGGTACCTGGTTGGTTACTTAATATTTTGATGCCAAAAACTGAAAATTCGAAGCAAATTTAAAATACGATCCCTCTTTGTATGATACTAAATAACGCTTAACCAAATTGATTTTCACGAAAAGGGCTTATTTTAAGTTAATCGAGAAGAAAAGATCGTGCCTCGTAAGTTAGGACACGATGCCTTAAATCCTCGAATATAAGAATAATCGCCATTTGATCATGACTTAAATCTCATTTTTTATATTTTTAAAATAGATATTCAACTATTTTGGTTTTAGAAAGAGGTCAAACTCTGTAAGTTAGGAGCACGACTCCTCTAATTCCGAAAATGATGAACATTGCCTTGGTTTTTTTAAATATTTCCTATTCATATGGTAAAACGAATGCAACCTTTTAACGATATGCTTTTTAATTTATCTAGGCCTAGTAATAAAATGGACGAATATGTTTTAATGTGATACATGGCACAAATGTTAGCAAAATAAGGTAACATAGTAACAGGTAAAAATGAAATGGTGATATTAAAATGATAAGTAAGTAGATAAATGAACAAATAAATAAATCAATAAAATAAAAATAAAAATGTTATGCTAGTGAGTAATAATAATACAAATATATTGATAGTGAAAAAAATTATAGTAATAATAGCGATAATCATATTATAATTACTATCATAATATTAACATGAATAATAATAATAATAGTAATAATAAGGGTGAAAAATGCACAACAAAATGGAAATATAAATAACACGAATTTTGAGTATTAAAAAAAGGTAAAGAAATAATAAATAAATAAAAATAATTCATAAAAGGTTGGAATTAAATAAACCACAGACTGAATCAGAATTAAAATGAAGTTGAAGGCATAAATTGTAATAAAATAAATAAATAAGTAAATAAAGGACTAAAATGAAAAATGCAAAAATAAACAAGGCTCAAATTGGAAATTATCCCAAAATAATAAGAAAGTAAACATGACTCAAATCAGGGAACTAAATAATAAGAAAGTAAAATAAAGGGGTAAAAATAAACAAAATAAAAATAACACAGGACGAAATTGGAAGAAAGTTTAAAAGAGGAAGTACTAAAACAAAAATTAGACCCCTTTTAAAAAAACACACGGATCTTGTTGTATTTGGGTCGGGTAATCGGGTTGTGCTTAAAATGACGTCGTTTTAGGGCTTCTAAAGCCTAGCCAAAACGACGTCGTATCTTGGTCATTATATATGCAAAAAATTTCTTAAAAATTTCATTTCTGAACTCAGTTTTAAAAAAATCTTTAGGCTTTTTTTTCTCTCGTCTTTCCCACATCCGACCTTAGCACCGACGAGTCTCCACCGTGGCCACCGGTCATTGGTGATGGAGACTACCGCCTCCGATGCCCAGAGATTGCAAAAAAGGTATTTTTATCCATGTTTCCTTGGGAATCCGAATCCAAGGTCGAAATCCCTAGATCCGGTCAAAGTTCGACAATAACAAAGAAGGGCTTTTCAGTTTCCAATCATCCCCAACGTGGCTTTAGGTGAACCCCTAAGGGTTCGACAACCTTCTAGGCCAGATGAGACTCCGGCAACGGCGGTCGAGGTAAGAACCCTTCATATTATATATATAATATTCAAAAAAAATGGAAAAGAGAAATATACCTTCGTTAAAAAACTTTTGTGGTTTTTTATATATATTTCTTTTTTATTGGCTCTGTAAACAAATACATGATAGTCATGGCTTTTATAGCCGAATATTACATTAGACTCTTGTTTTTTATATTTTCTTTTCTATTGTTCTTTGCGTGTGGTGTTTTTGTCCTTGAGTTTTTTTCCTTTTTTGCAGCCGTTCATGGTCAACGGCGATGACGGGAAGCGCTCATTTGCTATTTTGGTGAAAGAGGCAAACGAGTGTTATGGGAGGAACAATGGTCATCTATCTTTTTCATATTCTAGTTAAGAATTCGTTATAAATAATTAGTTAGACGTTGCGTTTTGTGCTTATGAGATTTAATGAAAATGGTGAGTTTCATTTAGTCGAAAATGGGGGCATTTTGACTTGATAGGAGAATTGCTATTACAGGGTTATTATATGGATGTAACTGTTTGAGGAAAATACACAGAAAATTGATAACTGTTTATTCATCAATCTCTCTCTCCCTCTCTCGATTTTTCTCGTTCTTTCTCTTAGATTTCTTTTATGTTCCTCTTCTTCTCATTTTTTAGATTTAGATTGTAACAAAGGTATCAGAGCTCTCCGATTCTCATGACCGATGACAGCATCAGTACTCGCATGTAGAAGGAAATCGGGCAGATCCAAGGTGAGCTTTCTCACATGCAACTGGAGCTGTCTCAGTGGGATACACGGATGGACACTAGGCTGAAAGACCTTCAGGCAGAGATTAAGTCGGAGGTACATTTCGTTCTGAGCTTCACTCTTTGTTTGAACAGTACTTTGGACAAAACCAACCATCGATGTAGGGAATGCAGCTAACAACAAGGGAAAAGGGGTTTTGAGAACACCACCGGGTTTCCACCTCAAGAATATTTAATAGTCTCTCCAAGGGCAGATCTCGGCCATTCGAGCATGGTGTCACGAGGAGCGTTGATGGAACCTAAACATTCTTCTTTTTGAGTTGACTATCCGCGTTTTAATGGTGAGCAATTTCGGGATGGGTGGTCCAAACTGGAGCAATATTTTGAGGCAGAAGGAATTGGGGATCATGCAAAGGTCAGGATTGTCATGTTACACCTCGAAGGTAAAGCGTTTGATTGGCATCATTTTTTTGTGCGTCGACATGGAGGAGTTCATCAAATTTCTTGGGAGGTTTATTCGAGGGGTCTTAGTAACGTTTTGGATCAGATTCTTTCTTAGATCCTATGGCAGAATTAGTGTCCCTTAAACAACTTAGCTCTGTCGACCAATTTCATGATAACTTTTTGAGTTTGTTGAATCAGCTCAACCTACCTAAAACTTATGCGTTAAGCATATTCCTTAGCAACCTCAAACCGGAGATCGGTCAATATCTTTGGTTGTTCAAACCCCAAACATTGGTAGAAGGTTACCAGTTGGCAAGGCAAGTAGAGGCCATTGTGGCAGGACCAGTCAAAAGAGAATACAGTATTAATAGTGGATCTAATGTGGTAAGGCCATTATTTCCTGTGCCTAGGAGCCAACGTGGGAGTGGAAGTGCCGGATCAGTAAGTGAAACAATGAATGGGAAATTGAGTCCTAGACTTTATTCCAAGTCTTTGTCTCAAGCCGAATTAGAAGATAGAAGGAAAAAAGGCCTTTGTTTTTTGTGTGGGTTGAAATATTCTCCAGGCCATAAATGTTCAAAGTCTTAATTGTATCAGTTGATTGTTGAACCTTCATGAAATAATGAACCTGAAGTACGAAACCCTTCCCAGGATGAATTCCAAGATTGTGTTGAACAGTTGGAATTGACAACAGTATCACCTGGAAATGCAGTTCTTGTGTTGTCATTACAGGCATTACAAGGGCTACAGGGTCCTACGACTATGAGGTTTCCAGCAGCTATTGACCAATCACAAGTGGTGGTCTTGGTTGATTCGGGGAGTACACATAATTTCATTGACTTCAAGGTGGCGAAGCGGTTGAATTTGACCATAGAACCTGGGCCAAGCTTAAGGGTGTTGATGGCTAATGGGGTTAAATTGTGTACCCAAGGGATATGCCGAGCTGTCATATGGGAGGCACAGGGGTATCAATGCACTACGGATTTCTTAGTGTTATGTGTTAAGGGTTTGATCTAGTTCTTGGTGTTCAGTGGTTATTATCATTAGGGCCGATTGTGTGGGACTTCTCCAACTTAACCATGCAATTTCATTATAGGGACCAGACTTATGTTTTGAGAGGTACAGTACTTGGCTCAGTCCATATTGTTCCTAGTAGAGAATTTTTTAAGTGCATGAGTTTGGTAGGCAATGGACCATGTCCGATGCTCCTAGCTTCTTTTGAACGACTTTGATGAGGTATTTTAGGTTCCTACTCATTTACCCCCTGTTCGTTTACATGACCATAAAATACCACTGATAGACGAATCTAAAGTAGTTAAAGTGCGACCCTACAGATATCATGCGGTTTAGAAGACTGAAATAGAGAAATTAGTACAGGAGATGTTACGAGCTGGAGTTATTCGCGACAGTAACAGCCTTTTTGCTTCTCCTGTGGTCATGGTTAAGAAAAAAGATGGGAGTTGGTGACTTTGCATTGACTATAGACAACTTAATCAGTTAAAAATCAAAGATAGGTTCCATATTCCTATTATTGAAGAGTTACTGGATGAGTTGGGGCAAGCTCAGTACTCCTCTAAGCTGGATTTACGTTCGGGATATCATCAAATTCGTATTTGCGAGCAGGACATCTTTAAAATAGCCTTCAAAACTCATGAAGAGCATTATGAATTTTTGGTCATGCCATTTGGCTTGACCAATGCCCCTTCGAGTTTTCAATCTTTAATGAACTCGATTTTTCGGTCTATGTTGAGAAAGTCAGTCATTGTATTTTTTATGACATTTTTGTGTATTTTAGAGGTTGGGGTGATCATTTAAAAATATTCATTTGCGTGAAGTTTTACAAGTATTACAGAAAAATCAGTTGTATGCTAAACAGTCCAAGTGTACTTTTGGAGCCACACATATAGAGTACTTGGGACACGTGATCTCCCAAGGTACTATTCACATAGACCGAGCTAAGGTTGAAAGTGTTTTGGATTGGCCTTCTCCTTGTTCTATTAAGGAGTTACGTGGGTTCTTAGGGTTATTAGGTTATTACAAGAGGTTTATACGTGGTTATGGACTGTTGGCTAAACCTCTTACTGCTTTATTACAGAAGGAAACTCCTTGGCAATGGGTAGATCAAGAGCAAGCAGCATTTGAGCAGCTCAAATCGGCTATTTGTCAAGCCTCAGTGTTGACCCTACCTAACTTCCAAGAGTTGTTTTGTGTGGAAATTGATGCAAGTGGTCAAGGGATCGGAGCAGTGCTTCAACAAAATGGGACGCCAGTGGCTTTTTTTAGCAAGGCACTGGGGGTTAAAAATCAAGCTCTATCCATTTATGACAAAGAAATGATGACAGTATTGTTGGCAGTCAAGAAGTGGCATTCGTACCTGGTAGGCCGAACGTTTCATCATCAAAACGGACCATCAAAGTTTGAAGTTCTTGTCCGAACAATAGGCTATCACTCCTTATCAGCAAAAATGGGTGGCAAAAATGCTGGGGTATGACTATTCGATTGTTTATAGCAAGGGAACTCAAAATACTGTTGCCGATGCACTATCGAGGAAGCCTATTGATTTTGCTGGTCACTTGCTCCAATGTGAGGGAAGCACTGAGTGGGAGAGTGGGACTGGTCTAAAGTTTGGGAACAAATCATAGCATTATATGAGCTGGATAAGAAGCTTTCTCAGTTGATTGATCAGGTACGCACTTAACCACAATTACATCTAAAATACTCTTGGCATGATAATTGTTTGCGCAGAAAAGGCAAGGTGGTAGTTGGAGATGATATTTCGCTTCGAAAGCGTATTTTTGGCCTTTTCCACGACACCCCTATGGGTGGTCATTCGGGGATCCATGCCACTCTCCATCGGATATCTGCTTTGTTATATTAAAAGGGGCTCACTAAGGACATCAAACAGTGGGTACGGGAATGTGTCACTTGTCAATGTTGCAAAAACGATAATGCTGCTTCACCTGGACTTTTGCAACCACTACCAATTCCTGAACGAGCTTGGGCAGATATTAGTATGTATTTTGTGGAAGGCCTGCCATTCTCATAAGGGAAGTTAACTATTCTTGTGGTGGTTGACCGTCTAACCAAATATGGCCATTTTTTGGCATTGACTCATCCTTACACTACATTCACTAGCTCTGGAGTACCTCACACATATATATAAGCTCCACGGACTTCCTGAATCTATTGTTATCGATCGGGACAAAATTTTCTTGAGCCAATTTTGGCAAGAATTATTCAAGCACATGGACACCAAGTTGAAGAAATCCACAGCTTACCACTTTCAAACAGACGGCTAGACTGAGATTTTGAACAAATGCTTAGAAGGTTATCTGAGGTGCATGGTAGGTGAGAAACTGTTAGCATGGGTCTCTTGGCTACCTTTGGCTGAATGGTGGTATAACACCACCTATCATTCGGCCATTCAAACAACACCGTATGAAGCTTTGTATGGACAAATAACTCCATTGCATTTGCCCTACATAGCAGGTGAAACTCCGGTTGATTCTGTGGATCGCACACTGCAACAACGAGAGGCTATGCGTAAGGTGCTTAAGTTTCACTTAAGTCGAGCATAGGACCGAATGAAACAAATGGCTGATAAATGGAGATCGGAAAGGGAATTTCAGGTTGGTGATTTAGTTTACTTGAAACTACAACCATATCGCCAACACTCCTTGCATAAGTTCAGAAACCAAAAGCTATCACCTCAATATTTTAGACCATTTCCTATGGAAGCACGCGTAAGAAATGTGGCTTACAGATTATCTCTGCTTTCATCAGCTCGAATTTACCCCAATTTTCATGTCTCCCAGTTGAAGAAACACATTGGTTCAGCAGTGAGTGCACTTACCTTTCCTCAAATTGGATCTAATGGAGCCTTGCCGAAGTCACCAGTTTGAATATTGGACAGGCGTTTGGTCAAGTAAGGTAACCAGGCTGCAGTGGAAGTATTGGTTGAATGGGCAGATACGTTTCCGGAGGATGCTTCTTGGGAAAAATTATTGGATTTTCAGCGTCGTTATCCAACCTTTGATCCTTGAGGACAAGGATTCTTCTCTAGTGGGGGCAACTGTTATGGGAGGAACAACAGTCATCTATCTTTTTCATATTTTAGTTAAGAATTCGTTATAAATAATTAGTTAGACGTTGCGTTTTATGCTTATGAGAATTAATGAAAACAGTGAGTTTTATTTAGTCGAAAACGGGGGCGTTTTGACTTGATAGGAGAATTGATGTTACAGGGTTATTATATGGCTGTAACTGTTTGAGGAAAATACACAGAAAATTGATAATTGTTTATTCATCAGTATCTCTCTCTCTCTCTATTTTTCTTGTTCTTTCTCTTAGATTTCTTTTCTGTTCCTCTTCTTCTCATCTTTCAAATTCAGATTGTAACAGCGAGGCATCAAACCCCGAGCGACGAACTCGCTAACTAGGCGGAAGCGGCGGCGCGGGTAACCTTAGGGTTTCTAGCTTTCTGGCTTTCTGAAAAAGGTTTAGGGTATGGGCTTATTGGGCTTTGGGTTATTGGGTATTAGGTTTTTTTTGTATTTGGGCCATTATTTTGGGCTTGTAATTTACTTGTTTATTTGTTTGTAATTTGGGCCGGGGCAAAATTGAGCTGTTACAGAGGGAAATAATGAGGTTGACGTGGATAAAACTGTGGACAACGGGAATTTGTACCAAGGGCTTACCACTAAACTAATAGGCTTATTCTTAACATTTTTCACTACATTTAATACTTAAGCTAGCTTGGTTTTCATCCTTAGTTGCTGGAAAATAAAGAAGAAAAATGCAATACGTGGGACTTAAATCTTGGTTCCTTACAAGTTTTATTAAGCTACTAACCACTATTACTAAGCTCAACTCATTGTAATTTAATAATTTCTAACTCTATAATTTTTGGGTGTTACAAATTTTGCATGGAGTAAAAAAAAAGTGTGAATATGTTTTAAGTCTTGCTTGTGGATTTTTTTTTGAGAAAATTATTATTTTAATAAATAAATTTCATGTTAGAAAAAGAGAAAAATGGATAGTCATTTATTTATAATTATGTGTATTTTTATTGAAGAATTAAATTTTAAATATTTTTATTTTTTTTAATTTAAGAATCAAGACTAAATTTACAGAGTGTATAAAGTTGAAGGTTAAACTTGTTGTAGAATTAGGACCAAATGGATAGAATTTGTAGACATTAAAAGGCTAAATTTGTTATTTTGTCGATAAGAAAAAAACATCACGTGAATATTTCGTTAGTGATTTAACAAATGAGTTTCCAAAATATTAAATTCGATAACATTATTGACTAAAAAAAATTAAAATTGGATGACCAAAACAGAAACATGCTAATAGTTAGGAGACCATTAATATAATTTACCCTTAACTTTAATACTTTTAATTAAATTAAAATAAAAAACTTTAAAAAGTTGATCGAAAACTTTATTTTAAAAATTTTAAGTCATATTATAAATTAAAATAAGTCAGACAACTCATTTTAATAATCTTTTGATATGGGTTCCCCTTTACCGCAAGAGTCTTTTCCTTTTGCCTCGTTGGAACAACTAGGGTCCCCGATCCCTGAGGGCCTCGAGAGGGCCACAAAGAAAGTCAAGAGTAAATCCCCTGATGGTCCTAAACCAGAGGATGTGGTAACGGAAGATGGGTCTCCTAAAGGTTTCATGGCGAGACAAACTTGTAGGGAATGTTGAGGATAGAGGGGTTAAAAGATGAAGTGGTTGTAGTGTCAGAACTTGAAATTGGGAAGGATGACTACACGATTAGTACTGAAGGCAAGTATCATGAGATTACTTTTTTCGAGCAGATTCAAGAATGGATTGATAGGAGCTTGGCTAAGACAGTTCTAGTGCGTCTCTTTGGAAAAAAATATTGGTTACAAAGCTTTGGTAGGTTGTCTATAAGCTTTATGGGGTTTAATTGGGAGATTCCAGGTAGTTGACCTTAATAACAATTTTTTCCTAGTTAAACTCAGTAATCAAAAAGAAAGTTATCCTTAGAAGATGGTGGTTTGGGTAAGGTTTCCTCGACTCCCATATCGATACTATACTAAAGGTTTGTTTAGAATCATCTCCAAAGTGTTGGGAAAGATTATAAAAGTTTATTATAACACGACAGAACTGAAGAGGGGTCATTTTGCTTGCTTGGAAGTAGTGATTGATCCGAAAAAACCTTTAATTTTTTTGTTGGTATTGATGGTCATGTTCAATATGTAGAGTACGAGGGCTTGCCTATCATTTGTTACGAGTGTGGTTGCTATGGGCACACTAAGGAGAGTTGTCCGAAACAACAAGGGAATGAGAAAAAAGTGGGCTTGACGGAACTAACGGTGGTGCCGACTATTGATACTGTGGCGGCTACAATTGCAGGTGCTACGAAGGATTCGATTTCTCTATACAGACTTTGGATGCAAGCTCCGACCCGTAGATGAAGACCAAATATTTTGGAAAAGTCTATTATGAAAGGAAAACAAGATCAACCGTTAGTTGAGGAAATGAACAAATCATGCTTCCAAATCTTGGAAGATAATGGTGATGAGAATGCAGCTATTTTTTATTATAAGGAAACTAAATATTCTCAAACGAAAAATAAGAAAGCTGAATATTCTCAAATGAAAAACAAGACCAATTTGAAAGAGAAAGAATCAAGGCGAAAGATTTTAAAGGGATCAAATTCTGAGGGGTTGGCGAAGGATTCATATGAAGGAAAAATTAATGGTGGGTCAATCACGAAGGCTAATGGAAAAGAGTCAGAATCTACCCTTGAGAAAAACCAGTCCAATGAGGTGGTGGTAGAAGAAAGTAAGGGAAATGGGCCTTAGATCTCACTTGGTTTCAATCCGATCATTATTAGTGCTACTATCTTACCAGAATTGAATCACACACTTGTGATCATTGATGACAACAACACCTTAGTGGGCCACTCTATTGCTTCTTCTTCAAAAGATCCCATGTATGCAATGATAAGGGTTAGTACGTCTATGAATGAGATAACCAAACGTGGGTTTAAAGTGTGGAAAGAATAAGGTTGTGTCAAATCTTTAGGGTCATTGTTGTCTGAATGGATTGAATCAGTGACTCGTCAGCTAGATAACCATGATAATGTTTTGGGATAATCCATGGTTGTCATTATGTGTTGTTACAAACATATTGTTTGGAAGCATTGCATCATGTTAATGGTACTCTAATGATACAATAGTTAGATTTGTATGTCATTCATGCCATCCAAGACTTGTTGCATCGAGATTGGGATATAAGTATTAGACATGTGTATCGAGAACGCGACAGGATGGCTGATTACTTAGCAAAGACTGTAGAAGGAATGGTTATTAACTTTTACTCTTGGTCCCAACCTCTTAATTTTGCTTTGAATGTGTTTTATGAAGATGTTACTGATTTATCTTTTTGTAGATTAATTGCGATGTAATAGCTTTTATCCTCGTTATCAAAAATAAAATAAAATAAAATAAATAACTCATACAATAGACCACAAGCCCTTAAGCCCAATTAAAATTATATATTTTTCCATTCATGAATGGAAAAGAAGAAAAAGAAGAAGAAGAAGTAGAAGAAGAAGAAAAAAAACTAAAACTATATGAATGAAAAGAAAGGAGATTTCTAGTAATAAGTTTGTCTAACATAGATGGTAGAGCAGAAGGTTGTTAATCATGTGGATGTGGGTTTTAACTCATTGTGGGTGCTTTTAATTTTATTAGCTTATGTATAAATCCAGTCTATTCCGGTTTACAGCCACACGTTTCATTTCTTATTTTTGGGTTAAAAAGCTTATAATTTTTCTATTAATATTTGAGTTTTTAAAATAATTTATATTTTTCCTAATATTTTTTTGAACTTTTATAAAATTGTATTAAAATTATTAAGCTTTTTTTTTCTTCAGATTTTCAAATTTTAAATATTCTATTTTTTAAATTTTTTTGAAATAGTTATACTTTTCTTAAACTTTTGATTTTTAATATTTTAAATACTTTTTTTGAATATTTTTAAAATAATTTTATTTCTTAAAATTTTTATAATATTTTAGCAATATATAAATTTGTTTTATAAATGGTTTAATTTTTTGAATTTTTTATTGATATAAAATGCGACATCAACATTATAAAGGTTGAGTCAGCCTTTGTTAATAATCACGCAAATACAGTAACAATTAATAACAACTTTTATTAATCAAAAGTTTAATTGATGTAATTCTTGAATTTTAGGGCTCAATAAATATTTTTATTTTTTGCAAAGGTGTTTTACTGACTTTTTATGTGAAAAAGTTTCAAGGAGTTTTTTTAAACTAGGTTTCACAATATGCAAGATGTCTAAAAGGGCAAAGCTAAAACTTTTTTCGAGGGATAAGGAAAGTTGAATAATTTTTTAAAAGGCTAAATCAAAATTTTATGATTTTTAGAGGTTAAAATATAATTTTATTGTATACTAATTTTAAATTTTACAAATTTTAAAATGCTAAAAATATAATTTCTCGTTCCCTAGATGTAGAGATGAGAAGCAGTGGTTCAATCCCTTTAACTTCGTATTGTTTTGATTTTCTTTCTTTCTTTTTTTTTTTTTTGCTAAGAACGGATAGAGGTTATCCAAAGATTGAATTTAAGATTATATGAAATAAATATTACATATAATTTTAAACTTAAAATATATTTTTAAGTTTTTGATATGAAAAGTAGTTTTTATTACCTATATATTGATATTTCTATTTCACCCTCTCTATATTATATTGCCCTAATCATGACAATATTTACGGAGAAAAATCAAACTTTATTTCGATCGCACATTCATGTTGTTTCAACTCCTTTTAAGCTATTTTTTGCTTGAGATATTGTCTATAAAACCGTAAGCCATCACTCATTGTACATTATAAATTATAAAATAAACAAAACATAAAAAAGCATTAAAAAAATATAAGTTGAAAAACTGTTCTGTTTCTTTAGCCTATGAACTATTAAAAAAGGCTATATGCTTAATGGTCTGAAGTGTATCTCATTTATCAGGAGCCCAAATTTCTCTACAAGATTTCGCGAATGCGCATAATGTGATTCGAGCCAAGGCACCTTGGCTTCCTACGCTCAAAATTATGCCAATAAAAGGATCGGTGATTGCAAGATGGAGCCTTCATATGGACCCTAAAGTGAAAGCCCTGCTGAAGGCCATGGTAACCTTGAAGGCGTCGACTCCGTAAAAATGTGGGCTAGTGAGAAGCCTGACTATGACCACAATTCCAGTCGGCGGTGATGATTGCCTACACTATACTCAGGTTGTTTGGAGCAAATCGGTTAACCTTGGGTGTGCTAGAGCCAAATGTGCAAACGGGTGGGTTTTCGTTATTTGTAGTTATGATACTGTTGGAAATGTTGAGGGTCAGCGTCCTTATTAAGCATCACTGTTCTACTTCTTTTGCTCTTTCATTCCTTGTAAGTTATAGAAGAAAGAAGAAATAAAAATATGAATGCTTATATGGACCAAAACTCATGTAAAATTTTGGTATTGTTGAAAAATGGATGTCTATATATATAGTTCTCATAATTATCAATAATTCATTTTCTTGTACCTCCTAAATTTTTTTAGGGTATTTTAATTATATTTATTAAATTTTTATAACTTATAGTAATTAAAGCGGATATGTATAAATTTTTTGATATTCAAGTGAAAGTTGTATCATTCTTTTATTTTTTTTATTTACCTCTTTTATTCTTTTTATAATTCTTTTGGTTTATAGTAAGTATTTTCATTTAATGATTTTTCTTTCCTTCTTTTTGATAACTAAACTTATTTCTTGTATTGTACTTGCCTAGTTAAATTTTGCAACACTCCACAACTTCAATCAGAATACATCAAACTTTTCGAAATTGCGCTGGCACATACCAATCAGAAAAGGGAGCACTGAAGAAGCAGCCTTTGATGGATTGCGGTATTCCAAGTTTAGTCCATAAAGAGGATGAGGAGCAGCAATGTCTGAGAATGTGTCTACGATTAGAGGTTGCAGTCAAGGCAACTATTCACAACTTGCATGACACGGGAGCTAAGGAAATCACGAATTGGCGACACTTGGTTTGCAAGTCGCCAAGCTCGACTCGAAATTTAGAACTTGATACTTAATTCAAGCTCAATCAAATATTTATTTTTAAGTTCAAGCTTGACTCGAGATATAATCAAACTTCTGGAGCTCAAACTTGTATATCATTCTTCATACTCAAGCCTGAACTTTAATTTGATTAAGCTTGTATTATTGAAGCTCGAGCTTGGCTCAATAAATAAACTTAAAGTTAATAATAGATATCAATGGAAATAATATAATTTAATAATTATATTAAAATAAAATGATTGATAAGGCTCCCAAGTAGCTTGAGCTGAGTATCATTTAGCTCAAATGATAGCTTGAGTTGAGTATTTTTCAGCTCGAATGATAGTTCGAGCTCAGCTCAACAATTACCAAATCATGTTCAAGTTCTTCTCAAGTCAAACTCAAGTAGCTTACAAACACTAATATCTCATTTATATCCTTACTCTAACATCAATAGCTTGTTAGAGTCATAATTTTTTTTTAATAAAACTTGATAAATTAGAATATGTCATGTCAAATCATTAAAAACAAAAACAAAATGTGAAAATTTACTTAAATCTATCAATATATTGAAATCTCCAAGTTTTGTGGTTTTGATATTCCGAATTAGCATATATTTTTAGAGGTGACTGTTGTTCCAATAGGGTCGGAAGCGTGTAAATTATTGTACTAAAAAATCACACAAAGTTCAATTCCCAGGGAAGAGAGGTGGATCACATGGATCTCTTAAATACCAAGTCTTTCCTTAGACAGAATATCCCTTCTATAGTAATTTAATAGCACAATTAAATACTACTATTATACCCTCAAATATTGAAAGAAAAATAGGACAAAAAGAACACAGGAGTTTTAACGAGGTTCGGTAAATTATACCTACGTCCTCGGGCACTAACACCAGATGATAACTTTACTATCTCCAAAATATTACAAACAAATAGAATTCCTTAAGAATTCTCAAATGGGAGAAGAGAGAAAACTAAGAGAGAAAGATTGGTTGGGATGGTTGAAATGAAAAATGAAAAGGCCTATTTATAGTTGAGATTCAGGGACTAACTTGCAAATGGCCTAAAAAATTAGGGACCAAAATTGCAATTATCCCATTCAACTTTTCAACATTCGGTGCAACTTGCTCAACCTTTTTAACAAGTTGCTTCCTACCTTTGTTGACTTTTCAACAATCTCCACCTTGAAGATTTGATTAGGATAATCACATCTTCACATACTTCCTTCAACTCCCCAAATTCGATAAAGCTATCTTTTGTAGTGCCTCCAAATACGCTCTCGAGCGCCATACACCTAAAGGTGCTCAAATTCTCAGGATGTTAATCAAGTTCAAACAATGATTAAACTTGATTGTTGTTACTACCTTGGTCATCATATCTGCGGGATTATCTGCTGTCGGAATCTTCTGAAGTAGAATTTTTCCTTTTTCAAAGACTTCCCGCACAAAGTGATATCTTACGTCGATATGCTTGGTTCTTGAATGATAGACTTGATTTTTCGCTAAATGAATAGCACTCTGACTGTCACAATATAGACTAATGTGACTTTGAACAACTCCCAAGTCTTTCAATAATCCATTAAGCCAAATAGCCTCCTTAACAGCTTCTGTAACTGCCATATATTCTACCTCTGTAGTAGACACAGCTACTGTAGACTGTAAGGTAGACTTCCAACTCACTGGGGCTTTCGCAAGAGTAAACAGATACCCCGTAGTTGAACGACGTTTATCTAAATCACCAGCAAAGTCGGAATCAACATATCCAACTACAAACTGACCAAGTGCTTCATCCTGTTCAAAAATTAAACCAACATCTACGGTTTTTCGAAGATACCGTAGAATCCATTTCACAGCTTGCCAATGTCCTTTTCCAGGATCATGCATATACCTGCTCACAACTCCAACAGCTTGTGAAATGTCAGGCCTCGTACACACCATCGCATACATCAAACTCCCAACTGCATTAGCATATGGGACTTTTGCCATATATTCTCTTTCTTCTTCAGTTTTCGGAGATAATTGAGCACTAAGTTTCAAATGAGAAGCAAGTGGGGTATTTACATGTTTTGTGTTTTCATTTACACCAAAACATTGTAATACCTTTTTCAGATATTGCTTCTGATTCAAACAAAGCTTGCCTCTCTGTCTATCTCTACTTATCTCCATGCCGAGAATCTTCTTGGCCTCACCTAGATCTTTCATCTCGAACTCTTGATTCAACTGAGCCTTCAGCTTATCTATCTCATTTTGGCTCTTCGAAGCGATTAACATATCATCAACATACAAGAGTAGATAAATGAAAGATCCGTTATGCAGCTTCTGCAAATACACACAATTGTCATATTTGCTTCTTGTGTACTTCTGCCTTCTCATAAAGCTATCAAATCGCTTGTACCACTGCCTCGGGGATTGCTTCAATCCATATAGCGATTTGTTAAGCTTACAAACCCAATTTCTACCACCAGCATCTATGTATCCTTCTGGCTGAGTCATATAGATCTCCTCTTCTAACTCACCATGCAAGAAAGCCGTCTTAACATCAAGTTGAGCTAGCTCCAAATTCAACTGTGCTACCAAGGCCAACAAAATTCTAATGGAGGAATGCTTCACAACAGGGGAAAATACATCATTGTAGTCAATTCCCTCCTTCTGAGCGTAGCCTTTAGCTACCAATCTTGCCTTGTAGCGAATATCCTTCTTGCTAGGAGATCCATCTTTCTTTGCGAATACCCACTTGCATCCGATTGCCCTTTTACCTTTCGGTAATTGCGCCAACTCCCAAGTATTGTTCTTCAGGAGAGACTGCATTTCTTCATCCATGGCGCTTTTCCATTTATCACTTTCTAAGCTCTGCATTGCTTCTTGATAAGTGATAGGAATATCATCAACAACGGGAAGGGCGTAGGCCACCATATCAGTAAATCGAGCAGGTTTACGAATTTCTCTCCGTGGCCTTGCAACTATAACTGGTTCTGGTGTACTTAGTGGTTCTTGGGTCAGAACCTCTTCAACCTCTAATTCCTCCATTGTGGCTGGAGAATTAGACTTATTAACTGGGCAAATCCCCATCTGCTCAAACTCCACCTGTTTTGGAGTACACTCCACCTGCTGTGGAGTATTGCTCGTCTGAATATCTTTATCTGCTACCTTTTTCAATGTGGCAGATTCATCAAAGGTAACATCTCTGCTACAGATCATTTTCTTTGTGCTTAAGCACCAAAGACGAAATCCCTTCACTCCAGAAGTGATTCCCATAAAGAGAGCTTTCTTTGCCCTCGGATCTAACTTTGACTCCTTCACATGGTAATATGCAGTGGATCCAAACACATGTAAGGAATCATAATCTGTAGCCGGTTTTCCAGACCATACCTCCATAGGAGTTTTTCTTTCTAATGCAGATGATGGCAAACGATTAACAAGATGGCCAGCGTATGTCACAGCCTCAGCCCAAAATTGCTTGCCCAACCCAGCATTGGACAACATACATCGAACTTTCTCCAGCAATGTTCGATTCATACGCTCTGCCAATCCATTCTGCTGTGGTGTATCCCTAACTGTGAAGTGTCGAACAATACCATACTCTTGGCACACATCGAAGAACGGATCACTTTTATATTCCCCTCCATTGTCCGTCCTAAGCCGCTTGATTTTCTTGCCAGTCTGGTTTTCGATCATAGTTTTCCATTTAAGAAAAACTCCAAGCACTTCATCTTTAGTTTTCATGGTATACACCCAAACTCTTCTGGAAAAGTCATCAACAAAAGTAACAAAGTAGTGTTTTCCTCCCAACGAAGGTGTTTTGGAAGGCCCCCACACATCTGAGTGAATATATTCCAAAATACCTTTTGTATTATGGATAGCAGTGCCGAATTTCACTCTCTTTTGCTTTCCCAGAACACAGTGCTCACAAAATTTTAATTTGCAAGCCTTTGCACCTTTCAACAATCCTTGCTTTGCCAGAATTTGCAAGGATTTTTCGCTGGCATGTCCCAACTTCATATGCCACAACTGGATTAAGTCCAAGTCTTTGTTACCGGAAGCTGCAGCGACTGCTCCAATAACTGTACTACCTTGGTAGTAATACAAGTTATTTTTCCTGATGCCCTTCAATATCACAAGTGCGCCAGATGTCACTTTCAAAATCCCATCTCTCATAGTAACAACTGAACCATTGGATTCCAAGGCTCCCAATGAGATGAGATTTTTCTTCAAACTGGGCACGTACCGAACATCAGTCAGAACTCTGGTTGATCCATCTTGATTCTTTAATTGGATTGAACCTATCCCAACAGTTTTACAGGCATTGTCATTGCCCATATAAACAACTCCTCCATTTAGTTCTACTAAATCAGAGAACCACTCCCGGTTAGGGGACATATGATAGGTACAACCCGAATCCAATATCCACTCATCTGAATGGAACGACGATGATGATGCAACCAGTGATAGTTCAGAGTCACTAGTATCATGCTTTGCAACACAAGCATCTACAACATCTTTTCCCTTATTCTTCAGCTTTGGACAATTTTTCTTCCAGTGGCCTTTCTCATGACAAAAAGCACATTCATCTTTCCCGAGTCTGGACTTTGACTTTGATCTCCCCTTTTTGAGTTTTCTTCCGAGTGTATGAACGACCTCGGACTACTAAAGCTTCTGTATCTCTGATTGAGTTTTTCTGTTTGTCCTTCTTTCTCTGTTCATAACTGTATAAGGCCGCACAGACTTCGCTCAGAGATATATCACTCCTGCCATGAAGTAGAGTAGTTTCTAGGAACTCAAACTCCTCAGGAAGTGACCCCAACAGCATCAAAGCCAAATCTTCATCTTTGAATGTCTCATCCATATTCAGCAAATCAGTGACTAACTGATTAAATTTGGTGATGTGATCATTCATTGTGGTACTTGGGACGTATGTGAAGCGAAACAGTCTTTTCTTCAAGTGGAGCTTATTTTGACTGTTTTTCTTCAAAAATTTTTCTTCAAGTGCCACCCACAACTTATTTGCAGAAGTCTCCTTTGAAAAAGCATACCTCTGCTCTCGAGAAAGGCATGATCGAATTGTGCCACATGCCAACCGATTGATCGCCTTCCAATCTTTCTCCTGTACATCATCTGGTTTCTCTTCATCAATGGCAATGTCTAGACCCTGCTGAAAAAGGGCATCTAGAACCTCACTTTGCCACATACCAAAATGGCCCGTGCCATCAAAGATCTCCACGGCCAATCTTGCATTTGCAATTGTCGGTCTTGTCCACATGGACGATGTTGAAGCTCCTACACCGACCATTTTCTCCATAATCTTTCAATATACCTAAGGAAATCTTTTCTGATGTGGAAGATCAGTTTAAACTGCAACCACAGAGCATACTACGATTAACCTTCGGCTCTGATACCACTTGTTGTTCCAATAGGGTCGGAAGCGTGTAAATTATTGTACTAAAAAATCACACAAAGTTCAATTCCCAGGGAAGAGAGGTGGATCACATGGATCTCTTAAATACCAAGTCTTTCCTTAGACAGAATATCCCTTCTATAGTAATTTAATAGCACAATTAAATACTACTATTATACCCTCAAATATTGAAAGAAAAATAAGACAAAAAGAACACAGGAGTTTTAACGAGGTTCGGTAAATTATACCTACGTCCTCGGGCACTAACACCAGATGATAACTTTACTATCTCCAAAATATTACAAACAAATAGAATTCCTTAAGAATTCTCAAATGGGAGAAGAGAGAAAACTAAGAGAGAAAGATTGGTTGGGATGGTTGAAATGAAAAATGAAAAGGCCTATTTATAGTTGAGATTCAGGGACTAACTTGCAAATGGCCTAAAAAATTAGGGACCAAAATTGCAATTATCCCATTCAACTTTTCAACATTCGGTGCAACTTGCTCAACCTTTTTAACAAGTTGCTTCCTACCTTTGTTGACTTTTCAACAGTGACTCCCTCTTTTTTGAAGATGAGATATATATCAAAAAAAGTTATCTATAATTTGGGAACCATAATCTTAATATGTAACTTTTGCATATTAACCGTAATGTATAATTAGCCCATCATCAATTAGAAATTAGTTACTTGAATATCTACATATATTTTACCCATAATTTATTAGATATCTTAAGCCCAATTAACCTTAACTATATTAGATCACTTTTAATTTAGACTAACATTTTTATGATAGTAAAATACATACAATTATTACTTATTACACATGTTATGTACATAAAAAATCCAAATATCCCCCCACTATGACTACATATATATACACTTATCACCTTATAATTGTATGTTATCATAAGCTTATAAACTCAAAATTTTACTATTATAACTAGAAGGTACCCTGAACAATCGCGTCCATTAGCTACGTTGACATATATAGAACTAAGAAGACTTCTTTTACATATATTATAACTAAATTCATCCCTAATCATATATATTAACACAAATAAACGACATATATCAAATATAAATGTGTAACATAAAAATTATATACAATATGATTTAAATATATCTAATTTCAATTGGTCATCTTTAAATCCGGATTACGTTAAATTTTATTTGAATGTGTTAATACAAACAAATAACCAAGGATGAAAGCTTTTTACATTGCTTGAATGTGCTTCATAATGCTTAAAACTCAAATTTTGTATTTTGCAACAACCTTTATTTTGTTGTAATCTTAGCTTGGATGTTGTTAGTTCTATTCTTCTTCTCTTGTATGTTATCTTCCATACAACTTTATTATGAATATTTACATTTTTAAATATCATGGTACATTTATTGTTTAAGTATTTTTTTTCTTTTTTGGATAAAGCAAATAACAATGGTGGAATTGTCAAAATAGCATGTAAATATAATTTTTGGCAACATTTATAAATGTTTCAAAAAATTTCTATAAATATATGTATATTAATATTTAAATTTAAATATAATTTTTATTGGTACTTTAAAATATCTTGAAAAGTATGTTACAAGAGTTAAAATGAAAACTTTTATGGGCAAATACTAACATTTTACAGCCTACAGGCACTTGTGGTCAATCGATGGTTAAAGAACTATTGGTGAAATTTATAGTACTTTTTTTTTTTATTTTTTTACCGATGCTTATAGATGCTATAAAATGAGTTTTTTTGTGGCCAGGGAAATTAGAATTTTTGGAGATAGCCAATTGAGTCTTAACTCGATTGACACGAGCATTATTGCTAATACAAGAGGACGTGAGGTTGAGTGTGCTGAAGTGTATTATCCTCCTATTTATGAATTGGGGAGAGACTATAAGTAATTTTAAGAAGTGTCGAAAAGAACATATATAATTAAAACCTAAACAAAAAAAACATGGTAATTCTTTCAAATATATATATACATGGTAAGTTATGCATTATTAAGATAATTAATCCTGTTTTATAATACGATATTTAAACCTTTTATAATCAAGGTCTGATATTACGCATCCTCTAATGGAAAGTAATAAATATTTCATAAACTAATATTAAAACTGTCCTTTTATAAACCACATGTCTTATTTAAAAATTGCAATCAGCAGTGGCCTTTCCAAAGACAGATAGGGAAATGGGAACCCAATTTTCAGTAGCTATTTGCCTAATGGCTTTCACTCTTGCTTATGTTTCCCTTGCCCAAAACCCCTCTAATGAAGATTACCTTAACGTCCATAATGCAGCTCGTGCAAAGGTTGGGGTTGGACCAATGACTTGGGATGCCACTGTCGCTGCCTATGCACAGCAATATGCTAGTAAAAGGATTGCAGACTGTGATTTGATTCATTCAACTGGACCCTATGGTGAGAACCTTGCGGAAGCCTCCTACGCCTTAAGTGGTGCGGAAGCAGTGACATTGTGGGTGGACGAGAGGCCCCACTACAACTACGACGCCAATCAATGTGTTGGTGGAGAGTGTTTGCATTATACGCAGGTGGTTTGGCGAAATTCAACCCGCCTCGGGTGTGCTAGAGTTAAGTGCAACAGTGGCTGGTGGTTCGTCACCTGCAACTATGATCCTCCAGGGAACATTGTTGGTGAACGTCCCTATTAATCTATTTGTACAATAAAATAATACTATGATTTTGATTGATGCAATATTAAAATGCATATAATTTTACATTTAGTTTACCCAACTGCCTTTTATTTATTTATTACTTTGATATAAATTTAAGAGGTAATTTTCTCTATCAAAAGAAACACACATATTTTTCTTTCAATATCAATCAAACCAATCCTCCAAAATGTTTTTTAAATTTCAGTCCAAATTCCAAATGCACATTTGAGAATATTAAAATCAAATTAAATTATGGAGATAAGTTGTCTTTGGTTTAAATATTTCCTAAAACTTTTCTTTTAAAAACTCATTTTCTTGTTTGCTTTTCACTTTCAAAAATCAAGAAATTTATTAGTAATTTTATACACGAAATTTTTATTTGATTTAATTTTTACAAACTATTCACAGAATTATTGATATATCATCGTTTTATGTTTATATATTGCATATACAAATAATTATGTTTATCCAGTTTAAAAATTAATTGGAGTATTTATTTTCTTAAATGTGCATAATGGAATTAAAATTAAAATTTTATGTAGACATTTAAATCAAGTCAAAATTTCATTTGTATAACTGTACCAAATCAAAGTTTGTATATCAAATTGCATATTAAATCAAAGTTCACATATAATTTTAAGATTTGCCCCTATAAAATAAATTTTACGCATTTTCTTTGTAACGACACGATTTCAGTGGTATAGGAAATTGCAGTTTCAGGACCTCGTTTTCATTAACCAAGTTTGTAAATATTAAATAAGGATATTTACGGAGTTATTATATAGGAGAATTAAATTTTTTATGGCCAGTTTGGCCAAAATTGTGGTTAATTAGGGTCTAGAGACTAAATTGTAAAGTCTAATTACTATAATTTTTTATTAGGAAATAGCTTGGGGACTTAAATTGTAATTAAATAAATATCAAAAATAGCAATTAGACCATGCATAAATAAAAATTAGTGAATGGTAATGATAATGGTGAATTAATTAAATAAATTAAAGTTAATTAAAATTAAAACATATTTAATTAACTAATTAAAGACTTAATCTATGTATAAATATGAAGTTAGTGGACGGAGAGAGGATTTATCATCTTCTCCAACCATCCAAAAAAAAAAAATAGGCACTACACCAAAATAGGCTTTTAGCGGCGTTTGGATAAAAAAAGCCACTAAAAATCAAGCATTAGCGGCGCTTTTACAAAAATGCCACTAAAGATCGAGCATTAGCGGCGCATTTTGGAAAACGCCGCTAAAAATCAGCATTAGCGGCGTTTTCTAAAAAGCGACGCAAAAAACCTAAGCCTAACGATATCGTTTTCAGAGTTTTTAGGGCATTTAGCGGCTTTTTTGAAAAAGCGCCGCTAGCGCTCGTACCTTTAGCGGCGTTTTTGAAAAAGCGCCGCTAATGCTCGGGCCTTTAGCGGCGTTTTTGAAAAAGCGGCGCTAATAATAAAATCTAAAACCATTTCAATTATCTCATTCTTATATATATTCTCAAGTAATGTTTCAATTATATTTTTTTATTATAAGTTGAAAAAATTAATATTTCGTTGTATTTATTATATATTGGTTAAATTTACATTTAAATGATAACAAATAATATTGTTTAATACAAAATGTTTTTATTAAAGAGAAGCCCTAACTCCTAACTATTTATTATTACTTTTCAATCACTAATTATTTAAACTACTAATTTACTAGTAAAATATATTAAATTATGAGTAAAATAAAATATCATAAAGCTTAAATTGTTGTGTTGTAAAGAATAAAAAATAGAATAAATTTTTATAAGAATAATAAATTTTGATAGTTCGACTAAATAAATAATCAGAAAGTAATATAAAACACCAAATATCGTGATAAATAATATTATATATTGATAATTTTATTACCAAAAATAATTTTATATTTAGTTAATCAAACATGAACGCAACAATGACCTAATAGTATCTACTCAAGAGTAAGAATTGAAAATGAATAAAAAGGGACAAATGAGGTTGTTACTTGGTCTAATACCCACTAGTTAGGTTTTTTAGGCTAAGAAAGGGTTATAGGAAAATATTATAAATATTGAAATTCGAATAAAATTTATTAAATATTAAATATTAGAAAATAATTAAGTGAAGTTGGGATTCAATTTAGCTAGTAGAGTTGGTGGGGTTAGTTGGACGATTTGCTCCCGAAAAGAAAAAGCTGTTTGTTTTTTCTTGATAACAAAAAGTGTTAGCTGGGCCTCGAGTCTAGAGCCGAATGCTGCTTCAGGCGGTATAGTGGTAGTGGTGGACAAGTAGGTCTAATTTATCTGAATAGCCCAATTGCAAAAGAAAGCAAATATCTTATATTTGCAATCATTAATCGAATTACGTTGGGTACTTCGTTAGGGTGGGTGAGTGGCGAGTGCTGAGGTCCAGGATTGGGAAAACAAAATGAGTAGAGCAGGGTAGGGTTTGCATTTGGATTTGGGTCGGGTTAGTGGATAATGATGAATAAATATATCATCATAATGTTTATTATTTTAGGATTACAGTTTTGAGTTCAGGGTTTAGGGTTTAGGTTTAGGGCTTGGGGATTAGGGTTTAAGGTTTAGAGTTTACATTTTAGTGTTAATATGAGGTTAGTGTTTACGGCTTATAAGATAATGATCAAATTTACTCTTTTAGGTCTTGATGTTTATGGTTTACGGTTTAGCATTAATGTTTTTACTGTTACAATGCATGGTTTAGAGTTTAAGGTTTAGGTGTTACCATTTTAAGGTTTATGGATTAAGTGTTACCAATGCCCAATTTTAAAAACTTTTCCCACTTCAAGCTCGTTTTACCCGAATCACCCATTTCATTGTTTAAAAACAATAAAAAATATAAAGCTAATCCTAACCATATTTTGGACTAGGTGGGTTGTATGGGTAGTGAACATTTCTAAATTTTAAAAGGTTTTATATTTTTCGTGATTTAAAATTTTAAAATGAATTTTAAAAGATTTTAAACTTTTATTTTTAGAGTATTTATATAATTTTAAAGAAAAGACCAAATTAATAAAAATTACAAACATTAAAGACTACAAAATTATTTTATCATTTTCTAATTGCTACATTGATAATTAATTACAGCCATTTAATCATGTTTTTTCTTATTAAAATATACGATATTTATTTTGAGAGTACTTGATTTTTAAAAAAAAATCAATTTATAAAAAATAATAATAAATGTTTTATAAAATCACTTAACTAATAAATTTTAACAGATTTAAAATGAAATAATTTTTGCTGCGTTTTTATGAAAAATGCCGCAAAAGGTAAGTAATAGCGGCGTTTTTATAAAAAAGAAGCCACAAAAAATAATTTTACTTTAAAATAATTTTTAGCAGAAAAAATATAAGATTTTTAACATAGCAAAACGGCATCATTTTGTACAAAATAAAATGATTTTTTTAAAAACGCCGCAAAAAGATATTCAAAATCCCGCTCACTCCCAAAAAGAAAATTTTTGGTTACCCGCTCATTACTCCCTCTTCTCCTCATCTCCATCGCGCGCCCTAAATACCCCAAATTTTGTACTTAATTCTTTTTCCCTTTTAATCTCAAAATTCCATGAGTTCTTTTGCCCCAATATCTCGTAATACCGTTCAAATCCCTAAACCTTTTCTTTTTCTCTCCATGAATTTATATATATATGCATATAACAAATAATTCATTGATTTGGGGTTTTGTTTCTTTCTGAATCAGGACAAATGGGTTTTCCGATCTATACCAAAAGACCACAGGGATTGATCTATGGAATTCCGATTATGAGGTTTACAATTTAGTTTTTAAGCTTTGTGGGGTTCTGTTTGTTGTTGTTCTTTATTCCATTTTTGTGTGTATTTTTGCAGAGAATGGAAGAAAATTAGAAGAGGTTGAAGGAGATAAACAAGAAGGGTTCATGCTTTTTTTGTTGTTGTTGATTAAGGGAACGGGTTTTTTTTATTTATTTGCAGGCAGAGAATGGGTGGAGACTTGAATGAACTTAACATTAATGAACTGCAAGCCCTTGAAGCTAAAATGGATTCTTCTTTGCTAGCTATACTTGAGAGAAAGGTTTGAAATTATTGGAACTCTTTCTTTCACTACACCAAAACAGGCTTTTAGCGGCGTTTTTAGCGGCGTTTGGATAAAAAATGCCACTAAAAAAAGCATTAGCGGCGTTTTTGAGAAAGCGCCGCAAAAAACCTAAGCCCAACGACGCCATTTTCTGAGCTTTCGGGGATTTTGCGGCGTTTTTAAGAAAGCGCCGCTAATGCTCGGGGTTTTAGCGGCATTTTTGGGAAAGCGCCGCAAAAAAACATAAGCCCAACGATGTCGTTTTTTAAGCTTTCGGGGATCTAGTAACGTTTTTAAGGAAACGCCGCAAAAATAATTCAACTTATAAAAAAAATAAAAAAATTTTAGAATAGCAAAACGGAGTCGTTTTGTTCAAAATGAAAAAATTTTGCGGCGCTTTATAAGAAGCGCCGCTAAAGGTAAGCAATAGCGGCGTTTCCTATAAAAACGCCGCAAAAAATAAATCAACTTATAAAAAAATAAAAAAAAATTTAGAATAGCAAAACGGCGTCGTTTTGTTCAAAATGAAAAAATTTGCGGCGCTTTATAATAAGCGCCGCTAAAGGTAAGCAATAGTGGCGTTTTTGTAAAAAACGCCGCAAAAAATAAATCAACTTATAAAAAAATAAAAAAATAAAAAAAAATTTAGAATAGCAAAACGGCGTCGTTTTGTTCAAAATTAAAAAATTTTGCGGCGCTTAGGTAAGAAATAGCGGCGTTTTTGTAAAAAACGCCGCAAAAAATAAATCAACTTATAAAAAAATAAAAAATTTTTAGAATAGCAAAACGGCGTCGTTTTGTTCAAAATGAAAAAAAATTTGCGGCGCTTTATAATAAGCGCCGGTAAAGGTAAGCAATAGCGGCGTTTCCTATAAAAACGGCGCAAAAAATAAATCAAATTATAAAAAAAAATAAAAAAATTTTAGAATAGCAAAACGGCATCGTTTTGTTCAAAATTAAAAAATTTTGCGGCACTTTATAATAAGCGCTGCTAAAGGTAAGCAATAGCGGCGTTTTTGTAAGCAAAAAATGAATCAACTTATAAAAAAAATAATAAAATTTTTAGAATAGCAAAACGGCGTCGTTTTGTTCAAAATGAAAAAATTTTGCAGCGCTTTATAATAAGCGCCGCTAAAGGTAAGCAATAGCGGCGTTTCCTATAAAAACGCCGCAAAAAATAAATCAACTTATAAAAAATAAAAAAAATTTAGAATAGCAAAACGGAGTCGTTTTGTTCAAAATGAAAAAATTTTGCGGCGCTTTATAAGAAGCGCCACTAAAGGTAAGCAATAGCGGCGTTTCCTATAAAAACGCCGCAAAAAATAAATCAACTTATAAAAAAAATAAAAAATTTTTAGAATAGCAAAACGGCGTCGTTTTGTTCAAAATGAAAAAATTTTGCGGCGCTTTATAATAAGCACCGCTAAAGGTAAGCAATAGTGGCGTTTTTGTAAAAAACGCCGCAAAAAATAAATCAACTTATAAAAAAATAAAAAAAAATTTAGAATAGCAAAACGGCGTCGTTTTGTTCAAAATTAAAAAATTTTGCGGCGCTTTATAATAAGCGCCGCTAAAGGTAATAAATAGCAGCGTTTTTGTAAAAAAACGCCGCAAAAAATAAATCAACTTATAAAAAAATAAAAAATTTTTAGAATAGCAAAATGGCGTCGTTTTGTTCAAAATGAAAAAAATTTTGTGGCGCTTTATAAGAAGCGCCGCTAAAGGTAAGTAATAGCGGCGTTTCCTATAAAAACGGCGCAAAAAATAAATCAAATTATAAAAAAATAAAAAAAATTTTAGAATAGCAAAACGGCGTCGTTTTGTTCAAAATTAAAAAATTTTGCGGCGCTAAAGGTAAGCAATAGCGGCGTTTTTGTAAGCAAAAAATGAATCAACTTATAAAAAAAAAATAAAATTTTTAGAATAGCAAAACGGCGTCGTTTTATTCAAAATGAAAAAATTTTGCAGCGCTTTATAATAAGCGCCGCTAAAGGTAAGCAATAGCGGTGTTTCCTATAAAAAAGCCGCAAAAAATAATCAACTTATAAAAAATAAAAAAATTTTAGAATACCAAAACGGCGTCGTTTTGTTCAAAATAAAAAAATTATGCGGCGCTTTATAAGAAGCGCCGCTAAAGGTAAGAAATAGCGGCGTTTTTGTAAAAAACGCCGCAAAAAATAAATCAACTTATAAAAAAATAAAAAAATTTTAGAATAGCAAAGCGGCGTCGTTTTGTTTAAAATGAAAAAATTTTGCGGCGCTTTATAATAAGCGCCGCTAAAGGTAAGGAATAGCGGCGTTTTCTATAAAAACGCCGCAAAAAATAAATCAACTTATAAAAAAAAGAAAAAAATTTTAGAATAGCAAAACGGCGTCGTTTTGTTCAAAATGAAAAAATTTTGCAGCACTTTATAAGAAGCGCCGCTAAAGGTAAGCAATAGCGGCGTTTTTATAGCGGCGCTTTCTATAAAAACGCCGCAAAAAATAAATCAACTTATAAAAAAAATAAAAAAATTTTAGAATAGCAAAACGGCGTCGTTTTGTTCAAAATTAAAAAATTTTGCGGCGCTTTATAATAAGCGCCGCTAAAGGTAAGCAATAGCGGCGTTTTTACAAAAACGCCGCAAAAAATAAATCAACTTATAAAAAAATAAAAAAAATTTAGAATAGCAAAACGGCGTCGTTTTGTTCAAAATGAAAAAATTTTGCGGCGCTTTATAAGAAGCGCCGCTAAAGGTAAGCAATAGCGGCGTTTTTATAGCGGCGCTTTCTATAAAAACGCCGCAAAAAATAAATCAACTTATAAAAAAAATAAAAAATTTTTAGAATAGCAAAACGGCGTCGTTTTGTTCAAAATTAAAAAATTTTGCGGCGCTTTATAATAAGCGCCGCTAAAGGTAAGCAATCGCCGCAAAAAATAAATAAACTTATAAAAAAATAAAAATATTTTAGAATAGCAAAACGGCGTCGTTTTGTTCAAAATTAAAAAATTTTGCGGCGCTTTATAATAAGCGCCGCTAAAGGTAAGCAATAGCGGCTTTTTTTTACAAAAAACGCCGCAAAAAATAAATCAACTTATAAAAAAATAGAAAAATTTTAGAATAGCAAAACGGCGTCGTTTTGTTAAAAATGAAAAAATTTTGCGGCGCTTTATAAGAAGCGCCGCTAAAGGTAAGCAATAGTGTTGTTTCCTATAAAAACGCCGCAAAAAATAAATCAACTTATAAAAAATTTCCCAAAACACGCGTTTTTATCCCAAAATTTCCTCCTGAAACCCCTAAATTTTCCCCGCTAAAATTGGTATCCTCAAAACACCTGAGTGTTTCTCTCTTCCACCACCGTCTTCATCATGAATTAATTACTATTTAATTTGTTTATTTATATTAATTAAAATTTAATTTAATTTTAAATGAATATTTGTTAAAAATGGATTAATTTGAAATAATGACACGTAGAAATAAATTGAAATAAAAAACATAGAAAAATATTTGTTAAAAATAGAAAAATTAAAATACTATTATTAAGCCATAATTTTAAAATTTTTTGGGTACATGACTGATTGATTTTTAATTTATATACTAAATAATTTCAAATATAATTGTAAGAGATAAAATAGTATTAATTTTAAAATATTTAATTTAATTATCATTATAGTTTAGGGTTTAATAAATATGGTTTAGGGTATATATATGGTTAATTTAGGATTTAAGATTGGTTTAGGAGTTACAATTTTAAGTTTTATAGATTATGGAATTAGGGATTATGGATTAGGGATTCCGATTTAAGGGTTAATGTGATTTAAGGTTTATGGGTTAAGGGTTAGGTTAGGGGTTAGATGTTAAGAGTTAGGGATTTAGGGTTTAGAAATTCGGTGTTAAGTTAGAGTTTAGGGTTTAGATTAATTAGTGTATTTTAATTATATATTAAACAAGGTTTAGGGGTTAGGGGTTAGGGATCTAGGATCGGGTTATGGTTTAGGGTTTAGATTAATTATTATTTTTAAATTTATATATTAAATAAAGTTTAGGGGTTAGGGGTTAAGGATTTGTGGTCGGGTTTTAGGTTTAGGGTTTAGGGTTTAGGGTTTAGATTAATTAGTGCTTTTTAATTATATATTAAATAAAGTTTAGGGGTTAGGGGTTAGGGATTTCGGGTCGAGTTAGGGTTTAAGATTTGGTTAATTAGTACTTTTTAATTTATATATTAAATAAGTTCTTTATATAATTGTAAAAGAGATAATAATTAATTGTAAAGATTATTAATTTAAAATTGATATGCAATATATAATAATTTGAATATAATAATTTAAAATCGTAAAATTGTAAAAAATTGTAAAAATTATAAAAAATAAAAATAAAATTAAAAAATTAAAAAGAAATAAAAACACTAAAAATTTTATTTTTACCTAATTTTTATAAATACTACTTAAAAAACTAAAATTGATAATTTTATCTAATTTTTATAAATATTACCTAAACAAAATTTTTATAAAATTTGCAATAGAAAATTTAATGTACTAGTGGCGTTTTTAAACGCCACAAAATATTCTTAATAATGAAGAAAAAACGGTGCAATTTTTGGCTCCGAATTTAATGGGTTTTGCGGCGCTAAGGAAAAACGCCGCTAAAGGTGGTCATTAGCGGCGCTAAGGAAAAAACGCCGCAAATTTCTGTTCTCAATTTTCGCAAAATGGTGTCGTTTTGCCTGGCATTAGTGGCGCTACTAAAAAACGCTGCAAAAAATTCTTAATAATGAAGACAAAACGGTGTAGTTTTTAGCTGTGAATTTAATGGGTTTTGCGGCGCTAAGGGAAAAACGCCACTCTTTAGTGCGCTAAGGAAAAACGCCACAAAGTTCTGTTCTCAATTTATATATCTATATATAAGAGAGTACTGAAAAATTAGTAGCGGGAAAGTGAGTATCGAAAAGAAAGAATGGGAGGCAGAAATTAAAATGTTTTAAACTGTAATCATTTTCTGTTCTTTTTTTCTTCTCCATCTCTCTCTCTCTCTCTCTCTTTTTTACTGTTGATTTACAAAATCTTCTTCCGTTGCTAATTTCTTTGTCTAGGGTTTTTGTTCGTTAGTTTTTTTTATTCTTTTTAGACTCAAATTCTTTGAAATTATGAGTAGAAATGTGAAGAAAGAAAAACAAACAGATAAGGGTGATGCATCTGCTGAACCGGTTCGAACCAAGGTGGCGGGAGTGGCCCGAGATGAGTCGGTGGATGTTGAGTCGAATCAACCGAATCGAGAAGAGGATGCGGCAGATAGGAGGGTTCTTCGCTCCAAATACCTTGCCGTGATGACCAAAATAGGCGGTTATTATTATTTTTCTTCTTCTTCTTTTCCTGAAAGGATATTAATCTCATTTCACTAGTTTTTTTTGTTTTATTTTTCTTTCCAGATTTGAGCTAAATTATTGCTTTTTCTAACTTGAATTTTTAGAACCTGCAAAGGAATTTGCATTATGTTTGTTCTTTTATAGATACTGTTTTGAGTTTTCTTTTTCGTCTTTAATGGATTGGGTGTTAAGGATTGTTGGATTCTTGCTGAATTGTTTTGCTTTGTGCTGAAGAACCTCAATAAAATCATTTTGCTTTGTTAATCTTGACTTTTGTTAATCTAAAATTTTTATTTTTATTTATGAAATAAAACTGGTATTTGTTCTTTGTGTAACTAGGTGAATTATATTATAGAACTCTTAACTATTTTTAAGTCTAACAACTGAATAATGAAACAGAACTGTATTTAAATTGTTGTGGCTTACAGAGAGTTTGGTTTGATTTGTTTTCTTCATTTAACTACAATAAATTGATTCAGTATAAACTTCCGTTAAAATCTTGCTGAATTTAACTTATTACATTAATTTTTAAGTGAACGCATGATCAGGAAGAAGGTGTATAAGTTGGCACTGAGTTATTTGGTAATAGCCATATCTCATGGAGTTGGTGTGTTGTTGAGTTATTCACACACTATCTTTTGGGAATATTCAAACTTCCCTTTCTTGTTTGGTTTCTATTAATTGCGGGTTAGAGATGTTGTGGAAGTAAATAAAACGTGTATCCTGATGTGCAGTGTTTAGTGTTGTGTGGTTGAATGTATACTGTTTGGTACCATAAGCTTAGCACTCATAATTTACATTGTGTCTGTCTACTCTTTTAACAACCATTGTTGACAAAGAGTTCTTGTTGTGCACAGACAATAAGTTTGCTTTTCTGGTTAATTTGATTTATAATCCATTGCTGCTCAAGCTTTATTCTTTAAGTTCTTTGCCTCTTTTCAGAATCTCCCCTGTTAAAGCAGGAAGCATTGAAGTTTGGTTTATCTTTTTACATGCATGAAATGGTTTATATTTATACACGCATGAAATCATAAAGTTGGTGAGGATGAGTGCATCCTTTTGTTTGTTACACTTTTTAGTTTTCTTCCAAACAAGAGTTTCATATTCACCATAATTTTATTGCGACTGCATCTGTGAAACAATGCAATTCATAAAGTTTTCTGATTATTTTCTTTAATACAAAGATACTTAACAAATTTTATGCTTACCTTGATTGAAGCTTCTTATACGGATATGAACAAGTCTTTAGCTGATGGGATGTTGGATGTACCTTGCTTAGAAGAAAAAAAAGAAAAAAAAGGAGAAATAATAGGGAAAAGAATCAAAACATAAAATATGATGAGAATAGATAGGCATAGGCCCTTCCATATAAACCTTTACTGGGCTATTGCTGATAATTATAATTCGACAACTCAACAATGATGTTCCTTACATATTGTAATTCTTTTGTGAATACTCACTATCTGTCAGCTCTAGTGCATTTGCCTTAATTCCTTTCATTGTTGATATGTTGCTAATGTATCTTTTGTAACAAAGTGCAATATGCATTCCTCTGGACTGACCATTCATAAGTTGTTGAACTTAACTGCATGGTAAGGCCTTGGTATTTGTTTGATTTTCAGGATGTCCATGAGACCGCTGCCGGAGCTCTCTGGAATTTGGCTTTTTATCGTGATAATGCTCTTCGTATAATACAGGATGATGGAGTTCAATCCCTTGTTCATCTATGCTCTTCATCGAACTCAAAAATGGCTCGTTTTATGGCTGCATTGGCCTTGGTTTACATGTTTGATGGGAGGTATGTCAAACCATTTTCTGAAAGTTATCATGAATAGGCAAAGGCTAATATGAAGGCACATTTTTCATGGGAAAAATGTTATGAGACTGCTTTGAAGAGAACTAAATATGAAGATAAAAGAATCTTAATTAATATTTGGTAAATAAATGGCATTGATTTTAAAATTTACTTTTGAGGTGTAAATTTTGGCTTATCAATTTACAGAATAGACTCAGTGGTGCCAGTGGGGCCTTCGCCTTCATCACAGGGCAGTTCAAAGAGTCTGAACATAGATGGGGTTGGAAGGATGGCCTTGAAACATGTCGAAGAGTTTGTGAGCTCATTTTATGAACCACAAACCTTTAATGCTGCTGCTGCAACATTAGTCCCCACAGCTTTGGCACAGATAGTAGAAGCCATAAGAATACCTGAAACAGGGCATCTAAGATGCAGGTTTGGTTTTTCGACATTAGTATTTTATACTGTAAAGATGAAACTGATGATTTCGTATCTATTTTTGGTAGTAAGATTTAAGAAGTAACAGCTAGTGTTTGTACTAATTGCATATACTATTAATCTATTTAATATTTTAATCAAGTCTCTAACACTATCCAAAATCCGCATTGCTTGTAGAACAAATGATCAGTCAATATTCTTAATAATAAAGCAGTCTTAGCGATTGTTGATTGCCTAAAGTAGTATGGATACAATTGTGAGTCTATCTGCAATGCTTATTGCCATTTTAGAAAAAAATGACCAATCTATTATTCATTCTAGAAGGTGGATTATAAGGAATTTTTAAAAGTTAGGTCAGTTTCTGTTTTTAATTTGGTCGTTTAAATTTGAAATTTTACAATTTAATCATCTAATTTTACAATATCATTAACTAATTTAAATAGTTAATACTGTTAAATGAGAATAATATTTCGATTTTAATCGTATTTTTGACTTTCGCAATTAAATGAGAATAATATTTCGATTTTATTTTCATTAGAAATTATAATTCGACAACTCAACGAAACAATTATATTCAACGAAAAATTTAATATAAAAAAAATCCCAAAAATAGTGGCGTTTTTTTATAACGCGCCACTAAATCTTTAGCGACGCTTAAAAAAACGCTGCTAAAGATAATGTTCTTTACCGGCGCTTGAAAAAAACGCTGCTAAAGACCATGTTCTTTAGCGGCGCGTAAGAAAAAATGCCGCTAAAGAACATGATCTTTAGAGGCGTTTTTATCTAAGCGCCTCTAAAGAACATGGTCTTTAGCGACGTTTTTTTCTAAGCGCCGCTAAAGAACATGGTCTTTAGCGGCATTTTTGTTTGTAAACGCTGCAAACGTTTGTGACGTTTTCGTTAGCGGCCCTTTTTGCGTCGCTTACACAAGCGCCGCAAATACCTTTAGTGGCGTTAAAAAGCACCGCTAAAGGCCTAAAAAAACGCCGCTAAAGACCTGTTTTGGTGTAGTTTTTGTACCAAAAGGGTGTGTATATATATATATGTTGTGTGTATGTGTGCATTATTATATATATTGGGTTTTTGTTTCTTGATTATTAAATATGAAATTAGGCATAGGGTTCAAACTTTGGCGAGGGTACTTTTAGTTGTTTGAAACTTCTTTGGTTTTACTCGACTTGCATTCTTTTTACAGTCATCAATATATTTTTTACATTTCTTTCATGCAGCATGGAGTCACAAGAAGTAATTGATGCAGAACTCTCAGCTCGTGTTCTGCAGTTGATAAATGTCACTGATAGTGGATTACACAGTCAGGTACACTGAGCATGGTAGCTCGGTTTTGATGATATTTATTTTTAATATATATATGTAGTATGATTTTAATGTTGAAATCTTCATTTTCCTTATATTATAATTTTATAATTGTTGCCTGGACTTGTCAAAATTGATCACCTTTGTCGTCAGGAGGATTTAGGATGTATTTCAGGGATAGTGAAAACCCAAGATTTGTCTTGTGGATGATAGACAGGATCTCTAGATTGTCGGTGCCATACGGGATAAGGATAGAAAAAGTTTAACTATTTCAATGAGAGAATAAAACAAAAGAAAAGTTCAAAGAGGGGAGATATATATGCATGATATCATCTTTGCATCCCTCTGCTATCAGAAAGATGACTAACGATGAGTAGGAGCTGCTGTGTTTGAGTGTTCTAATGTGGGAGGGGAGAAGAAATAAGGTTTAATGTGATACCTAGGTTATGGATTTGGTATTGAAATAATTATTCAGGGATATAGAGTTTTTTTTTTAATCTTAGAGTTATCATGTTTGTGAGTTTGTGTAGGATGACCAGATTGGTAAATTACTAAAGCAATGTCTTGAAGATCAGCAATTGTTAGAAGAATCTCAAAAGTTTGTTAGCAATAAAGTTCAAGTATTTTTCTAGAAACCCATGATTGTCTAACATGCAATTGATTTGATTATGGGGCTAAATTAGCCTATCTACTAGCTTGTTGGATGCCAATTTCACAAGATTAGATTAAAAACTTTATCGAAGCAAAATCTGTTGTGCTTGTCTAGTCTTGCTCCTATGAGCCATGATTCATGGAGGATATGTGGTTACATCAAATGTTGCTTTCCGTGTTTAAGAAATAAATTAAGTTAGTTACAGATTATATGTTGTTCTTTGAATCTGATCAATGAAGTTAATACAAACCATGCTAAGCAGTGGAATAAATTCAGTTAGCCTTGTGCAGACCCTTTAACCTTCTTTTTCTTTTTTACTTTGTTGTTTAATACAATTTATAGGACTAATGGTTTTGGGTTTGATGCAGTTTTTGCACTTGCAAAGCTTATGAATGTCAGTGAAGATGAGAGTCAACTTTCTGCTATAGCTAGGTATGGCCTTTTTTACTTATAGAGATGCAAGAATTTTAGTTGTAATTCAATTGATGATTTATTGATTTTTTAAAAATATTTTGTAGGCAAGGTTCAGGGAGTGCTTGTCGGAGTTTGTTTTGTGGATTCGTTAAGTGGATTATGGGAAAAGTAAGTTCTTTCTGTATGTGTTGAACGGTTCATTTCTGCATGTATTTAACAATTTATCTTTCATCAGGAAGGGTAGTACCTTTGAGTTAGTCATCTTTACTGCCGTATATGGATAACTCCGATATAGTGCAGAATATAAGTATGGATGTCAATGGTTGTTTTAGTGGCCTTTTTTTAAGTAAAAGCTAAAAGAATGACTTGCAGGAGAGGTGCAGAGGGATAGAGCTGCAGAGCTTTTGGGTTTGCGTGTATGCAATTTTTGGCCATGACACTCAAGCAAACTTGGAAATGAGTTTCGGGTGTTCACAAACTATGACCCTGATGAGAGATTAGGAGGATGGGAGCAAGAATAATAGGTGCCTTTTTCTTGCCATCGTTTGCTAGGAATATTTTCTCATGGATGAGCTTCATGCAACCTAATTTTTATCCATTATCAAGGCATTTCCAACACTTACCCTTGGAAAAATTAACCAGCTTTAGAAAACATGCAGATGAGAAAACTTCCAAGCAAGTTCATCCTCATATTATGCATTTTGGTCTACTTTTTTAAACTAGTGCAATTTTCCTCACTTGTGTAGATTTCGTAATACATAAAACTATTTAAGGTTGTTTAAAGTTGTACTGACTCATGCCTACTCATTGCCATTTTGAAATGTAATTAGGAAGTTGTTTCAAAACGCACAATATAGATGGAAGAAGCCATACAAGTTTCTCATATGTATTATTTATTTTAGTTTTGATTCTAAAATTTTGTTTTTACTTTAATATTTACGACAACTTGAGTTCTAACTTTTGGATTTTAATTGTGTTATTAATTTATTATTTTAAATTCTAAAACTAAATTCATTAATTTTTATATTTAGTTTTAAAGTTAAAATTTTCATAGAAAATTTAATTTAAATAATATTTTTTTATTTATCCTTAAAAGTATATTTAAAGTTCAAATTTAGAAAATAAAACATAATATAATATTTATCATAAAAATAAATATAATTTGATTAAAATAATTTTTTTAAAAGGTTATGTTTTTAGCGGTGTTTTTGCGAGAAGCGCCGCTAAAGGTTTGATCTATAGCGGCGTTTGTGACAAAAAGCGTTGCTAAAGGTCTTGGTCTTTAGCGGTGTTTGTGGGAAAAGCATCGCTAAATGTCTTGGTCTTTAGGGGCGTTTGTGGGAAAAGTGCCACTAAAGAGCATGTGGAAAAAGCGCCGCTAAAGGTCTTGGTCTTTAGCGGCGTTTGTGGGAAAGCGCTGCTAAAGGTTTTGTTCTTTAGCGGCGTTTATTTCTAAAAACGCCGCTAAAGTTAGCGATGCTGTCATTAGCGGCGTTTTTCGCGGCGCTTCTCAAAGCACCGCAAATACTTTTAGCGGCGCTTAAAGGCCTAAAAAGCGCCGCTAAAAGCCTATTTTGGTGTAGTGAGGGGAGGACGTTTTCAAGCTTTTAGTTTCATTTTCAAGTTAGTCGCTACCTATTTTCTTTGCACTATTATTACTATTATTGATTATTCCTTTTATATTATTATTAGTATTGTTCCTTATTTGGTTCTTTCTATTATTATTTGGTTTTTTTGCCTTTAGTATTATTTTCTGATTCTTGTTTCTATTATGTTCAATGTCAATTTTTTTATCCATCGATGTGTTGACGTTGAATTTGGTTGTTATTGTATGGGTTATTGGATTGCCCCTATTGTGTCGATTCATCCATTTACTTCATTTGATGATGATATGTGGTTATTCTATTTTATTTCAGGTCCTTCATGACGAACACAAGAGGAAAATCTAAGGCCACAGTTCCCGCCTCTAAAAGGAAAATGACACCAGGGGCAACCTCTTCCTCGAACCCCACTTTCTATGCACACCATCCGTGTCTACGATTTTCATAAGGTCCTCTATATCAACATCTTAGATAGCAGTAGGATTGAGCCATTTTATTGATTGGGCAGCTTTAGAACAGATTCGTTTAGCTGATAGAGTGAGGGCCCTGTTTGATACAGCTCCATAGGGCGCTTCTTCTCCATCGTCGAGCCCACATATGTGGAGCTTACACTGGAGTTTTGTTTGACATTCTTCCTGCAGCACGTAATGTCGAGCCACGATGAGTCGCACGCTATCACGTTTCGACTCAGTGGTACGCCGCGTTATCTGAGCGTCCTAGACTTCGTAGTTACCCTTAGACTCTATTCTGAAGAGTTCATGAATGGGGGTTCCTCACCTTATACTAGCACATCCATCATTCACCATCTTTATGCTAGATAGAGCTTATTGCTAGTATGATGCCATATGACCCAAGTCGATCAAAAGCGACTTCCTTACCTCCGGTATTGCGATATATTCATGTTGTCTTGGCCCACATGTTAACTGGTCAGGGGAAAAGCATCGGGGTTGTTGGTACATTCGACGCTTATTTTCTTTGGAGTATGGCAACGCGACGTACCTTCGATCTTGCTTACTTGTCGCCCTTGCTTATCGCCACCAGACTAAGCATAGTAGGAAGGTTGATGCGGAACCCCGGATCTAGACACAAGAGAAACACAAGTTAGAAATAAAAAAGAGAATAAATAAAATTAGTTAAATAATAATAATAATAATAATAATAATAATAATAATAATAATAATAATAATAATAATAATAATAATAATAATAAAAGGATAGATTTTCCCTATGGAACCCTTGGTTAACTTGCAACCAAAAACGCCAATAATTGAGCGGCTCCCTACGAAACCCCTAGAAGAAGAACTTCTAGAAACACCAATGAACGGGAAAGAAATTTGAATATTTGTAACTCCGAAATACCCTCGAAAGTAACAAACTCCAAACTAAATAGCAAGAGAAGAATCACTCTACTCTCAAAAATTTGCCTCACACAAATTTGGAAGAAAACAAAATACTCTTTTTTTTTCAATGTGTAGAAAACAAGTCTATTTATAGGCAAATTAAAAGAGTAATTGAATCCTAATAAAAACTCTTTAAAGAGTAATTGAATCCTAATAAAACTCTTTAAAATTATCTAAGAAAATAAATAAATAATAACCTAACCAATAAAATTACTTAACTCATAAATGATGTGTCCCAACCAATGAGAATTAAGTAAATAATAATAATAATATACATAAAATATTAATCCACCAATTTATGGGCTTTCACTATTCCAAGATTGGTCCAGTGAATTGCATTCCCGTATTTGTCAATGTCACGAACATGATGAATTAAATTTGTAGCAACAAAGTCTTAGAAAAAAGCATTCATCTTTGATTTTAATTGTCGTGCCTTGCTTCAAGTGATTGGACCACTAGGAAAAACAACCCCTTGAGTGTCACCTCCTTAGCTCGTATCATTCTCGCCCTCTTCAAGAAGATTCATCCTCGAATCTGAACCTACATCAAGTTCAAAAGGAGAAAGATCAGAAACATTGAAAGTAGCACTAACACTGTACTCACCAAGAAGATCAATGCGATAAGCATTGTCATTTATTTTCTCGAGTACTTGGAATGGTCCATCTCCTCATGCATCAAGTTTATTCTTTCTCTTAGAAGGAAATTGTTCTTTCCTCATATGCACCCATACCCAATCTCCAGGTTCAAACAAGACTTGCTTTCGCCCTTTATTAGCTCGATGTGCATTGGACTCATTCTTTTTCTCAATGGCTTTACGAGCCTTCTCATGGATCTCTTTCACTAAATCAGCTTTCCTTTCACCATCTAAATTAGCAATGTCATTCAAAGGTAAATGAAACAAATCTAAAACAGTAAGTGGATTAAAGCCATATACAATCTCAAAAGGAGTAAAACCTGTGGAAGAATAAACAGAACGATTATAAGAAAACTTAACATAGGGTATCCATTCTTCCCAAGATTTAACATTCTTACCTATTATGGCTCTAAGCAAAGATCCCAAAACTCAATTTACCACCTCGGTTTGACCATCAGTTTGAGGGTGGCATGTAGTAGAGTAAAGTAGTTTAGTACCTAACTTACCCCATAACACCTTCCAAAAGTGACTAAGAAATTTTGCATCTCTATCGGAAATGATAGTCCTTGGGATTCCATGTAATCTCACAACTTCACGGAAAAATAGATCGGCAACATGGGTTGCATCATCAGTCATATGGCATGGAATAAAATGAGTCATTTTAGAAAATCGATCCACAACCACAAAGATGCTATCTCGTCCACGCTTTGTCCTTGGTAAACCTATTACAAAATCCATTGAAATGTCAGTCCAAGGTGAACTAGGAACAGGAAGAGGAGTATATAGACCATGAGGCATCACAGTGGATTTAGCTTGTTTACAAGTAATGCAAGTAGAGCAAATTTTCTCAACAAGTTTTCGCATGTTAGGCCAATAAAAATGCTCATGTAAAACATCATAAGTCTTAGTGACTCCAAAATGACCCATAAGACCACCACTATGAGCCTCTCGAACCAACAATTCTCGCATTGAACACTTGGGTAAGCATAGTCTATTATTTCGAAAAAGATAGCCATCATGCTTATAAAATTTGTGAAATGCACCATGTTCACATGCGTCATAAATGCTTGCAAAATCAGAATCAGTGGCATATAAATCTTTGAGATACTCAAAACCTAATAACTTAGTATGCAAAGTACTAAGTAAAGTGTACCTCCTTGATAGAGAATCAGCCACAATATTATCTTTACCTTTCTTATACCTTATAACATAAGGAAAAGATTCAATGAATTCAACCCACCTCGCATGTCGCTTGTTCAACTTACCTTGTCCCTTTAAGTGCTTAAGTGATTCATGGTCTGTGTGAATCACAAACTCCTTTGGTAAAAGGTAATGTTGCCAAACTTCTAATGCCCTTACCAAGGCATGCAACTCTTTATCATAGGTCGAATAGTTCAAATGTGCTCCACCAAGTTTCTCACTAAAGTAGGCTAGTGGTTTATTATCTTGCATGAGGATGGCACCTATACCTACACCAGAAGCATCACATTCAATCTCAAAGGTCTTTTCAAAATTAGGTAAAACAAGAATAAGAGCAGTACACAATTTATCTTTAAGTTCATTAAATGCTAATTCTTGCTTATCTGTCCACTAAAAAGATACATCCTTTTTAATAAGTGCAGTCAAAGGCGAAGCAATTGTGGAAAAGTTACGAACAAACCTGCGATAGAAACCAGCTAACCCAAGGAAAGACCTTACCTTAGAAACATTTTTAGGGATAGGCCATTCTTTAATTGCCTTTACCTTCTCCTCATCCACATGGATTCCTGTAGAACTTATCACAAAACCCAAAAAAAAATAAGCTTATCCATACAAAAGGTGCATTTTTCAAGATTAGCAAAGAGTCGTTCATGCCTTAACACATCCAGTACTAATTTAACATGCCCAACATGATCATTCAAAGTTTTGCTATAAATCAGTATGTCATCAAAATACACAACGACAAATTTTCCTAAAAAAGGTCTAAGTATGTGGTTCATTAATCTCATGAATGTGCTAGGAGCATTAGTTAAGCCAAATGGCATGACTAACCACTCATACAGGCCATACTTAGTCTTAAAAGCAGTTTTCCATTCATCACCTTGTTTCATTCTTATTTGATGGTAACCACTTTTTAAGTCAATTTTAGAAAAAATGCATGCACCATTAAGCTTATCCAACATATCATCTAATCGAGGAATTGGATATCGATACTTTACTGTAATCTTGTTGACAGCACGACAATCAACACACATTCTCCAAGAACCATCTTTTTTGGGGACGAGAAGTACAGGAACAGCACAAGGACTTAGACTCTCACAAATCAACCCTTTCTCTAAGAGATCTTCAACTTGCCTTTGCAACTCCTTAGTTTCTTCAGGATTGCTTCAATAGACTGGTCTATTCGGAATACTCGACCCAGGCACAAAGTCAATTTGATGTTCAATCCATCGTAAAGGAGGTAATCCCTTAGGCACTTCAGAAGGAAATACATCCTCAAAATCCTGCAAAAGATCAACAAAACAACTAGGCAAATTTGTATTAGGGTTAGTCAAAACAAAGTTTTCCCTAAACCTAATAATTACAAATGTTTGTTTTGTACAAAGAGCAAATTTGATATCTCGAAACCTAGCGAATAAACTCACTCTCTCATCTCGTGACTTGTGTGTGCAATCACTCACCAATGTTGGGCCTTTAAGTTGGCTTTTAACACTAAGGGTCTCTTTACTCTCAGCCTTTTTCAATGATTTGACCTCACTTCCCTTACCCATCTCACTAGCAAGTTTGAGTTGATCATTGTAGACTTCTTGAGGAGGAAGTGGAGCTAAAGTAAACTTCTTTCCAAGGAACACAAAGGTATATTGGTTAAGGAAACCATCATGATTTACTCGTCGATCAAACTGCCATGGCCGTCCAAGTAATATGTGCCCAGCTTGCATTGGAACAACATCACAAAAAACTTTATCAGAGTATCTACCAATGGAAAATGAAACTAAGCATTGTTTAGATACTTTTACCTCCCCACTATCATTCAGCCATTACAAGCGGTATGGCCTTGGATGCTTCACACAAGGTAGGCCAAGTTTCTCAACAAGGGAAGAACTTACCACATTGGTGCAACTTCCACTATCGATGATCAATGAACTAGGTTGTCCACCAATCAAACATCTCGTGTGGAAAATGTTATCTCTTTGTTCGCGCCCTTCCTTTTTAAACTGAACATTTAAAGCCCTTCGAGCAACAAGTGCTTTCTCACCATACTCCAAGTATTCTTCATACTCATCATGAGTATGCACATCATCAGCATCTTCCAAAGGAGGCATCTCATCTTCGTTATCGGACTCAAAATCAACCTCGCCATCTTCTTGAATCACCAATGACTTTTTATTAGGGCATTCTCGAGCATAGTGACCCCAACCTTGGCATTTGAAGCAGGTAATATCTTTTGGCTGCTTAATGGCACTAGGAGAAGTAGAAGAAGAAGATGGAGCTCGATTAGTAGAAGTAGAAGAAGAAGATGGAGCTCGATTAGTAGAAGTAGAACCTTTAAATGAATTAGGCATACCTCTATCTTTGGAGTAAGTTCTAAGCTCATTTGGCTTGAACCGTGCATCTCTCCCATTCCACAATCTATCATCTTGTTTTTGCCAATTTCCTCTCCAAGCAGGATTAGAAACTGAACTAGCAGCCCTCGGTGTCCCTTTCTTTCGTAATTGCTTTTCAATGGTGAGTGCGGTTTGAAGCATCTCTTCAACATCCATGTAGTGTTGTAACTCAACTCGATTTGCAATCTCAGGCTTTAGGCCGGCAAGGAATCTAGCCATAATCACCTCAGCCTCTTCAACAAGATTAGCTCTAATCTGAATAGTCTCCATCTCTTTGTAGTAGTCATCCACAGATCTATCTCCTTGAACAAGATGTTGGAGTCTTTGATGGAGCTCTCGATAATAGTATGGTGGAACAAACCGTTTTCGCAAGATGCGCTTCATTTCAACCCAAGTAGTAACAGGTTGCTCTCTATAAAGAATCCTGCTTTTACATAATTGATTCCACCATGTTAGTGCATAATTAATGAACTCAGCGACAGCGTATGTTACCTTTTTCTCATCAGAGTAATTGTAACAAGCAAAGACTACTTCCATCTTTTCCTCCCAATCAAGGTAAGCATCAGGATCATTCTTCCCTGAAAAAGAAGGAAATTTTGGTTTGGGGGTGTCATTGTTTCGCTCCAATCTTTCTCTAGGTACATACTCGGACTCAAAGTCATCATCAAAAACATGGTCCTCCCTTCGTTTAAAAGTTCGATCTCGCGAATTTGATTGGCTTATAAAGGCTTCGTTCAACTTCTTGTAATTATCGGCAATGTATCTCTCTTGAGTTGTAAGTTTTGTATCAAGATACTCCCTTTGCTCTTGTAACATCTGGGTCATGCGATGTTCGAATTGAGTTTGCAACTTTTTCATCTCTTTTTGTAACAACTCGACCAAAGGATCGTTCTCTCTTTTTTGCTCATCCTCTTCATTTTTACTAGTTTGGGATCTAGTGGTCGGCATGGTATCTGTGAAAAAATCACACAAACAGAAACAAGAAAGAAAAAATAATAATAACCTTACTCGTTAGCTCTCAAAAGAATAACTCTCTAAATGATTCAAAACTTGTAAATATGTTTGGAGAGGGTTACTAATCAAGATCAAATAACGGAGGTGCAAACTTCAAAGAAACAATGAAGATCCTAATTGCTTTAAGAGGCTAATAAACTTGACGAGGCAATTTGTAATGGAGGCTACACGGATGAAGGAATTGTGCGTGCCTTTAATATCTGCTAACACAAGAAGAAACAAAGTGTTAGAAAGCGTAAGAGAAACAAAAAACATAGACCTGGAACGATCCCTAACTCTAGAGTCAAAGAAAAGATTTAATAAGAAGAAAACTTAAGAAAACTCTACCCAATTTAAAAAAAAAACAAAAATCATAAACGTTCGGTGTCTTAAGATTTTCAAAAAAAAAATTAAAGCTTTAATTATACTTGAGTAAAGAAAAGATGAAGGAAAAGAAACTCAATTTTGGGAAAAATAAAAAATAATAACAATAATAGGAAAAGAAGAAACCTACGTATGAAAGGTAGGCAACTTTTTTTTTGCGGTTTTTTTTTTGTGCTTTTTTGCTTCTTCTTTCTTTTCCTTTTTCTTTTTGCTGTTTTTTTAAAGAATAAGAGGAGAATAAACACAAACTTCAAAAAAAAGAGAATCAACGAAATCGATGAAAAGTGTTTTTGGTATTTTGACTCGTTTCGGATTTGATTTTAGCTTCAAAAATAACACCGAATGGCCTGGAACTGATACCAACTGATGCGAAACCCCAGATCTAGACACAAGAGAAACACAAATTAAAAATAAAAAAGAGAATAAATAAAATTAGTTAAATAATAATAATAATAATAATAATAATAATAATAATAATAATAATAATAATAATAATAAAAGGATAGATTTGCCCTATGGAACCTTTGGTTAACTTGCAACCAAAAACGCCAATAATTGAGCGGCTCCCTACGAAACCCCTAGAAGAAGAACCTCTAGAAACACCGATGAACGGGAAAGAAATTTGAATATTTGTAACTCCGAAATACCCTCGAAAGTAACAAACTCTAAACTAAATAGCAAGAGAAGAATCACTCTACTCTCAAAAATTTGCCTCACACAAATTTGGAAGAAAACAAAATACTCTCTCTTTTTTTCAATGTGTAGAAAACAATCCTATTTATAGGAAAATTACAAGAGTAATTGAATCCTAATAAAAACTCTTTAAAGAGTAATTGAATCCTAATAAAACTCTTTAAAATTATCTAAGAAAATAAATAAATAATAACCTAACCAATAAAATTACTTAACTCCTCGACACTCTAGAGCAATCCTCCTCCTTCACTTTGGTTGGACAGATGGTTTCACAGGGATTATCTATTATGAGTCATATGAGGATGAGCAAGCGCCAGCATGGAGTTGGTCTTCCTCAATACTGACTATCTCATTCAGACCCTCAGGATAAACATGAGAACTTCTCCGATGATGTCCCTTTCCACCATGAGAATCCACCTCATCATCCACCTCTAAGTCACCCTACTATCGTCCCTGCTGTTACACTAGCGGACCTCTACGAACGGTTCACTCGTTTTGAGCAGCACTAATTTGAGCGATTTGACAGTATTGATGCCACTTTGCAGCAGATCTGTCAGCATCTCCACATTTCTTCTACTGTGCCTGCACCTCACGATCCCGACACATCTCACGATGACCATCGTTGATCTATTTTGTTTTATATGTTTTCTTTATTTTCTTTTCAGTTTTACTTTTTTTTTATTTTTAGTTGTTTTGTTTTTATTTTTTTAGGCTTCTTTAGTTTATTTTCTTTTGCTCTATATTTTTATTTTGATGGTTATTTTTTTATTTGATTTTGTAACATCTTAATCTTCTTCATTATTTATGTTTATTTTTTTATTAGTTTGCTCAGAACCATATACTACATTTAGATTTGCCTGCAATTTTGGTTTTCACTTTTCTAGCGATTTCATCCATATTAAGGGCAGTTTCAGTTTTCTCCATCTCTTTTGATATTCTGCTTATTTTGTGCTTATATATGTTTGTATATTGAGGACAATGTACATCTTAAGTGTGGGGAGGTTGTTTCTATAAGTATTCAAAATTCTTTGAATTCTTTGTTATGATTAAGAAATTTTCTCATACCTCTATTAGAGTGAATTTTTATCGATTTGAGATTTTTATTCATGTTGTTTTGGATTAATTTGTAGATATTTGTGCATTGATTGATTTAAACTCTAAGACATGAGAGAGTCAAGCTTGATAAGTTGTTTTTTAGAAATTAATATTTTAGGTTGTTTCTTTGAATTGAGGTATTATTTGAAGTTTTGAATTTGCAAGTTTGACATCAAAACCGTGATTTTTTTGTGAGATTTTGAGCCTATAGAGCATACATCTTTCATGCTCATTTTATTTTTGGTTATGAGTGTTTCAACTTGATTTGTTATTCTAGAACTTACTTCGATTATGCATGTCAAGGCCACACCATTTATTTGATATACTGAGATGATGGAGGCACTTAGGTTTTAACCCACTTAACCTATAAAAAAGGCTTATCTATTGAATTAACCATTAGTGAACCCCGCTGAACCTAACACACCTTTTATTGATTAACCCGTGAATGTTAACCAATGACCCATTTATTCGTTGTGACTTTGTCTCATTTTATTGACTCTTTTTTTTTTCGAAATTTGATTTGGTTAGTTACCTAACTATGTTCTTTTTTTTTTTGAATTTCTGAATTGCTTCTTGTTCTCAGTATAAAGAAAATCGAAAAAAATTGTGATTGAGCTTGAATAATTAGTTTCATTTTGTGTTAAAAGCTCGTTTTTGTTGTTGATTATTCTTGATTGATGTTTTCTCTTTTAATTCAGCATTTGATTATTTTTCTAGTTTGGTAATGTATCAATACAATCTCGATTATAACAAACTTTTCTGGCCTTTTTCCATACCCTTAACCTAAGCCTCATTACAATATCTTAAAGACCTCTTGATTAGTGTGTCATCTCATTTTATAGTGGTGGAGATTTGATTTTCAAGCAAGCCTATGGTAATAACATTTCTTGCTATATTGTTGAGTTCATATTTCTTGAACCTTAAACACTTTAAGTGCTTTGAGTGAATCTTTAGTGAGGATGTCAAATCTTGTTTCTTTTGAATTATAAGTAATTACTTAAATAATGGGAGACACCTATGTTTTTGTGCTTTAAAATTTTCGACTTGGATTGTTTGAGTTTTTAGTGTCCTTTTAGTTCAATTGCCAAAGCATGATTGTTTGCAAATTATTTTGAGGCACTATTGATGAAGATTTAAAAATTGAGAAAAACTAACTTTAATGTGGGCTGACGATTATTCTTAAGGACAAGTAAACACTTAAATTCATGTTTCTATATTTAGGAGAGCATTTGGGAGAAAAAAGAGCAAAATAGAGAAAAAAATCAGACATTTAGAGTAGATTTCAGGAGCTGAACGAGCTGCCACACGGCCATGTGTCAGACCATGTCGATTTCACGATTCACATTCTAAACATGCGGAAAAATGCAATTTTTAGGCTTTTTGGGCATTCTAGGACCTATAAATATCAAATAAAAGAAGAGAAGAGGGAGCCATCAAAGAGTATTGAAGAAAACAAGTCGAAGAAAACCATTGAAGCCAACTCTGAAACAGACTTCCATCAAGATTGAAGACCTTCTTTTAATTTCTTTGAAGTTTTTATGAGTTTCTTTATTTCTTGTGGTTAATATGTTTTAGAGATGTTTTTATTTACAATTATGAACTAATTTTCTAGATACCTAGAGGATATGGACCCTATAATAAATTCTATTATCTAATTTCTGTTTTACGCGATAAATACTTAAATCCTGTTCTTAGTTATGTGTGCTTATCACTTGTTTTAATATTTTCGGGATATTAATTCATGTTTAATATGCTTAAATCAGAGGAGGAAAAGTCTTTATTTAAGAGTAGATCTAGCATAATTGAGTAGAGTTGCATGCAATCCTAGAAATAGGACAACATAAATCTACTGGATTAGAGTCAAATCTAATAGAGGAATCCATAGATCGAGTTAATGGGATAAAAAAATGTTTCAATTAGAAAGAAATTCCAATTAATGAACCTAGACTCAGTTGCTCTTAGTCTTGAAAGGGATATTAGCATAATTTAGGGATTTTTACGAATCAAGATGCTAAGTGAACAAATCATTTAATTCAGATTCATAATGATAGATGAAGTCTAGGAGGATTCTTTACTGGGTATTGTTTAGCTTCTTGGTTATTATTTAGTTAAATTTCTGATTTATTCTTTGCTAAGTTCTTTAGTTAATTAATAAATCAATCACTCCAATTTTTTAGTTAAATAATAGGAAAAGGGTAATTAATAGTACCTTCAGTCATCGTGGATACGATATCTTTACTCACCGTAGCTATACTATTTATCGATAGGTGCACTTGCCTTTGTCGTATTTTTAGTTAGTTTCGTGACAATCAGTATCATCTTTTAAATTAAGATGTCAAACGATCCGTGACATAGATTGCCATGTTTCAATTGTAAAGACTCAATTTTGTTCGACTTTAATAAAACAAAAATAAACCAAAACAAATAAAAGTCCTAACAGTCCACTTACAAAGAAAACGACCTAAATACCCAATAACCTAAGCCCAAGCCCAAATCCCCTAAACTTAAAATAGAAAACCCTAATTCCTCTAAGCCTCTAGCTGCCGCCGCTCATCTGCCTTTGCCACGTCAACAGGTGCGCCGCTCGAGGTCTGCCCTCCTTTCACCGAAATGGCAAGGCATGGTTTCCCATCGTCGAAAACCGCCATAGATGCCTGCACAAGAAAAGAAAGAAACAAAATAGAGAAAACAAAAAATATATATAAAATGTATGATATTCAACTATAAAAGCCAATGACAAAAAAAAATAATTTTGTAGTATCATCAATCAATAGAATAAAAAAAACAGCAAAGTTAAAAAGAAAAAAACAAAAGTAGTTGTTCTTTTTACTTTTTATTTCAAAAAAATATATAAAAAATAAAAAAGCAAGTTTTAAAAACTTTGCCTCGTCGCTTCATCTTTCACCATCGTCATGGGTGGCTCTTTATCGATTTGAAGGGTCTCTGAACCCATTAGGATTCGTCGACGACCTCAACAGAGAAGGGGGAGCCAAAAGGTTTCTTCTCTTCTTTTTTCTTCTTATTTTAGCTTTTTTTTTGTATTATAACCTTAGATCTGTTTCCAAGGCTTCGAAAGGACTTTTTTGGAAGCCGATGATTGGTGGCCATTGCGAAGGCTCGCCGAATCTCATGGCCGGCCTAAGGATGGCTTGAGAGAAAACAAAAAGGAGAAAGAAAGATTTTTTGTTTAAATAAATATGTTGCAAATGATTTTTTTTTAGAATATTTTTTTTACTTATATAACCCACTTGAAACGATGTTGTTTTGGGCTTAGCTTCAGATGTCCAAAATGACGTCGTTTTAAGGAGCGACCTGATGACCTGATGACCTGATCTGGATTCATTTAGGATCCGCGTGTTTTCAATGGGAGGGTCTAATTGCCTTTTTGGTCCTTCCGCTTTTTTGCCCCTATTAAATTGTCCTATCCCTTTTTTTACCCTATAATTTTAGTTTCCTTGCAAATCGGTCCTTTACCCACTGTTGAACTAATGAGATGACATGGGTTGGGATAATTTCACTTTGAGTCCCTGTACTTTTCTATTTTTTTAATTTGATCCTTTATGTTCTGTAACAGCCCGATTTTTTTACCCTAATCGGAACAGTGGTTTCGGGACCACAAATCCGAATTAGAAAAATATTTTAATATTATTTTCTGTGTTTATTATGTTTGAATTTACTAGTGTGAAAATTTCGTGCTTTAATTTCGCCATTTGAGTGTCCGATTAAATAAAAGGATTAAATCGCATAAAATAAAAATTTAATGGTTAATTCTAAAAAGGGGCTGAATAGTGGTTATTCTTTTAATATGGAGGTTTTGTTTTGCAATTTAACCATTAAATAGAATAGTGGGCGGCACGTGTATAATATATATTTAGTTTTTATATTAATTATAAATGTTATAATATATATTATATTATAATATTATAATTAAACAAATAAAGACCACTATCATCTTTTATTTCATTATCATCTAATCGAAACTAAGAAAAGAAAATAAAAGAAGAACAACCAAGCTATTCGGCCATCTTTGATGCTTGATTTGAGGTATGTTTGGTTTCGGTTTTTGATGATTTTTGTGTTTTTGTGATCGTTGCTTCGTGTTATATCTAGCCCATGTTTTAATTTTAGAATTTGATAGTGATTTTGAGACATGCCATTTATGAATACTTGAGCTTGGTAATAGTTGATGATGAAATATGAAAGATATGTGATAGATTATAATGTGTGTTCTTGAATTTGTGATGAATTTAATTATTTTGGATTAATTTGTAAGAAAATATTTAATTGAGGGACTAAAAGGTGAAATAAATGACATGCAAGGATCTATATGGGTCTAGGAAATATTCGGCCAAAACATAGTGTGGTCAATTTGAAATGTTTTGTGTTTTGTACAATTTGGACTAAATTGTAAAAATGTTAAATAGTAGGGGTAAAATGGTAAATTGCCCATTTATAAGTTTTTGGACAAAATTGAATGAAATTATATTTGAATGAGTTCAATTTGAATGTGTTTAGATCAAGAATTAAAGAAATTGGACTTGGATCGGGGGAAGACTAAAGTCGTTGACTAATCGTTCCGTTTCGATTATCGTTGTCAGAGGTAAGTCTATTAGCAATTTAAAAGTTATTAAATCAATATTTATACATGTATATCGATGGTATACTTGATGAGCTGTAATTAAATGTTTATAATTTGAAGTATAAGTATGAATTTTATATAAGTATTTGATAGTTTCGAATATACAAGTATAATCTTGTATAAGTTTATGAGTTAAATTATAGGTTCAAATTTTATATAAGTAAAGGTGAGATTCGGATAGGCATGCATATATATGAAAATATCTTGTAATGAAATTAGGTATGAAATTATACATGTATATGATAGATTCAAAATATATGTAATAGCATGAATAAACTTTGAATTTAGATAAAGGTACGAATATGTATATATTTATATTTATAATTATATACATAATGATCGAATATATATACATATGTGTATATATATATAGTTTTTTTTTAATTTAGTGGAAGTATGAATGTTGTATATGTATAAATTCTTGGTTTTAATCCAAGGTAAGTATGATTTATACATATATATGTATATTAGGTTCGAATATATGTATATATATATGTATAAACTCTTAGATTTGATTAAGATATGTAACTTATATTTATATATGTGAGTTGGTAATTATATATATATGTTATATTTGAATGATCAGGTATACATACATGTATATTATTTTATAGTGAAATTAGGTATGACAATTATACAAGGTTACATGAGGTTCGGTTATGTTAATATACAAGTATATATTCTTGTAATGAATTATGTATGTTTATTCATGTAAAGTTCTTGAATAGCATTGGAAGTATGAAATTATTGAGCTGGAATTGATGTTTGAACTTTATATTATCTATGTTATTTAAAGATATGGTTTATAAATTATTGAGCTGAATTTTAAGTGGATTTTATATACAAATATGAGATACAACTTCTGTGAATTGAGATTCTTTTGTTAAAGCTCAGTACTAATATGATTTATTGCCAGTGAAATAATTCAGACTTTATGTCTAGCAGGCTTTATGCCGGTGAAATTATTCAGACTATACGTCTAGCAGGCTTAATGCCGGTGATACATTTCGGACTATAAGTCTAGCAGGCTAAAAGCCGGTGTACCGAATCAGGTTTTAAAACCTAGTAGGCTAAGTGCCGGTGAAGCTGTTTAAATTATGTGAGAATATGCAATTGATATAGCTATGATTTTGGTTATATTAAATTGATGAGCATATATATATTCGGTCTAAGCAATTATTAAATATCTATATATATGTGCATTCGGTATATGCATATATTAAATATATATGCATTTGGTATATGCATTTGATAAGCAATTGATATATATATATATATATTCGGCAAATGCATTTGATAAGTATATATATGTATTTGAGGTGTATATACATTTGTTTATAAGTATTTGATGAATATGTTTGCATTCCGTTATAATGTTTATTAGGTATATATATTTGATTATAGATAAAATGGTTCAAGGACAGCAAATGCTAATAAAATAATTATTTGTGTTAATTATGAATTCAGTGAATTTGATTTGGAAATTATATGACTTATATATATATTTTAGTTATGTTATAGACTTACTAAGCTATATAAGCTTACTTTGTTCATTTACGTCTCTCTGTTTTATAGATTTTAGATCAAGCTTCAAGCTCGGGGATCGTCAACAAGTTCATCACATTATCTATTATCTCGGTATTTTAAATATTTAAATTCTAACTATGACATGTATAGACTAGATAAATATTTTGAAGGTCGTATTTTGTTATATTATATATGATTATAATAGCCATACTAAAATGGTTTATTTTCTTATGGATTTGCTAGTTTGCAATGTCTATATTAGTTAGATTTTAATGTCTTTGTTTATTAAGGATGGTTGTGTTTGTTCGGTAATGCCTCGTAATCCTAATTCGACGACGGATACAGGTTAGGGGTGTTACATTTTATTGGTATCAGAGCTACGGTTTAGTCGATTCTAGGACTAATGTAGCGTGTATGAGTCTAGCTATACATGCCATATTTTATACTGAGATGATGTGATGACTTCTGACATCTAAAAATGTGTTTTCGTATAGTAATGGATCCCGATCGAGCCGTAGCTGACGATGTTGAGAGTATAGCACCTGCTCCCGTGCATGGGACAGAGCCGGTAGATTCTAGACCGACCTCGAGTAACCAGGAGGGAGAGGCTAAACAAGCCTTCTACCAAATGATGAACGACTGGTTTACTCAATATATTCGGACTAATCCGACTGCACAACAACCTCCACCCTTGATTAATCCATATTTGGTTCTTGTTATACCTCAAGTGAGTGATCCGATAAGATTACTTAAGCCTCCTGTTGATAAAATTTGAAAACACGGAGCCGAAGAGTTCAGAGCCACTAATGATGATGATGCTGAGCGAGCTGAATTCTGGCTCGATAATACTATTCAAGTATTTGATGAGTTATCTTGCACCCCTGATGAGTGCTTGAAATGTGCCATATCTTTGCTACTGGACACTGCATATCACTGGTGGAATACACTAGTATCGGTGGTTCTGAAAGAGCGAGTGACCTGGGAATTCTTTCAGACTGAGTTCCATAAGAAATACATCAGTCAGAGATTCATTGATCAGAAACGCAAGGAATTTCTTGAATTGAAACAGGGTCAGATGACAGTGACAAAATATGAGCGGATATTTGTGAGACTCAGTAGATATGCTTGAGAGTGTGTTTCGACTGAAGCTATTATGTGTAAAAGATTTGAAGATGGGCTGAATGAAGATATTAAACTGTTAGTTGGCATACTTGAGATAAAAGAGTTCGTGGTTCTTGTTGAATGAGCTTGTAAAGTCGAGGAGCTCGGGAAAGAGAAGAGAAAAGCTGACTATGAAGCTCGAGATTCCCATAAAATATTATTTAGTAAATCGTTCTAGTCGGCCTCAAGGAAATCCAGAGAGGATCATAGCCGATCTAAAGCTACTGCAGGGTTTCCTAAACATGATTGAGATCGACCCCCTGTGAGTTCACGAGCTACTTCAGTTGCTAGCATTGGTAGTGTTCGACAAAATAGATCAAAGTGCAAGCATTATGGGAAATGGCATCCTGGAGATTGCAGATTACATGATCGATCTTGCTTTAAGTGTGGTTCAAAGGATCATTTCATTCGAGAATGTCCGATGGTAGCTGAGCAAAACACTGTGTAGAATACCAGACCGAGTAATGTGTCAGTATGAGGTAGACCGCCAAGGCATTTGGGTAATGCAAGTGGTAGTCAGAGAGGGACAATGGACACGGCAGTCCGATCAGAGGCTCGTGCACCTGCCAGAGCATATGCCATCAGTGCTCGAGAGGAGGCTTCTTCTCCAGATGTTATTACTGGTACATTCACTCTTTATGATACTAATGTTATTACGTTGATTGATCCTGGTTTGACTCATTCTTATGTGTGTGAGACCTTAGTATTCAGTAAGACTCTACCTGTTGAGTCTACTGAGTTTGTAATTAAAGTATCAAACCCCCTGGGCCGGTGTGTTTTGGTCGACAAAGTGTGTAAGAATTATCCCTTGATGATTCGAGATTTGTACTTTTCGGCTGATTTGATGTTGTTACCATTTGACGAGTTCGATATAATTCTGGGTATGGACTGGTTGACTTTACACGATGCTGTGGTTAACTGTAAAAGAAAGACTATCGATTTAAGGTGCCTGAATGACGAGATTATTCAGATTGAATCTAATGATCTAAATGGTTTACCAGCAGTGATATCCTCGATGTTGGTTCAAAAGTATGTGAAGAAAGGTTGTGAAGCTTATCTTGCATATGTTCTTGATAGTAAAGTGACCGAAAAGAAGATTGAATCTCTGTCAGTTGTATCTGAGTATTCAAATGTGTTTCCCGAAGAATTACCAGGTTTGCCACCTATTCGAGAGGTAGAATTTGGAATTGAGCTAGTACTGGGGACGACTCCGATTTCAATAGCTCCGTACCGTATGGCACCGACTGAATTAAAAGAGTTGAAGACACAGTTGCAAGAATTGACAGATAGAGGTTTCGCACGACCGAGTTTTTCTCCCTGGGGTGCACCAGTTCTATTTGTGAAAAAGAAAGACGGAACGATGAGAATGTGTATTGATTACCGGTAGCTCAATAAGGTGACTATAAAGAATAAATATTCATTGCCATATATTGATGATTTGTTCGATCAACTAAAAAGGGCTTCAGTGTTTTTGAAGATAGATTTGATATCAAGTTACTATCAGTTGCGAGTTAAAGACTCAGATGTGTCAAAAATAGCTTTCTGAACGAGGTACAGACATTACGTGTTCCTGGTTATGCCTTTCGGACTTACTAATGCACCTGTTGTTTTCATGGATTTGATGAATCGAATCTTTAGACAGTATCTAGATCGGTTTGTGGTAGTATTTATAGATGACATTTTGATCTACTCTTGTGACAAAACTGAGCATGCCGAACATCTGAGACTTGTGTTACAAACTTTGCGAGATAAATAGTTGTATGCAAAGTTTAGTAAATGTGAGTTCTGGTTACGTGAAGTCAGTTTTCTGGGCCATGTTGTATCAGCATCGGGTATTCAGGTTGATCCGGGTAAAATTTTAGCTATACTTGATTGGAAACCTCTGAGAAATGTCTTTGAAATTTGAAGTTTTCTGGGGCTCGCTGGTTATTATAGACGGTTCGTGAAAGGGTTCTCTATGATTGCGACCTCGATGACAAAGTTACTACAAAAAGACGTTAAGTTCGAGTGGTCAGAAAAGTGTCAGAAAAGTTTTGATCAGTTGAAAGTTCTATTGACCGAAGCTCTAGTCTTAGTTCAGCCAGAATCGGGTAAAGAGTTTGTTTTTTATAGTGATGCATCCTTAAATGGTTTGGGCTGTGTTTTGATGCAGGAAGGCAAAGTTGTAGCTTATGCCTCGAGACAGTTAAAGCCGCACGAAAAGAACTATCCGACTCACGATCTGGAATTGGCCGCTATTGTATTTGCGTTGAAAATATGGCGCCACTATCTGTTTGGTGAAAAATGTCATGTTTATTCCGATCACAAAAGCCTGAAGTATTTGATGACTCAGAAAGATTTGAATTTGAGACAGCGCCGATGGATAGAATTGCTAAAAGATTACGAGCTTGTGATTGACTATCATCCGGGAAAGGCTAATGTTGTTGCTGATGCCCTAAGTCAAAAATCATTGTTTGCTTTGCGTGCAATGAACGCGCATATGGCTATGTCTGATGATGGTGCGATAGTAGCTGAGTTGAAAGCAAAACTGTAATTTTTTCAACAGATTTGTGAAGCTCAGAAAGCCGATGATGATTTAATTGCAAAACGAACTTAGTGTGACTTAAATGTTGATTCAGAGTTTCTAGTTGATGCTGTGGATTGTTTGAGATTTAGAAACCGATTATGTATTCCGAAAAAGTCAGAGTTAATTCAGATGATTTTGAATGAAGCTCATAATAGTCTATTTTCTGTTCATCCGGGTAGCACGAAAATGTATAACGATCTGAAACAACACTATTGGTGGCATGGTATGAAACGAGACATGTCTGACTTTGTTTCAAAATGTTTAATATGTCAGCAAGTAAAAGCTGAGCATCAGGTACCTTCTGGATTGCTTCAACCGATCATGATACCTGAATGGAAATGGGACAGAGTTATGATGGATTTTGTATCCGGTTTACCGTTGACACTGAGCAAGAAAGATGCAATTTGGGTTGTTGTTGATAGATTGACAAAATCGACTCACTTTGTTCCGGTTCGTATTGATTATTCACTTCATAAACTTGCTGAATTATATATTTCTCAGATTGTGAGATTGCACGGAGTACCTATTTCTATTATTTCGGACAGAGACCCAAGATTCACATCGCGATTTTGGAAGAAACTACAAGATGCTTTAGGTACGAAACTACATTTTAGCACAGCTTTTCACCCTCAAACAGATGTTCAATCTGAACGAATCATTCAGATACTTGAGGATATGTTGAGATGTTGCATTCTCGAGTTTGAAGGTACGTGGGAACGATACTTACCTTTGATTGAATTTGCTTATAATAATAGCTTTCAATCTAGTATCAAAATGGCACCTTACGAGGCTTTGTACAGTTGTAAATGTCGTACACCATTGTATTGGACCAAGCTTAGTGAAAATAAGATACACGGGGTTGATTTGATTAAAGAGACTGAACAGAAAGTGAAAGTGATTCGGGATAGTCTGAAATCAGCATCGGATAGTCAGAAATCTTATGCGGATTTGAAAAGAAAGGATATAGAATTTCAGATCGGGGACAAAGTGTTTTTGAAAGTCTCACCGTGGAAGAAAATACTCAGATTTGGTCGTAAAGGCAAATTGAGTCCGAGATTCATTAGACCTTATGAGATTATAAAGCGTGTCGGACCGATTGCTTATAGATTGATGTTACCACCTGAGCTAGAAAAGATTCACAATGTATTTCATGTTTCGATGCTTCGTAGATACCGATCCGATCCTACACATGTGATTAGTTCGTCAGAGATTGAGATTAGATCTGATATGTCATATGAAGAAGAACCGATTTACATTCTAGCTCGTGAGGTTAAAGAGTTACGAAATAAGAAAATTCCGTTAGTCAAAGTATTGTGGCATAAACACGGAGTTGAAGAAGCAACTTGGGAGTCAGAAGATACAATGAAAGAGCATTATCCAAACCTATTCACGGTAAGATTTTCGGGGACGAAAATCCCTAAGGGGGGAGAGTTGTAACAGCCCGATTTTTTTACCCTAATCGGAACAGTGGTTTCGGGACCACAAATCTGAATTAGAAAAATATTTTAATATTATTTTCTGTGTTTATTATGTGTGAATTTACTAGTGTGAAAATTTCGTGCTTTAATTTTGCCGTTTGAGTGTCCGGTTAAATAAAAGGATTAAATCGCGTAAAATAAAAATTTAATGGTTATTTCTAAAAAAGGGCTGAATAGTGGTTATTCTTTTAATATGGAGGTTTTGTTTTGCAATTTAACCATTAAATAGAATAGTGGGCGGCATGTGTATAATATATATAGTTTTTATATTAATTATAAATGTTATAATATATATTATATTGTAATATTATAATTAAACAAATAAAGACCACCATCATCTTTTATTTCATTATCATCTAATCGAAACTAAGAAAAGAAAATAAAAGAAGAACAACCAAGCTATTCGGCCATCTTTGATGCTTGATTTAAGGTTTAAGGTATGTTTGGTTTCGGTTTTCGATGATTTTTACGTTTTTGTGATCGTTGCTTCGTGTTTTATCTAGCCCATGCTTTAATTTTAGAATTTGATAGTGATTTTGAGACATGCCATTTATGAATACTTGAGCTTGGTAATAGTTGATGATGAAATATGAAAGATATGTGATAGATTATAATGTGTGTTCTTGAATTTGTGATGAATTTAATTATTTTGGATTAATTTGTAAGAAAATATTTAATTGAGGGACTAAAAGGTGAAATAAATGACATGCAAGGATCTATATGGGTCTAGGAAATATTCGGCCAAAACATAGTGTGGTCAATTTGAAATATTTTGTGTTTTGTACAATTTGGACTAAATTGTAAAAATGTTAAATAGTAGGGGTAAAATGGTAAATTTCCCATTTATAAGTTGTTGGACAAAATTGAATGAAATTATATTTGAATGAGTTCAATTTGAATGTGTTTAGATCAAGAATTAAAGAAATCGGACTTGGATCAGGGGAAGACTAAAGTCGTTGACTAATCGTTCCGTTTCGATTATCGTTGTCAGAGGTAAGTCTATTAGCAATTTAAAAGTTATTAAATCAATATTTATACATGTATATCGATGGTATACTTGATGAGCTGTAATTAAATGTTTATAATTTGAAGTATAAGTATGAATTTTATATAAGTATTTGATAGTTTCGAATATACAAGTATAATCTTGTATAAGTTTATGAGTTAAATTATAGGTTCAAATTTTATATAAGTAAAGGTGAGATTCGGATAGGCATGTATATATATGAAAATCTCTTGTAATGAAATTAGGTATGAAATTATACATGTATATGATAAATTCAAAATATATGTAATAGCATGAATAAACTTTGAATTTAGATAAAGGTACGAATATGTATATATTTATATTTATAATTATATACATAATGATCGAATATATATACATATGTGTATATATATAGTTTTTTTTAATTTAGTGGAAGTATGAATGTTGTATATGTATAAATTCTTGGTTTTAATCCAAGGTAAGTATGATTTATACATATATATATGTATATTAGGTTCGAATATATGTATATATATATGTATAAACTCTTAGATTTGATTAAGATATGTAACTTATATTTATATATGTGAGTTGGTAATTATATATATATGTTATATTTGAATGATCAGGTATACATACATGTACATTATTTTATAGTGAAATTAGGTATGACAATTATACAAGGTTACATGAGGTTCGGTTATGTTAATATACAAGTATATATTCTTGTAATGAATTATGTATGTTTATTCATGTAAAGTTCTTGAATAGCATTGGAAGTATGAAATTATTGAGCTGGAATTGATGTTTGAACTTTATATTATCTATGTTATTTAAAGATATGGTTTATAAATTATTGAGCTGAATTTTAAGTGGATTTTATATACAAATATGAGATACAACTTCTGTGAATTGAGATTCTTTTGTTAAAGCTCAGTACTAATCTGATTTATTGCCAGTGAAATAATTCAGACTTTATGTCTAGCAGGCTTTATGCCGGTGAAATTATTCAGACTATACGTCTAGCAGGCTTAATGCCGGTGATACATTTCGGACTATAAGTCTAGCAGGCTAAAAGCCGGTGTACCGAATCAGGTTTTAAAACCTAGCAGGCTAAGTGCCGGTGAAGCTGTTTAAATTATGTGAGAATATGCAATTGATATAGCTATGATTTTGGTTATATTAAATTGATGAGCATATATATATTCGGTCTAAGCAATTATTAAATATCTATATATATGTGCATTCGGTATATGCATATATTAAATATATATGCATTTGGTATATGCATTTGATAAGCAATTGATATATATATATATATATTCGGCAAATGCATTTGATAAGTATATATATGTATTTGAGGTGTATATACATTTGTTTATAAGTATTTGATGAATATGTTTGCATTCCGTTATAATGTTTATTAGGTATATATATTTGATTATAGATAAAATGGTTTAAGGATAGCAAATGCTAATAAAATAATTATTTGTGTTAATTACGAATTCAGTGGATTTGATTTGGAAATTATATGACTTATATATATATATATTTGTTATGTTATAGACTTACTAAGCTATATAAGCTTACTTTGTTCGTTTACGTCTCTCTGTTTTATAGATTTTAGATCAAGCTTCAAGCTCGGGGATCGTCAACACGTTCATCACATTATCTATTATCTCGGTATTTTAAATATTTAAATTCTAACTATGGCATGTATAGACTAGATAAATATTTTGAAGGTCGTATTTTGTTGTATTATATATGATTATAATAGCCATACTAAAATGGTTTATTTTCTTATGGATTTGCTTGTTTGCAATGTCTATATTAGTTAGATTTTAATGTCTTTGTTTATTAAGGATGGTTGTGTTTATTCGGTAATGCCTCGTAATCCTAATTCGGCGACGGATACGGGTTAGGGGTGTTACATGTTCTGTTTTTGTTTTTTCTTAATTCATACTTTAAATTTTATTGCCTTCCAGTTCGGTCCCCTGATTATTTAATTAAGTCCCTATAGTTGTTGTTATTTTAATTTTTACCCTTTTAAGTTGCATAATTTACATTTTTACCCTCGAATTTCTTGATTATTTTATTTTGGTCCTTTATTTTTAAATGTTAATACTATTAGTATTATTTTATTTTGGATATAATTATATTATCATCATACCTTTTATATTATTTGACTATTATTATTGTCGAAACCATTTTTTTGATAAAAGGGGTCATCAACTTTAATTTTGAAAACGAAAACGAACATGGGAGTCGCCACCAATCTTTTTTTGATGAGGTGTGATCGGGTCACCTCGTAAAACGGTTTTTTTAATAAACGATTTGAATTTATTAAAATAATGCTTTTGGTCTGCGAAATTCAGAAAAACAGGTTTGCGAGTCAATTACGTACGAGGAAGGATTAGCACCCTCGTAACGCCCAAAAATTGGTACCTAGTTAATTAATTAATGTTTTAGTGTCGGAATTTCAAAACTTTAAAGAAATTTAAAATACGATCCTTTATTAAAATTCTTAAATAAATCAAAATGTATGTTAAAGTCCCTTCTATCTTGAGATAACAAGATGTCACGTCCAGTAAGTTAGGATACAACACCTCGAATCCTCGAGAATAAACTTTTTTTATTTTTTTATTCCAAAACTCACGTATTTTAATTTTAAAAGGATATTCAGTCATTCAGGTTCAACGGAAAAAAATTGAAACCCAGTAAGTTAGGGCACAACTTGTCGCATTTCTAAATACCGAACATTGCCTTATTTTGGAAATTTTCTCGAGATAACAAGATGCCGCATCCAATAAGTTAGGATACAACACCTCGAATCCTCGAGAATAAACTTTTCTTTCATTTTTTTATTCCAATACTTACGTATTTTAATTTTAAAAGGATATTTCGTCATTTAGGTTCAACGAGAAAAAATCGAAACTTAGTAAGTTAGGGCACGGCTTCTCGCATTTCTAAATACCGAACATTGCCTTATTTTGGAAATTTTCTTTATTATAAAATTTTGAACGACGTGTATTTCCTTTTGAAGTATGGTGTTAATATGCATAACGGAATAATAAATACGATAATGTAAATAAAAATAATACGAGTAAAAACAAAAATAAGTAAAAAAATAATAAAAAAAGACAAACCAATTATATATATAATAAGTAAATAAACAAAAAAATTAAACATTTTAAAAAAATAATAGTGGACACATAAATCAATAAATAAAGAAATATCAAGTAAAAAAATTTAATAATGATAATAAAAAAAATAAATAAAAATATAGAAATGAATTGAAAATAAAAATATATATAAAAAATGCGATAAAAATTGAAGATAATTTTAAATACTAAAGCACCAAGAAATAATAACTATGTATTTAAATGGATAGATAAAAATAGTAAAAATATAAAAATAAAAACACAAAATATATATAAGGAAAATAATAATAGTATTAATAATATTACATTAATTAACTTAATAATAAAATAGCAAAAATAACAAAAAAGGACTAAATTGAACTTTAAAACAGAAATTTGGGGCAAATAAAAAACAAATAAAAAGGCAAGGGACCAAGTTGAACGTGCAAATAACGAGGAAGGACCAAATGGGCAATAATCTCGTCCCTCCAAAACACACAGTTTCAAGGTGGACCAAATTGAAATCTGAAAGAAATTCCAAGGCAAAATTAAAAAAAAAAGAAAAACTCAATTATAAACAATAAAAAAGATGGAAGGGTCAAACGCGCAAATAGCCTTTCGTTTAAAAACACACAGATCCTACGGAGCGGGTCGCGTCGGCGCGCGGGTCTAGCCAAAACGGTAGCGTTTTGGTGCCTGAAAGGCTTGCTCAAAACGGTGTCGTTTTCCTGGCCTATATATATCATTTTTTGACCAAAAAACAAGCAGTTAACCCCTATTTAAGAAAATAAAAAAAACTAAAAACTCTCTCCCCCTTTTTGGCAGAAGCCCAGAATCCGGCGAAGGGGGCCGCCGTGGCTCCGCCGTGTACGGTAGTCGGACGCCCAGGTAAGTTTCCGTTTCCTTTTTTATATTATATATTATATATATTTAGTTTATTTTTAAAACAAAGGGAAATAAAAAAATTGAATATAAACAATTTTAGAAAACGAAAACAAAGAAAATAAAAAAAAAACCTTTCGCACGTTTCTATTTTTTTATCTGCTTTGCTTTTTGCTCTTTTTGTGCTTGAATCTCTTTTTGTATTTCAAGAAAAATCTCCCCTTTACAATACATTTAGATTGGGCCTTTATAGCCGATTTTTACATATTATTTTTACTATTTTGTTGTTGTTTGATGCGTGTTTGCTCTTATTTGTAGGGAGTGGTTGGCTTAGTTGGTGGTGGCAGAGGCGGTGACGGCAGAGGAGAGGTTGATGGTGGCAGAGATTAGGAGGCTAGGGTTTCTTTTTCTGTTTAGGTTGTAGACTTGTTGGGCCTTAGGGTGTCTTTTTTATTATTTTGGGCCATTGGGTCTTGTAAATGGACTTGGTAATTTGGATTTTTTATTTATTTTTTGGTTTTATTTATTTGGTTCTGGGCTCGAACAAATTGGACCTACTACATCTGCCCCTCTTTGCTCGTTGTCGTGTAACGAGAATGGAGCAAAGACTTTTAAAAAGGACCAATTTCGTCCGATCTTGTCGAATCTTGACTTCTTGGTGCCTTTCTTCTTCAGTTAGCCTCCTTCCAATCCACTAGGTCTTGTTGCTTCAATCCATTCCACTTCAAAAAGAAACAGCTTGTAGCTTCAATCCACTCTGTTGTAACTTCAAGGGGACGACATTCGTGGTTTTAGCTTGCTCCACTGCAACGTCGGTGAGATAAGACTTGTTGCTTCAACCTGCTCCACTACGACTTCAGGGGGATAAGGTTTGATATGATAAGATCCGCTATCTACAGTCTGCTCCACTACAACTTTAGGGAGATAAGACTCGATATGGTAGATTTAATCTGACCTACTGCAACTTCAGGGGTATAAGATTCATCGTTTTAATCTGCTCTACTGCAACTTCAGAGAGATAGGATTAATAGCTTCAATCTGCTCCACTGCAACTTCAGGGAGATAAGATTGGTATATTCAACCTGCTCCACTGCAACTTCAGGGAGATAAGGTTGGTTATCTTCAGTCTGCTCCACTGCAACTTCAGGGAGATAAGACTTGTTATGGTAGACTTAATCCGACCTACTGCAACTTCAGAGGTATATGATTCATCGTTTTAATCTGCTCCACTACAACTTCAGGGAGATAGGATTAATAGCTTCAATCTGCTCCACTGCAACTTCAAGAAGATAAGATTGGTATCTTCAACCTGTTCCACTGCAACTTCAGGGAGATAAGGTTGTTTATCATAAATCTGCTTCACTGCAACTTCAGAGAGATAAGACTTGTTATGGTAGACTTAATCTGACCTACTACAACTTCAGAGGTATAGGATCATCGTTTTAATCCGCTCCACTGCAACTTCAGGGAGATACGATTAATAGCTTCAATCTGCTCCACTACAACTTTAGGGAGATAAGATTGGTATCTTCAACCTGCTCCACTGCAACTTCAGGGAGATAAGGTTTGTTATCTTTAGTCTTGATCTGCTCCGCTGCAACGTCAGGGAAACAAGATTCACTACCTTTAACTTAATATGTTCCACTGTAACGCCAAGAAGATAGGATTTTCTACCTTCAGCTTTAATCCGCTCCACTTCAGCTTTAATCTATTCCACTGTAATGCCAGGGAAACAAGATTCGCTACCTTTAGCTTTAATCTATTCCACTGCAAAGCCAGGGAAATAATATTCGTTGTCTTCAACTTTAACGCTAGGGAGATAAGATTTGCTACCTTCAACTTTAATCTGCTCCGCTGTAACGAAAGGGAAACAAGATTCGCTACTTTTAGCTTTGATATGTTCCAGTGTAACGCCAAGGAGATGGGATTCGCTGCCTTCAGCTTTAATCTGCCCCACTTCAGCTTTAATCTATTCCACTGCAACGCCAGGGAAATAAGATTTGCTACCTTTAGCTTTAATATGTTCCACTGCAACGCCAGAGAAATAATATTCGTTGCCTTCAATCTGCTGCACTGTAACTTTAGGGAGATAAGACTAGTGTCTTCAATCCACTCCACTTCAACTTCAGAGAGATAGGATTTGTGGTTTCATTTATCTGTTCTCTAGGGAACATGACCTGTAGAGTCTCTTTCATGGGCTTATTTATGCTAGTGATTAGGATGTTATGATCGAAATGAATCAAAATCTCCTAACTAAATGTGCATGCATAAATACAAAATGTCATGAAAATGATCCCTTAATGTCTGAGTTGTTATTGCTGGTTATTCATTAAGGCTTTATTACCAACACGTCAGAACGCCATCTTGTTCGGCTGGTTACACTCATATCTTACATAACCGGATTGCCCCCACTATAATCTTTAAGGTTCAATCTACTGTAATTTTGGGACATAAAACTTGAACCATCCTCCTCCTACTGTAATTTAGGAGTATAAGATCTGGCACTTTTTCAATCCTCTCCTACTGCAATTCAAGGATACAGGATGTGAATCTCTTTGGCCTTACACCATTCTCAATGTGTCGTACCAAATGTTTATGCACAATTGTAGAACTTTTTTCTCCAAGAAAACCTCTTCTTATCACTCGGTGATCATTTCTTGTTTGTTCATTGAAGCTATGTCACTAACACGACATCTTGTCATTTTTGTTCAATCAATGTTTTGACAACAAAATCCGAAAGGATAGTCTTAATTTAGACTTTTCCTTCTTAGACATTTCAACCCTTAAACTTGATGCGTTCTAAACAATAGTCATGTTTCAGGTTCCTGTATTATTTTGAAGCCTTTCAGAGTAATATGCAAAACTCTTTTTGCTTGAATATTATTAGTCCATTAATCGTGATTTTAATGGAAAATGCTTGAAAGAGATTATCACAATGGACAAGATGAACTTTTATTGAGAGCAAAGCTCGAAATGAAGAACTTAATCAAGATAGTTAATTTTGCTAAGATACAAAATGAATAAGATAAAAACAAGTACCCTAGATATCGCAGCATGAGCTTCTCTACACAAAACTTCTTGAGGACCCTTTGAACCTGATACGTGTTTAGAAGTCCTAGACGACTTTGTTGATGCCCCAAGATGTAGCATCCCTCCTTCTTGTTAATTCAGAAAGGATAAGACTACCACATGCCCCACCTCTGATCAAAATTTGAATTGCCCTTTTTCTGGGTTTTCAATTCAAAACCTCTTTGGTCTTAAGGCGCCTTTTGCGGCTTTTCACCTTGGCTTCTCTTTTTTCTTTTTCTTTTCTTTTCTTCTTCTTCTTTTTTTTTTGAAATATTTTTTGATTGAATCTGAACTCATAGTATTAGGCATGTCCTTATTATCCCTTCTGATCAAAATCAACACTTTTCCAGATAAGGCCTTCCACATAAGGTCTTTCCCAATTTGGCATCCACTTTCTTATGAAGTTCTTTTTGTTTGAGAATGATCTTCTTCAATACTAGGTCCTTCTCATGGAATCCTCTGGGCAACTTTTTTTTTGAGCTCGCATTATTTTCTTGTGGCACATTTGACCATAACAGATAACTTTAAGCATTCCTCTTCAATCGGGATTAGATTCAAAAAACAACTCAAAGAGAAAGAATCTTGTCTTTAATAGGCAAAATCGCGATAAACCCAGGAGAAAGGTATTGCCCTGGTAGAGTTTTTTTTTGCCTCCACTGCACTGTTCACTTTGGGGTGATATGATGTTAATCTTGAATAGACTGCAAACTTTTGATATCATGCGATTGTTCAAATTTAGTGCATTGTCAGATATGATCATTTTTGGCATTTCATATCGACGTATGATTTTTTTCAAGAATTTTCTGACTGTCGACCTTGTGTCATTAACATATAAAGCCCATTTAGTGAAGGTGAATTGATGACTACAAGAAGGTTTTGGCGAGATTGGCCCAATGATATCCATGCCCTACATAGAGAAAAGCCATGGATTTCATTGATTCTTTGTAAGGTAGGATCTGTTTTTCGTCTTGTTCTACCATCTTTAACAAATCAGGAGATAAGCTACAATTTTGGTCATCTTCAAAGTCCTGAGGTTCCTCTAGACACATATCTTGCTCAAAAGGAGGTTCTGATTAAATAGCAGTGTCGCTCATATCATTGATATTTGGAGACCTGTTACAGGGACGAAGGTAGATCCAAAGAATAAAAAATCTAAGAATATTTATCTATATAGTATGATTATGAATGAAATGGAAACAATGAAAGAATATTTGCTCAAAGTAAGAAACAAAGATGCATTTTATTGAAATAAAGATATTAGACATAAGCCTACTCACAAAAGGATTCTTATTGCTCCTAGGCTTAGAGCAACAAGCGTGTTTTAGACATTACTTTGAATTAGGTCAAAAAAATACAAGGATCTCTTCCACAGTCCCATTGTTCAAAACACTCCCTGATAAACTCTTTCCCCGGCTCTCTCTTCGGATACTGCGTTAACGTTTAGATTCCCCAATATTCCTCATGGGCCTTTGACTTCTTTAAAGAATTCCAACTCTTTATTATCCATTAGGCTCTGCACCAAAGCTTTGAATTCAGTACACTCCTGGATTTAATGACCATCTTCAGCGTGTAACTCATAGTAGCTCTTTATCCTTTTTGCTCTCTTCTCTGAATTATGAATGATTAATCTCAATTCTATCATTTGTTTCGAATCCCATTTCAGTGGGGCTTTTACTTCTGCAACTTTTGTTTGGGTTTTATTTCCTTTATTTTTAATTATCGTGTTTACCTCTGGGTCTGGATGACTGGGTAACGAATTTCCTGCCACATTAGGTCCTGATGGATCGCCAAACTTCACGATGCCCATCTTAATGAACCTTTCAACTAACTTTTTAAAAGTAGTGTAGTTTTCAATTGAGTGCCATGTTATTCTCGCGTGGTATTCGCATTAGGCGTTCGTATCAAACTATTTCAGAAACAGAGGTTGCACCGATTCTGAGTAGAACGGAGATGCCACATGTGCATCAAATAAATTTTGATACAACTCTCTATATGTCATCGAAATGGGTGTGAACTGGAGTCTTTCTGTGTTTGGCTTTGAGTTGGATTCTTGCCTTGAAGTGCTTTGATAGCTAGCGGTTATGGCCTTCGGTTGGCCAACAGTGACCGATTTGGGATACCTTTTATTATATATGCTCAGGTTATTCACTTCATTTTTCTTATTCTTTGGGGTTGATCTTTTGACGCTTTCCCCCGCATCTATCTTCCCACTTCTTATTGCGTTTTCAATCATCTCGCCAGACATTACTATATCTGAGAAGCTCATGGTGGTGCTTCCCAACATATGGTTAGTGAATGGGGCTTTCAGAGTGTTGATGAAAAGCATCGTGGTTTCTTTTTTCCAAAATAGGTGGCTGAACTTGTGTCGCTACCTTTCTCCATCTTTGGGCATATTGCCTGAAGCTCTCACCTTACTTCTTTTCCATATTTTGCAGTGTAATTCTGTCAGGTTTCATGTCTGTTACATGGTTGTATTGCTTCATGAAAGCCTGTGCCAAGTCCTTTCATGAGTGTATTTTGGCACGGCTCAGTTGGTTGTACCATTTGGCAGTCGACCCCATAAGACTATCTTGGAAGCAATGAATTAATAGTTGATTGTTATTAACGTATCCTGTCATTCTTCGGCAGAACATCGTGATGTGAGCTTCAGGACAACTAGTCCCATTATACTTTTCAAATTCTAGAGTCTTAAATTTTAACGGGAGGACTAGATCTGGGACCAAACTCAGATCCATAGCGTCAACCCCGCAATGGTAATCAGTATTTTCCATTGCTCTGAGTTTTTCCTTCAACCACTTGTACCAATCTTCGAGTTGTTTTGGCAATTCCACCTTTGTATTTTCCATTTCATCTAAATCAGGAACTACAGGATTGGTTGGATTGTCCCCCGGATTGGAACTTGGGCCTGTTTGGTAATTTATCAGAGCCGAGGCACCAGCCTGATACTGTTGGGGTCTAATAGTAACGGGTCTCCCTTGAGGGTATGCCTCCGACTATGCCTGGGTATTTATCGAGGTAAAACTTGGGGGATGAATAGGATCCTCATTATCATCCCCTGAGTTAACCACAATGCTTTTCCCTTTTTCACGTTCTCCAGCCAGCAACTGTTCCAATTGGCTTATCATACTCCTTTGGGATTCCAGTATCTGATCATTCATCTCCTATTGTACTTTTGTTAACTGTGCTTTCAATTGGCCTTGCATCTCTTTTTGAATCTGTTCTAGCCTTTCCAATCTTTGGTCCATTATTTTGGTTTTGGCGCAAGTACTGTAACGATGTTCAGTTAGTTAACTTTTTTTGGTTTCCAAATTAACTCTGAAAGGATTTCGTTTAATTAGGGTCTTTTAGTGAAATTTAATGCATGCAATGAAATGCAGATTCATGAATGCAAAAAGAGACGTTGATTTTGATTCAATTTCTGTTAGAACAACTTTACTAGAAAATAAATATCTTTACATAAAGTGGATATACATACGGCTTTACCCTTATACTCTAGGTAAAGTCATCGATCCTTTTCTTCATCCGGGTGTTTAAAATGAATCTCGTAAATTTTTTAATGGATGCCTCTACTAGCTCCTTTTTGCTTGATCTGGGCCGCGACTCATTGCTCTTTCATTCTCGTGATGCTCGTTACCTTCTTTAAAAAGGTCAGAACATTGACAACTCTCGAATAATCTCTGTCAACTTGAATCTTCAAGCACGAAGCAAAGTCGTGTACTCATTTATCGGACTATCACCCTTCTCTCGTTATGTTTTCTTGGACCATATTCGGACGACCGCATTGTTTTCCACTTTATGAAGAAATCTATTTTCCATGACAAGCTCTCCATTTAGCAACTGAACGTAAATCAACACCTCTTTTCTATGATGAAAATGCAATGCAATCATAGCCAACACAAAAGAAAATAGGTTAATACAAAACAAAAGCAAGTAAGAAAGAAATAAATAGAGCACCTATTCGGGTGACCACTAAGGGTTTGGCATAGTTCTACATAGGGTAGGCTCTTAGTGCTCACTATATGTGATTTGGTTCTAAAGTAAAAGTACCTGAACCAGCAGATTCCTCAATCCTTACCCATTATAGGCTCATATGGATCGAGTTCAATTCAAGGGAATACATTTCCCTATGGCTGCACGGAGATGAAAATCTCACGAAGACATAGGTACAGATGTATCCCGAAAATGATCCACTATCCTGCACGGAGGTGAAAATCTCACGAAGAAATAGTTTCTTACTCCCACTTAAAAGGGTATAATTGAACGGTTATGCAAATGCAATATGTAAAAATATGTCGAAAGACTTGAAAAAATAAAGCAAATACAGCAAAATGACATAAACTATAAAAATGAAATGCAATGAAAGGATCGTAAATTTAAACCAAATTATCAACTTTCGACAAAAAGATAAGAAATAATCAACTCATGGCTTGACTCTCTTATTTTGTCCCCAGCGGAGTCGCCAAGCTATCGAAACTATTTTTTTTGATAAAAGGGGTCGTCGACTTTAATTTTGAAAATGAAAACGAACATGGGAGTCGCCACCAATCTTTTTTTGATGAGGTATGATCGGGTCACCTCGTAAAATGGTTATTTTTAATAAACAATTTGGATTTATTAAAACAATGCTTTTGGTTTGCGAAATTTAGAAAAAACATGTTCGGGAGTTGGTTACGTACGAGTAAGGATTAACACCCTCGTAACACCTAAAAATTGGTACCTAGTTGATTAATTAATATCTTAGTGTCGAAATTTCAAAACTTTGAAGAAATTTAAAATACGACCCTTTGTTAAAATTCTTAAATAAATCAAAATGTATGTTAAAGACCCTTCTATCTCGAGATAACAAAATATCACATCCAGTAAGTTAGGATACAATACCTCGAATCCTCGAGAATAAACTTTTTTTATTTTTTTTATTCCAATACTCACGTATTTTAATTTTAAAAGGATATTCAGTCATTCAGGTTCAACGAAAAAAAATCAGAACCCAGTAAGTTAGGGCACGACTTCTCGCATTTCTAAATACCGAACATTGCCTTATTTTGGAAATTTTCTTGAGATAACAAGATGTCACGTCCAATAAGTTAGGATACAACACCTCGAATCCTCGAGAATAAACTTTTCTTTTATTTTTTTATCCTAATACTCACATATTTTAATTTTAAAAGGATATTCGGTCATTTAGGTTCAATGAGAAAAAATCGAAACCCAGTAAGTTAGGGCACGACTTCTCGCATTTCTAAATACCAAACATTGCCTTATTTTGGAAATTTTCTTTATTATAAAATTTTGAACGACATGTATTTCCTTTTGAAGTATGGTGTTAATATGCATAACAGAATAATAAATACGATAATGTAAATAAAAATAATACGAGTAAAAACAAAAATAAGTAAAAAAGTAATAAAAAATACAAACCAATTATATATATAATAAGTAAATAAACAAATAAAAATTAAACATTTTAAAAAAATAATAATGGACACATAAATGAATAAATAAAGAAATATTAAGTAAAATAGTTTAATAATGATAATAATAAATAAAATAAATAAAAATGTAGAAAAGAAAAGAAAATATAAATTATAAAAAATACGATAAAAAATGAAGACATTTTTAAATACTAAAGCACCAAGAAATAATAACTATGTATTTAATGGATAAATAAAAATAGTAAAAATATAAAAATAGAAACACAAAATATATATAAGGCAAATAATAATAGTATTAATAATATTACATTAATTAATTTAATAATAAAATAGCAAAAATAACAAAAAGGACTAAATTAAACTTTAAAACAGAAATTTGGGGCAAATAAAAAACAAATAAAAAGGCAAGGGACCAAGTTGAATGCGCAAATAACAAGGAAGGATCAAGTAGGCAATAATCTCGTCCCTCCAAAACTCACAGCTTCAAGGTGGACCAAATTGAAATCTAAAAGAAATTCCAGGGCAAAATTAAAAAAACTCAATTATAAACAATAAAAAAGATGGAAGGGCCGAACGTGCAAATAGGCCTTTCTTTTAAAAACACACGGATCCTGCGGAGCGGGTCGGATCGACGCGCAGGTCAGGCCAAAAACGGCGTCGTTTTGGTGCCTGAAAGGCCTACCCAAAACGGAGGGATTTACCAAAAAAAGCCAATTTTTTTATAAAATTACCGAAATAGGCCGGTTTTTTAATTATTTACCGGACTGGGCCATTTCTCCCAAAATCGCGCCACGTCGGAGCGATGTCAGGGGACGAGGCAGAAGGTCGCGTCCACATCAGCGCGATGTCAGGGTACGCGCAGGAAATTGGGTCCACGTCAGCGCGATTTGCTGACGTGGAAGGAAATCGCTCCCTCTAGGACGCGATTTGCTGACGTGGCATGAACAGTGTGTTTTTAGCTTGGAAAACTTTGAAAGGCCATAACTTTTGGCTCGGTTGTCCGATTGAGACAAATTTTTTTTGATTTCGAATAACTTTTCGAGATCTACGCGCTGGAAAACTGCTTAGAGATGAATAGGGACTAATTTGTAAAGTATAATTTGTTAGTTACGAGTATAGGGACTAAAGTGTAATTATTTCAAAATTAGCACGAAATTTTTGTATTTAAGAATATTTGAATTTTATGGAAGGATGAAATTGAATTTGAATTGAAAAACGAAGCTTAGATTTGAAAATATGACTATTTAGGTTTTAGGGACTAAATTTAATAAAATGAAAAATTTTAGGTAACTTCTCAAAAGTTGAATGAGCTGACTTATACCTATAACAGGATGATATAAGACAATTCTGTAAAAAAGATCCGGTGTTTACTTCAAATAAATGAGGAAAATAACGATTTGAATGTTTCAAAATTTAATTTTAAACCGAAAAAATCAAAATTTAGGTATAAGTCAGCTCATTCCACTTTTGAGAAGTTACCTAAAATTTTTCATTTTATTCAATTTAGTCCCTAAAACCTAAATAGTCATATTTTCAAATCTAAGCTTCGTTTTTCAATTCAAATTCAATTTCATCCTTCCATAAAATTCAAATATTCTTAAATACAAAAATTTCGTGCTAATTTTGAAATAATTACACTTTAGTCCCTATACTCGTAACTAACAAATTATACTTTACAAATTAGTCCCTATTCATCTCTAAGCAGTTTTCCAGCGCGTAGATCTCAAAAAGTTATTCGAAATAAAAAAAATTCGTCTCAATCGGACAACCGAGCCAAAAGTTATGGCCTTTCAAAGTTTTCCAAGCTAAAAACACACTGTTCATGCCACGTCAGCAAATCGCGTCCTAGAGGGAGCGATTTCCTTCCACGTCAGCAAATCGCGCTGATGTGGACGCGATTTCGCGAAAAATGACCCATTCCGGTAAATAATTAAAAAACCGGCCCATTTCGGTAAATTTAAAAAAAACCGGCCTTTTTTGGTTATTTGCCCCCCAAAACGACGTCGTTTTGCTGGCCGATATATATATCAATTTTTTGACAAAAAAAAAGCAGTTAACCCCTGTTTTAGAAAAAAGAACTAAAAACTCTCTCCCTCTCTCTGGAGAAGCCCAGAATCTGGCGAAGGGGGCCGTCATGGCTCCGCCGCGCCTCCGCCTTGTACAGTGGTCGGAGGCCCAAGTAAGTTTCCGTTTCTTTTTTTTTATATTATATATATTTAGTTTATTTTTTAAACAAAGGGAAATAAATAAAACTTGAATATAAACAGTTTTAAAAAACAAAAATAAAGAAAATAAAAAATGACCTTTCGCACGTTTCTAGTTTTTTTTAATCTGCTTTGCTTTTTGCTCTTTTTGTGCTTGAATCTCTTTTTGTATTTCAAGAAAAATCCCCCCTTTACAATACATTTAGATTCGGCCTTTATAGCCGATTTTTATATATTATTTTTACTATTTTTTGCTGTTTGATGCGTGTTTGCTCTCATTTGCAGGGAGTGGTTGGTGTAGTTGGTGGTGGCAGAGGCGGCAACGACAGAGGAGTGGTTGATGGTGGCAGAGATTAGGAGGCTAGGGTTTCTTTTTCTGTTTAGGTTGTAGGCTTGTTGGGCCCTAGGGTTTTTTTATTATTTGGGCCATTGGGTCTTGTAAATGGACTTGGTAATTTGGATTTTATTTATTTATTTAGTTTTGGGCCCTGGCAAATTGGGCCTACTACAATTATCATTATTATATAGTATTATTAATTGAATAATAATAATAATTATTTCTTATTATTGTATTCATTATATTATTGTCATTTTATTTTATTATTTATGTTGTTATTTTGTTAATGTCATAATTTTGCGATCATCGTGTATTGTAAATATTGTTGCATACATTCATATGTTTTTTTGCTCAAACACATAAGAAATAATTTAAGACCGAAGCAATGTTCTTTATGTGGGGAATCCGAGGGGTCGTGCTCCTAACCTACGGAGTATGACTTTCTCCTCGAACTGAAGTAATCGAATATCCCATTTAAAATGAAAATGCATAAGGTTTAGTTAATAATTAAATGATGAGCGTACTTATTTTCAAGAATTCAAGATATTGTGCCCCAACTTACGGGACATGGCTTTTCGTCTTGGTCGACCTGAAATAAGAAAACCTCATTAAAATTTAATTTAGGCGTCATCAAATAACATTATGCAAAGAGAGGATCGTATCTTAAATTTTCTTTGAATTCTCAATTCTCGACACTAAGACATCAAGTAATCAAATAGGTACCAATTTTAGGTGTTATGAGGGTGCTAATCCTTCCTCATATGTAACTGACTCCCGAAACCATTTCCTAGATTTCGTAGACCAAAAATTATCGTTTTAGTAAATCTAACCTATTATTAAAATGATCAAATTTCGAGGTGATCCAATCACACCTAATAAAAAGGGTTGGTGGCAACTTCATCTTCGTTTATTTAAAACTATAATAATAACAAGTCGATTTCAAAAAAAAAAAAAGGTTTCGAAATCAATATTAGTAAATGTATTTGAAATGATCATTGAATATATGAACTTGCACATTTGGCATGTTAATTGTATAGCATCATTTAATTTTAACTTGAGCATTTTAAATGTATTATGTTTTGTTTTTATATTCAGATTATAGAAATGCCAATGAGTTGTATTTAGCGTAAGATTTTATTTTCCTGTGCGTAGGTTAGGTACTTAACGACTCGATCATCGACTCATCATCTAGAGGCAATCCCAAACTCAAGTGTTGGTGATGTGATCATTTTGGTCTTGGCATGTACCTAGGATGTCTTGTGGTTAAAATGATCATTTTGTATTTCGTTGGCATTTTGGAGATTATGTATATAGATGCATATGTATGTGATGGAAATAGTCATGTTGATGTCTTGTCAGGTAACTTGGTTCATATGTCTTATGATTTAATGGTTGAGAAATGTTGTGCTATGTGATGTGGTTTGGTTGATACTTGGTTATGGAATGGTGGATGGTATGCTTAGGTTATGTATTGGAAATGAATTGGTAAGTTTGATGCTTAAAACATGAGATTGTTTGAATGGTTATTTGATGCTCGATTTGGTAATACTGAAAATGCCATTGTAGGTTTATTAGGTTGGTATGAATGTGGTCTTTGGTTGGTTTTTAATTTGTTAATTGAGGTGCCAACTGTGACATATTGGCTAGGCATTTGGGTTGGTTGTTATAAATGATGATTTTGGTTTGATTTTGATACTTTTGAATTGGATTAGATGTGGTTTGAATAGTTGCTTGTTTCCAAAGTGTATGTAGGTTGAATAGCTTGTTTTGGAAGGTAATTTTAGGTACACACGACTGTGTGCCTTACACAGCTTAAGACACGACTGTATGGCCTGTAGGATTTGGTTGATTTTTGGTGCACATGGTCATAGTCTGTTACATGGCCCAACAACACGACCGTGTTACATATTTTTGAATGTTTACACTATTGACTCACACGACCTTGGTGAGTTTACACGGCCGTGTGACTCCAACCCCACACGGCATCAGTTTGTTGCATGGTTTGCCTACATGACTGTGTGTCCTATCTCACATGGCTTTAGCATCTCCACACGGTTAGGGGACATGGCCATGTGACTCTTGTTTACAGATTTTTCCCATCTTTTTGTTTTAGTTTCAATTTGATCCCTATTTGTTGTCGGGTTGGTTTTAAGCTTTCGTAAGCTCGATATTAACCCAAAATTGATTAAACTACATGATATAATTGCTCATATGTGATGAATTGATATCTATTTAAGATTTTTGAACTATAAATGTTTGAAAATGTTTTGTATTTGTTAGTTCGACGACTAGATCGGGTAAAGGGTGTTACAAAACCGATAAGTGATCCAAATAATTGTTGAATAAAATCATTCACTGAGCAAGGCTCTATAGACGTAAGACCGTTGCATCTTAATCGTGTTAACAAATATCATATATTAATTTTCTCCTTACTTTACTCATGACATAATTTTGCATTTAATCTTTCCGTTCGTTTCTATTCCAACAATATTTAGAATGGAACTAATTTTGAGTAAGCATGATGTAATTAGCCATTCTGATTTAAATTTGCATAAAGTAATGATTCCTTTACACCATCAAATCTGGCTGCCGTGGGTAACCACCTTTTTTATCCTTGGCATATTCTTTTGCTTGTACACTTCAACCACCTCTTCAGTCTTAACCCATAAAAGATTTTCTACCGTTGGATTGGAAAGTGTATATAACAAAAACGAGGATTTGTACTGCCAACCTATAAATAAAAAATGACTAGATAAAAAACATTAAAAATTGAGTTTGGCGTCCATACTTTATATTTGTGGAATTATTGAACTAAATGATTATTATTTTCTGTATCCAGAAGATGTAAGCCTCCCAGTACTTTTTTCCTAAATTTGGAGAAGGAATTTTAATCCCAATTAAAAAAATAAATGGTTAAATTGTACCATAAGTCTTTATATTCTTCATAAATTTAGTATTTACTACTTATTATTTTAATTTTAATTTTTAAAATTTTAATCATTTTATTTTTCAGATTTTAAATTTTAAATTTAACTATTAACATTATTTTTTTTGTTAAATCTATTAATGCGACATTTTAAAGTATAAAAAAAAATTTCACTTGTTAGTAATGTAATTAAAATATATTTTCAAAGTTATACCGTTTGAAAAATAAAAATTAAATCATAAAATTAAATAATAATCATTGTAGAATTAATTTATGTTGGTTGTTCCACACTTTTTTACAATTTTGTAAGCAATATATCAATAATGTAATAAGATATTTTATTAATTAAACAATTAAGAGAAATGTATTAAGTTAAATAATTATATTAAATCCGTGTTCAAGGATAAAAATATATGCGAGGCCTGAGGTATACGAAGTAATTTAATAATCTAAACAAAAATATGTTTTTAGGATAAATTACTAAATTAAGTTTTGAAGAATACTAGTAATAAAATAAATAATTGTTAGAGTTGTGTGACTCAAATTCCTGTTAAAAAAATGGCAAGATAGGAGGATCTATGGGGTGAAGGCCGAGAGCCGACGGTGCAAGTAGAATCCATATATAAGTATAATTATTCTATTTAATATTAATTTGAATAAGGTGTTTCAACCATATTGCATTGCTTCTATTAGACTTTGATTAAAATAAGATTTTTAAACCTATAAATAGACGTAATTGTCTCTCCTCTTGTATCATTCGACTGATACAATTTTTTAGATATTGATACAAATTTTTAACTGCTACTTAGTATCGACAATACGTCTGAAAAAGTATCTAAAAATATCAAATTTAGATATTTGTACCTTGTTGAAGTAAGAAACCATGGTATATACGTTTGGAATAGATTCCATTTTGAGAGAGTTGAAAAAGTACTATCTCGTTGAAAGGTTCTATACATCTGCCCTTTCTCGATGTATTTCTTTATACAAACACTCCGTTTTTTTTTTGGCTTTTTAGATGGTAAATATTTCTCAGAACATGGAGTGTAAATCAAACCTATGTTTAAATTGAAATTGAGATACTGATGCAAGTTCTTCTCTTCTGAATCAGATGGATTCATAAGACGTACAAAAAGTTCACGCCCATCTTTATCTCTAAAGATAGGGTGCCCAAACCACCGAATGACTATTTCATCCTCGTTGTTCATTGAACCTGCTTTGAATAATCCTCCTTTTGCTGGATTATTGCCATTGTAATCATAAAAGACTAATTTTTTAGGAAGTTTAGACTAAGCTTATGATAAACTTTGATTTTCGGCTAACCTAGCACTAACTCTTCGATATATTTCTTGTTTGAAGTTCGAATTCAATAGTTAGTGAATTTTTCTCCTTCACTACATGTGATTTTTCTCAAAAAGATTTTTATGTAAAATTTGTGTGTTCTTTTTTTTCTCTCTTTCTTTACGATTCATAATCATTATCGATGTTCGATTTTTATATTAATCACTATAAAAAATTTATTGATTTCAAAAAAAAAATGATATGAACCCGTGAGGAAACTGCCCAGCACCTTCCAACAATTTCGTACTTCTTCAGTTGACTTTACATTTTCTATTTTGTAATTTTTAAGAAGTCAATGTCATTCGCCATCAAGATGGTGAATAAAATGATTTTTTTAGGTTATTAAACTTATTGAATTCTCAAGCAAAGTGGAAAAAATAATTTACATTATTAGTCATTAAATTGTGAGTAAATTTTTGTTTTAATCACTTAATTAAAAAATTACTATTTGATTATTAAATTATCAAAAGTTTCGTTTATGTCATTGAGTTATTAAAATTAATGTTATATGGCTTTACCTATTTGCACTATCTGTACCAATCGAAAACTCTCTTTCTCATTCTCTTCTATAGTTTAGTTTTTTCGATAAAACGACTTTCGACATCACGAATTTATGAATCAAAAGTTAAATAGCTTTTTTTTCCAATCTTTGATACTAATTGTCAGATCAACTTGGATATAAAGTATATTCTTTTACTTATCGATCGGTGTTGATCTACAGTACCGATCGTTGAATTGTGACTTAGAGCTCGCTGGCAAAGTTTTGTTTTTTTTTTAAAGAAAATTTTAAATAATTTAATAGTTTAAATGAAAAAATTTGAATAATTAAATTATAAATATTTTTAATTAAGTGAGCAGAATAGGTTGATTGAGAATTTCAGCTGTATTTGTCTTGTAGTGGTATTGAGAAAAAGAAGAATTATTGCAATAATGCAGGACAATATATTAGTTTTTCTCACTTTCAATGACATAGGCCACGTTGGTGATGAAAAGTCAATGTCTGTATTTTCAGCATTATTTTAATATTATTTGGTTCTCCTTCTCCATTGTAATTTAAATTTGACTTTTCCTTATTGCTCCCCATTTTTACTTGTTTTTTCTTATTGGAGAAGAGGATATTTGAACCCTAAATATTAACCCATCAACATAAAATTTCTTTTAAAAGGTGGATATAATATATATATTGTAATAATATCAACCCCTAAAAAGTTTTTGAAATATTTTAATTTCATATGGAAAACTTACCCTTCATCAAATAAGTAAGAATATTATTGTTCTCTCTTCAAAAAAAAAAAAAAGAATATTATTGTTCAATGTTATCATGTTCCTATAACTCAATTTCTTCTATGAAAGCCATTTTTAATAGATCCTATGATAACATAATCTTCCCTTCCTAGCCTAAAGGTACAACATAGGACATACTTCCAACACTAATTTATTAAAATAATATGTCTAACGTTGTACATTTATTTGGAAAGAGAAGGAAAAAAGAACATTAATTTATCATATTTTTATTTTAGACCTAGCATACATCAACAATATATTATTGAGTTTTACTAACTTTCTCTGACAAAAATGTTTGAATGGAATTTATTTTATTGAAAAGAAATCTATTTATGTCCATATAATTTTATATATAATTAATATTTAAACAGGTTTATAAAACATTAATCATAAAATCATATTAATTTTACATGGATATAAAAAAAAAATTTGTAGCCTCCGTTTTCACTATGTAAATTCATAAGGTAGTGCCAACTTATTTTATATTATCTTATTGCATTATTAAATGATAGTTTTACTTTTTTTAACCAAAATAATAAAATATTCCAAAAAAAAAAAGAAATGCTAAAGAGAAAAACTCCAAATTAACTTCTATGCCAAGATGGAAATCAAGGTATAAAATTGACATAACTTAGAAATTAAAATCCCTATTTAAGTTTTTTTTTAAAAAAAGAATTTTCCTATTTGTAAATATTTTTTTTACACAGAAGTGAACTATTAAAATAAATAAAAATAATTTTTTTAATGCTGTTCACATGTTGCATTATGCCATTCATTCATAAATCAAATTATAAATCCATTAATTAAGTTAAGCTTGAATCCAGATCGTTTGACCTTAATGCCTATAAATAAATTGCCAACCCTTCACTTCATTTCTCACCGTCATCGCAACTTATGGAAGAGAACAAACCAGGTATGGCCGAGAATGTGGAGAAAGGTGAGGAGATAGAGATGGCAGTAGCAGAAGCTGATAAAAACCGACTAAAAGAACGAAAGTTCTCGTGGGCCAAGCTGCGCCGTGTGGATTCTCTCAATTTGGAGGCTGGCAGACTTTCATTTTCTTCAACCAAGTCCCCCCATTCCAAGGTTGTCGCTCCGGACTACACTCATTTATTTATTGCCTAAACCTACAAACTTTTGTTTACTTTATGTAATTTTGTATAGGTGGATTGGATAAGGACGTTGAGTTTAGCATTTCAGTCTATTGGAGTGATATACGGAGATATTGGAACATCTCCACTTTATGTATACGCCAGTACTTTCACTGACGGTATTGGTCACCAAGATAACCTTATTGCGGTTCTTTCCCTCATCATCTACTCCATAGTTCTAATCCCTTTTTTTAAGTATGCATTCCTCGTCTTGAGAGCCAATGACAACGGTGAAGGTAAAATTAAATAGAGTTATTCCTACCTAGCTACGCGGTCAGCGCTATCTACCATAGTTAATTTATATGATTGATCAGGTGGAACGTTTGCGCTGTATTCTTTGTTGTGCCGACATGTGAAACTGAGCTTACTTCCGAATCAACAACCAGAGGATAGAGAGCTGTCTAACTACCAGTTGGACACTCCATCCAGCCAGTTGAATCGAGCATATAAAATTAGAGGAAAGATGGAGAACAGTTTAAAAGCCAAACTTACTATTTTCGTGGTCACTATCCTTGCGACTTCAATGGTTATAGGTGATGGGGTTTTGACCCCATCTATCTCAAGTATTCCCTACATATCTGCTCACAATTTGTCACTACCATCGACTCAATCAAGACAGTGCGTTTATTAACCATTTACTTATAACTCATTTACATTAATATAATATTCTTTCTTTTCCACAGTTCTTTCTGCGGTTGGTGGCATCGACTCCTTGGGGCAAGGTATAACTCTTACTTCTTCAACCATTTTTTGCCTGCATAAATACACGTATTGACGTAAAATGATTGAATAATATTCAGACGCTGTGGTGGGAATTTCTGTGGTAATTCTGGTCATCCTGTTCTGCGTTCAACGATTTGGAACTGACAAAGTGGGATATTCATTTGCCCCAATCATATGCCTGTGGTTTACCTTGCTAAGTGGCATTGGTTTGTACAACCTCTTCACATATGGTTGGGGTGTATTACGTGCGTTTAATCCGTTGTATATAGTGGATTACTTCAAAAGACGCGGTAAGGACGGGTGGATATCACTTGGAGGAGTAGTACTTTGCATTACAGGTGAGTGCTTCCAGCTTTTACTTCATTTCTTTTTGTCATTTTGATACCCTTCCCTTTTATGTCTAAATTCTATGGACATTTGACAATAGGAACTGAGGCTATGTTTGCTGATCTGGGTCACTTCAATGTTCGAGCAGTTCAAGTAAGTTATTTACTTCACGCAACCCGTGGAAAATAGGATGGTTTGATAGGAAACTATTGTACATATATGTTATTCAACATTTGTTTGTGCATGGATCTGCAGATTAGTTTCTCCACTATTACCTTGCCTGCTTTACTTACTGTATATAGTGGCCAAGCTGCCTACCTCACAAAACACCCTGAACACGTTGGGGACACTTTCTACAAATCTATTCCAGGTAAACATCTTTTGTTAAGACTAGTATGAAAAGGGATGCTTCGAAAACAAGTTTTGTTATGAACAATGTATTTTATTTGGATATTATGTAGATCCAATCTATTGGCCAACATTTGTGGTAGCTGTAGCTGCTTCCATCATTGCAAGCCAAGCTATGATATCAGGAGCATTTTCAATTATCTCTCAGTCGTTAACACTGGGATGTTTTCCAAGAGTTACGGTGGTCCACACCTCCACTGAGTATGAGGGGCAGGTTTATATACCAGAAGTCAACTACATGCTCATGATTGCCTGTGTTGCAGTCACCGTTGGGTTCAGAACCACAGAAAATATCGGTCACGCATATGGTAATTAAGCTCGTAACCCAAATTTCAAAAAATTTGAAATGCAAAACTTAAAATTTTATTCTGAAGCTTATTTGGGTATATGAATTGTAGTTAAGTGAAATTAATATCAAGGATAACACTTCATTTCTCTTCGGTTTACAGGAATTGCTGTTGTAGCTGTAATGGTGATCACAACATGTATGGTTACACTTATCATGCTTGTTATATGGAAGACAAACATATTATGGATTGCTCTCTTCTGTGTGTTCTTCGGCACTATAGAGACCATATATCTCTCATCAGTCTTGTATAAATTCGTTGAAGGTGGCTACCTTCCACTGGCCTTCTCACTTATCCTAATGACAATCATGGGAATATGGCACTACGTGCACCAAAAAAGATACGAATTTGAGCTCAACAATAAGGTTTCAAAGGAATACATTAAGCAACTGGTAGAAGATCCAAGGATAAACCGGGTACCAGGAATCGGTCTTTTGTACTCGGAGTTGGTTCAAGGCATACCTCCCATATTTCCTCATTTCATTTCCAGCATTCCTTCTATCCATTCAGTTCTAGTCTTTGTCTCCATTAAGAAACTTCCAATCAGCAAGGTAACACTAGAGGAGCGTTTTCTCTTCAGACATGTGGAACCAAGAGAGTATCGAATGTTCCGTTGTGTTGTAAGATATGGTTATAAGGATTTCATGGGAACACCTGTAGAGTTTGAGCAACAACTGGTTGAGAAGTTGAAGGAATTCATTCGTCATGAATATTTCATGGCTGAAGGAGAGGCCGCAGCTGTAGAGAACTCGCCCCAGAGCTCCAATATTCTAGCAAATCAAGGAAAAGATAAAGGAAGTAGTAGAAGGGCTGTTTTTGTGGAGGAAACACTGAACCAGCTCAACCAATCTCATCGTTCCTCAGCCTCCATCCAGTCATTCAATGTGGCCAAATCAAATAACTCGTCGAGTGGGATCATATCAGCAGCACCACCCATACTGGGGGCTGAAGAAGAGATTCAGTTTGTTCAGAAAGCAAAGGATGAAGGAATTATTTACCTCCTAGGAGAAGCTGAAGTGATGGCTAAACCCAATTCTTCCTACACAAAGAGGATGATTGTGGATTATGGCTATAATTTTCTGAGGAGAAACTTCAGTCAAGGGGAGAAAGTGATGATGATACCACAAACCAGGCTTCTAAGGGTTGGAATGGCGTACGAGATTTAGAGGATGAAAAGCTGAGTGAGTTTACATATAATATATATGTAAGTATAGTGTGGTAACTTTGTCAATAAAATATATCTTTGCTTCGGGTTAATAAAAATTGCAATGCTACTACACACGCAGTTGTTAAGCACAACACATTTATGGCACCCATATGTTTATATGATCTTTAATAATTTCAATATAATGCTAAAACAAACTAAAAAAAAATGATACTGGAATTAAGTCAAGAGAATATAAGCAAAAATTGAGTAATAATGATGAGGATAAATTAAATTATGATTTTTTTAGGGGTAAGCTAATAATCACTCAATTATAAGAAAATTTTATTTTAGGCATTTAAAATAAAATATATATAATTTAAGCACTCACGTTTTTATAATTTGATCATTTTGATCGCTCTCGTTAAAATCACAAACGGCAAGCTGACGTGACAGTTAAAAATAAATATAATAACAAATTTAACCCTCAACTTTTACATATTATATCTGTCGAAACTATTTTTTTGAAAAAACAAAAATTAGTTGTTGATTTTAAAAAATGAAAAATTGCGAGTCGCCACCAATCTTTTATTGAGGTGTGATTGGATCACCTAAAAACGACTTTAATCTACGAGTTTTAGAAAAACGGATCTGGGAGTCGGTTACGTACGAGGAAGGATTAGCACCCTCGTAACGCCCAAAAATTGGTACCTAGTTGATTAATTAGTGTCTTAATGTTGAGAGTTAAAAAATATGATCTTTAGTAAAAACTTAAAAAATGCGTTACTTATTAAGACTCTTCTCATTTCGGAGAAAGAAAATGTCACACCCAATGCGTTAGGGCACGATATTCTACTTCTTCAAAAATGAGTTTGTCCAAAATACTCGTGTAATAAAATTTAAAAGAATATTCATTTGTTTAAGATTTATAAAGAAATCGCGGCCCAATACATTAGGGCACAATTTCTCAAAATTCTAAACATTGAATATTTTCTTTATTATTTTTTAGGGAAAAAAATCTTCATCTCGAGAAATCAACGCGTCACATCCAATACGTTAGGACACGACATTTTGAATTCCCGATAATAAGCTTTTATTTTGTTTGATCAAAGAGCATTCTCGATAATTAGATTCAACGAAGAAAATTGGAACCCAATACGTTAGGGCTCAATCCTTTCGAAGATCCTAACTACGAGTATTGCCTTTATTTTTCAAAGTTTTCTATTTTTAAGAATTCGAGTAAAAAACGGTGTAATGCTACATTTGATGCATGAATAAATGCCGCTTTAACAAATAATGAATACAACAATGATATAGGAATAATATGAACAACAAATACACGAAATTAATACAAATAAAAAATAATAATCAATGACATGCAAAATATCAAATAAATGAGCAAAATAAAGAAACACTCTTTTAAAATATAAATGAAAACACAAATAAATAAACGAGTGAAAAAAAATAAAGAATATAAGGTGTGTGTATAATATATACATTGAAATTATGAAGAATAAAAAACACACATATGGATTTATATATACAAATATGGATTATGAAATTAATAAAATATATAATGCATTTACGAAAATAAAGAAAAATATATAAATATATATATAGATTATAAAATGTGTATTAAAAATATAAGTATATATATATGTACATATATAAGTTATAAAATAAATATATAGATTATGAAAATAATGATTATATATATAAGTTATAATTATATTATTGAAATTAATTAATTCTCTAAAAAATAATAAAAATGACTAATTTGAATTGGAGATGGAAATCTGGGGCAAATTCGTAAATAAATGTAGACTAAGGGACCATATTGAACACGCGAATAACATAGAGGGGCTGGAAAGGAAATTCTCACTTTTCCCCTAAAACGGCGTCGTTCAAATAGGACTAATTTAAATCGAAAATAAATTAAAGGGGTAAATTTTAAAAATAAAAAAACTTAATTGCAAAAACATTAAAAGGCAGAGGGGCTAAAAGCGCAATTTACCCTTCAGCATAAAAACATGCGGATCCTAGGCCGGGTTGGGTCGGATTCGGGTCGGCCTCCCCAAAACGACGTCGTTTTGGGCGTCTGGGGACTCTCCCAAAACGGTACCGTTTTGGTACCTTATAAAAGCCCCAATCTTTCCAAAAAAATCATTTTAATGCCATCTAAAAAAAACTCCTCCCCCCAGTTTATTCGACCTGGGCCCAGGCATCGACCGATCGTCGGCCACCGCGTCGGCCGCCGATCTCTGGCGACGACACCGCTGTCTAGGGTGGCAGAAAAGGGAAAATGAGTTATTCGGTTCTTTCGAAGCCCCTAAACCCAAATCTGGCCCCGAAACCCTCAAAATACTGCTGAAAGAGCCCCAAATCTTCGAGAAACCGTTCGATTTCTGGCCGTCTATCCTCGGAGACGACTAGCTCGACCGTCCACGGTGATCTGGGCACCACTAAAGGTTGTTTCTTTCCTCTTTATTTTGTTTTATTCGTTTGTTAAAAAAAATATAACAGTAGAAAAAAAAATAAAAATTGTAAGTATCAACCTTTTTTATCGATTTCGCTCTTCGTATTGAACTCTCGATTTTGCTGTGAAAATAATAAATTTTTTTTATTAAATTTCGAATCCGTTTTACAGTATATCAATGGCTTTTTTATAGCCGAAATATCAACAACATAAAGAAACAAATCTTTTTGATTTATTTGATTTGCAAATCTTCGATTTCCTTGCCATATACTGTTTCTTGCTTTTCTTGCCGTGCAGGTACGGGCTAGGTGGCTGCGGCGCAAACATTCACCCTAGAAACCCTAGGGTTTCCTGAATCTGTTTTGGGCCACTGTAATTTGGGCCACTATTCTTGTATTTTGGGCCTCTGTATTTTGGGTTTAGGTTTTGGGCCCATTTTATTGTAAAAGGACTGTTGTATTTGGATTGTTTTATTTGCTTCGTTGGGCCAATTACAGCTGCCCCTCTTTGCTCGTTATCGTGTAACGGAAACAGAGCAAAAACTTTTAAAATGCCCAATTTTGTCCGGTCGTGCTGGACCTTGGTACTCTTCTTCTTCAAGTAGCCACATTCCTTCTTCAGAGGTATAGGAACTAGTGCTTCAATCTACTGCACTGCAATGCCAGGGAAATAGGATTTGTACATTGTAGTTTTTCAAGAGAACAAAATTTGCTATCCTTAATCTGCTCCATTGCAACTTCAGGGAGATAAGACTTATAGCTTCAACTTGATCTGCTGCAACTTAAAAATAAATTTGATGCGATCTGCTCTACTGTAATTTCAGAGAGATAAGTTCCATTATTCTAATCCACTCCACTATAACTTTAGGGAGATAGGATTTGTTTATTCAGTTTGCCCCACTGCAATTTCAGGGGGATAAGACTTGCTTTCTTGAGTCTGCTCCACTGCATCTTCAGGGAAATAAGACTCGTTTTCTTGGGTCTACTCCACTACATCTTCAAGGAGATAAGACATGCTATGATCTACTCTTTGCAACTTCAGAAAGATAAGATCTATCACTTTAATCCGCTCCACTGCAACTTTATGGAGATAGGATTATTGGCTTTAATCTGCTCCACTGCAACCTCAGGAGATAAGATTTTCCATCTTGGGTCTGCTCCACTGCAACTTCAGGGAGATAAGACTTGATATGATCTAATATACTGCAACTTCAGAGAGATAAGATTTATCACTTTAATCTGCTCCACTATAACTTCAGGGAGATAGGATTATTGGCTTTAATCTGCTCCACTGCAACTTCAGGGAGATAAGATTCGCCATCTTCAGTCTGCCCCACCGCAACTTCAGGAGGATAAGACTTGCTTACCTGAGTCCACTTCACTGCAACTTCAGGGAGATAAGCCTTGTAGCTTTACTGATCTGTTCTCTGGGAATCATGACCTTTAAAATTCATTTTATGAACTTAATTATGCCTAGTGATTAGGATGTCATGATCAAAATAAATCAAATGCTCCTAACTAGACATGTATGAATGACATTTGAATGAATGCAGAATGACATTTCTTTCGAAAATGATCCTTCTTTATCATTTAGGTTGTCATCACTCAAAATTTATTAAGGTTTTATTGCTAACATGCTACAGCGCCCTTTTTGCTTGGCTGGTGTCTCCCAAGCAAAACTTAGTCAAATTGTCCCACTTTATCTTCTTTCGTTGTGACCCAAAGGTAGAAAAATCTGGTTTTTCCTCAATCTTCTCCTATCGTAACTCAAGGATGCAGATCATGAAACTCCTTGGTCCTTTACACCATTCCCCGGGTGTCATACTAAATTCTTATGCGCAAATGAAGAATTTCTTTTCTAAAGGGAACTTCTTCCTATCCCTTGATGCTTTGTCACCAATCAAGATTTCTTGTCATCTCGTTCAATCAACATTTGGACAACAAAATCTGAAAGAACAGTCTTAATTTAGACTTTTTCTTCTTAGACATTTTAACTTTTAAACTTGGTGCGTTCTAAACAATAGTCCTGTTTTAGGTTACTGTATTATTTAGAAACTTCTAGAGTAATATGCAAAACTTCCTTTGTGAAAGTTTATTAGTCCATTAATCATTATTCTAATGCAACATGGTTGCACAAAGATCAAAATACTGACTAAGAAATGAGTTAATTTAGGGCATAGCTCGAATTCAAAAAAAAAAGAATTTATTGATAGCAAGTGTCTTGAAAAGAAAAAAATATTCAAGAACAGCAAAGAATAAAGTATTGCAAGAACAAACAAATTTAGTACAAGTAATATAAAGAGTAGATGTCTCGGATATCGCAACTTGAACTTCTCCTACAAACTAAGAACCATTTTGAATTTAACATGTGTTTAGGAGGTCTACAGTACTTCGTCGATGCCCCAAGATGTCGCCTACCCTTTTCTGTTGATTTAGGTATAGCAAGATCACCATATGCCCCAATCTGATCAATATTTGATCCGCCGTTTTCAGGTTTTCAACTCAAATCCCCTTTGGTCTCAAGGCACCCTATGCGGGTTTTCACCTTGGCCTCTCCTTTTTTTTTGTGGTTCAAAGCGCCCTTTGCGGGTTTTCACTTTGATCCCACCTTTTCCTTCAGGTGAAATATTTCTTAACTGACTCTAAGTTTACAGGATTCGGCAAATTTTTACCATCCATCTCAATCAAAATCAAAGCTCCTCCAGAAAAAGCCTTTTTTACAACATAAGGTCCTTCCCAATTTGGCATCCATTTCCCTCTAAAATCCTTTTGTAAAGGGAGGATCTTTTTCAACACCAAGTCCCCCTCATGAAATTCTCTAGGACAAACCTTTTTGTTATAAGCTCGCATAATTCGTTTCTGGTACATTTGACCATGACAAACAGCTTTTAGTCTTTTTTCTTCTATCAGGTTCAACTGATCATACCGAGATTGGATCCATTCAGCCTCATCCAACTTTAACTCAGCCAATACCCGGAGAGAAGGGATTTCAACTTCAATGGGTAAAACTTCCTCCATATCATAAAACAAAGAAAAAGGCGTTGCCCCAATAGAAGTCCTGATAGATGTTCTATAAGCAAGAAGAGCAAAAGGTAACTTATCATGCCAGTCCTTGTAATTTTCAGCCATTTTCCTTACAATTTTCTTGATATTTTTGTTGGCCACCTCCACTGCAGCATTCATTTTTGGGCGATATGATGATGAATTATGGTGTCTAATATTGAATTGACTGTAGACTTCTACTATTGTGCTGTTATTTAAATTCAACGCATTGTCAGATATGATTCTTTCAGGCATTCCATATCAACATATGATTTCTTTTTTCAAGAACTTACTGACTGTTGACTTCGTGAGATTAGCATATGAGGCTGCTTCTACCCACTTAGTGAAGTAGTCAATAACCACGAAAATGAAACGATGTCTATTAGAAGCCTTTGGCGATATTAGCCCAATGACATCCATTCCCCACATAGAGAAAGGCCATGGAGAAGTCATAACATGAAGAGCTAAAGGAGGCGCGTGTATTATATCCCTATAAATTTGGCATTTATGGCACTTATTGGCATAAATAATACAATCTCTTTCCATGGTGGACCAGTAATATCCGAATCTCATGATCTGTCTTGCCATGGTGAATCCATTGGCGTGCGTTCCACAAACACCCTCATGGACTTCTTCTAAAATTTCCTTAGATTCTACAGCATCCACGTATCTCAACAGTACTCGATCCTTTCCCCTTTTGCACAGAATCTCTCCATCTAAGACATAGTCAATAGCTAGTCTCCTTAATGTCCTCTTATCATTCTCCGTTGTCTGATCTGGAAATTCGTGATTCTTCACATATAGCAATATATCTTGGTACTAAGTATGATTATCATTCTCTACTTTTTTAATACTGTAGCAGTGGGCTGGGATTTCATAAATACTAATTTGAATAGGCTTCATGTCTTCTAATTTGTTCACTTTAATCATTGAAGCTAATGTAGCCAGAGCATCAGCCATCTGATTTTCTTCTCGTGGGAGATAACAAAATGTAATGTTGTCAAACTCTTCAATCAATACCAGAACCAATCTCCAATAACGAATTAACTTGGGATCTCTCGTTTCCCATTCCCCTTTTAGTTGGTATATTACCAATGCCAAGTCTCTATATACTTCTAGCGTCTTAATTTTCTGCTCTATGGCTGTCTGGATACCCATGATGCAAGCTTCATATTCATCCATGTTATTGGTGCAATCAAAGTCCAATTTACTGGTGAAAGGATAATAATCTCCATTTGGAGATACCAGGATTGCCCCAATCCCATTACCTACCGCATTCGAAGCTCCGTCACAGTTTAACCTCCAAGAATGACTTTCTTGAGAATCCTATTCAGTATTTACTACAGACATCAAGTCTTCATTCGGGAAATCAAAGTTGAGAGGTTCACAGTCTTCTAAAGCTCTGCTAGCCAAGAAATCTGCTATCGCACTCTTTTTGATGGCCTTCTGACTTACATATACTATGTCAAACTCGGAGAGCAAAATTTGCCATCTAGCCATCCTCTCATTCAACTCAGCTGATTCCATCATATACTTTAAAGGGTCTAATTTTGAAATTAGCCAAATCGTACGGTAGAGCAAGTATTGCCTCAACCGTCGTCCAAATCAAGGCACAACATAATTTTCAATAGATGAATATCTCATTTCACAATTAGTGAATTTTTTACTGAGATAATATATCGCCTTTTCTTTCTTTCCAGTCGCATCATGTTGACCCAACACACATCCCATGGAATTGTCAAACACCATTAAATACAAAATCAATAGTCTATCCGGGCTAGGTGGCGACAGCACTGGAGTGTTTGATAAGTATTGCTTTATCTTTTCAAAAGCTTCCTGGCACTCTTCATTCCAAACACCTGGATTATGTTTCTTCAGAAAACGAAATATGGGGTCACATTTCTCGGTCAACTGTGAAATGAACTGAGCAATATAATTCAGTCTTCCTAAAAAACCTCGAACTTCTTTTTGAGTACGCGGTGGCGGTAAATCTCGTATTGCCTTGACTTTGTTGGGGTCAATCTCGATTCCTTTTTTACTGACTATGAAGCCCAACAACTTTCCTGACCTGGCTCCAAAAGTGCACTTTGTTGGATTAAGCTTGAGCTGAAACTTTCTTAGTCTTAAGAACAATTTCCTTAGGACCTGTACATGTTTCTCCTCTGTTCTAGATTTGGCAATCATATCATCAACATAAACCTCAATCGTCTTGTGCATCATGTCAAGGAACAAGGCTACCATGACTCTCTGATATGTTGCTCCCGTATTCTTTAATCTGAATGGCATCACTTTATAGCAAAATGTTCTCCACAAAGTAATGAATGTAGTCTTTCCCATATCTTCAGGATGCATCTTTATCTGATTATATCCTGAGAAGCCATCTATGAAATAAAACAGCGAATATCCCACCGTATTATCCACCAAAATATCAATATGTGGCAATGGGAAATTATCTTTTGGGCTTGCTTTGTTCAAATCTCTGTAATCCATGTACATTCGTACTTTTCCATCTTTTTTAGGGACTACAATAATGTTGGCTACCCATTCAGAATATTTGACCTCCTATAAAAACCCAGCATCAAACTACTTCTTGACTTCCTCTTTTATTTTAAGCACAATAATAGGCATCATTCTTCTGAGCTTCTGTTGAACTGGCTTGCAATCCTCCCTTATAGGAAGGCGATGCACTACAATGTCAGTGCTTAATCCGGGCATATCTTGGTATGACCATGCGAAGACATCTTCGAATTCTTAGAGTAATTCAATGAGGTCTCGTCTTGTCTCTACGGAAATCTCAGTTCTAATTTTCACATCTTTTCCTTCTTCCAAGCTCACAATTTCTATTGATTCCTTGTGAGGTAGGATTTGTTTTTCTTCCTGTTCTACCATCCTCAACAAGTCCAAAGGTAAACCACAATCTACGTCACCTTCAAAGTCATCCGATCCCTCTGAACACATGTTTCGTTCAAAAGGAAACTCTGAGTTTGTATCGGCGTCATTCACGTCGTTGATATATAGGGACCTATTATAGTTACAAAAGAATGTATGAATTTACGTATAATTATTTGTGAAATATGATTATAAATGAAAGAATGAGTTAATATGTTTACTCGTATGGAAAGAATGAAAGAATATTTGCTCGAAATAATTGTAAAGATGTATCTTATTAAAATAATGATGTTTGAACATAAGCCTATTTCACAAAAGAGTTCTTATTGTCTCTAGGCTAAAACAACAAGTTTGTTCTAAATATTACTCTAAAAAAGTTCTAAAGACTTCAGGCATTTCTTCCGCAATCCAATTATTTAGAACACTCTCAGGTTCATAAGGACAAATGCCTAACAAGCTCCCTTCTTCATTTGCATCCTCATTTATGGCATTGATGTGCTTATTTTCCAACGTCTCTTCGATGCTTTCCTCAATCAATATCCTTCTCTCAGAATGAATGATCCCTCCAGATAAGAAATTTTTGGATATGTGGGGAATTATCATTGGCTCCCAATTAATCTTCTCCCCACTTAGACGTGCCATTCTTCTTTCCTGCCTTTTTTCTAACTCTTTTTTTCTCTGTCCTTTATCTAGCTTATACCTTAAGCCAAAGTGGTCTTGTTTCTCTTTTAACACCAAAATCTCAATTCTTCCTTAAAGATATTTCCCTAATCCTCTTTTGGGTAAAGCTCCTTTCCCTACCAATAGTTGCAAACCCATCTCTGTAGTTTTGGATATTTTAGGCACTAGAATTTTGCTTCCTTTAGGAATAAATGTTGCATTTACAAACTCCAAAGATCGAAAAGAGCATTCCACCGATTCATCATTAGTTTCCACATACGGCACCTCATTAGATACTGCCGCAATGATATCCTCTTCGGCGTTTATTGTCACCAGTCGACCTTCTAATACTAGCTTCAGCTTCTGAAGCAATGATGACGGTACACCCCCGCTGAATGTATCCATGGTTTCCTAATAAGCAATTGTAGGAGGGCTTGATGTCCATTACGATAAAATCCACATCATAAACTGTTGGGTCAATCAGTAAGGGTATCTCAATTCTTCCCATGACCTTTCTTTCTATACCATCAAATGCCCTCACTATATTTAGGCATGTTTTCATGTGCGAACTGTCTACGGGAAGCCTGTTAAGTGTGGATAATGGCAACACGTTCAATGTCGATCCATTATCAATCAACACTCCTGGCAAGGTATACCCCTTGCATCGTGTAGTAATATACAAAGCCTTAGTAGACCCCATGCCCCTAGGTGGTATTTCATCATCATTGAAGAATATGAAATTATCAGCACTGATATTATTAACCAATCGATCCAATTTGTTAACAAAAATATCATTGGCCACATAGGTTTCGTTCAGCACCTTCATTAACGCACTTCGGTGTACTTCTGAATTCAATAGTAAGGCTAGTACAGATATGCGAGCCAGTTGTTTATGCAACTGTTCGACAATACTATACTCACTGTGCCTCAAAAATTTGAGGAATTCCACAGCTTCTTCCTCATTCACTGGCTCGTTGATGGATAACACAGGCTTAGCTATTTTCTCCTTCTTTTGTTCCACTGTTATGGCCCTTCCTTTCACAGGTTCTGGATAAGCACCTATACTCTGATCCTCTGTAATCTCCTTTCCTGGGATAGTTGTATTGCACTCATAGTTCCACGGAACTTTCCTACTATCTTGGTAAGAAAAGGTTGCAGGTTTCTTAATTATAATCTTTGGCATTACTGGTGTTCTCACTTCATCATTCTTTGGTCGTGAGATGATGATGATAGGATGAGTTACTTTTGGAACCTTCATTGATTCCAATGCGCATTACTTCCTTCTTCCTTAACTTCTTTGTAAAACTCCACTTCTTTGTCATCCATCATGCCTTGAACTAAGGCTTTGAATTCTGTACACTCTTGAATCTCGTGTCCCTCCTCGTTATGGAACTCACAGTATTTTTTTACCCTTCCAAAGCTTCTTTTCGAATCCAAAACAAACAACCCCCTTTCTACCATCTTCTTCCAGACCCATTTTGAAGGAATTTTCGCTTCTGCGATATCTTCCTTGATTCTTCTACCCATATATCTATTTATCATGTTCATTCCATTATCATTATGATTAGGCAACGGGTTCTCTGTACTGGGCGAATCATCTAATTTAACAATGCCCATGTCTATAAGTCTTTCAACCAGCTTTTTAAACGCTGTACAATTTTCTATGAAATGCCCTATGATTCTCGCGTGATAATCGCATTATGCATTTGCATGGTACCATTTGGGGTACGGAGGCTGTAAAGGTTTTAAGTAGTAAGGGGAAACAACATGTGCATCAAATAAATTTTGATACAGCTTCCTATACGACATTGGAATTGGCATAAATTAAAGCTTCTCCGTGTTTTATCTTGTGTCAGGTCCCTGTTTTGATGAACCTTGTTTGTTAACAGCCACCTTTCTCGACTGATTCATCGTAATCATTTTTGAATAACCCTTTCTATATGAACTTGGGTTGTTGACCTCATTTTCTTTCTTCTTCGAGGCCGACTTTCTACCACTTTCTCTAGCATCAATCTTCCCACTTCTGATAGCATTTTCTATCATTTCACCATTCATAACTATGTCAGAAAAGCTTTTCGTGGCACTTCCTAACATATGTGTGATAAATAGGGCTTTCAATGTGTTAACGAAAAACATTGTCAACTCTCTTTCTAGAAGACATGGCTGAACTTGGATGACAACCTCCCTCCAACTCTGTGCGTATTGTCTAAAACTTTCACTGGCCTTCTTTTCCATGTTTTGTAGAGTGATTCTATCAGGTCCCATGTCAGTTACATGACTGTACTACTTTATGAATGCCTGTGCTAAATCTCTCCACGAATTAATCTGGTACGGCTCAATTGATTGTACAACTTGGATGCTGCCTCTGTGAGGATATCTTGGAAACAATGTATCAACAGTTGGTCGTTATTAACATACCCAATCATCCGCCTACAAAACATGGTAATATGAGCTTCGAGGCCACTAGTTCCATTGTACTTCTCAAACTCTGGCATTTTGAACTTGTAAAGGAGTACTAAATTGGAAACCAAGCTTAGTTCTTTAGCATCAATCCCATGGTAGCTCTCAGTACTTTCCATTGTTCTAAATTTTTCTTCCAGTCATTTATACTTTTCTTCTAGCTGTTTTGGCAATTCATCCTTCATTTTTTCTTTTCCAGCTGCTTCATCGAAGTCAGGGATAGCAGGATTAACAAGGTTGTCTCCGGGGTTAGAGCCTGATCCAGCTTGAAAATTCATTAGTGTTGCAGCACCAGCCTGAAACTGCTGAGGCTTGATGGTGAAAGAAGATTTGTGTGGATATGCCTCAACATGCTGAGGGGTAAAGCTAGGGGGATAAACAGGTCCCTCACTGTCTCCTTCTTTAACATTGAGCACATAGCTCTTTCCTTTATCAGTTTCTCCAGTCAACAACTGAGTTAACTGAGTCATTATTTTCCCCTGAGATTCCATCATTTTGTCCATCATATTCTACGGAATCTTCTCGAGTTACTCTTTCATTTGTTGTTGAAGCTGATCCTGCATTTCTTTTTGGAACTGTACTAGCATTTCTATCCTTTGGTCCATTCTTTAGTTTTTGCTCGAGTACCGTAGCGGTGTTTGGTAGGATGGTTGGTTTCCAGATTAACTGAGGAATGATTTATATCAATTAAAATCTTTTAACATTTTTAATGCATATGAAGCAATGCAATGCATGAAATGAATGCAAAAAAGGTGTCACTTTTGATTTAATTCCATTTAGGAAAACTTTACTAGAAAATAAATTTCTTTACATAAAGTGAATTACAAATAAGGCTTTGCCCTACTACTCATAACTCTAATCTTTCTAAGTAACAAAGCTAACTTTTGCCCCCGATCTGACTCTAACTCATACCTCACGCTCAGCATGTCAGCCTGCACCACTGAAGTCTGCATGTGATTAGCCACTTCTCAAATCTGGACCACAGCTTCCCTCATCATATGATCTCAGATCCTAACTTGATTCTGAAAGTAATGAAGCTGTTCATTATTACAACTTTCATTTGCTTCCAAGTACTCAATCCGGATCTTACGATTTTGCAATGCCGTTTCTAGTTCTTCTATTCTTTTCTTCATTTCCTCAATCTTGCTCAAGCTTGCTTTCAACTCTATTGCGGAGTTTCGATTTCGATACTGACGAAGAGATCTTTCCAACTCGGTCACCCTATCCTTTAATTCACATTTTTCTCTTTGGCTATCTGAAAAACTCTTTTCTAAAGCCTCGTTTCGTATCTGCACCTCTTGGAATTTTCGTTCCCATCTATCGGCTTTGTCCTTTTCTTCACGAATTTCTGCTCGCCACTGTTCTAAAGTTTTTCCCAGCTCGACAATTCTCATTGACAGACGTAACTTTTTATAATCTGCCTTCAAACTATCCAACTCCTCCTCAGCCTTGTTTTTCCTTTTTCTTAATTTCTCAGTTTCGAGCTTTTGAACATCTATGTCTAATCTTAAGTTCATCTTCTCTTCCTCCATTTGTTCTATCTTCCTTTCTAAATCCGCATTTCTTCTTTCAAAATCTTGTCTTATGATTTCCAACTCAGAAGGGACGACCTGCAAATATTCCTCTATTGACTAGCTATTTTCCTGATTTGACTTGGGTGTATTATCATTGATCCTCCTAACCCACCATTCATTATACTCAGGAGCTGTCATCGGACCCACGACTAACCTTTTCATCCGGCGAGTTTGCTTCCATGCACTGGATATCTCTTGAATCTTTTTTCTATAACCATCATCCCTGTATGAGAATTCACAATAAACTATTCCTTGGGTCGCAGGTATAAATTGCCTTGACCTATACTGCCTTAGCACTAGTAATGGGACATATCCAACAGCTCCCCAAATCCAAGCAGAGGAACCCAATCAAAATTACCACATCTATACAGGATCTCATTCGGAAGCAACCAAGGGGCTCCCCACTCGATGTCCTTTTCTTAAAGATTCTGAAGAATTGCCATCCACTTCTCCTCTGGAATTTCGTCTCTCCTCGGTGTGGTTACAATCTCTTTTAGTGGCGAATAATTTTCGGAGAAAACCCGATACGAAACCCTATCAACCTTCCAAAAGTGACTGTGAAACCAAGCGAGTAGGAGCTGCGCACATCCAATAAATCTACCCTCTCCCGCTTTCCGGCATGCACTTAATGACCTGAAGGTTTCTGCCAAAATTGTCGGAGTTGGTGTAACCCTCTTATCAAGCCGGTCAAATAAATTAGTGACTACTTCATCAACATGTCCTAAAGCTTTGGGGAATACAACTTAGCCATATATACTCAAAGCAAAGACGTCTACCCTTTTCCTCACATCTGGGTGTGTTAGAATTAAATCCTTCAAACTCTTCCAATGAATGCACTTGCTATCCCTCTTTTGCTTAATCCGTGCAGCAACCCATTTCTCACTCATCCCCGTTATATTCATTAGCTTCTTCGAAAAGGTTGGCACATTTACAGCTCTTGAGTAGACTTTATCTACTTGAAACTTTGAACATCGAAGTAAAGCCACATATTCTTCTATCGTAGGGACTTTCCCAAATGTGAAGCAGCTGTAAGCAGAATTCCAAAACTGGGCGAGGGCTCGAAACAAATGCTTGTCTACCTTCACATCAAGCAAATATGGCAAATCCCCATAATTATTATAAAATAGCTGTTTAACCTCGTCATTCCACTGGTCCTAGATTTCCTTCAACTTTTGCAAATTGTTTTGAGTTACACCGATGCGAGTAAAGTCCCATAATTATGATACATATCCATTAGCCAAACTATCGCCTTTCTCTTGCTGTGTTGTTTCAGACCAAGTTCGGACAACTGCATTATCCTCCACTTTATCAAGAAACCCTTTTTCCATGATAAGCTTTCTATCTAGCAACTGAATATGAACCGACGCCTTTTATAATGAAATGAAATGCCATGTCATGTAATCAAAATAAAACACAAAAATTCAGTATCATATATAAACATAGAATATAATCAAGAAATAGTAAAACACCTATTCGGATATCTACTAGGGTTCAGTGTAGTTCTACCTAAGGTGGATTCCTAAAGTTCATTATATGAGGTTCGGCTTCTAGGGCAAAGGTACCTGAACCAGCAGATTCCTCGATCTTCACCCATTATAGGCTCAGATAGATCAAGTTCGTTTCAGGGGAATACATTTCCCTATGACTATACGGAGATGAGAATCTCACGAAGGCAGAGGTACAGAAGTATCCTGAAAGCGATCCACTATCCTATACGGAGGTGAGAACCTCACGAAGGAATAGTTTCTCACTCCCACTTAGAAGGTAAAATCATCCAACACATGTAATGTACAATGCAAAGAAAACAACTAAAATACTTAGATCAATTAAGCATGAAAATAATGAATGCAAAAGGATATTGTGAATTTAAAACAAATTTTATTTTTTCGATCATAAGATAGAAATTAATCAACTTTATGGCTCAACTCTCAAAACTTTCTCCCTAGCGGAGTCGCCAAGTTGTCGAAACCATTTTTTTGAAAAAACAAAAATTAGTTTGATTTAAAAAAATGAAAAATTGGGAGTCGCCATCAATCTTTTATTGAGGTGTGATTGGATCACCTAAAAACGGCTTTGATCTACGAGTTTTAGAAAAACGGATCTGGGAGTCGGTTACGTACAAGGAAGGAAGGATTAGCACCCTCGTAACGCCCAAAAATTGGTACCTAGTTGATTAATTAGTGTCTTAATGTCGAGAGTTAAAAAATATGATCCTTAGTAAAAACTTAATAAATGCGTTACTTATTAAGACTCTTCTCATTTCGGAGAAAGAAAATGTCACACCCAATGCGTTAGGGCACGATATTCTACTTCTTCAAAAATGAGTTTGTCTAAAATACTCGTGTAATAAAATTTAAAAGAATATTTATTTGTTTAAGATTTATAAAAAAATCGTGGCCCAATACATTAGGGCACAATTTCTCAAAATTCTAAACATTGAATATTTCCTTTATTATTTTTTAGGGAAAAAATATTCATCTCGAGAAATCAACGCGTCACATCCAATACATTAGGACATGACATGTTGAATTCCCGATAACAAGCTTTTATTTTGTTTGATTAAAGAGCATTCTCGATAATTAGATTCAACGAAGAAAATTGGAACCCAATACGTTAGGGCTCAATCCTTTCGAAGATCCTAAATATGAGTATTTCCTTTATTTTTCAAAGTTTTCTATTTTTAAGAATTTGAGTAAATAACGGTGTAATGCTACGTTTGATGCATGAATAAATGCCGCTTTAACAAATAATGAATACAACAATGATATATGAATAATATGAACAAAAAATACACGAAATTAATACAAATAAAAAATAATAATCAATGACATGCAAAATATCAAATAAATGAGCAAAATAAAGAAACATTCTTTTAAAATATAAATGAAAACACAAATAAATAAACGAGTGAAAAAAAATAAATTTATAGGGTGTGTGTATAATATATACATTGAAATTATGAAGAATAAAAAACACACATATGGATTTATATATACGAATATGGATTATGAAATTAATAAAATCTATAATGCATTTACGAAAATAAAGAAAAATATATAAATAGATAGATATATATAGATTATAAAATATGTATTAAAATATAAGTATTAAAATATGTATTAAAATATATAGATTATGAAATTAATGATTACATATATAAGTTATAAAAAATTTAAATAAAAATTATAATTATATTATTGAAATTAATTAATTCTCTAAAAAATAACAAAAAGGACTAATTTGAATTGGAGATGGAAATCTGGGGCAAATCCACAAATAAATGCAGACTAAGGGACCATATTGAACACGCGAATAACATAGAGGGGCTGGAAAGGAAATTCTCCCTTTTCCCCTAAACGGCGTCGTTCAAATAGGACTAAATTAAAATCCAAAATAAATTAAAGGGGTAAATTCTAAAAATAAAAAAACTTAATTGCAAAAACATTAAAAGGCGGAGGGGCTAAAAGTGCAATTTACCCTTCCGCATAAAAACACGTGGATCCTAGGCCGGGTCGGGTCAGATTCGGGTCGGCCCCCCCAAAACGACGCCGTTTTGCGTGTCTGGGGGCTCTCCCAAAACGGTACCGTTTTGGTACCCTATAAAAGCCCAATCTTTCCAAAAAAATCATTTTAAAGCCATCTAAAAAAAACTTTCAAAAAAACTCTTCCCCCCCAGTTCATTCGGCCAGGGCCCAGGCATCAAGCGATCGTCGGCCACCGCGTCAGCCGCCGATCTCCGACGACGGCACCGCCGTCTACGGTGGCCGAAAAAGGGAAAATGAGTTATTTGGTCCTTTCGAAGCCCCTAAACCCAAATCTGGCCCCGAAACCCTCAAAATATTGCTAAAAGAGCCCCAAATCTTCGAGAAACCTTTCGGTTTCTGGCCGTCTATCCTCGGAGACGACTACCTCGACCGTCCACAGCGATCTGGGCACCACTAAAGGTTGTTTCTTTCCTCTTTACTTTGTTTTATTCGTTTGTAAAAAAAATATAACAGTAGAAAAAATAAATAAAAATTGTAAGTATCAACCTTTTTGATCGATTTTGCTCTCCGTATTAAACTCTCGGTTTCGCTGTGAAAATAATAGCTTTTTTTATTAATTTTCGAATCCGTTTCACCGTATATCAATGGCTTTTTTATAGCCGAAATATCAACAACATAAAGAAACAAATCTTTTTGATTTATTTGATTTGCAAATCTTTGATTTCCTTGCCATATACTATTTCTTGCTTTTCTTGCCATGCAGGTACTGGCTAGGTGGCTGCGGTGCAAACATTCACCTTAGAAAGCCTAGGGTTTCCTGAATCTGTTTTGGGCCACTGTTCTTGTATTTTAGGCCTCTGTATTTTGGGTTTGGGTTTTGGGCCCATTTTATTGTAAAAGGACTGTTGTATTTGGACTGTTTTATTTGCTTCATGTAGGCCGGGCAAATTGGGCCAATAACAATATCAATTTAATCTTGATTTTAAGAATTGGCACTTTAGTATTGAAACTTGGGCATATAATTGTAAGGGGGCCCTTTGCCGATGTTTGGTTAGCAACTTATCATCATTTGACTAACGAATATGACCAGTACCATGAAGTTGCCATCAAGATGCTGGATCTCATTAAGTCAAATGATATGAGGACTTTGCTGGATAAGATTGATGATTTATATTACAAGTGCCAATGTGTGATTAATATTTATTCTTTTCAGGAAATTTCTATTATATGTGGAAATGTGGGTGTTGCAGCTAATATAGATTATTTTGCTTTCAAGACAAAAGTTGATTATCTTTTTATGAAATGAGTTTTGTTTTCTTTGCCTGCAAATATGTATTGTTATGAAAATTTATGAGGGATCCGTTGGTGAGCTTCCGTTGCCTTCCGTTTTGAAGGGATGTACTAAATAGATGGAAGATTATGTAATTTTTTTTCTTGTTAATGCTTAAGATAGCAACAGAGTAATTAATTTACATTTGATATGTCTAACGTCTATATGTATGGGACCAATTTGGTGCGCAAGGGATTTTGGAATTGCACTCGAAAGGGATTTTGGTTCTTAACCTTAAACCTCTTAAACTTTCTTCTCAATGAAGCTAACTAAGTTGTTCTAGGGGATATTGGTATTCCATATCTACTATTAGAAATTTGATTGCCTAGCTCATATATGGCACACGGGCTTGGAACCCCCAATTACATGGCTTCAGAATAGTGGTAACTAGAAATAATTTTTTAAAATTATAAATAAATTGATATAGTATGTAAAATTTTAAGACTAAATTTGTTATTATACTTTTTTTAACTACTACATCAGCTTGTCGTTTGTGAATTTAACGGGAGTGATCAAAATGACCGAACTATGTAATGTAGGTGCTTAAATTGTTAACTTTTTTATTTTGGGTGCCTAAAATGAAAATTTTTTATAGTTAGGTAACTATCTGTATAGTTTACTCTTTAAATAGTTAATAAAAAACATAATCTATGTATAACACCTTCAGTAGTATTAAATGACTTATAGTGTTAATACACTTTTTGAGCCTAAATTTAACAATTGTTATTACATTTGCGTCTTAACATATTTTGTTCAAGCTTCACCAATATTTTCTTAAAACCCTAAAGATTAGATCCCATGTAAGAAAAATTGTCAAGTTTTGGGCCCAAAAAAAAGTTCAAACCCCAATATGGGAGTAATTGCCAAGTTAAGGCCCTAAATAGTGATTTGACCAATAATTTATGTTGTAGAAGTCTTATTAACCAAAGTTGGAATAATATTTGGTACACTATCACTAGAGTTTTTTGTAACCTCCCCAACTCGGTCTAGATGTTAAGCCCAAATTAGGAAGATTACATTAGCCACCGAAATGGCCTAAAAGAGTTATCGAAACTTATAAAACGGTCATATTAAACACCTTTTTTATTATTTTATTATAGTAGAAAACTTAGTCTTTTTTTAGAAAAATTCACGAGTTATCAAAAACCGATTTAGTTTAAGTTTCCTATGTAACGATGACTACTTTTAAGAAAACTTAGTTAATTTTCCATTTACTTATTAATCACAATTTAATTACAATCTGGCGGCGAAAAATTAATATTCATCTTAGTTAGAATTTAATAAAAACCAGATTTTATGCATAAATAATTAAAAACCCAAATTTAATAACCTAGAATTAAATTAACTGTCATGCGTACTATTTAGACTCAAAACCTAAGTCTCATGCCACTAATTGAAAAAAAAAGCAATACAGTCTCTGAATAACAAAAATATCAAATAATAAATATAAATATTTTAATAAAAGAAAAGCCGAGCCAAGTCCCTCTAGATGTCATGTCCACATCCTAACCTAGCGGGTTATCTATAGAGATGGAAATAAAAAGGGAGTGAGTTATGAAGCTCAATGTGAGTTTCGTCACAAGAAAATTAATGCAAACGGTTAAGTATATTGGATCTCAACACATAGACTAACTCATAATAGCAATTTCAGAATATCAATATTTCAAATCACTCAACAATACATATATATATATCATCTCAGAAATATCAGTATTCACATAATGCTTGGGATCTCATGAGTTATACAATTTCCAAAGGATATAAAATTGACTCTTATGAATTAGGTATTTGATTAATATCAATATTTGATTAACATCAATAAATTTATGTTTTTAGATTAGTTTATATATGATTGACTCTCATCATATGCTATTTTTTTTTCATTTTTTTAGGAAATGAATTGTGTGGAGTAGGAGTTAGTGCTAGGATTGAAGTTAAACAATATGCAAAAGATATGGCAAGAATTAAAAATCTTGTAAAAGAGATGTATCCAAATCCAAAAACTCAACCTAAGTTTTTAGGCCCAGGAGGTTTCTATGACAAGAAATGGTTTGATACTTTTTTCGATGCTTCAGGACATGACGTTATTGATGGAGTTACACATCATATTTATAATCTTGGACCCGGTATCCATCTATATATATCAATTAAAATATTTTTATTATTATTTATTGTTGTTCCATGATTTGTTTAATATTATTGATGATTAATGCAGGTAATAACCCAGATGTGGTTCGTCGTGTCCAAGATCCATTTTTCTTGACTCAAATTGCTCAAACATTTAAAGATGTTTCAAATGCTATTGACAAATTTGCACCATGGTCTGGTGCATGGGTTAGTGAATCGGGTGGAGCTTATAACACTGGTGGCCAATTAGTGTCGTATACATTTGCATTTGGCTTTTGGTAAGTGTTTTTCAAATCTTTTATAAGTTGATTATTTTAAAGGCCCTATTAAAATCTAATGATTAACTTATGACTCCAACAGGTACTTGGACCAATTGGGAATGACATCAGTTTATAACCATAAAGTTCATTGTAGACAAGCTTTGATCGGGGGCAATTATGCTCTTCTTACTACTACCACATTTGTTCCCAATCCAGATTATTACGGGTATCTTTCATATATTTTCCATCATATTTGTTGTTAATTTCATTTGTTTTAATTTCATTTGTTAAAATATCTTTTGCAGTGCACTTTTGTGGCATAGAGTTATGGGGAGTAAAGTTATTTCCGTCACACATAAGGGTTCTCCATATTTGCGTGTATACTCTCATTGTGCCAAAAAGGAGGTAATTTTTATTATTTTGGTTGACTCAATTAATTTTAATTTAATTTTTTATTTATTAAATTTTTGCTTGGTTGCAGCCTGGGGTTTCTTTTGTTTTCATCAACTTATCGAAAAATACCTCATTTGAAATTGATCTTTTCCATGATCTAAATTTAAATGGTGGAAGTCCAAATTTTGAATTTAAAGGACATAAAAAGCGAGAAGAGTATCATTTGACTCCAAAAGATGGGAACATCTTAAGCAGTATTGTATTGTTGAACGAAACACCACTAGAACTTTCAGACTCTTTGGAGATACCAGCGTTGAAGCCAAAGCTTGTGGATGGTTTGAAACCCATTAGCATCGCTGCTCATTCAATTGCATTTGTAACCATAAGAGATTTCAATGCACCAGCATGTTCTTAAGATTTTATTTCTTTTAGGGGCAAAATTTATTGATTTTATTTATTAGGCAAATTTAGGATTTTTGATTTTTGAGTTACAAGATTTATTAATTTTGTTCATTAGGTCAATTTAGGTTATCATATTATTTTTTTTAATTTTTAATTTGTTCCTTCTTATTAAAATAAATTATTCTTTTTTTTTTATTTTACTATTCGTTTCTGTTTATTTTTTAATTTAATATATAATTATGTTTATGAACAATTTGTCTTTACATTGCCTTTTTTACAAATTTTTTTAAAAAAATAAACAGTAAATGAAAACATATTTTACTCTTGAATAAATAAAGATTTTCTGAAGATTTACAATACATTAATGTTGGAACATACATGTATGATGGCCTGTTACCTCGAAACTCATTCATATTTCTCTATGTGTGTTACTGACTTGCCATCAAAATAAGTTACTACAGGTAGACGAAGGAAACAATCATTTATGAGTTGGGCAAAATTTGTACCAGTCCCTTAAAAATTTACTAATATTTGAGCTATGACTGTAAACAAAGAATTATTTTGTGGCTTCATTCCTACAACTGTGAAATGTCCCAATTGGACCCTAGCAGAGAAGTGGTCCAATATTTATTTCAAGACCTAAGATCATTTGCAGGTAATGGGACATGAAAATTCTGTATAATTTTACACTGAAACTTGCGGTTTATGATTATGGTAGCAATTACAATAAATTTGTACATGTCAACAAGAAAAAAGCCACCAGACACCATTGTTTTTTCGTATTTATTTTTTAAGCAAAAATAAGAAATTAGAATGAAAAAGAGATTTACAATATTAAAGGGATAATATAACGTGAAATTATAATTTCATATAATTCTCTTTTAATAAAATATATGTTTCGAATAACATAAAATAAATATATTTCATTGAAGTTGCTTTTAATAGTTTATGCATTCAAATTAATATATATGATTTTGAAAGGAGCTTTCATTGTAGTTGATTATGGTATTAAACAAAACATTATTGGAAGAAAATCATAATTTTAAGATGATGGCTTTCCTATTCCATCTTTGCTTTCAATTTGGCTGCTAATTAATTAATAATTGGTTGCATATCATCAAACTTTAGATTGAATTTGTATCACTTTCATTGAAGTTCATCATTACATAAAACAATACATTATAGACTTACCGTTGTTGAATATTGGCAATATCCCACATTAGGAAAAGATAGAAATGGAGGGGGTTTGGTTTGTTATATATAGAACCCCTCCCCCTTTGGTTGTATCATCCCAAAATCTTCTCCTTTGTAATATTTCTAGAGGAAATATTAATTTGGTAGTGTCCGAGGACGTAAGCTAAATTGGCCGAACCTCGTTAAAACTCTGGTATTTTATTTCTTATTTGTTTGCTTTTATTTAATAGCTTTATGTTGGTTATATTTATTTAGTTATTATTGCTATAAATATCTAAGTGAGTTCTGTCTAGTTGTTGGGTTTTAAGCGGGACCATTGTGACCCCTCCAATTTAACTGGGAATTTTCTTAGTATAATTGTTGGCATAATAATTATCTAAATATTTCTGATAATATTGTTATTAATATTATCGTCGCTTCCGCAACAATTGGTATCCGAGCCAAGGTTTTGTAGTATGCTCTGTGTTTGCAGCTTAGTCTGATCTTACACATCAGAAACATTTCCTAAAGCTTGTGGGTATTCTGCATTTGGTGGCTATTAAGTAGAAGCTATGGCAAAAATGACAGAAGAAAAACCATCCATATCAACAACTTCCACTTCGTACATTTTGCCGAGGATTGGAACTGCAAATACGAGATTTGTAGTGGAAATTTTTGATGGAACAGGTCATTTCGGCATGTGGCAAAGTGAGCTTCTAGATGCCCTCTTTCAACAGGGTCTAGATATTGCCATTGAGGAAGAAAAACCAGAAGGGGTTGATGATAAAGAATGGAAGACCATCAACCGATTGGCATGTGGTACAATTCGATCATGTCTTTCCAGAGAGCAGAAGTATACATTCAGTAAAGAGACTTCTGCAAGTAAATTGTGGAAAGCATTGGAGGAGAAATTTCTGAAGAAGAACAGTCAAAATAAGTTACATATGAAGAAAAGACTGTTTCGTTTCAGTTATGTTCCTGGTACCACGATGAACGAGCACATTACCAATTTTAATCAGCTGGTGGCTGATTTGTTGAATTTGGATGTGACTTTTGAAGACGAAGACTTGGCGTTAATGTTGTTGGGATCGCTTCCTGAGGAGTTTGAGTACCTTGAAACTACTCTACTTCATGGAAAATCGGAAGTAACTTTCAATGAAGTAACTGCTGCATTGTATAGCTATGAACTACGCCGAAAGGATAAGTTGAAAGGTTCAGGTGAAGCAGCAGTGGAAGCATTGGTAACAAGAGGTCGTCAGCAAAGTCAGTCTAAGGGGAAGAGTAGAAAGTCCAAAGGTCGAGCTGTTGCCAAAGATGAATGTTCTTTTTGCAAAGAAAAAGGACATTGGAAGAAAGATTGTCCAAAATTGAAGAAAAAAGGGAAGACTCCGCAAGATGCAAATGTTGCAGAATGCAATAGTGAAGCAGAGTCAGACTTTTCTCTTAGTATGACATCTTCAACATTATATGCAGATGAGTGGATCATGGATTCTGGTTGTTCCTATCATATGTGTCCCATTCGGGAATGGTTCTTTGAATTTCAAAAACTAGATGAAGGGGTTGTTTACATGGGTAATGATAACACATGTAAAATAGCCGGGATAGGTTCAATTAAACTGAGGAGTCATGATGGATCTACTAGAATTTTGCGGGATGTACGATATGTCCCAAAGTTGAAGAAGAATCTCATCTCTTTGGGGTCGTTAGAATCTAAAGGCCTAGTTGTGACAATACGAGATGGAGTTCTTAAAGCAACTTCAGGAGCATTGGTGATGTTGAAAGGCATAAGAAAGAACAATCTGTATTACTACCAAGGTAGTACAGTGGTCGGGACAACAGCAGCAGCAATTACGAGTACCAAGAAGGACGCTGAGGCAACACAGCTGTGGCATATGCGTTTGGGCCATGCTGGTGAAAAATCCTTGCAAACTCTAGCCAAGCAAGGATTATTGAAAGGTACAAAGACTTGCAAACTTGAATTTTGCGAGCATTGTGTTCTGGGAAAACAACGAAGGGTGAAATTTGGCACTGGGATTCACAATACTAAAGGTATTCTGGATTATGTGCATTCTGATGTATGGGGACCGTCCAAGACTCCATCACTTGGAGGAAGACGTTATTTTGTCACCTTTATTGATGATTTTTCCAGACGAGTTTGGGTGTTTCCTATGAAGAACAAAGATGAGGTGCTTGAAGTTTTCCTTAAGTGGAAAACTAAAGTTGAAAATCAGACAGGAAGGAAGATTAAGGTTCTCCGATCAGACAACGGTGGAGAATATAAAAGCGATCCTTTCCTGAAGATATGCCAAGATTGTGGCATAGTAAGGCACTTCACCGTAGGTGGAACACCGCAACAGAATGGGGTGGCAGAGCGTATGAATCGAACGCTTGTGGAGAAAGTTCGATGTATGTTATCTAATGCTGGATTAGATAGAAAGTTTTGGACTGAGGCTGTGACGTACGCTCAACATCTCATCAATCATTTGCCATCATCTGCTATAAATGGCAAGACTCCTTTGGAGAAATGGTATGGAAAACCTGCTACTGATTATGACACCTTGCGCATTTTTGGTTCTATTGCATATTATCATGTGAAAGAATCAAAGTTAGATCCAAGAGCAAAGAAGGCTCTATTCATGGGCTTCAATGCTGGTGTTAAGGGATATCGTTTGTGGTGTCTAGAGGCAAAGAAGACGATAATCAGTAGGGATGTTACCTTTCATGAATCTGCCATGTTGAATAAGGTAAATCCAGAAGGAGTGAGTAGTACTTCGCAGCAGGTGGAGTGTACTCCGCAGCAGGTGGAGTTTGAGCAGAGTGTGGTAATTCCAGCAGAAGGTACCACTAGTGATTCTTCATTGGCAGATGCAGAGTCAGATGAGGAAGAGGTTTCTACCCAAGAACCTCAACAGCAATCAGAGCCAATTGCAGTCAGAAGGCAGAGACGAGAAATTCAGAAACCTGCTCGTTTCACTGACATGGTAGCTTATGCACTTCCAGTTGTTGATAATATTCCATCCACTTACACCGAAGCCATTCAGAGTTTAGAGAATAATAGATGGTTAGGTGCAATGGAAGAGGAAATGCAATCTCTAGAGAAAAACAAGATGTGGAAGCTGGCACAACTACCAAAAGGGAAGAAGGCGATTGGTTGCAAAATTGAAGACACTATTGAAGTTTGTGTTATGAGAAGATGTTCGAAGATGTGGAATATCGCCAAGGTGGAGATTTGTTGAATATTGGCAATATCCCACATTAGGAAAAGATAGAAATGGAGGGGGTTTGGTTTGTTATATATAGAACCCCTCCCCCTTTGGTTGTATCATCCCAAAATCTTCTCCTTTGTAATATTTCTAGAGGAAATATTAATTTGGTAGTGTCCGAGGACGTAAGCTAAATTGGCCGAACCTCGTTAAAACTCTGGTATTTTATTTCTTATTTGTTTGCTTTTATTTAATAGCTTTATGTTGGTTATATTTATTTAGTTATTATTGCTATAAATATCTAAGTGAGTTCTGTCTAGTTGTTGGGTTTTAAGCGGGACCATTGTGACCCCTCCAATTTAACTGGGAATTTTCTTAGTATAATTGTTGGCATAATAATTATCTAAATATTTCTGATAATATTGTTATTAATATTATCGTCGCTTCCGCAACAACCGTGACTAGTTTTTTAACCTCATCTTTGCTTTCAATTTGGTTCCTAATTGATTAGTGAAATGTTTACGTCATTATCATCGCTGCTCATTCAATCGCATTCGTAACCATAAGAGATTTTAATGCACCTGCATTTTCTTAGGATTCTATTTCTTTTAGGGGCAGAATTGTTATGAAATTTTATGAGGAATTCGTTGGTGATCGTTTTGAAGGGATGCACTAAATAGATGGAAGATTCTGTAATTTTTTTTTCTTGTTAATGCTTAAGATAGCAACTGAATAATTAATTTACATTTGATATGTCTAACGTCTACATGTATGGGACCAATTTGGTGCGCAAGGGATTTTGGAATTGCACTCGAAAGGGATTTTGGTTCTTAACCTTAAACCTTTTAAACTTTCTTCTTAATGAAGCTGACTAAGTTGTTCTAGGGGATATTGGTATTCCATATCTACTATTAGGAATTTGATTGCCTAGCTCAGATATGGCACATAGGCTTGGAACCCCCAATTACATGGCTTTAGAATAGTGGTAACCATAAATAATTTTTTAAAATTATAAATAAATTGATATAATATGTAGAATTTGAAGACTAAATTTGTTATTATACTATTTTTTTAACTACCACATCAGCTTGTCGTTTGTGAATTTAACGGGAGTGATTAAAATGACCGAATTATATAATGTAGGTGCGTAAATTATTAACTTTTTTTTATTTTGGGTACCTAAAATAAAAAATTTTTATAGTTAGGTAACTATCTGTATAGTTTACTCTTTAAATAGTTAATAAAAAACATAATCTATGTATAACACCTTCAGTAGTATTAAATGACTTATAGTGTTAATACACTTTTTGAGCCTAACTTTAACAATTGTTATTACATTTGCGTCTTAACATTTTTTGTTCAAGCTTCACCAATATTTTCTTAAAACCCTAAAGATTAGATCCCATGTTAGAACAACTGTCAAGTTTAAGGTGTGACTTGGGCCAAAAAAAAAGTTCAAACCCCAATATGGGAGTAATTGCCAAGTTAAGGCCCTAAATAGTGATTTGACCAATAATTTATGTTGTAGAAGTCTTATTAACCAAAGTTGGAATAATATTTGGTACACTATCATTAGAGTTTTTTGTAACCTCCCCAACTCGATCTAGATGTTAAGCCCAAATTAGGAAGATTACATTAGCCACCGAAATGGCCTAGCAGGGTTATTGAAACTTATAAAACGGTCATATTAAACACCTTTTTTATTATTTTATTATAGTAGAAAACTTAGTCTTTTTTCAGAAAAGTTCACGAGTTATCAAAAACTGATTTAGTTTAACTTTCCTATGTAACGATGACTACTTTTAAGAAAACTTGGTTAATTTTCCATTTACTTATTACTCACAATTTAATTACAATCTAGCGGCGAAAAAGTAATATTCATCTTAGTTAGAATTTAATGAAAATCAGATTTTATGCATAAATAATTAAAAACCAAATTTTAATATCCTAGAATTAAACTAAGTGTCATGCATGCTATTTAAACTTAAAACCTAAGTCCCATGCCACTAATTGAAAAAAAGAAGAAGAAGCAATACAGTCTCTGAATAACAAAAATATCAAATAATAAATATAAATATTTTAATAAAAGAAAAACCGAGCTGAGTCCCTCCAGATGCCATGTCCACATCCTAACCTAGCGGGTTATTTGTAGAGATGGAAATAAAAAGGGAGTGATTTATGAAGCTCAATGTGAGTTTCATCACAAGAAAATCAATGCAATTGGTTAAGTATATTGGATCACGACACATAGACTAACTCATAATAGCAATTTCAGAATATCAGTATTTCAGATCACTCAACAATACATATATATATCATCTCAGAAATCTCAGTATTTATGCACATGCTTCATGAATGCAATACAATTTTCATTTAATAAAAAAATCCTACCCCATCGCTACACACCATAATAAGAGTTCCCTAGAACTCGTTCATACCTACACACCAAGTTGTGGATAAACCACGAAAATTGTAGGTTAATACGCTGACAAATGGTTGTGAATGCGCAACTTATTTGGAAATGAAAGCTGCCAGAATATGGGCGGATGAACCACCAGTGTTGCAGGTTAATATGCTGCCAGATGGTTATGAATGCACAATGTATTTGTAGATAAAAGCTGCCAGAAAATGGGTGGATGAACCACTAGTATTGTAGGTTAATACACAGTCAGATAGTTGTGAATGCACAACATATTTGCAGATAAAAGCTATCAAAAAATCTGTGGATGAACTACCAGAGTTGCGTATTATTAAACCGCTAGAACTTCCTCCTTTCAAAGCGTCCCACCCCATGCAATGCAATATGACATGCTTATAACATATCAATACAATAGCAAATATTATGTTTATAACATATCATTATGGTAGCAATGGATATGCTTTTAACTTAATCAAAACAATAGCAAAGACATGCTTATCATAACTTTGGTTTAACGGTATCATTGAGCATGCTAAACATACATTCATAAATATAGATGAAAATGGCATGTAATATTATCATGCATATACAGTAATAATTTATTAGAAATACATATGCAAATGACATATATATTTTTCACATGTCATGCATATATAATAATAATTTAGTCAATCAAAACATGGATTCTAGCATTCTCCATATTATCAAGGGCTCAATTGAATGAAATAAAACACTAAACACAGTTCAGGAAATATCCAAGGAGTAAACTACACATGACTTAAATTTTTGGGCAAAATTGTAAAACAAGGAGCAAACAACCTTATGGCCAGCTCGTGTAATAGACTATGGTTGTGTGGCAATTGCAAAAATTTACCTACAAGGGAGACACAACCGTGTGGCAGGCCATGTGAGATTTGAACTATCCTAAGGTTCCAAAGGTACATGATCATGTGATAGACCTCGTGGTCCACCTGTGTGGCACTTATCCTAGGCATGTTTGTCCCGATTTGCTTGTAAAAGAACACACACCTTTCAATAGAAGCCCGAGCGACGTCCCTCACGATCAAATCTGATATGATGCACCTAAAACGGGTCCTTCAAACGATATTTATACACGAGTTAACGTTGGGTATCAAGATTCAATCAAGATTAATGGAAGATTTTGGCAAGAATCACAAAAGATCATAATCGAATTAAAAGATTTAACGTGGTTCGATATTATGTGGAATATACGAGTTCTACAAATTGAACCGAATGTACTTATTGAACCTTTGATGAAAAGAAACATATGCTATCAATGGTGAAATAGACAAACAGTAGGAAAAACGAGTTGAATGGGGATTGATTTGATTCGGTAAGAAAAAATATTCAAAAGCAAAAAGGATGTAAAATTTTATGTAAAAGGGAGAAATAAAAGAAATAAGAGAAGAAATAAAAAAGATGGAAAGAAGTCTTGTTAGGATTTGAAAATGGGAAATCTAATTCAATTGGGAAAAGAATGGTTAAATAGTTTAGGGTTTGGAAACCTTAGGGCGGCAAGGGTAATTATCCCAAAGTTTTGAGTCAAAAATAAAAATAAAATGGATTTAGGGATAGAGTGGCTCAAACCTAAATCACTAAAGGCGAGAGACTAATGCTTAACTGCTATCCATTTCTTTTTAGTTTTTATTCCCAACAATATATGTTTTAATGTGGTTTTTATCATGGTTTCCTGAAAATAAAATGAAAAGAAAATAAATAGAGTAAAGCTTGAACCTAAGATCTCTAGGAAGGCACTAACTAATTAACCATCAAGCCAATTCAATTTCTTAATTAATTATTTCAATTAACCCCCTAAATTTTTGGGCGTGACATTTTTAAACTCCACAAGGATAGTCAAGGAATTAGCAAGTGTCCTATAAGGGTATAGTGAAATATAAAAAATATATATTTTAAAAAATAGATATATGAAAAATTTTTAATGTTGATCGTGGAATAAAAAAAATACACAGCTAGCCTACCAAATACTAATCTTGATTGAAACAATAGTTAGAACTCTTAGGTACCTTAGATGACATGTGTTCAAACATTATAATCCTTTCAAAACATTTAATTTTATATTAATTATTAGACTTTTTAGAAACAATTTAGTACTTATTATTTCCTTTCCATACTCAATTGTAATATCTATCTATCAAAGTTTAAAGTCTAAATTAACTAGTAAATGTGGTTAATCAAAATATCCTTTTAAAACATTTAAATTTAAATTACATACTAAACTCTTTGAAGCAATTTAGTACTTATTCTTTCCCCTCTTTTTATCATATCCAATTGCAATATAAATATATTTTCATAATTAAATTCATATAATTTATTTATAATATAATATAATTAATTTTTAGCCCAGGCAATACATGAGTTGATTGTATGTGTTTAATTTAAAATATTTATTTATAATATAATATAATTAATTTTTTAAATGAAGTTTAAAAGGGAATATTTATTTAAATACAATACAATAGAAAATATATTTAATATGTATATACATTTATTTAACAAATAGTAACATGCTTTTAACCTATTTTAAACACATTTAAAACATTTATGTAAAGTTTTATAAAAGTTAGAAAAAAATGAAGTTGTTTTAAAATATTCTTACTGAACCTTTTAAAAATATTTTAACTTTTTATAAATAATTATGTTAATATTTGTTAATTTAATTTAATATTAAAATCTTAAGCATATTTATTTAAAAATATTATACATGTGTTACAGGCCCAAATTGCCCAGGCCCGAATTACAACAAAAAAAGACCTAAACAAATCAGCCCAAGTAAAACCCCAAACCCAAACCTAAAATATTAACCCATTACAACCAAAAACCCAATAACCTAGCCTAATAACACACAAGCCCAATGCCTGTTTTCAGAAAAAAAATAATAAAAAAATAAAGGAGGCAGCAACCTAACTCTTGACCTGCCAGCCACCACCACCAAGGTCATGTCACCGCCCACGACTTGTACAGCCTTTATCTGCAAACAATAAAAGAAGCAGCACCAACAGCAAAAACAAGGGCTATAAAAAGCCGAAATACAATGTAAAAAATCTCTCTGGCTTCAAAAACACGAATATTGTTTTAAGAAATAAAAAGCAAAAACAGATTCAAGGTGATTCCTTTTTTCTTTTCGGCATAAGATTTATTTTTCTTTTTGATTTTTTTTCTTTTTTACGCATATAAACGAAAATAATAAATAAGAGAGGAAGGACTTACTGGAGACGCCCTGTGACCGCACTGCCGGAGGGTGGTTCTTCATCACCGAGCCCGAACCGAGAGAGGGTGTGGGGATCTTTCCCTTTGACCATTGGGCCATGAAGGCTCAGCCTTTATTTGGATTTTGAAGTGGGGTTTAAAAAACCCATTTTTTTGTGGCTCTGACCACTGCTTGCGGCAGAGCCACGGCGGCCAACACGGCAGCCATCGGTCAGAGCTAGGACCGGGGGAGAGGGCTTTTGAGAGAAAAACCCTCACTTTGTGTACGAAGAGCACAGAAATGAATTTTTTTTCAAAAAATGTTGACTTATATAGACGGACTAAACGGCGTCATTTTGGGCTGGCCACAGTAGCCCTAAAACGACGTTGTTTCACCCCAGGATCCGCGCGTCGACCCCACCCGACCAGGGGATCCACGCGTTTTGAGAGTTGGGTTATTTACCGTTTTAGCCCCTCCGCTTTTTCGATATTTTGCAATCAAGTTTCTTTGGTCTTTTTAAATTGTACCCCATAATTTATTGTGAATTCAGTTTGGTCCCTATTCGAACAACGTCGTTTTAGGGGAGAAGGGAAAATTTTCTCTTTAGTCTCTCAATGTTATTCGCGCGTTCAAATTAATCCTTTTCCTTTTATTTATTTCGAATCCGCCTCAAATTTTTCGTTTTTAGTTCAATTTAGTTCATTTCTTTGTTATTTTAGCTATTCTATTATTTAATTAATTATTTTAATGTTATTATCATTATTATATTATACCATTAATCTTGTATTATTATTATTTACTTATTTATACCTTTTAAACTTCAAATTTTGTTATATATATATATACATGCATACATTTTTATAATATACGTATATTATTTTTATAATTTATATATATATACACGTACTTATATATTTTTTATATTTTATAATTTATATACATATCTATATATATCTATATACATATTTTTAATTTTCATAAATATATATATATACATGCTTATATTTTTTTTTATTATATCTTATAATTTATATATATGTACATATATATATCTTTTTACATTTTTATAATTTTATTCATTTTCATTATTTACTTATTTATTTACGTTTTCATTATTATTTTAAAAGAATGTTTTACTTTTATTTGCTATTATATACTTGTTATTTTGTATGCTATTGATTTGTCCTTTTTATTATCTTATTTCCGTTGCTATTGCTCGTATTATTTTTACACCATCGTTTTCATTATTGTTTTGTTATGCATATCAACAATGTAATTTGTTTTCGCATTCTTTTTATTACGACATCGTGTTTCATTTTACTCGATATATCAAAATTTGTTTTAAATAAATAGCATTTCTTATTTTGAGATTCAGAAAAGTCGTACCCTAACTTACGGAGTTTCAATTTTCTTGATAAATCCAAATGCACGAATCTTTTCAAACATAAATTTTAAATGATCTCGAGAATTAGCAAAGGATCATGTTATAACTTACGGGACACGATCCCTTTTCTAAAACTCGAGATAATCGAATATCTTTTTAAATAAATGAAATTTTGGCATTTATTCTTGAATCGAGAATTTAAAGACATTGTGTCCTAACTTACGAGACATAATTCTTTTTCTTGATTAACTTGAAAATATGCCTCTGTCTCAAAACTTTCATTATTTTGACAAAGGATCGTATTTTTAAAACTCTTCAAAGTTTTCAATCTTCGATGCTAAGACACTAATTAATCAACTAGGTACCAATTTTGGGTGTTACGAGGGTGCTAGCCCTTCCTCATACGTAACAGACTCCCGAACTCGTTTTCTAAATTTTGTGGACCAAAATCGTTGTTTTGATAAAATCAAGTCATTTATTAAGAACAACCGTTTTATGAGGTGACCCGATCACACCTTATAAAAAAGATTGGTGGCGACTCCCATACTCGTTTTTGTTTTCAAAATCAAAGTCGATCTCGCTTTGCAAAAAAATGGTATCAATAGCTTGGCGACTCCGCTGGGGACTTAATAAGAGACTTAAGCCACGAGTTAATTAATTTTTTTCTTTTTGTCGAAAATTTAAATTTGGTTTGAATATGCAATCCTTTCACTGCATTTCGCCTTATTTCAATTTTTATCATTGTGATTCATAATTGCTGTGTTGGTTTAAGTGTGATATACTGCTGCATTGCATTGCACGATCGGTTGATCTTACCCTTTTAAGTGGGAGTGAGAAACTATTCCTTCGTGAGGTTTTCACCTCCGTATAGGATAGGAGATCGCTTCCGGGATACATCCGTACCTATGCCTTCGTGAGATTTTCATTTTTGCATAGTCATAGGGAAATGTATTCCCCTGAACCGAACTCGGTCCGCATGAGCCTATAATGGGTGAGGATCGAGGAATCACTACACCAAAACAGACTTTTAGCGGCGCTTTTTAGGCCTTTAACGGGGCTTTTTAGCCGCTAAAAGTATTTGCGGGGCTTTTTAGCGCCGCTAAAAATATTTGCGGCGCTTTGCTAAATAACAAGACCTTTAGCGGCGCTTTTCCCACAAACGCCGCTAAAGACCATGATCTTTAGCGGCTTTTGTGCGGCACTTTTTGTCACAAACGCCTCTATAGATCAAACCTTTAGTGGCGCTTCTCGCAAAAACGCCGGTAAAAACATAACCTTTAAAAAAATTATTTTAATCAAATTATATTTATTTTTATGATAAATATTTTATTTTATTTTCTAAATTTGAACTTTAAATATACTTTTAAGGATAAATAAAAAATATTATTTAAATTAAATTTTCTATGAAAATTTTAACTTTAAAACTAAATATAAAAATTAATGAATTTAGTTTTAGAATTTAAAATAATAAATTAATAACACAATTAAAATCCAAAAGTTAGAACTCTTAAGTAAAAATAAAAATTTAGAATCAAAACTAAAATAAATAATACATATGCAAGGTAATAAAACATACAATACATTTTCTTAATCAAGTAAATCTTGGTAATAAAAGATATAATACATTTATTTAATCAAGGAAATCTTATAATGAACTCAAAGCAATGAGTGTGAAACTGAAAGCAGCAGAATTGTAATGAACTCAAAGCAATGAGCATCAGAATTGAGAAGAAAAAAAGAATCACGATACGCAAACGATATCCAGAACTTCTATTCCTTTGGACGCCCACACTGGATAGTCCCCGCTTCAATGCCATTGGCTATCAGATCCTAATAACAACAATAGCAACAGCAAAATCACTCATCAAAAGGTGGAAAAAGGATAATTACAAGTTAACAGTGAGGAGATCGCATGAAACTGAAAGCAGCAGATCCGTATCGAAGCTAGTTTAATTCATGTTCATTTCTTTTCAAAACAACTTTAGTCACCCTTCATATGTATGAGTGAATCGATAAGTGGTTCTATTAAATATACGTGGTTGATGAATGTATTCAAAAGTAATACACAAAAAATAAGGGGCGAGAGCCTAATATACAAGTATTGTAGGAATCAACATGAAGAAAATAGCACATTGAAAAAAAAATGTATACATCTGATCGAAAGAAATCGGATCGGCAAAATGAGAGCACCTGATCAAATAAGATAACGAATTAAAGAGTCTAAGACCTTTGCAGTCTTCCACACAAGGTAAGAAGTATTATAACAATTCCAGTTATGAAAGACACAAAATGAGATCGAAAAAGATAAGGCAAATCACAAATTCCATAAGCAATTTGTTAACTGCAGTGCAAGGGATAGCATGATGAAAGATAAAAAAATATAGAAAAATACTACACACAGAAAATAAATAAATTGTTGATCAACAAAAACTTGAAAAATTAAAAATTAAGCCACTTTCAATAATTCAATTAAATTTCTAAAATCTCCAATGATAAACATAAGAAGCAACTAAACAGAAGTATATTACAGAGCCTAACCTAAATTATAGAGATCATACCTTGAATCCAACTCTGTTGTTTAAGCAAGCATGCCAATCTGCTTTCATTTCTTGCAAAGGAACTCGATCATGTGGCCCGCAATAAAGTAGTCAAATTCAGACGTGCCACATTTGGAATATTAGAAATAAGACAGTTTTTCATGTTACAAAAGGTTCCAATTTTTATGTCTGGAAAACTTTTACCTCTTAGGCCCTGATATACAGGGTTCAACATCCTCAAGTTTCAGTTCCAAGTAAAAAGAGTATACTTTCTCAATCTGAGGCTGAGTTCAGAGAAAAATTCTCAGTAAGAAACTGAATGCTGAACATTTTTTAATCAAACTATAGAAGAAAGAACATATGGGGACCAACTGAGCTTTTACCTTGGTGCATAATTCTAAAAAGAGGTATCTCAGAATAATCAACCTCTGTAAATGCAATGAATTTGCCATCAAGTGACCACCAATACCCAGTTTTCTATCCATCTCTTCCTGCAAGCAATCAAATTCCCCAAATATGAAGGAGAGAAATCTATATGCACGATACAACAATTAAATGGGGAAAATATGAAGTTTGGCATCATTGTAGATTTATGGCATTGGATATACACCTCGCAAAGAACTGTAACTTCTATTTGCTCTCAAAAGTAGTAATTAGTTCCAAATTCATACAAACCGGTGACTAATTTATATAAATATATGAACAAAAGTAAGGAAATTGAAAGAAATTCTCACCTGAGCTATATATTCAGCAAGTCCATGAGTCTGCAATTCATTAAAAATAATGTCATATTCAAGACAAGGGGGTAAAAATCTAATTTGCCACACACAGAGTATATTGAAACCAGGTACAAATCAAACAGTTAGAGCCTATTGCATTTGATATTATTCATTCAATAATTTTTATAAAAGGGTTTGCGTAATGGTCAAAGGTTTGCGTAGCAGGGCTGTCAGTCACGGGCATATCGTGCAGGGATAGTGATCTTGATCGTTTCAAATTTGTCTTCTTTTCCTTACTCTTGTCAACAGATTGCATTACAAATTGAACTCCTATTGATTCCAATCACAACAGAACATGAACCTTTATGCAAAGATAAAAAAAAAGAAACTATTCAAGAAATGAAGTAAAATCATCAACACGAATTCAAGATAGTAAAGTTCCTTCCAATTCAACAATTAAGCTAATTGAGTTCAAGTTATTCTAAAATCTTCTTTCAATTTGATAAAAGTTTGCAAATAACACATTCTGAAAATTGAATTCGTTATTTTATCAAAACCAGAAACGGCCTCATTTCAAAATTCATTTCTATAGCTTTCTCGGCAACCAAGCAAGAATTAATTTTGAAAAAAAAAACAATTAAGAAAGCCATTACCTGCGGTGGATCCGATCACAGTCTACTAAACTGCACCGAATCCACACTTTTTTCTGTGAAAACTAAATCTTCCTTTCCTTTTCACTTTAACCATAAAACCAAACTCAAATTAAAAAGCAACATGGAAAAAAAAGTTGACTTTTTTTTCTTTTTCCAAAAAGAATAAGATTGGAATATTACCTGCAAAATAAGCGGAACTGATGATCGGCCATAAAAAATAATTGTTTTCCCAAAATTAAAGAAAATTTAGATTAAGATTGAAAGAAGGTAAAGGAATTAATGGAGTTGGATTGAGTAAATAAAAAGAAAATCTCGAGAAAGGGCACGTTGTGGGCATCGATCGATATCAAATGCTAGGTTAAGAGGGAAAAATAATGCAAGTTTCATGCCCTCCTATTGACAACCCTTCCACTCAGTACCTTTCAATTTCCAATCACTTTTTTCTCTTTTTCTCATCGTTTCCTTGGTTTCCTGGTTCTGGGTTATTTGAATTTGATTTTCCCGAGTTGAATAAGCTTTTGGGTTTCTTTATTGGATGTGGGAAATAAGGGATTTTAGGGGGGGAAAGTTGGGGATTCCGGGGGATGGGGGAGGGAATTTTATAAAATGGTACTATTTTTTAAAAGTAAAATTATTTTTTTGTGGCGTTTTTTTATAAAAATGTCGCTATTGCTTATCTTTTACGGCGTTTTTAATAAAAATGTCTCAAAAAATTATTTTATTTAGAATAAAACGATACTATTTTGCTATGCTAAAAGGGCGCTATTTTTTTAAAGTAAAATTATTTTTTGTGGTGTTTTTTATAAAAACGTCGCTATTGCTTACCTTTTGCGGCGTTTTTCATGAAAACGCCGTAAAAAATTATTTTATTTGGTATAAAACGACATTGTTTTGCTATGCTAAAAGGGCGCTATTTTTTTAAAGTAAAATTATTTTTTGTGACGTTTTTTTTATAAAAACGCCGCTATTGCTTACCTTTTGCGGCGTTTTTAAAATTATTTCATTTGGAATAAAACAACACTGTTTTGCTATGCTAAAAATATTTTATTTTGTCTGTTAAAAATTATTAGTTAAATTGAATTTTTTATTTTATTTATTATTATTTTTTTATAAATTGAATTTTTATAAAAAAAAATTAAGTACTCTCAAAATAAATATCGTATATTTTAATAAGAAAAAAATTATTAAATGGCTGCAATTAATTATTAAGTTAGAATTATCCAATGTAAGCAATTAATCTCTCACATATCAAATTTCTATTAAAGATTGAGACGTTAATAATAATTTTATATTATTCATTTCTAATCTAATCTCCATTTTATTAGAGATATTTCTTCCTAACTAAAATATAATTATTTTGCTACATGTTCGATGTAGAATGATTTTAGTTTTTGTATTTTATTTTTATTTGTTATAATTTGGTCCTATATATCCAAAATAGATAGTTACCTATCCGTATCAATTTGTTACATTTTTTTATTAATTTTTTTAAATTTAATATTTAAATATATCAAATGGTTTAGATTAAATATTTTTTAGTCATAAACACCGCTAATGTTACCTTTTTCGGCGTTTACAGAAGAAATGCCACTAATAAATTAAATTCTTGTAATGAAATGACACCATTTTGAAAAATTCTAATACATATTAGCGGCATTTTTGCTATAAACGCCGCCAAAGCTTGTATATTTTATAATTTTTTTATATTCAATTATTGTATATTGCATATCAATTTTAAATTAATAATCTTTACAATTTATTATTATCTCTTTTACAATTATATAAGAACTTATTTAGTATATAAATTAAAAAATACTAATTAATCTAAACCTTAAACCCTAACCTGCCCTCGAATCTCTAAACCCTAAATTACTAACTCTTAACCCCAAACCCTAAACCCCTAACACTAACCCCTAAACCTTATTTAATATATAAATTAAAAAACACTAATTAATCTAAATTCTAAACCCTAACCCTAACCCGACCCCGAATCCCTAACCCCTAAACATTATTTAATATATAAATTAGAGCACACTAATTAATCTAAACCTAACCCCTAACCCCTAGCCCCTAACCCATAAACCTTAAATCACAACCCTTAAATTAGAATCCCTAATCCATAATCCCTAATTTCATAATCTATAAACCTTAAAATTGTAACTTTTAAACTGACCCTAAATCCTAAATTAACCATATATATACTCTAAACCATATATATTAAACCCTAAACTATAATGATAATTAAATTAAATATTTTAAAATTAATACTATCGTATCTCAATTATATTAGAAATTATTTAATATATAAATTAAAAAATCAATCAATTATGTACCCAAAAAATTTTAAAATTATTTTAAATAATAGTATTTTAATTTCTCCATTTTACATTCACCACTCATCACTCACCCACCCTAACGAAGTACCCAATGTAATTCGATTAATGATTGCAAATATAAGATATTTGCTTTCTTTTGCAATTGGGCTATTCAGATAAATTAGACCTACCTGTCCACCACTACCACTATACCGCCTGAAGCAAGATTCGACTCTAGACTCGAGACCCAGCTAACACTTTTTGTTATCAAGAAAAAACAAGCAGCTTTTTCTTTTCGGGAGCAAATCGTCCAACTAACCCCACAGACTCTACTAGCTAAATTGAATCCCAACTTCACTTAATTATTTGTTAAAATTCAATATTTAATAAGTTTTATTCGAATTTCAATATTTATAATATTTTCCTATATAACCCTTTCTCAGCCTAAAAAACCTAGTTAGTATTAATTTCTAGTGGGTATTAGACCAAGTAACAACCTTATTTGTCCCTTTTCATCCATTTTCAGTTCTTACTCTAGAGTAGGTACTATTAGGTCATTGTTGTGTTCATGTTTGATTAACTAAATATAAATTTATTTTTGGTAATAAAATTATCAATATATAATATTATTTATCACCATATTTAGTGTTTTATAGTACTTTATTTGATTTATTTAATCGAACTATCAAAATTTATTATTCTTAAAAAAAATTATTCTATTTTTTATTCTTTACAACACAACAATTTAAGTTTTATGATATTTTATTTTACTCATAATTTAATATATTTTTCTAATAAAGTAGTTTAAATAAACTGTGATTGAAAAATAATAATAAATAGTTAGGAGTTAGGACTTCTCTTTAATAAAAACATTTTGTATTAAACAATATTATTTGTTATCATTTAAATGTATATTTGACCAATATATAATAAATACAACAAAATATCAATTTTTTAAACTTATAATAAAAAAATATAATTGAAACATTACTTGAGAATATATCAAAGAATGAGATAATTGAAATGGTTTTAGATTTTATTATTATTAGCGGCGCTTTTTCAAAAACGCCGCTAAAGGCCCCAAAAACTCAGAAAACGATGTCGTTGGGCTTAGGCTTTTTGTGGCGTTTTTTAGAAAACGCCGCTAATGCTTATTTTTAGCAGTGTTTTTCGAAAAGCGCCGCTAATGCTCTACCTTTAGCAGCGTTTTTATAAAAGCACAGCTAATGCTTGATTTTTAGTGGCGTTTTTTGCCCAAACGCCGCTAAAAATGCCGCTAAAAGCCTGTTTTGGTGTAGTGAATCTATTGGTTTAGGTACCTTTACCCTAGAAGCCAAGCCGCATGTAGTGAACTTTAGGAACTCATCCTTGGTAGAACTACACCCTAACCTTATTAGATACCTGAATATGTCTTTTATTACTTCTGGATTGTCTTGGATTGTATGTTTATACCTGATATTGACTTTCTGTGTTTTTCTTTGAATGCATGACATTTCAACTACATGGCATTTCATCATAAAAGGCGTTTGTTCATATTCGGTTGCTATATAGAAAGCTTATCATGGAAAAAGGGTTTCTTGAGAAGGTGGAAGATAATGCGTCTGTCCGAACTTGGTCAGAAACGACACAGCATGAGAAATGTGATAGTTTGGCTAAGGGATATGTATCAGAATTGTGAGATTTTACCCGTATCAGTGTAACTCAGAACAGTTTGCAAGAGTTGAAAGAAATTTGGGGTCAGTGGAATGATGAGGTTAGGCAGCTATTCTATTTTAATTACGGGGATTTACCGCATCTGCTAGATATGAAGATAGACAAGCATCTATTTCGGGCTCTCGTACAGTTTCAAAATCTTGCCTACAGTTGTTTCACATTCGGGAAGGTCGATTTAGTGCCTACGGTAGAAGAATACATGGCTTTAGTTTGGTGTTCAAAGATTCAAGTCGATAAAGCTTACTCGAGAGCTATAAATGTACCGACCTTTTTGAAGAAATTGATGAACATAACCAGGATGAGTGAGTAGTGGGTTGCAGTCCTTATCAAGCAAAAAAGGGATAGTAAATGCATTCCCTGAAAAAATCTAAAAGATATAATTCTAGCACACCCAAATACGAAGAAGAGGGTAGATTTCATTGCTTTGGGTATATACGACTTAGTTGTCTTCCCCAAGACTTTGAGACACGTGGATAAGGCAGTCACTGATTGTTTGATCAGCTCAACAGGGGGTTACACCAGTCCCAGCGATTTTGGCAGAAACATTCAGGTCACTAAATGTTTGCCCGAGAGCGGGTGAAGGTAGATTCATCGGATGTGCGTAGCTTTTACTTGCCTAGTTCTACAGTCACTTCTAGAAGGTCGATCAGGTCTCGTATCGGGTCTTCTTTGAAAATTATTCGTCATTGAAGGAGATAGTAGTTACACCGAAGAGGGATGACATCTCGGAAGAGAAGTGGATGGCAATTCTTCAGAATCTGCGTGAAGAGGACATTTATTGGAGAGCCCCGTGGTTGTTTCTGGATGAGATTTTGTATCGATGCGGTGATTTTGACTGGGTTCTTCAGCTTGAAATTTGGGGAGCTGTTAGTTATGCCCCTCTGGAAGTGCTTAAGCAGCATAGGTCAAGGCAATTTATACCCACAACTCATGGACTAGCCGAGTGTGAATTCTCATATAAAGGTGACAGTTACAAAAAGAAGATTCAGGAAATGTCCAATGCATGGAACCAGACTCGTCAGATGAAGAGATTAGCCGTGGGTCCAATGACAACTCCTGAGTATAATGACTGGTGGGTTAGAAGAATCAACGATAACATCCCTAAGCCAAGTCACGAAAACAGTCAGTTGGAAGAGAAACATTTACGAGTCATCCCTTTCTGAATTAGAAATCATAAAGCAAGATTTTGAAAGGAGAAATACAGAATTAGAAAAGAAGATAGAACAAATGGAAGAAGAAAAGATGAACTTGAGATTAGACGCGGATGTTCAGAAACTCGAGGCAGAAAGATTAAGAAAAGAAAAAACTAAGGCCGAAGAAGATTTAGATAGCTTGAAGACAGGTTATAAGAAGCTTTGTCTATCGATGAGAACTGTCGGGTTGGGAAAAACTTCGGAGCAGTGGCGTGAAGGGATTGGAGAAGGAAAGAACAAGGCCGATAGCTGGGAAAGGAAGTTCCGAGAGGTCTAAACATGGAATGAGGCTCTAGAAAAGAGTTTGTCAGAGAACCAGAAAGAAAAAGGTGAACTAGAGAATAGAGTGACTCAGTTAGAAGGATTTCTCCATCGACATCGAAATTAGAATTCTGTGATGGAATTGAGAGCAAGCTTAAGTAAAATTGAGGAAATGAAAGAAAAAATAGGAGAGTTTGAAATGGCATTGCAAAATTGTGAGATCCGTATCGAGTATCTAGAAGCTAACGAAGATCGTCAGAAGGAATAACTTCACTACTTTCAAAACCAAGTTAGAAATAGAGGTCATATTATGAGAGAAACTGTGGTTAAAATTCGAGAGGTAGCTAATCACCTGCAAACTTTGGCAGTGCAAGCCGATGCACTGAACTTGAAGTATAAGTTAGAATTAAATCGGAGAAAAAAAATTAGCCTCGTTACTTAGGAAGATTAGAGTTCTGAGCATTAGGGAAAAGCCTTATCTGTAATCTATTTATGTAAAGAAATTTGTTTTCTAGTAAAGTTTTCAAAATGAAATTGAATTAGAATTGACGCCTTTTGCATTCTTTTCATGCATTTCATCGCATCACATGCATTAACAACCATTAAAAGACCCTAATTAAATAAAATTATTTCAGTTAATCTGGAAAACCAACACCCTTACGATACTCGGGCAAAATAAAAAAAACATGGATCAAAGATTGGAGAGGCTTGAACAGCTCCAAAAGGAGATGCAAGACCAAATGAAGGAGCGGCTAGAAAAGATTCAACAAGATATGATGGAAAAAATGCTAGAGTCCCAAAGAAACATGGTGGCTCAGTTAACACAACTGTTGGCTGGAGGAAACGACAAAGGAAATGACCCCATGGTTAATGCTGAAGAAGGAGATAATGATGGACCCCTCTACCCTCCAGGCTTTACTCCTCTACGTGTATAGCCCCAAGCTGATCTACACCCACGCAGGTCCTCTGTCACAATCAGGCCTCAGCAATTTCAAGCTGGTACCTCAATGCTAATGAACTTCTAAACTGGACTGGGCTCTTATCCCGGAGAGACCCCTACCAATCCCATCGTACCCGATTTCGACGAAGTGGCTAAGAAGGAGAAAACAAACGAAGAATTGCCAAACCAGTTGGAGGAAATATGTAAACGGCTCGAAGAAAAATTTAGGGCTATGGAAAGTAGTGAGAATTACTAGGGGATTGATGCTAAATATTTGAGTTTGGTCCCGTATTTGGTACTCCCCCATAAGTTTAAAATGTCAGAATTTGAGAAATACAATGGGACCAGTTGCCATGAATGTCATATTACCATGTTTTGTAGACGTATGATTGGATACGTTAACAACGACCAACTGCTTATACATTGCTTTCAAGATAGCCTCACAGGGGCAGCATCTAAGTGGTACAATCAATTAAGTCGTACCAAGATTAGTTCATGAAGGGACTTAACGCAAGCATTTATGAAGCAATACAGTCATGTAGCCGATATGGTCCCTGATAGAATCACCTTGCAAAATATGGAAAAGAAGCCTAATGAAAGTTTTAGACAATACATGCAAAAGTGGAGAGAGGTTGCCGTTCATGTCCAACCACTACTCTTGAAAAGAGAGATGACAATACTCTTCATTAACACATTGAATGCACCATTTATCACACATATGTTAGGAAGCACCACGAGAAGCTTCTCTGACATAGTTATGAATGGAGAAATGATTGAAAACACCATAAGGAGTAGGAGGATCGATGCTGGAGAAACTAATCGAAGGTCGACTGCGAAGAAAAGGGAGAATGATGTGAACAACATGAGTACCTATAACAAGGGTTACTCGAAATCGATCATGGTGAACCAATCAAGAAAGGTGGCTACTGATCAATAAGGTCCATCAAGACAGGAATCCGACACAAGACAGAACACAGAAAAGCCCCAGTTCATGCCACTTCCAATATAGTATAGGGAGTTATATCAAAGTTTGTTTGACGCACACGTTGTTTCCCCTTTTTACTTAAAGCCCCTACAACCTCTGTACCCCAAATGGTACGACGCGAATGCACACTGCGGCTATCATACAGGAATTACGGGGCATTTAATAGAAAAGTACACAGCCTTTAAAAAGCTGGTTGAAAGGCTAATCAGCATGGGCATTGTCAAGTTCGACGATTCGCCAAGTGTAGGAAATCTATTACCTAACCTTGCTGATAAGGGGGTAAACATGATAAGTGGAAACATGGGGAGAAAAATCAAGGCAGATATCGTAGAAGTAAGAACTCCTTTGAAATGGGTCTGGAAGAAAATGGTAGAAAAGGGGTTAATCAGTTCAAATTTAGAAGGGAGATGTAGGGAGATAAGAAATTATTGTGGGTTCCATCACAAAGAAGGGCATGAGATTCAGGAGTGCACAAAATTCAGAGCCTTAGTTCAAGGCATGATGGATAAAAAGAAAGTGGAGTTCTATGAAGTAGTCGAGGAAGGAGGAAGCATATGCGCGTCGGAACCAACATCAAGAGTTCCGGAGGTAAATCATCATGTAGTCATCATCTTGTGACCAAAGAATAATGAGGCGGGATACCGGTAATGCCAAGGATAGTAATTCAAAAGCCCGCAGCCTTCCCTTACAAGGATAACAAGAGAGTTTCGTGGAACTATGAGTGCAACACAACTGTCAAAGGAAGGGAAATTTCAGCCAGTACTATAAAGGAGGATCAGGGCATGGGTTCTTATACACGTAGTGGGAAACGCTATAATTTGATAAGCCCTTCGGCCGAACTGGTAAAGGGAAAGGCCATAGTGACAGAGCAAAAGAAGGGAAAAATAGCCGAGCTTGTGTTACCTATCACTGAGCTAGTAAAAGAGGAAGAGGCCAAGGAATTCCTCAAATTTCTAAAGCACAATGAATATAGTGTTGTGGAGCAATTGCATAAACAACCAGCCTGCATATCTGTGTTAGCCTTGCTCTTAAGTTCTGAAGTGCAAGGAAGGGTATTGATGAAAGTTCTGAATGAAACCTATGTGGCCAATGACATCTCTATCAACAAATTAGATCGGCTAGTCAATAACATAAGCACCGACAACTTCATCTTCTTTAATGATGACGAAATATCACCTGGAGGCAAGGGGCCACTAAAGCTTTGCATATTACCACCAGATGCAAAAGGGTATACCTTGCCAGGAGTTCTGATAGATTACGGATCAGCATTGAATGTATTGCCTTTATCCACGCTTAACAGGATGCCTTTGGATAGTTCACATATGAAGACATGCCAAAATATAGTTAGGGCATTTGATGGCACAGAAAGAAAGGTCATGTGGAGAATCAAGATACTCTTATTGATCGGTCTAACTATCTACAAGGTAGATTTTCTTGTAATGGATATCAAGCCCTCCTATAATTGCTTATTAGGGAGGCCATGGATACATTTAGCTGGGGCTGTACCATCATCGTTACACCAGAAATTGAAGTTGGTGTCAGAGGGTCGGCTGGTGACAATAAACGCTAAGGAAGATATTATAGCGGATGTAGCTAATGATGCATCTTACGTGGAAACTAATGATGAAATAGTTGAATGCTCCTTTCAATCTTTGGAGTTTGTGAACGCAGCCTTTATTTCTTAGGGGAGCAAAATTTCAATGTCAAAAATATCTAAGACAACGAAGATGGCGTTACAACTGATGGTAGAAAAAGAGGCCTTACCCGGAAGAGGATTAGGGAGGTATCTCTAAGGAAGAATTGGGGTTCTAGTACTGAAAGAAAAACAAGATCGCTTTGGCTTAGGATATAAGTCAGACATAAAGCAAAAAAGGAAGGACCTAGAAAAAAAGTAAGAAAAAAGAATGGCACGCCTAAGTGGGGAGGAAATTGAATGGGAAGCCATGATAATTCCCCACATATCCGAAACCTTTATGTCGGGAGGAATCATTCATCACGAGAGAAGTGTGTCGAGGAAAGACGGCGTCAACGCCATAAATGATGAGGCAAATAAAGAATGGATTATGTTAGATATACGTCCCTATGAACCTGGGAGTGTTCTAAATAATTGGACTACAGAAGAAATACCTAAAGTTTTTAGAGTTTTCTCAGAGTAATATTCAAAACATACTTGATGTTTTAAGCCTAGAGACAATGAGAACTTTTTGTGAAATGGGCATATGTCTGAATATCGTGACTTTAATGAAATATATCTTTGCAATTGCTTTTGAACAAGATATTCTTTTAAGAATCTTTCATTCTTTCGTATGAATAATCATTTTTGGATTCTTTCATCTTCATGGGATTTCTTTCCAAATCATTCTTTCATTAATGCATAATCATACCATACAAACAAGTATTCTTAAATTCATACACTCTTTATATATTCTTTGATACCCATAACAGGTCCCCAAATATCAATGACATGAGTGACTTTGTTACGGACTCGAAAAATCTTTTTGAATGAGATATGTGTTCAGAGGGATCTCACGACTTTGAAGATAACATAGATTGTAACCTATCTCCGGACTTATTGAGGATGGTAGAGTAGGAGGAGAAACAAATTCTACATCATAAAGAGACGGTGGAGACTGTGACCCTAGAGGAGAGAAAGGTGGTGAAAATCGGAACATGCATAACTGAATAAGCAAAATGAGACTTCATTGAGTTACTTTGAGAGTTCAAAGATGTCTTTGTATGGTCATACCAGGATATGCCTGTATTAAATACCGACATTGTAGTACATCGTCTTCCTATAAAAAGAAGATTGCATGACTGTCTAGTAAAAACTCCGGAGGATGAGGCCCGATATGGTACTAAAAATAAATGAGGAGGTTCAAAAGCAATTCGATGTTGGGTTCCTACAAGTGGTCAAGTACTCAGAATGGGTAACCAATATTGTACTCGTCCCTAAGAAAGATGGGAATGTAAGAATGTGTGTAGATTACAAAGATTTGAATAAGGCTAGCCTGAAAGATAATTTTCCCTTGCCTCACATCGACACCTTGGTGGCCAACACGGCAGGGCACTCAGTATTTTTTTTATGGACGGCTTCTCGGGATATAACCAAATTAAGATGCATGCTGAAGATATGAAGAAAACCACATTCATAACCCTATGGGGGACTTTCTGTTATAAAGTAATGCCATTCGGGTTGAAAAATGCAGGAGCAACATACCAGAGAGTCATGGTGACCCTCTTTCATGATATGATGCATAAGGAAATTGAAGTATATGTTGACGATATGATTGTAAAATCCTAGACGGAAAAAGAACATGTGCAAGTCTTAAGCAAGTTTTTCTTAAGATTAAGAAATTTCCAACTCAAACTCAATCCAGCCAAATGTATCTTTGAAGCTAGGTCAGGAAAGCTTCTGGGGTTTGTAGTCAGTGAAAAAGGGATCGAAATCGACCAAGACAAAGTCAAAGCAATTCGAGATTTACCTCCACCGCGTACTCAGAAAGAATTTAGAGGTTACTTAGGAAGACTGAATTACATTGTTCAGTTCATTTCATAGATGACCGAGAAATGTGACCTCATATTCGGCCTTCTGAATAAACATAATCCAGGTGTGTGGAATGGAGAATGCCAGGAGGCTTTTGACAAGATAAAACAGTACTTGTCCAATGCTCTAGTGTTGGCGCCACCTAGTCCAAATAGACCATTAATATTGTATTTAACGGTGTTTGACAACTCCATGGGATGTGTGTTAGGCTAGCATGACGAAACGGGGAGGAAGGAAAAAGGCGATATACTATCTCAGTAAGAAATTTACTGACTGTGAAATGAGATACTCGCCCATTGAAAAATTATGTTGTGCTCTGGTCTGGATAACATGGAGATTGAGGCAATACATGCTCTATCATACGACTTGGTTAATTTCAAAGTTACACCTTCTAAAGTATATGATGGAATTGACTACGTTGAATGGGAGGGTGGCTAGGTGGCAGATCCTACTCTCCGAGTTTGATATAGTCTACGTAAATTAGAAAGTTGTCAAAGAGAGCACGATAGCAGAATTTTTGGCCAGCAGAGCTTTAGAAGACTACGAACCTCTGAATTTTGATTTCCCAAATGAAGACTTGATGTATGTGGCAATTGCTGAAGAGGATTCCCAGAAAAATCATCATTGGAAGCTAAACTTTGACAGAGCTTCGAATGCTGTAGGTAATGGAATTGGGGCAGTCCTTGTGTCCCCTAATGGATATCATTATCCTTTTACCAGTAAATTGGATTTTGATTGCACCAATAATATGGCTGAATATGAAACTTGCATTATGGGCATCCGGGCAGCCATAGAGCGAAAAATTAAGATACTAGAGGTATACTGAGACTCTGCATTGGTAATATACCAGCTCAAGGGGGAATGGGAAAAAAGAGACCCAAAGTTAATCCACTATCAGAAATTGGTTCTGGAATTGATCGAGGAGTTTGACAGTATCACTTTTCGTTATCTCCCACAAGACGAAAATCAGATGGTTGATGCTTTAGCCACTCTAGCCTCTATGATCAAAGTGAACAAATCAGAAGACATGAAGTCTATTCAAATCAGCATTTATGAGACCCCAGCTCCTTGCTACAGTATTAAGGAGGAGGAAAATGATGACCATCCATGGTACCAAGACATACTGTGATATGTCAAGAATCATGAGTACCCCAACCATGTGACAGAGAATGATAAGAGGACGTTGAGGAGACTGACCATTGATTACGTCCTAGATGGAGAGATTTTGTATAACAGAGGAAAGGATCAAGTATTGTTGAGATACGTGGATGCTGTGGAGGCCAAGAAAATTTTGGAAGAAGTCCATGAAGGTATCTGTGGAACGCATGCCAACGGATTCACAATGGCCAGACAGATTATGAGATTCGGATATTATTGGTCCACTATGGAAGGAGATTGCATTAACTATGCCAAGAAGTGCCATAAATGCCAAAATTATGGTGACAAAATGCATGCACCTTCTTCACCTCTTCACGTTATGACTTCTCCATGGCCTTTCTCCATGTGGGGGATGGATGTCATCGGGCCAATATTACCAAAGACTTCTAATGGGCATCGTTTTATCTTTGTGGTTATTGACTATTTCACTAAATGGGCGGAAGCTGCTTTATATGCTAACGTCACAAAATTAGCAGTTAGCAAGTTTTTGCAAAAGGAGATTATATGTCAATATGGGATGCTTGAAAGAATTATATCTGACAAAACGCTAAATTTAAACAACAGCTTAATAGTAAAAATTTGTAGTCAGTTCAAGATCAAACACCATAATTTGTCACCATATCGCCTAAAAATGAATGGTGCCGTGGAAGCAGTTAACAAAAATATCAAGAAAATTGTAGGGAAAATGACTGAAACCTACAAGGACTGGCATGAGAAATTACCTTTCGCTCTCCTCCCATATCGAACATCTATTAGGACTTCTACTGGGGTAACCCATTTTTCTCCAGTTTATAAGATAGAGGCAATTTTACCCATTGAAGTTGAAATCTCTTCTCTCCGGGTATTAGCTGAATTAAAGTTAGATGAGGCTGAATGGATTCAATTTCGATATGATAAATTGAACCTGATAGAAGAAAAGAGGTTAAAAGTTATTCATCACGGTCAGATGTACTAAAAACGAATGATGCGATCTTATAACAAGAAGGTTCGTCCTAGAGAATTTCATGAAGGGGACTTGGTGTTAAAAAAGATCCTTCTTCTACAAAAGGACTTTAGAGGGAAATGGATGTCAAATTGGAAAGACCTTATGTTGTGAAGAAGGCCTTTTCTGGAGGAGTTTTGATCTTGAGCGAGATGGATGGTAAAAGCCTGCCAAATCCTGTAAACTCCGATTCAGTCAAGAAATACTTCACTTGAAGAAAAAGGACCAAGGTGAAAACCCACAAAGGGCACTTTGAGTTCTAAAAAAAACCAATGTGAAAACCCACAAAGGGCGCTTTGAGTTCTAAAAAAAAACCAAGGTGAAAACCCGCAAAGGGTGCTTTGAGTCCAAAAGATGAAAAATGATGAAAAAATAAAAAAGTAAAATGGAGAGGCCAAGGTGAAAACCCGTAAAGGGCGCCTTGAGACCAAAGGGGGTTTGAGTTGAAAACCCAAAAAAGATGGCACAAATTTTGATTAGAATGAGACATAAGGTGATCAGAGCAGCTCAAATGTTGATTAGGGCATGTGTTGATCGTGTTATACCTGAATTAACAGGAAAAGGTAGGAGACGTCTGGAGGCATCGACAAAGTCATGTAGATCTCCTAAACATATATCAAATTCAGAAGGGTCTTCAGAAAGTTTGTACAGAGAAGCTCATGTTGCGATATCTGAGGCACCTGTTTTCATCTTATTCATTTTGTATCTTAGCAAAGTTTGCTATCTTGATCAATTTATTCATCTTGAGCTTTGATCCTAATAAATTTTCATCTTGTCCATTGTGATAATCTTTTTCAAGCATTTTCCATTGAAATAAAGATTAATGGGCTGATAATATTCAAGCAAAAGAAGTTTTGCATATTACTCTGAAAGCTTCTAAATAATATAGGAACCTGAAACAGAACTATTTTTTAGAACACACCAAATTTAAAAGTCGAAATGTCTAAGAAGGAAAAGCCTAAATTAATACTATCCTTTCGGATTTTGTTGTCCAAACATTGATTGAACAAAATGACAAGATGTCGTGTTGGTGACAAAACTTCAATGAATAAACAAGCAATGATCACTGAGCGATAAGAAGATGTTTCCTCGGTGAAGAAAATTTTACAATTATGCATAAACATTTGGTACGACACCTTGGGAATGGTGTAAGGCCAAAGAGATTCAGGTCCTGTATCCTTGAATTATAGTAGGAGAGGATCGAAAAGGAGTCAGATCTTATACTCCTAAATTACAGTAGGAGGAGGATGGTCTAAATTTTATGTCCAAAAGGTACAGTGGATTGAACCTTAAAGATTATAGTGTTACTAGCAGAACAATATAGCATTCTGACGTGTTGGTAATGAGGCCTTAATGAACAACGAGCAATAACAACTCAAACATTAAGATATCATTTTCAAGACATTTTGCATTCATGCATATACATCTGGTTAGGAAATTTTGATTCATTCCGATCATAATATTATAATCACTAGGCATAAATAGGCCTATGAAATGGATTCTACAAGTTTTGTTCCCCAGAACAGATCGGTGAAACCACAAACCCTATACCACTGAAGTTGTAGTGGATTGGATTGAAAAAGATAGCAGATCTTGTCTTCCTGTATTGGCAACGAAGTAGATCGAAGAAACCAGCCTTATCTCCCTGGGCAGCAGTAGAGTAGGTTGAAAATTATAGATCCTGTCTCCCTAAGCAGCAGTGGAGCAGATCAAAGACAATGAATCTTATCTTCCCAAGGTAGTAGGGAAGCAGATTTAAGCCACCAGTCCTATCTCCCTGAGTAGCAATGGAGTAGGTTGAAGATTGTAGATCCTGTCACCCTAAGCAGTAGTGGAGTAGATCGAAGACAACGATTCTCATTTCATTGGCTTTGTAGTGGAACAGATTAAAGTTAAAGGTAGTGAATCTTGTTTCCCCGGCATTGTAGTGGAATAGATTAAAGCTGAAGTGGAGCGGATTAAAGCTGAAAGCAGCAAATCTAATCTCCTTGGTGTTACAGTGGAACAGATTAAAGCTAAATGTAGTGAATCTTGTTTCCCTGGCATTGCAGCGGAGCCGATTAAAGCTGAAGCACCAAATCTTATCTCCCTGGCATTAAAATTGAAGAAAGTAAGTCTTATCCCCCTGAAGTTGCAGTGGGGCAAATTGAAGATGACAAATCTTATCTCCCTGAAGTTGCAGTGGAGCAGATTGAAGCCAACAAGTCTTATCTCCCTCAAGTTGCAATGGAGCAGACTGACTAAACCAATCTCATCTCTTTGAAGTTGCAGTAGAGCAGATTGAAGTTACTAATCCTACCTTCCTGAAGTTGCAGTGGAACGGATTAAAATGATGGATCCTATCTCCCTGAAGTTGTAGTGGAGTGGATTGAATACACCAGACTTATCCTATTGGCATTACAGTGGAACAGATTAAAGCTAAAGGTAGCGAATCTTGTTTCCCTAGCATTGCAGCGGAGCAGATTAAAGCTGAAAGCAGCGAATCTTATCTCCCTGGCGTTAAAATTGAAGAAAGTAAGTCTTATCCCCCTGAAGTTGCAGTGGGGCAGACTGAAGATGGAAAATCTTATCTCCCTGAAGTTATAGTGGAGCAGATTAAAGCCAACAAGTCTTATCTCCCTGAAGTTGCAGAGGAGCAAACTAACTAAACCAATCTTATCTCCCTGAAGTTGCAGTGGAGCAGATTGAAGTTACTAATCATACCTCCCTAAAGTTGTAGTGGAGCGGATTAAAATGATGGATATTATCTCTCTAGAGATGCAGTAGAGCAGATCGCGTCCAATCTTATCCCCCTGAAGTTGCAGTGGAGCAGATTAAAGCCAACAAGTCTTATCTTCCTGAAGTTGTAGTAGAGCAGACTGACTGAACCAATCTTATCTCCCTGAAGTTGCAGTGGAGCAGATTGAATAAACCAATCCTATCTCCCTGAAGTTACAGTGGAACAAATTAAAAAGATGGATTTTATCTATCTGAAGTTGTAGTAGAGCAGATCGCATCAGACTTTATTTTTTTTAAAGATGCAGTAAAACAAGTTGAAGCTACAGGTCTTATCTCACTGAGGTTGCAGTGTAGCAGACTGAAGATAGCAAATGTTTCCTCGAAGATAACCAACTTTATCTCCCTGAAGTTGCAGTGGAACAGGTTGGAGATACCAATCTCGTCCCCCTGAAGTTGCAGCTGAGTGGATTGAAGCTACAAGCCATATCTCGCTGAAGCTACAGCGAAGTAGATCAAAGCAACAAGACACAGTGGACTTGTAATACCCCCTACCCGTATTCGTCGCCGAAATAGGGTATGAGGCATTACCAAATTTTACCAAATAAATTTTTTGTTGTTACGAGTTAAATGCTAATCATTTATCGGAACATGTCATGACGTCCCTTGAATGGGCCTCCGAAGCCCAAAAACATACACCGAGACCAAATCGAGATTAAATCGAAACCATAAGAATTTTTTTTATGAACTCAATATAACCCCTTTATAAATATCTAACCTTCTCTTCAATTTAAACCAAGACTAATCTAAACCAACCAATCCATTTCAACATATTTTCAATATAGATTCAAACATATCCGTAAGATAACCTTATCACATACCAAAACCAAGATTTGTTAGCCATACCAATGGCTAACCATACATTCATTTCACATTAACATTTACTTTATTAGCTTATACATGTCATTAATTTCCAAAATAAAATTTCTTTATATACCGAAATCTTGAGGTTGATAGTGTGATGCGTCTCCAACCAAATCTGACCTTTGAGCTCTTAACACTACAACACAGGGGAAAACGAAACAGGGTAAGCACTTTGTGCTTAGTAAGCTCATGTAACAAGAATTATACTTACCTAATATTTTCAATACAATCTAATAAACATTCATACATCCATTCAATACATTATTCCCCTATCATGCTCAAACTCAACATTCAAGTTAGTTCAATAATTTCCATGTATCAATAATATATATACCATGATTGATGAGTTCATCAATACCATTATTTTCATTCCATTGTTATTTTTCCATATTTATCTCGTTGAATTTCTCAGAATTTCGATGGATTTTAAGGGGTACACTTTAGTGTACAAATCCGAGTCCGTCAATTCATATTCATGTGAGCACATTTCCATTTCAGAGAGCACACTCCCACGAACCTCATCCTTACAGCGGGATTACCAGTCCAGGCTAAATCCCCTACAATGAGAATTACTGTAATGAGATTGGATCTGAATTACCAGTCCAGGCTAAATTCAGACCCTAATTCGGATTACCCGTCCGGGCTAAATCCATTTTCCACATATTCTTCGGGAGGGCTATATCAGGATAGGATCACTCGTCCGGGCTATATCCTTTTTACCGTCAATTCCTTTTCAAAGATCCATCGAATTTTCCTTTCATTCAACTGGGATTTATTTTCCCTTTTTATCAAATATATCAATGTTTCATCAATTTTCATACAAGGAATATTCAAATCATATTCACATCAATAACATACATTTCAAGCATTTAAGAATATAATTCAAGTTACATGAACTTATCTCTATACTTTTTCGTATGCTAAAATCTACTAATCCCGAACTTTTTTTTCCTCGATCTAGCTTCGTATTTGAATTTTTTGGATTTAAATAAATAAATTTAATCATTTATTTAATACATTTCATGTTCATTTGTAACATTCTCTATAATTCCATTATTATTTATAGTTCATTCAGAGTTGTCTCCTTGAATCATAGTCACTAAATTATTTATATCTTGAGGTAAGGAACTCCAAATTAAGTTCCAAAAATTTTACCTGAAACTAGACTCATATATCTTCTTACCATAAAATTTTCATAATTTTTGGTTTAGCCAATAAGTACAACTTATTCTTTAAAGTCACCCCTATTCTGCTGTCTGGTAGTTTCGACCATTCTTCACTAAAAATTAATTATCTCCACATACAAGATTTGGATGATGCTCTCATTTGTTTCTTTTGAAAACATACTCATTAAGGGTTTTAAAAATACAAATTTAAGTCCCTAATTATTTTTCTCCAATTTTTTATGACTTTCCAAAGTTAGAACAGGAAAACCCAAAATCATTCTGATCTTGTCTAACATAACCTATTATATCTCATGATTTACAAATCCATTGATTACACCATTTCTTCTAAGAGAAACTAGACTCAATAAGCTTTAATGCCATATTTTTTTTCATCCTCTAATTCAATTTCCACAGTTTATGGTGATTTTTCAAAGTTAACCTACTGCTACTGTCCAAAACTATTTTAGTGCATGATGTTAATTACCATTTTCCCCTAAGCTTTCAATAAATGATAATTTCATCCCTGCTCAATTAACCTCTCAATTGAGCTGATTTTTTTCTTAATTAACACTTTATCCCATCACTTTAAACTACTTTATAACCTTTGGAAATCAGAATTTAAGCACTAGACTTTAATTCCAAACTTTTTCATAAGTAGGTCCTACAAATCAATTTCTTTTGAAATTACCTAATAAAATCTTCTCATAAACAAATTAAAGCTTCAATTTCATGCTAAATCATCATATACTTCTAGCACATATTCATAGAAACTTTCAATTTCCTTCATAAAATCTAAAACTAATGAATTCAACAAGTGGACCTAGTTGTAAAAGTCACAAAAACAAAAAAATTTCAAGAAATAATCAAGAATTGAACTTACTGGCAGTAAAAATATGAAAAACCAGCTTAATAAAACCTTCTATGGTGTTTTTTTGCTGATGAGAATGCAGAAAAGTAAAGAGAAATCTAGATAATTCCACTTTAGTCCTAACTTTTAAAGTAAATTTTGCAATATTCCTATTTTACCCTTAATTCTCTAATTCTCCTGATTTTTCTCAACTTATGCCGCCCAAAATACCTCCTTTTGGGCTTATTTGTAATTTATGTCCCTCCTTATTTAACAACTGAGCTATTTAATTTTTCTAGTAACTTTTACACTCTTTTCAATTTAGTCCTTTTCACTTAATTGACTACCCATACATTAAAATTTTCTAACGAAATTTTAATACCATATTACTAATATTTCATAAATATTTATAAAAATATTTTTGACTCAGTTTTACGAGATCAAGGTCTCGGTATTTTTTACCCAATTTTTTCAATAATTTCCTTTTTCTAACTAACCACTAAATCGGTAAAATTTTTCTATCGATATTTTCATACGATTTTTCTATCATATAAATATTCATGAAAAAATATTAAAATAAATTTCTCTTTAAATCGGATTTGTGGTTATGAAACCACTGTTCCGATAACCTTGAATTTAGGCCATTACAGGACTGGAATGAAGTTACTTGAAGAAAAGAAGTACCAAACCAGGTCAAGAATCTACGAGACCGGGAAAAATTGGTCTTTGCTCTGTTGTCGTTACACGACAATGAGCAAAGAAGGGCAGCTGTTACAGGCCCAAATTGCCTAGGCCCGAATTACAACAAAAAAATACCTAAACAGATCAGCCCAAGTAAAACCCCAAACCCAAACCTAAAATATCAACCCATTACAACCAAAAATCCAATAACCTAGCCCAATAACCCACAAGCCCAATGCCCGTTTTCAAAAAAAAAGGAGGCAGCAACCATAACCTAGGTGCGCCGCACCTAGGGTCTTCTGACCATTGACTTGCCAGCCACCACCGCCACGGTCATGTCACCGCCCCTACTTGCACAGCCTTTATCTGCAAACAATGAAAGAAGCAGCACCAATAGCAAAAACAAGGGCTATAAGAAGTCGAAATACAATGTAAAAAAGCTAACTGGCTTCAAAAACACGAATATTTTTTTAAGAAATAAAAAGCAAAAACAGATTCAAGGTGATTCCTTTTTTTCCTTTCGGCATAAGATCTTTTTTTCTTTTTGATTTTTTCCTTTCTTACGCATATAAACAAAAATAATAAATACGAAGGGAAGAAGGATTTACCGGAGATGCCCCGTGACCGCACTGTCGGAGGGTGGTCCTCCGTCGCCGAGCTCGAACCAAGAGAGGGCGTGGGGATCTTTCCTTTTGACCCTTGGGCCATGAAGGCTCAGCCTTCATTTGGATTTTGAAGTGGGGTTTAAAAAACCCATTTTTTGTGGCTCCAACCACTGCCTACGGCAGAGCCACGGCGGCCATCGGTCGGAGCTAGGACCGGGGGAAATGAGCTCTTGAGAGAAAAACCCTCACTTTTTTTCTCAAGAGCAAAGAAATAAATTTTTTTCAAAAAATTTTGACTTATATAGACGGACTAAACGGCGTCGTTTTGGGCTAGCCACAGTAGCCGTAAAATGACGTCGTTTCACCCTAGGATCCGTACGTCGACCCGACTAGACCAGGGGATCCGTGCGTTTTGAGAGTTGGGTTATTTACCATTTTAGCCCCTCCACTTTTTCGATATTTTGCAATCAAGTTTCTTTGGTCTTTTTAAATTGTACCCCATAATTTATTGCGAATTCAATTTGGTCCCTATTCGAACGGTGCCGTTTTAGGGGAGAAGGGAAAATTATCTCTTTAGTCCCTCTAAGTTATTCATGCGTTCAAATTAGTCCCTTTCCTTTTATTTATTTTGAATCCGCCTCAAATTTTTCATTTTTAGTTCGATTTAGTTCATTTCTTTGTTATTTTAGCTATTCTATTATTTAATTAATTATTTTAATGTTATTATCATTATTATATTATACCATTAATCTTGTATTATTATTTACTTATTTATACCTTTTAAACTTCAAATTTTGTTATATATATATACATGCATACATTTTTATAATATACGTACATTATTTTTATAATTTATATATATACACGTACTTATATTTTTTTATATTTTATAATTTATATACATATCTATATATATCTATATACATATTTTTAATTTTCATAAATATATATACATGCTTATATATATTATTATATCTTATAATTTATATATATATATGTACATACATATATCTTTTTACATTTTTCTAATTTTATTCATTTTCTTTATTTACTTATTTATTTACGTTTTCATTATTATTTTAAAAGAATGTTTTACTTTTATTTGCTTATATACTTGTTATTTTGTATGCTATTGATTTGTCCTGTTTATTTATCTTATTTTCGTTGCTATTGCTCGTATTATTTTTACACCATCGTATTTATTATTGTTTTGTTATGCATATCAATAATGTAATTTGTTTTCGTATTCTTTTTATTACGAAATCGTGTTTCATTTTACTCGATATATCAAAATTTGTTTTTAAATAAATAGCATTTCGTATTTTGAGATTCGGAAAAGTCGTACCCTAACTTACGGGATTTTGATTTTCTCGATAAATCCAAATGCACGAATCTTTTCAAACATAAATTTTAAACGATCTCGAAAATTAGCAAAGGATCATGTTCTAACTTACGGGACACGATCCCTTTTCTAAAACTTGAGATAATCAAATATCTTTTTAAAAAATGAAATTTTGGCATTTATTCTTGAATCGAGAATTTAAAGACATTGTGTCCTAACTTACAGGACATAATTCTTTTTCTCAATTAACGTGAAAATATGCCTCTGTCTCAAAACTTTCATTATTTTGACAAAGGATAATATTTTTAAAACTCTTCAAAGTTTTCAATCTTCGACGCTAAAACACTAATTAATCAACTAGGTACCAATTTTGGGCATCACGAGGGTGCTAGCCCTTCCTCGTACGTAACCGACTCCCGAACCCATTTTCTAAATTTCGTGGACCAAAATCGTTGTTTTGATAAAATTAAGTTGTTTATTAAAACAACCGTTTTATGAGGTGACCCGATCACACCTTATAAAAAATATTGGTGGCGACTCCCATACTCATTTTTGTTTTCAAAATCCAAGTCGATCCCGTTTTGCAAAAAAATGGTATCAACAACATGATTCGATTATATGTATGGAATCTGTAATATTGATTAAAAGTAACATATATTTTTAAAAAATAATAATAAATTATGAATTGATGGTATTAATTTAGCTGAAAAAGTTAAAAAGAAAGTATATTCAATCAAAACAATTGTAAAATTCACTTGGGAAAATTATTGTTGTTCATTCCATGTCTTGTTATAATAAAATTGTTTCTCTATTTAGGTAAGTTAAATTCGGTTTACTTGAGTGTAATATATTTGACAAAATAGAAGCATAAGTTGACTTGGATACTAAGTCTCTCAATCAACTTTCTTGAAGTGGTTTAATTAGCATAGAAATCTTATCTTGATGATTAAAAAACTAATTTTTAGATATAAATATAATATTTACTCAAGAGAGGTTTTCTAAAGATCTATCCCCGACTTTATCTTGCTATTATATTAGTCTATAAATAGGCTTCAATTCTCCCTTGGTAAATCACGATAGAGAGTTGAAAGATTTCACTTTCTTGAGTTTTTTTCATTACCGGTCTTTATTTTTTTCTTGTGCTGAAAGTAGTGTTTTTAGTGTTTTTGTTTACATTTTTTTTCTTATGGTTATTTTGTGGTACTCTTTTTAAGTATTGTTTGGAGAGATTTATTGAATGTATTGTGAAGTATATTAGGTGAGTGATTCGCAACAATTAAGATGATATTGGGGCTGCAACTACTCCTTTGTGTAAGGGTAGATTGGGCTTAAATAGATAAGTGATCTGGATAATTGTTGAATAAAATCATTCGCTAGACAAGACTATGTAGACATAATATCGTAGTATCTGAATTGCGTTAAAAATATCTTATATTAATTTTCTATTCTAACAATATTTGGAATGAAACTAATTTTTAAGTGTAACCTGCAAGATGTAATTAGCCATTCTGATTTAAATTTGCATAAATAGTGATTCCTTTACACCGTCGTCATGGGTAGTTAAATCTGTTAATGCGACATTTTAAAGTAAAAAAAATACTCACTTGCTAATCATGTAATTAAAAAAATGATTTTACAATTAATAAATCTAAATTTGATAAAATAATTTTAACAACGTTAATAGTTAAACTTGTATTTTAAAATCTAAATTGTAAAAAAGACTAAAATTCTAAAAATAAAAACAAATTTACAAAAATATAGTGTTTGGGAAGTATTCGTCGTCTTTTAACATGACCGAAGAAGTGAAATGTTTAATTAATAATTGGTTGCATATCATCAAACTTTAGATTGAATTTGTATCGCTTTCATTGAAGTTCATCATTACATAAAACAATACATTATAGACTTACCGTGACTGGTTTTTCAACCTCATCTTTGCTTTCAATTTGGTTGCTAATTGATTAGTGAAATGTTTTACGTCATTAGCATCGTTGCTCATTCAATCGCATTCGTAACCATCGCATTCGTAACCATAAGAAATTTCAATGCACCTTTCTATTTCTTTTAGGAGCAGAATTTATTGATTTTATTTGTTAGGCCAATTTAGGATTTTTGGTTTTTGAGTTACAAAATTTATTGATTTTGTTCATTAGGTCAATTTAGGTTATCGTTTTAATTTTTTTTTAATTTTTAATGTGTTCCTTCTTGTTAAAATAAATTATTTTTTTATTATTTTACTATTCATTTTGTACAGCCCAATTTTAGCCCGGGCCAACACCAAATGAACCCAAACCAAATTAAAAACAAAAAAACAGCCCAACTCCAAAACCCTAACGGCCCAATAGGGCCTAAAAACTAAGAAGTATCAGGGAACCCTAGGGTTCCCTCCTTTCCTTTGCGCCGCTGCCTCCATGTGCGGTGTCAACGCGCCCATCGCCCGAGGTAGCCTCCCTTGCACCAAAACGGCGAAGGTTTCTGCCCGTTGACCCCATGACCTGCAAGACAAAACAAAAGAAAAGGACAGAGACAAGAACAGTAGAGGCAACAGAAGTGAAAAGTAAAAGAAAAAAAACCATTTTGTAATCGGCTATATAAGCCAGAAACCAAACGATGTAATGGGGGGAATTTTCTTTAAAAAAAAATCAATAAAAAAAAACAGAAGCTCAAAAGATTGTTCTAACTTCTTTTAGATCTGCTCTACTTTGTTTTCTTTTCTTATTTTTCTTCATTTTTTCTTTTAAATCTGTTCTAAAACACGTAATGAAGAATCAAATAAAAAAGGAAAAGGGTTTCACCTGAATTAGCCTGCAATCCGTTGGCGTCGGACCCGTGTTCGGGGGGGTCGAAATCTTCTTTTCTCTCGGCCTCTTGGCTTAATAAAAAGGGCTGGGCTTTTGAGCGCCCCGAAAGCCGGGGTCGAATCGCCCTTTTGCACAATGCCGGCCATTGGTTACGGTGGCGCCGCGACGGTGCTCACGGCGGGTACCAGGCCGGAGAAGGAAAAGGGGGAGGGGTTAGAGAGAACCCCTATATTTTTTTTCTGAAACAAGAAGAAAATAAGCTTATTTTGAAAAATTTTGGTTTTTATACTATTATTAAAACGACATCGTTTCCTGGGGAGCTTCAGCGCCAAAACGGCGCCGTTTTGAAGCGACCCGAGATCCTAACCATTGGACAACAAGGATCCGCGTGTTTTTAGATCAAGGGTCTATTTTCGCCTTGGTCCTTCCGCGTTTAGTTTATTTTAAATTTACTCCTTTTTGTTCATTTTTATTTTCTTTTAATTTAGCCCCAAAATTTTGTTGGTTTTTTATCTCGTCCCTGGCTCACTGATGCGCTAAAACGATGGACATGTGTCCAAATTTGATTTTATTCCCATTTTGGTCCTCGTTAGTTGTCGCGCTTTTCATTTTGGTCTTTTACTTGTTTACTTTATTTTAATTTATCCTTTAAATTTGGTTTGAGTTACGATCAAGTCCCTAAATCAATTTAGCTTATTTATTTATTCAACCTTTTTTATTTTCTTATTATTTTTTAGTTTTGTGTTATTCGGTTCGTTAGTTATTATTATTATTATTATTATTATTATTATTATTATTATTATTATTCTGTTTATTATTTCTTTTATACATACCTACTTCTGTATTTTTATACTTTATAATTTTTGTATACATCTATTCATACATACATTTTTATAATATATATATATACGCGCATATACATATTCATATTTTTATACATATGTTTTTAATTTATATATATGTCTACATATATCTATATACCTATTTTATTTTCGTAAATGCATATATATACATATATATACAATCTTTTTATATTTTTTTAATTTTATTCATTCTTTTTATTTATTTATGTTTTCATTAGTGTTTTAAAAGAATGTTTTAACCTTATTAGTGTTTTAAAAGAATGTTTTAACCTTGCTCATATATATTTTTTATTTTGCGTGTCATTAATCTGATTTTTTATTTTATTTATTTTTATTATTGTTGCTCGTATTATTTCTTATACTATCACGTTCAATATTGCTTTGTATGCATATTAACCTCGTGTTTCATTTCTACTATTTCAAATTAGATTAATTTATCTCGACGTATAAGTTTCGACTCTCAAATAGGAAAAATTTCGTGTTTAGATTCGAGAGGACTAACGTATTGGGTTCAAATTTTCTTCGTTGAATCTAAATAATCGAGAATGCTCTTTAATCAAAAAGCATAAAAAGCTCATTATCGGGAATTCGATACGTTGTGTCCTAACGCATCGGATATGACATGTTGTTTTCTCGAGATGATTTTTTTTCTAAAAATAATAAAAGCAATATTTTGCATTTGGAAATTAGAGAAAGCGTGCCCTAATGTGTTGGGTTTTGATTTCTCGTTTAGCCAAATAGCCAAATACCCTCTTAAAGTTTCAAAGTATGGGTTTTGGAAACCATAAGGTGATCTTGGTTTCGAGAGTTTAAAGTATCGTATCCTAATGTGCTGGACGTGATATTCTTTCGGAACAAGAGAATCCTAAATTCCAACCCATATTGTTCAAAAGTTTTTAGGATCGTATTTTTAAATTTCTTCAAAATTTTCAATCCTAGATACTAAAGACACTAAATAATCAACTAGGTACCAATTTTGGGCGTTACGAGGGTGTTAATCCTTCCTCGTACGTAATTGACTCCCGAACATGTTTTTCTGAATTTCGTGGACCAAAATTGTTGTTTTAATAAAATTAAATTGTTTATTAAAAACAACCACTTTTTAAGATGGCCCGATCACACCTTATGAAAAAGGATTGGTAGCGACTCCCATATTAGTTTTCATTTTTAAAATTCAAGTCGACCCCGTTTGTCAAAAAAAAAATGGTGTCAACACATTTCTTTTTCTTTTTTAATTTAACGTATAATTATGTTTAAGAACAATTTCACGGAAGATTCTAAGCAAAAGTTTGGCAAAAGTTTGGAATAGAGGTTATGAGTATGTATATTTACAGCATTGTATAGTCATTAATACTGTATTACTACAAATTAATCAAAACAAGTGAGAAATTACGACAAAGCCTTCATTAATACAACATGCTACTTTGGCCTACATCGTCTAGCACTTGGAGAATTGTTTTTCCCTTGTCCATGCATTGCCTTTTTTACACATTTTAAAAAAATTAATAAATAAACAGTAAATGAAACAAACTTTATTCTTAAATAAATAAATAAAGATTGTTTTTGACTTATCAAACGAGTCTTATCTACTTAATTCTTGCAGCTTTTTCTTTGTACCAATATGAGAAAATATGGCAAGATTACATAATTGAAATTTCTTTAGGAAGACCTTCCGTTGTCGTTGCATCCCAAATAAAACAAGCATAATGTGTTTGGCGCATTCCCAAATAAAAAAACGGATGAACTTGAAAGTTGGAAAGTGAAATAAATTTTGACACTTGGTTGGTATTAAAGATCACTTAATTTGATTTTTTTTTACCATATAAAAAAGAGATTAAGGGTTGTAAGTTATAAAAAGCTCGACCTCAATTCAAATTTAATGTTCTCAAATGTAGCATAACTTTTAAAAATTGGACTTGATTTGAAATATAAATCAAACTAGCTTGATTATACTTAATTATACTTGTTTATCTAGTACAAAATAAGTTAAATTTCATACAAGGTTTATGAGTTCATGGAAAATGGAAGCTTGGAGGACTGGTTGCATCCAGCATGAATAAACCAAAGACGACGAGAAGCCTAAACTTCTTCCGAAGAGTAAGTGTGGCCATACATGTTGTTCATGCACTCGAGTATCTGCACCATCATTGTGAAGAACCAATCATTCATTGTGACCTCAAGCCAAGCAATATTCTACTTGATGAGGAAATGGTTGGTCATATAAGTGACTTCGGCTTAGCAAAAATCCTTTCTACGGACAGACTGAACTATTCTGCTAATAAATCAAGCTCCCTTGGATTAAGAGGAACTATTGGTTATGCCGCGCCAGGTAATTTTAATTAATTAATTTCTTCCATCATTTAACAGCAAAGCATACAAACTAAAAACACTTTTTCGTATATTGAGAGGGTTTCCATTTGTAGTTATTTCTATATGTAATTTGTGATGAATTAATTGCAGAATAGGGTATTGGTGTAAAATTGTTCACAATGTAAAATTGTTCACATTACTATATCAAATTCTTACAAACTATTTATAGATTATAGCTAACCCTTTAAAGCAAAAAAAAAACTGAAAATATTAAAATCTAAAAATAGCCATAAACCAATGACTCTTGACCTTTCATTCTCCTAAATAAAAAAACTACTAATTTAAACCCATTAAAAATATAACTCTTGACCTTTCATTTAACATTACTCTTGACTTTTCATTTAAGTTTATTTAACAAAACTCCCCTGTAAACTTAAATGCTTTTGCCATCCTTCATGCCGATTAATTTCTTGTAGTTGTCGAAGAGTACCATCGGTAGCAGTTTTGTGAAGATATCCACGACTTGGTCCCGACTTGCCACATGCACTAATTTCACACTTCCTTCCTTTACATGATCTCGGATGAAATGGAAACGAGTGTCAATGTGTTAGCTTCTCTCATGATTCAGTGGGTTCTTTACCAACTCAATCGCTGATTTATTGTCAACTCGTATCTCAGTTGCACCGAGTTGTTGTTGCTCTAACTCGCCCAACAAATTTCTGAGCCATATAGCACGACACACACACAAGGATGCTGCCACATATTCAGCTTCACATGTCGAAAGTGTCACGATTGGTTGCTTCTTTGAAAGCCAAGTAAACGTTGTGTTACCCATAAAGAACACATATCCCGATGTACTTTTCCGATCGTCTAAGTCTCCGCACCAATCACTGTCGGAATACCCAATCAACTTGTAATATTCCATATTTGAATAGAATAACCCGAGTGACACCGTTCCTTGAATGTACTGTAGGATTCGCTTCAAAGCCTTCCAATATGAATAAATTGGCTCCTCCATGAGCCGACTTACAATGCCAACACTTAGCGAAATGTCAGGCCTTGTGCAAGTGAGATAGCGAAGGCTTCCCACCAAACTCCAGTATTTGCTCACGTCGACTCGTTCTCCTCCATCGAATTTCAAGAGTTTTACACCTGGTTCCATTGGTGTTGATACGGAGTTGCAATGTGCCCTCTTATACTTCTTCAAAATTTCCTTTGCATATGCCTCCTGTGACACAAAAATACCTGTCTCTTCTTGTCTAACCTCTAAACCAAGGAAATACTTCATTAAACCCAAATCTGTCATCTTGAATTTCTGTGTCATTTTGCTCTTAAAATCTAGTATCATCTCACCATTGTTCCCCATAAAAATGAGGTCATCGACATAAAGAGCAACAAATAACATATTACCTCCATTCTTCTTCACGTAGAGGACATGTTCATAAGGACATTGTTTGAACCCGTTCTCCTTGAAGTATGTATCAATACGAGTATTCCATGCTCGCGGTGCTTGCTTCAACCCGTAAAGTGCCTTCTTCAATTTCAGCACCTTCTTCTCTTTTCTATTTTTCATGTACTCAGGTGGTTGTTCGATGTAGACTTCTTCTTCAAGCACACCATTCAAGAATACTGACTTGACATCCATTTGAAATATTGGCCATTTAAATTGAGTAGCTTGTGCAAAGAGCAATCGAATTGTCTCCATTCTTACAACGGGTGCAAATACCTTATCATAATTGATCCCCTCCTTTTGCTTATATCCCTTAGCAACAAGTCGCGCCTTGTACCGTTCTAACTCACCTTGAGCATTCATCTTTCTTTTGAACACCCACTTCACACCAATGGGCTGACTTTCTTTCGGCAATTCTGTTAACTCCCATGTGTTGTTGCGGTCAATTGCTTTAATCTCCTTGTCCATAGCAGTTTGCCACTTCTTGTCTCGCATCGCCTCTTCAAAACTTATATTCTCAGAACTGCCAAAAGACATACAATATGTACCTCATTTGTTGAATCATACAAATCATGCAAATTTAGCATTTTTGGTTGTTGCAGTTCATCTTCATCATCGGTAGTTTCAGGATTTGTCGGTATGATTGTTGGTGTAGCGATTGATGATCCTCAATCTTTGATGATAACCTCCGTTGAGTTATTCCAATCCCACTCGCTTGCTTCATTGAATCGTACACCACGACTTACCACAACCTTCTTATTTATCGAGTTGAGTAGCTTGTATCCTTTTGTTTTCTCATCATACCCAATAAAAATAAAACTTTTGCTTGTCTTCGAGCTTCATTCTTCACTGATCCGGCACATGTGCATAGGCCTCACTATCGAATACTTTGAGATGAGAAATTGATGGTTTTTGTCCGCTCCAAGCCTCTTATGGTATTTGATCATCCAACTTCGCATGTGGACATCGATTTTGCTCATAGATGGCACATTGCACAGCTTCCGCCCAAAATTCCTTCGGCATCTTCTTGCTCTTGAGCATTGATCAAACCATGTCGAGAACAGTCCGGTTCTTCCTCTCGACCACACCATTTTTTTGGGGAGAGTACGGTGTGGTTAGGAATCGTCTTATGCCTTGCTCCTCACAGTACTCCATGAAATCCGTCGAAGTATACTCGCCACTTCTATCAGATTGCATAGATTTGATGTGTCTACCAGTTGCTTTTTCCACCATCACTTTGAACTTCTTAAACACCTCGAATGCCTCAAATTTTTCTTTAGGAAAATAAACTCAAGTTTTTTGTGAGAAATCATCGATAAAAGAAATAAAATACCTTTTACCGCTAAAATTTCGAGGGTGATTGGTCCACATATGTCGGTATGAATCAATTCGAGAAGTTGCTTAGCCCGATATTCTACTTACTTTTGAAACGAAATTCTCGCATGCTTTCCAAGCACACATTCTTCACAAAATTTTCCCTCATAGTCCATGTCTGGTAGCCCATGCACCATGTTCTTCTTCGCTAACTCGTTTAGACCACCATAATGTAAATGGCCAAAACGGAGATGCCACAGCGACGCATTGTCTTCAACGTCGACTCGCAAACATTTTCCTTGAACACTTTTCAAATTCAACTTGTACATGCGATTTCTCTCCATTTCAACTAGAGCGACCAAACGCCCTTCCTTATCTTTCAAGTATAACACCCGATCTTTCATAAATACCGAATAACCTTTTTCTATGAGTTGCCCCATACTCAAAATATTGCTCTTGAGGTCTGGTACGTAATACACATCTTTGATTAACCCAACTAACTCATCTTGTTGTAAATAACAAACGGTACCTTGGCCTTTTACCTCAACCTTCGACGCATCTCCAAATGACACATGTCCCGTTTCAACCTTTTGCATCTCTTTGAATAGGTGCTTGTGCCCGCACATATGGTTGCTTGCACCCGTGTCAAGGTACCATACCATGTTGTTGTTGGTGTTGACTTCATTGTGTGCCATCAAGAGAAAACCTTGTTTTGTCTCCTCATTTTTCGTGGTTAAGTTGGTTGTCTCTTCCACCTTTTTTGAGACGCGACATTCTTTCGTGAAGTGTCCCGTCTTACCACAATTGTAAAACTTATCAGAGTTACAATCCTTCGCATAGTGACCATATTTGCCACACTTGTAGCACTCGACATTGGAATAATTTGACCATCCGCCTCTTCCACGACCACGTCTTCTTCCACACCAATTTTGTTGGTTTGATTGCTCATTCTCCTCATAATTCCCTTCTTGACCGTGGCCTTTTCCACCATGACCATTTCCTCGATCTCCACGACCACGGCCTCTACCTCGAAAGCTTTGAGAATAGAGAAGCTTTCGTCTTTGAGTGATGCATTGGTTTGAAGTGCTTGCTCGAATGTCTCCTCTTTCTTCTTCTTCTTACGTTGTTCATGTACCTCGAGAGAACCGACGAGTTCATCGACTGTGAGCATTGCTAGATAATTTGACTCTTCTATGACATATATGACATTCTCGAAACTGTCAGTTAATGATCTCAAAATCTTCTCCACAACTCGTGCATCGGTTAACGCTTCTCTATTTCGATTGAGTTGGTTCACCACGGTTTGAACACGCGTGATGTAGTCGGAGACACCTTCCGATTCCTTCATCTTCATGCTTTCCAACTCCCCGCGAAGAATTTGAAGGCAGACTTGTTTAACTCGGTCGGCTCCTTTGTACACCTTTGCTAAAATGTCCCACGCTTCTTTTGAAGTTATCGCACTTACAATCTTCTCAAAGCCCGACTCGTCAACAGCTCAGAATAACATGTACAATGCCGTATTATCTTTCTATCGCATTTCTTTTAGCGCCTTGTTTTGAGCCGCCGTGTATCTCGTAGTAGTTATCGGTTCTACGAAACCTTCTTGGACCACCTCCCAACCATCTTGAGACCCGAGAGAGCTTTCATTTGGATGCTCCAATTCTCATAGTTCACCTTTGTTAGTCGAGGCAGCGGCACATTACTGGTCATACTCTCCATAGCTCAGATACCAAATTGTAAAATTGTTCACATTACTATATCAAATGCTTACAAACTATTTATAGATTATAGTTAACCCTTTAAAACCAAAAGAAAAACTGAAAATATTAAAATCTAATAATAGCCATAAACCAATGACTCTTGACCTTTCATTCTCCTAAATAAAAAAACTACTAATTTAAACCCATTAAAAACATAACTTTTAACCTTTCATTTAACATAACTCTTGACTTTTCATTTAAGTTTATTTAACAATTGGGAATGAGTTATCAACGAAAGGTGATGTGCATAATTTTTGCATTCTTTTGCTAGAGATGCTTACTGGGAAAAGGCTGACCGATGAAGGGTTCAAAGAAGGTTTAAGTCTTCACAATTTTACTAAGGCAGCTTTGCCCGAACGAGTGATTGACATTATAGATCCCATTCCTCTTCAAGAAAGAGTCAAATGAGGAACTCTCAATGAAAATAGCCTAGGGAATTATATAGAACTTCGATGCTTGAATTCAATATTTGAAATCAGACTCACTTGTTCTTCAAAATCATCGAATGAGCATATTTATATAAGTGATGTTGTTACCAAGCTTTGTACCATTAAAGACAAGCTTCATCCAACTTGTTTATGCTGAGGTTAGAACTTAAATATGTTGCTCAATCATCAGGTAATATTATTTTCATATATTAACAAAATACTCAATCATTTAATTACTCCAAGCATATTTCCACCACTAATTTTGAGCTGAATGTTGCTTTTAGATGATATGAAGTGGTAAAAGAGATTTCCTTGTTTTCTTAAGTTGCAGGTATCTATGGTGCCATAAGAATGGACTTGAGAGGTCAGGCAAGTGCTTGCTTGCTTATGTTTTGTTTAGGAAAGTAAGCTTAAAAAACAAGTAATGAAATCTTTGTTTTGTTTGTTTGAATAAGTTGAATTACTAATGATGTCAAATTTTGAGTGTGCAACTTATTGTATCTATAGTGCAATTGAACCATTGTATGGCAAGGTTACATAATTGAAATTTCTTTAAGAAGACCTTTTCGTTGTAGTTGCCTCCCAAATAAAACAAACATGCATACATATACATACATACATACATGTTGAAATCCAATGCAACTTCTAGAATATATATAAAATAAAAAACTAGGATATTCTCTGGAAGACTAGATATTATACATGAACATTCTAGTCATTAGATATTTGTGAAATTAATGGTAAGGATGTCGATATGTGTCAACAATCCAATGATTACTAAACTATATATAAATAAGGGTAGGAGCTTTCATTCATGTGATGATGAAAAAGAGAGAACAAGTGTCATATTGTAATTGTATTGTGTATTAATAAAAGTGTTCTCTTCTCTTGTAATTGTAAGTCTCGGTTAAGCCTTAAGCTTTTAAACACTTAGTGAACTTGGGTTAGCTTTTATATAAGGTAAAATTGCACTTTGATTCTTCCTAAAAATATAAAAAAATTTATTTAATCCTTTAAAAATTATAAAGATATAAACTATTAAAATGGTGAAATTACATTTTTGCTATTGTAAAATTTACAATTTAATTTTAACCTCTAAACAAATTCTAATTTCACCATTGAATTGGAAGTTTCTTTAATAAAATCCTATTCTTGAATCTACGTATTTTCACAGACATGGGCAAGGGACAATACAAATCCTTACAAGAACGCAAGTTAAGCGATGTGAAATGTAATATATGTGAAGGTAAACATTTCATCTCTTTAACGGATTGAAATCGCACCTGAAGTCTGAGGACCAAAGAGGTGGGTTTAGTTACCTAAGGGTGAAGAAGAGGATTTATTGTGTTCAAACCGTAGAAGATCTTTGCTTGAGCTTCCCATCTCTATATTTAGTTGAGAATCAACCGGTTCCTTGTTCCGTCAGCAGCCTATAGGATTTATGTAAACTAGAGTTTGAGCTTCTGTTACTTTTTGTTATCTTTTAACATGGCCAAAGAAGTGGGAAGTGTTTTGGGCTCTATCCACTTCTATTAAATGGACCAACCCTTGTTTTTAATATTGAAAGCCTTTTTCAGGTTGGGCTTAAACTCCCTTCTAATTTATGTACTGTGATGCTCCTTTTATTCGGTTTTAGAAACTTTAATTTTTTGGTGTATAAAATATGATAAACTTTCTAATTACTTACTTAACTTTTTTTATTTTCTATTTTAGTCACTAATCTATGAATTTTTTTCAATTTGATCACTAAACTAGTCAAATTTATTTTTGCTGTTAAGTTTGAAACAATTAAAAGATGTTATAAACTAAACGAATGGCCACTCAATTATGACAATGTTTATCCAACTATAAAAATTTTCTAATTTAGTCATAATGCCATTAAGTTGATAACGAAAGTTTGAAGTGACATTTTTTATAGGTCCAATAACAAATTTAGCCCATCGATATTTATATTTTCTATCAATTTAGTCTTAATTCTAAAAATCAATAAATTTAGCCCTCAATATTTACCAAATTTATCAATTTAATCCTAATTATTGGCTCTCTCTCTCTCTCTCTCTCTACCTATTCTTTTATGCTCTTAGCCAGTATTATTCAATGCAAGAAAATTTAAAAGTTTCCAATCTCCTATACCAGATAGATCTTAAGTGATCGATAAAATTTTTTTAACAGTTTAGACTAAACGATGCTTATCTGACACTAAAAATTTCAAAGATTTTTAGTTTTCGATGATAAAAGATCATAAATTATTGGAAAGTTTTTTATATATAATTTTTTATGTTAAAATAGTGGTACTCTAATGCTCAAAAACCATGATGGTCAGTTCCATACCGGTTTTGGTCATATCAGTCGGTTCATACCGTTCCAATGCAAAACCGAAACAACCAACACCCTTTTTTGTGCCAATGAAAATTCTAGTCCATATCAATTGCACTAGCTTCTTTCGATCTATTTCGATCACACTAGCTGAAACATGGTGCACCAGTCGATGCATAAATAATATAAAAATGTATTTTTTAATTGTTTACTATTGTGTTAAATATTTAATTGGGATGTGACCGATCAAAAAAGACTTTATCAAAATGATGAAAAAAAACCCGCTCACCCGATATCAAAGAAAAAATCTCCACTTGCCATTCAGCTTCTTTTATAAATAGAGAGAAGTTAAATCCCTAAAATTTGATGATTGGTTTTTATTATTAATTTTAGATTTATTTAAAAGATATATTTTTTATTTTTTGAGTTTTGAATCATTTGTATAATTGATGAATATTTTATATTTAAAATTTATTTGGTATCATTCATTTGATATTTGTAAATATATTTATATAGATATATTAAATATTTTTTTAAAAATACTGATAAATTCAAAATGATACCTAGAAACAAACTAATAATGATACATACCAATTCTAATAAGAAAACAGTGCGCCCACTAGTACGGTACTGACTACATTGTCAAAAACTCAAATATCAAAGTAACCCACCGCCAGGAATTGAAGCCGAGACGAAGCAGAGTCTAGGGTTAACGAAAACCCTACTCGAACACTTGAAAGCGAAAAAGTAGAAGTTGACTCACCAGAAGAAGTGTTTAACGCTAGGGTTAACGAAAACCCGAATCTAGCTCACCAACCAATGGCTCAAACGATTCAGCAACTGGCCGAAGCTCCGACAGAACAACCGCCATTGTGCATCGCGTATCCTACTATGGATACTGATTTTGAGTTGAAGCCAGGTTTAATCCAGTTACTGCCAACTTTTCGTGGGTTGCAAAATGAAAATCCCCACAAGCATTTGAAAGAGTTTCATATGGTTCGTCTTAGCATGAAACCTTAGGGGGTAACTGAGGATCAGATTAAATTGTGTGATCTCCCTTTCTCCCTTGCAGATCCCGCTAAGGAATGGTTATTTTATTTATCCCTTAGCTCTATTACAACTTGGGCTAATCATCTCGTTTGTTTCTGAACAGGTTTTTTCCAACGTCTCGAGTAGCTGAGCTAAAAAGAGATATCGTTCGAATAAGGCAAAAAGAAGTTGAGTCCCTTTATGATTATCAGGAGCGGTTTAAGAAATTGTGTGCAAGCTGCCCACAACATGGTATAACGGAGCAATCTCTCCTCTAATACTTTTACGAAAGTTTGAATCCCATGAGATGAAAATGGTAGACGCCGCTAGTGGAGGAGCGTTGGTCAACATGACTCTCCAACAAGCGAGAGAACTGATCTCTACGATGGCTGTACATTCTCAGCAGTTCCGAGCCAATACTGAACCCCCTAGAAGGGTTCACTAGCTAAGTAATTCAACCTTATAGGATAAAATTGATAGACTTACTAATATGATGAACTTTCTTATTGCAGAAAAAGCGAAGACAGCCCGGTTATGCGGAATATGTGCTACACCTGATCATGCAACTGATGCATGTCCCAGTTTGTATGATGATATCATGACCCATCTAGATGTTGTGGGAAATTTCCCTAGGCCGCCACAAAGGTGATACGATCCCTACGCTAATACCTACAACCCAGGGTGGAGGGACCATCCTAACTTAAGTTATGGGCCAATCCACGAAATAACCAGCCATACCAAAATCGGTTTCCACAATAGCCGCAAGGTTCAGGTAATTCTTTAGAAACCATGGTTAATAAGTTAGCAGCTAATGTTCTTGATTTTCAACAGCAAGTCCAGCAACAAACTCTTAATTTTTAAAAAGAGACGAAGGATTTCCAACAGAAAACTGAGGCGTCCATCAGATAGTTGACCACATCGATCGAGAAATTGACCTCTCAAGGGAAGCTACCGTCACAAATAGAACCAAACCCTAGACAAAATGCGAATGCAGTGACGTTGCGAAGCAAAAAAGTACTGGAACCGATTCCTAACAGGAATCTTGGCCAAAAAATCGCCCAGAAAAAACCCGTGAAAGATGAACAGGTCCGACAGAAGCCTCTATTGCCTAAAATTCAACCTCTATTTCTAGAACGATTCAACCGGTGTCGAAGAGGTAAAGAGGACAAGAAAATCCTCGAAACATTTAGGAATGTCGAGATCAATATTCCGCTGTTGGATGCTATTAAGCAAATACTGCGGTATACTAAATTTCTTAAAGAGCTTTGCACCAACAAGTGAAAATTAATAGGTAATGAAAGGGTGAATGTTGGTGAGAATGTATTCGCAGCGTTACAGCAGAAAATATGGTAAAATGCAAGTATATGGGGCATGTTTGCAATACCATACAAAATAGGCCATCTGGGAATTAAGAAGGCTATGTGTGATGTAGGGGCTTCTATAAATGTAATGCCATATTCTATTTATGAATCACTTAATGTGGGTTTTTGACAAAAATAGGTGTTATCATTCAATTGGTAGACAGGTCTGTTGTGCATCCAGAAGGAGTCCTGGAGGATGTTATGGTAAAAGTTAACAGCTAATTTTCCCTACAGATTTTTATGTGATCAAAATGGAGGAGGATAACACTCATGGATCTTCAGTTCTCCTACTAGGTCAACCATTTTTTAGTATAGCTAGTACTAAAATCGACGTTTGAAGTGAAACTCTCATGATGTAGTTTGATGGGGAGATCGTAAAGTTTAATGTTTACGACGCCATTAGCCATTCAAGCAAAATCTTAAGCGTAAATCGTATCGACATAATTGACACTGAACTAGATGAATTTGAATTTGTTAATGAGTTATTATCTCCAAATACAAAACTGTTACCTTCTGTTATACAGGCACCAGAGTTGGAGTTGAAACTGTTTCCTGAGCATCTGAAATATGTATTTTTGGGGAAGGGTAATACCATACTAGCCATAATCTCCAATAGACTCTCCACACATGAAGATGAAAGTTTGGTTCATGTACTAAAAAGTCATAAGGAGGCGATTGGCTGGACCATTGCAAACTTAAAAGGGATAAGCCCTTTAACGTGCACACACAGAATCTACTTGGAGGATGACACGAAATCGAGGCGAGAGTCACAAAGATAGCTAAATCCGAATATGATGGAGGTAGTAAAAAAATGAAATAATCAAGCTTCTAGACATTGACGTAATTTACCCTATTTCTGACAGTAGGTGGGTAAGTCCAGTACAAGTCGTGCCCAAGAAAACGGGCGTGACAGTAAAGAAAAATGTTGAAGGTGACTTGGTACCTACCCGAGTACAAAATGGGTGGCGCGTCTATATTGATTACAGGAAGTTGAACTCATACACTAGAAAAGATCATTTCCCTCTTCCTTTTATAGATCAAATGCTTGAAAGATTAGCCAAAAAAACTCACTTTTGTTGTCTTGATGGATACTCAGGTTTCTTTCAAATTCCAGTCGCACCAGAGGACCAAGAAAAGACCACTTTTACATGGCCATTTGGTACATTTGCGTATAGAAGAATGTCATTCAGTCTTTGCAATGCGCCGGCCACCTTCCAGAGATCCATGATGAGTATATTTTTTGAATATGTGGAAAAATTATCGAAGTTTTTGTTGGAACGCCGGCACCCCTACGGCACAGCAAAAATTAATACATCTGGCGATCCAAACCATGGATCCATGTGCGAGGAACGAATCGGGGTGAAATAAGGTTTTGAAATTACCAAATCTTTAAACAGAGTAGACAACGACGCCTCGACAACGAGTATTCTGATCTACTATCGAACCAAGCCACAACCTTTAGTGACTCCGGCCTCTACGTAATCCACCCAGTTGACAATGAACGGAAGAAATCCCCAAAACTGTTTTGGAGAAGACTTTGCTTGACAGCTGCTAGACTTTTTAAGCAAAGGAAAAATGAGATTTTTAATTTTAGGGTTTTTTAAAAACATACACATTAACCCTCTTATAATTGGTGTATATATATAATGAATCATAATTCATTAAATATTTATTCGAACATAATAATCATAATTGAAATTAAATAAATATAACAATGTTTTAAACCGAAAATTATAATTACATTAATTATAATAATGATTTCGGTAAACTATATTTATTTGAATTTATATACGAACCAAATTCATATATTAATAGAACTATGTTCTCATTATGTGTACAACAACCTTGTACATATGATTTGTTCGATATTTGATTACCCAATTAAATTAATCATGTGACAACCAAACACAATACCAACTATGTTTTATTTCGTTCATTTCAATCTTAGGGTGTGACCCTGTAGGTTCTTGCAACGTTAGCAGTAATACTAGAACTATTCTAATGTTACAAACAATGAGTGACATCTAGCAATGCATCATTGCTACCTAAGTTACAAGAAATCATGATTCGACATAACCTTTTGCGATTAACCTTTCATGCATTAATCCTTAAGTCCTTTATCACTGGGTTGGACACAAGTCATGGAATAGTCACACTTGCATAGTCCATCCCATGTTCCTTGATATCTTGAGTAGACTATGATATACAAATAAGTATGACATCTCATATCAGCTTATTTGAGCATGGCCATGCATTTCTAGTCTCACTCAATCAAGTGGCCTAAGATATTACTCCCATTATGTAGGAGGGACTTATCCTATATTGATCAACCATATCCCTCTACATAGATTGTGGTATATCCAACATCAGCTTTTATAGAATAACCAGTTACGGTGTACATTTGACTATATCAAAATATACAACTCACTATGTTGGGATAATGATGATCTCAAGTCTAAGGATCATATACATATTAATCAATATGAGTAATGTTGTGACAATTACATAATAATCCAAGAAACATGCTCATAACGGGTCAGTCCAATATGTTGTTCTCTAACATACATATTCATGCATTGATTTTGACACTCCATATCAATGACAACTCTTTATCATCAATCAACTACATGTTAGTCTTAATGCATTATTGTTGTCCTAGCCAACAATAATACTTGACTAAGGACCTTTTAAGAATAATCATATTATTCTCAGGACATTATTATAAAATAGTTTATTTATACACACAGAAAAGAAACTGAAATAATAACGGTAATGCCTTATATTAATAAACATGATAAATCAAGTATGTTATTACAACCATTTCATGATTGATCTTTGGGCATACTCTAATAGTTTTTATGGATGATTTTACTATATATGAGAGTTGTTTTGATGAATGCCTTAAAAATCTAACGATAATTTTGAGTAGGTGCATAGAATTTAATCTTGTCTTGAATTATGAAAAGTGTCATTTTATGGTAGATAAGAGTTTAATTCTGGGTCATGTTGTTTCATCTAAAGGAATTGAGGTCAATAAGGCCAAAATTGATATTATAAATTCTTTGTCTTATCCCTCCACTATGAGGGAAATTCGTTCTTTCTTGGCCATGCAGGGTTCTACAGGTGCTTCATAAGGAACTTCTCAAAGGTAGCTGAACCACTGTGTAAGTTGTTATAGAAGGATAAGAAATTTGAGTTTGGCCCAAAATGTAAGGAGACATTTGATACACTCAAGCAAAAGTTAGTCTCCGCTCCTATAGTGCAACTGCCAGATTGGAAATACCCGTTTGAAATTATGTACGATGCCAGCGAGTGCAGTGTAGGAGTCATGTTGGGGCAAAGGATAGACGAAGAACCACATGTCATATGTTATGCCTCGAAAGCCCTAGATGCTGTGCAGAGCAACTACACCACTACGGAAAAAGAACTCTTAGCCGTTGTATTTTCTTTAGATAAATTTAGACCTTATTTATTGAGATCTAAAGTAATTATTTTTTCTGATCATACAGCCCTCAGGTACTTGATCGCGAAGAAGGAAGCAAAACCGAGGCTCATTAGGTAGATTTTACTGCTCCAAGAATTTGACATCGAGATTCAAGATAAAAGGGGATGCGAGAATTTAGTGGCTGACCACTTAAGCAGAATAAAAGTACATTTTGACGACATCCCTATTAAGGAAGAATTCCCTGATGAAAGCCTATTCTCGACTGAGGCACGTCTCCTATGGTATGCAGATATAGTAAACTTTATAGCCACAGGATCGTTACCCACTGAGTTAGCACGTTCCGTGAGGGACAAGCTTAGACGCGACGCTCGATATTACATTTGGGATGACCCATACTTGTGAAAACACTATTCAGACCAGATAATACGAAGATTTGTTCTAGGATTCGAGGTAACTTCTATCCTTAATTTTTATAATACTGAAGCTTGCGGAGGTCACTTTGGCCCTAAACGGACCGCTCATAAGGTGTTAGAATGTGGGCTATATTGGCCCACAATTTTTTGAGACGCATATAACTTTTGTCAGTCTTGCGATAGGTGCCAACATACAGGTAACATCACTAAATGAAATCAAATGCTAATTTTCTCGATTCATGTATGCGAAATCTTTGATGTATGGGGTATCGATTTCATGAGCCCATTTATTTCGTCATTTAGCAATGTATATATAATTCTTGCAGTACACTATGTTTCTAAGTGGATAGAAGCAAAGCCTACTTACAATGATAATGCCAAAATTGTTGTGGAGTTTCTAAAACAAACTATTTTTTCCAGGTTTGGCACACCTCGAACCCTAATCAGTGATCGTGGCACCCACTTTAGTAATAAGGTTATAGAGGCACTGTTGGCAAAATATGGAGTCCACCACTGTATAGCTACGACTTGCCATCCCCAAACGAACGGTCAAGCCAAGGTCTTGAATAGGGAAATCAAGACTATTTTGGAGAAAACAGTTCGTCCCAACCGAAAGGATTGGAGCCTTCGGCTAAATGACGCACTTTGGGCCTATCGGACTGCGTATAAGAAACCGATTGGCATGACCCCGTATCGACTTATTTTTGTGAAAGCTTACCACCTTCCGGTCGAATTGGAACATAAAGCCTATTGGGTCGTTCGGCAATGTAACATGGATTTAGAACCCATAGGAAACGCAAGAAAATTAGACATCTAAGAGTTAGAAGAAATTTGCAATGATGCTTATGAGACTGCTCGCATTTATAAAGACAAGACAAAGTTATTTCACAATAAGAAAATAGCTCAGAAGCATTTTTCGATAGGACAAAAAGTTTTACTTTATAACTCCGTGTTAAAGTTATTCCCAAGTAAGTTTCGATCTCGATGGCAAGGATCTTTTATTGTTACTGAAGTGTTCACACATGGAGCGATTCAAATAGAGAATGAAGAATCTAGAAAGCAGTTCGTAGTCAATGGCCAGTAGTTGAAGCCGTTTTATGAGAATTTTCAAGCCCACACAGTTGAGGAAATCTATTTGGAACCACCATAGAACCAATAACGGTGTCAAGCTAACGACGTTAAACAAGCGCTTATTAGGAGGCCACCCAATTTTTATTTTTAATTTAATTTAATTTAATTTTATTTTATTTTATTTACTTTATTTATTAATTTATTTTATTATTTATTACTTATTTGGATATTAATAAATTTCTTTTCTTTTGCTTAGATAAAACAAAGTGAAAATGAGAAGAAAAAGGAAAAAGCTAGAAAAATAGAACCAAACAGCCATATCCATGGTACCAAACAACCTTTATTCCAGATACTATTCCAACCCAGAATGCCTATTACCCTATTCCTGCAGCCAAATTACCCTATTCCTGCAGCCAACCATGCGAACAAGTCTTTCGACAACAAAATCTAAACGAAGCACCAGCAAACACCCAACTCCAACCTCCGTTAACCATTGAGCAACGCTTAAAGCACATTGAAGCCTGACTTGAAACCTTTGGCCAGCAACTAACCAAGCTCATTACCATCATACACGATCGACAGTAACAACATAGAGAGTTTTTCTAAACTTTTCTACCTATTTATTTCTTTTCGTCCACATTGAGGACAATGTGCTTTCAGTAGGGGGAGGTACTCTTCGCTATTACTGTCATTTTCTGTTGTGATTTTGGTTGTTGTTGCTGTTGCTGTGATTATTTTTGGCTGATGTTGCTGCTTGAGGCTCCATTTTGTCCATATTTGTTTTTTTTAGAATCTCCTGCCTCTTTTCATGCCCAAGATTTTTACCAAGAATTGCCTACTGCTTGACCTACAAGCATGATTCTTATTTTCTGAGGCAATTACGGATTTTTCATAATTGATGCCATCTCCATTGTTTTATTCTTATTAGGCTAAAAGTAATTGTGATTCATAGAGTTAACTTTATATTGTTTTTTTGTAAAATTGATCAAGTTTAATACAAAGTGGACACTTAATATGTTTGCATGCTAAAATATGTTCATGACTATTAAGGTAATTACTAAAACTTATTTTTGACACTTGATTGTTTTTTTCTCTAAAGTCCTCATAAAAAAAGGTTATTATTAAAATGTCGTTTAATGCTTCCGTGGTTATGAGTACAGCTTAAAAATGTGACTGACTAAGTAACAGGGGTAGGGTGCTTGGGTTGTCATCCAATTTCGCGTCAAAAGGTTGTGTGACGTGTTAGGTAAAACTTCGCTAACTGAAATTAATTTTTAAGAACATGTTGGACTGAGTAACCGGGGTGGGGTGCTTGGCTGTTATCTCTCTTCGCGTCAAAAATTTCGATGTGTTCTTAAGAAAAAATTATAATAAATTAGGATTCTGCTGAGCTGAGTAACCGGAGTGGGGTGCTTGGTTGTTATCTCTCTTCTCGTCAAACGGTTCGGTATATTCCTAAGGCATAAAAAATATAAATAATAAATAAATCAAAATCAAAATAAATAAATAAAAAAGAAAAAAATTAGAAAAAATATATAATTTAGGGACTAAAGGAGGAAACATATAGGGTGTCTTGGTAGGTTTGGTAATTCACCTAATTTTCGTTAAATAATTCAAGTCGATTCTAATTTTTTTGTGTATTAATTGGAAAACTTTTTCTGTTTTACTTAAAGCAAACTTAGGGTTCTCTTTATTTTTCATATGCATTTTTGACTGATTTTTATAAAGCTTTGGAGTGGTATTTCTTTTAAGGTAGAATTTAACTTTCACAGTAGATAGGAACCATACTTGAGGGCAAGCATGGGCTAAGTAGGGGGAATTTGATAACACTCTAGAATAACATGTTTTTATGTATTAATTATATATTTATTCTGAGTATGATCTTGCTAATTTGAGTTATTTATGATCTTTTATCTCATAGGGACTAAATTTGAGGCAAAAGTAAAATGAAGGGCCAAATGCGTGAATTTAGAGATAAAATGGGCCAATGTGCGACACAATGAAAAGTTGGTACCAAAAGTGCAAGCATGGCGGACATAAGGGTTGAAATGCAAAAAGAAGAGACTTTATTCTATCAGACTTTATTTTGATTATATTAGGATAATTAATATTAAGATAATTATTAAGGATTATTCAATTTTAGGATCTTATTTTATTTATCTTTATTTATCTTCAATTAAATGTATTTATCTTTTGGGAGTTTAAGTAGGATTAGATTATCTCCCCTAGCACTATAAATAGGAGGTGAAGTGACTCAAAGAGATCTATCTTTTTTGTAAACACTCTTTCCCCAAAAGTCTAGGCTTTTGTTCTTCTCATATTTCCTTTCAATAAAATCTCCATTTTTATTATATTTATTTTTTTCCACCACAACCATGAGCCACTAAACTCATCTAGATGAAAGTTGATATTCTCCAAAAAGGGTTCTTGAGGCTTAGAGTATGTACTTAGCCTCCTCGCTGAGTATTCACCATTTCTCCGCACTTCGGGGCTGACGCTTCCATCTATGTCCCTTAAAACGTAAGCTTTTCAACATATGCAAAGGCGGCCACTTTGTATGTTTTGGGAAGGTTGCACAGTCGGTTCTTTAGCTGATGGGTGTCGAGTCCACCAATATAAACCTACGCCTAGTTTGCAATTTGAGCAGTATAGGGAGTAGGGTCGATCCCTCAGAGACTGGGTTTACTTCAAATTGTTGCTCTCTTGACCAGATTTATGTCGGGGCAGTTGTCGTGCCCAAGATATTAGGGGGGAGAATAAAATCGAAAACTTGGAACCTGAAATAAATAAATAAAACGCGTAAAAAGTAAAAGTTGAAAATGAAATAATAAAATGCAGTTAAATAAGTTTGAAGAAAAATTAATTAGAATAAGCTCAGCCTTAGGCACGGATTTTTCCTCATCTTTGAACCGATCCTCGAAATTAGATGAACTCCTCCTATCCAATAAGCTAGTTATAGCTACCAAGGACGCCTCGGACACCAACTCTTCCTTGTGTAAATTAGTTATGGAACGTCCAATAACTAACCCTTACCGATCGAACAACCACGGAACGTTCGTGATTTAGAACTCCGGCAGCTTTACGTTTTAGAAGAGCCTAACTCGAACCAATGTCCTCAACCGCGTGGGACATTTAAATCCGGTTACTACTTCCCGTGACGGAACCAAACAGTTATCTCCACCTGGCACACCAATGTGTTCACAGAAAACCGATTAGAAACGTTCCTTTCGGAATCCAACTGTACGTCTAACCACACTAAATCAAATGACGTCTTTTTGACTTAATGTTGATCTGACTTTGTGAGTTGACAAAATCATACTCTTAATCCGGAGAAATAATAAGTACTGGAATTTAGGAGTTAAATCGCTCGGGTTCGTAACTTACGGGTTTTGACGAGGCTAATTCCGGCCTAAAGCTGAAAATGGATTTAGTTGGCTAAAGTTTGAGGCATGTTGGTATTGGAATAATTAAATAAGGTAAAATGGATGAAAGGAATGGGAAGCGTGATTTAATTTGGGGGGCTGAAATTTTGGTGGTGAAATAAAGTAATAAAGTGAATTAGCTACTGGAGATGGAAAGAAAGTTTGAAAAGGAAATTGAAAATGGTTTAAGTGGTAACAAGCTGGAAAATTAGGAATTGAAAGTAAAGGAAACTAAATACAACAAATAAATTTGTGAGAAAAGAGAGAATGTATTGAAAGATGAATGCTTGATATTTCAATTGATAATTAAAATGAACAAATGTAGCCTCTATTTATACTAGTGGCCTTGCTAAATTAAGAGCCAACTAGTATAGAAAATGAAGGAAAATATTCCATAATATAAAAAATATCCCAAAATAATCTCCCACTAAGTCAACAATTTCAGCTAATTATTCTTGGAAAAATTCTGCTTTGGTCCTCCTTCTTTGCTTCTTTCTTCAATCTAGCCCAATTGTTTCATTTTTCTTCTATTTAGCCCCAAATTGCATTCCTGCACAAAATTCAATAAATATGGAAAATTAGTGGTGCATTCTCATAAATTAACCAAATTAATTACATAAAGTATGTAACTTTAGCATTTAATCAAATCCCCCCTACTTAGCTTATGCTAGTCCTCGAGCATTTTGTATGTATCTGCAAAAGGAAAAATTTTCTCCAAAATAGGACTTAACCCCCATGGTTTGCACAATTCAACAATTTAATCCTAGCACATTAACATCTCAAATAGCCTAGCCTAAGAAGTAAGTAAATATATTTTGGAATTTATTAGAGCTTGATAGGCCTACCCCTAATTTATTTTTTATTTATTTATTTTTGTACTTAGGACATTATCGAATTTTTTGACGCGAGACATGATGACAACCCAAGCACCATGTTCCAGTTACTCAATTCGGACGTCTCTAAGCGGGTTATTTCGCCCTACTCATGATAACTTGTTAGCGGAGTGAGTGCAAAGAAATTGGGTAGCCACACGAACCTTTTTACGCGAGATATAATGACAACCCAAGCACCACGTTCCGGTTACTCAGCCCGATGTACAGCCCCAAATTTTCACTCTTAACATTCGTATCAGATGAGTATTTTTTTTTTGCATTCAAAAATTTGACATATGATAAAAAGTAGACAGTCAAGCAAACTTATAATTCCCAAAAATTTCTTACCCACTAAGTCTAGGTTATTGAAAAGTTTCATGTGTAAAGAATTAAATAGCTAAATAGGTCAAACCATAAGTGTACCATCCCAATTTAAAAGAAAAATTTTACCTTTTACCAAAAACATGCAAAAATAGCGATAACAGATAAGCAAATTAGAACCAATTTATGTTTCCCTCCCCCTACTTATTTTACATTGTTCCAATGTAATTCAAAGAATAAAAGTAAAGATAAGTAGGAGAAAGAGAGAAAAAAAAACTCCCCATGTATTTCAATGTCATGGAGGTTGGTCTCGTAGGTAGAGTGGGCCTTGGCTGAAATAAAAAGAATTTTGTGGGTTGACATGTAGAATTTAATTTTGTCTTGGAATGTTTTCCTACAAAAATAAAATAAAATAGTAAAAATAAATAATAATAATAGAAAAATTAAAAAAAATTCTTTTCAAATTTATTAGCTAAACTATAAACTCAAGAAATAAATTATTAAAAATTAAGATTACGAGATTTGGTAAAATAGTCGTGACAAATGCGCCAAGTAAGTTCCTAGGAAAGAGAGGTGAGTCACAATGGACATACTTAAGTACCAAGTCTTTCCTTAGACAGAACTAATCCTCGACATGCATTTTCATTTTCCATTTTACCAAAAATTTTATTTGCATAAAGGAAAAGAAATTTTGGGTTGCCTCCCAACAGCGTTTTGTTTAACGTCGTTAGCTCGACGACCTGTTATTCAAATTTTGGGCTCCTCGAGAACAATTTCCTCAATCGTGTGCATTTGAAAATTCTCGTAGAAGGGTTTCAATCGTTGACCATTCACCTTAAAGCACTTCCGGGTTTCTTCGCTTTGAATTTCCACTGCACCATTTGAGAATAAATTAGTGATAGTAAATGAACCTATCCATTTGGATCGAAGCTTACCAGCTAAAATTTTTAAGGTGGAGTCGTATAGGAGAACTTTTTGTCCTATTGAAAACTACTTCCTAGTGATCATTTTATCATGGAACGCCTTCGTCTTTTCTTTATAAACTCGAGCATTTTCATATGCATCATTTCTAATTTCCTCGAGTTCCTGAATGTCCAACTTTCGAGCTCTTCCTGCGGTCTCCATCACCATATTACACTATTTAACTGCCCAAAATGCTTTGTGCTCTAATTCGATCGGGAGATGGCACGGTTTACCAAAAACAGGTCGATAAGGTGACATGCCTATTGGTCCCTTGTAAGCTGTCCTATAAGCCCAAAGTGCGTCATTTAGTCTCAAGCTCCAATCCTTTCTGTTAGGTTTAACAGTTTTCTCCAATATGGACTTGATTTCTCGATTTGACACTTCAGCTTGTCCGTTTGTTTGTGGATGGTAGGTAGTGGCAATTCGTTGAGTCACTCCATATTTTTCCATAAGTGCACTTACGAGTTTATTGCAGAAATGAGTTCCTCTGTCACTGATTAATGCTCGTGGGGTGCCATACCTGGAAAAGATAGAACTTTTAAGAAAGTCAACCACAGCCTTAGCATTATCATTGCGAGTAGCCTTTGCTTCTATCCACTTAGAAACGTAATCAACAACTAAGAGTATATAGAAATTACCGAAAGAAGAAATTAAAAGGACCCATAAAATCAATGCCCCACACATCAAAAATTTCGCAAATATGGATGGGAGTAAGGGGCATCTCATTTCGACGGCTAAGATTACCGACTTTTTGGCATCTTTCACAGGTTTTACAGAATAAGAATGTGTCACGAAATATACTTGGCCAAAATAGTCCACACTCGAGAATTTTATGTGCGGTGCGTTTAGGTCCAAAGTGTCCCCCACATGCATAAGAATGACAAAAAGTTAAAATAGACTGTACCTCTATTTCTGCTACACACCGTCGAATTACCTGGTCGGAGCAATGCTTCCAAAGGTAAGGGTCGTCCCAAATGAAGTACCGTGCATCTTTTTTGCTCTTATCTTTTTTAGACCTTGGTAATTCCGAAGGAACAGTACCTGTAACGAGATAATTTACTATGTCTGCGTACCAAGGATGAACCGTATTTGCTGAAAATAGGTTTTCATCTGGGAAGTTGTCTTTCAATGGTGTGTCATCTACTGGAATCGATAATCGACTCAGATGGTCAGCTACTAAGTTTTCGCATCCCTTTTTATCTCGAATTTCAAAATCGATTTCTTGCAGAAGTAGAATCCACTTGATCAGTCAAGGTTTTGCCTTCTTCTTCCCTATCAGATATTTCAAAGCTGCATGATCAGAAAAGATAATTACTTTAGTTCCCAATAGGTAATATCTAAATTTATCTAAAGCAAACACAATAGCTAATAATTCTTTCTCAGTGGTTGTGTAATTGCTTTGGGTAGCATCCAAGGTTTTCGAAGCGTAGTAGATCACATGAGGCTCTTTCCCTATTCTTTGGCCAAGAACAGCTCCCACACTTCGATCACTTGCATCACACATGATTTCGAACGGGAAATTCCAATTTTGTGATTGTACTATAGGGGCGGAGACCAATTTCTGCTTCAGCGCGTCAAATGCGTCTTTACAAGTCTGGTCAAATTTAAATTCTTTATCCTTCTGTAACAGACTGCAAAGCGGCTGCACGATCTTCGAGAAGTCTTTTATGAATCATCTATAAAATCCTGCATGCCCAAGAAACGAATGAATTTCCCTCACAGATGTGGGGTTAGGTAATGAGTTAATAATATTCGTTTTTGCTTTATCGACCTCAATACCTTATGAGGAAACTATATGACCTAAAATTAATCCTTTGTCAACCATAAAGTGGCATTTTTCATAATTTAAAACAAGATTAAATTCTAGGCATCTTTGTAATATCTTAGCAAGATTATCGAGACATTCGTTAAAAGAGTTACCGTACACCGTGAAATCATTCATGAAGACTTCAATGATTTTCTTGACATAATCGGAGAATATGCTCACCATACATCTCTAAAAAGTGGTCGGAGCATTACAGAGTCCAAACGGCATTCGTCTATACGTAAACGTTCCAAAGGGGCACGTGAAAGTTATTTTGTCTTGATCCTCAGGCGCCACCGGAATTTGGAAAAATCCTGAATATCCATTGAGACAACAATAATGAGCTTACCAGCTAATCGCTCGAGCATTTGATTGATGAAGGGAAGTGGAAAGTGGTCTTTCAGGGTAGTTACGTTCAACTTCCTATAATCGATGCAAATCCTCCATCCATTTTGGACTCGGTTAAGAACTAGCTCTCTTGACAAATTTTTCACCACTGTCACACCAGCTTTTTTGGGCACGACATGAATCGGGTTAACCCAATCACTGTCGGAGATCGGGTATATCATTTCAGCATCCAACAGTTTCTGGATTTCTGATACCATTCTGACTTTTGGATCAGAGATCTGCTTTTCCCGTTCATTGTCTTGCCCATGACTTTTGTCTGGAACTGTTTCCAAAACTTTTTCGCTACGAAGAGTTATTGCACTTGCATTCTGTCGAGGATTTGGCTCTGTTTGGGAAGGTAATTTACCTTGAGATTCCAAACGATTAACTGCCATCGAGAGTTTACTAACTTGATTAGTTAACTCCTGTATTGATGCGTCTGTCCTCTATTGGTATTTTGCAGCATCGATGGCAAGTCTTTCCATAACAGCTTCTAGAGATGTGCTCGGCTTGGGTTGCGATTGCGGAGGTCTTGGTTGGTAAGATGGATTATATCGGGGGTTAGCTCCGTAATTCAGGTTGGGATAATCCTTCCACCCGGGATTGTAAGTGTTGGAGAAAGGATCATAACGTCTTTGTGGAGGTCCTAGAAAACCTCCGACAGTGTCGACATGTGCCGTTGAATTTTTGTTAAGGATTGGGCACAAATCCGCCGTATGTTCAGATGTAGTACAAATTCCACACAATTGAGTCTGATTCTTCTTTTCTGTAAGCATAGATTGAACAATATTAGTGAGCTTATCCAATTTATCTTTTAAGGATGAAACGTTTACCCTATTAACCCGTCTTTTGGGTTCTGAATTTGGCTGATACTGTTGAGAATTTACCGCCATGGTGGATATCAGTTCTCTTGCCCTTTGAGGAGTCATATTGACAAGCGCCCCTCCACTAGCAGCGTCAATCATTTTCATTTCCATAGGGAGTAAACCCTCGTAGAAATACTGAAGAAGTGATTGTTCGGTCAAACAGTGTTGAGGACAACTTGCACACAGTTTTTTTTAACGTTCCCAATAGTCGTAGAGCGATTCACTCTCCATTTGGCGAATTCCCACTATGTCTCTCCTAAGTTCAGCTGCTCGCGATGCTGGGAAAAATCTATCAAGAAAAACACGAGATAAGTCATCCCACGTTGTAATTGAACCAGGGGGTAAGTAAAATAACCATTCCCTTGCTGTATCAACTAAAGAAAAAGGAAAGGCCCGAAGTTTAATTTCATCTTTGGTTACTCCCTGTGGTTTCATGCTTGAGCAGACCATGTGGAATTCTCTCAAGTGGGTATGTGGATTCTCATTCTTCAAGCCAAGAAAAGTGGGCAAAAGGTGGATCAGGCCTGACTTCAACTCGAACGGGGTTTCTCCGGCTGGATAGTTGATGCATAACGGTGTTTGCTCGTTGGGAGCAGCGGCTAGTTGACGAATGGTTCGATTCGCCATCCTTTCTGGTTCGCCGAGGTTGTCTTCTACTTCTTTTGTTTCAGGAAGTGGCTCGGTCTCAGGATCAACCACTTCGACTTATTTCCCATATCGAATTGCCTCTGCACGAATAGCTTGTCTCAAATTTTCAATGTTGGTTTCTAAGAGCCCTTGTCCTAGCTCAACTTCTACTTTACTTGCACGTTTAAGAGCTTCTGTCTCTTTTCGTCGTGCTCGTGCTGATTTTTCGATCTCTGGGTCATATTCAAGATCTCCGGATGAATATCTGGTCATGAAGATAACTTAAACAATTATAAGTGTTGCCAGTTCCCGGCAACGGCGCCAAAACTGATGGGTGTCGAGTCCACCAATATAAACCTACGCCTAGTTTGCAATTTGAGAAGTATAGGGAGTAGGGTCGATCCCTCGGAGATTGGGTTTACTTCAAATTGTTGCTCTCTTGACCAGATTTATGTCGGGGCAGTTGTCGTGCCCAAGATATTAGGGGGGAGAATAAATTCGAAAACCTGGAACTTGAAGTAAATAAATAAAACGCGTAAAAAGTAAAAGTTGAAAATGAAATAATAAAATGCAGTTAAATAAGTTTGAAGAAAAATTAATTAGAATAAGCTTAGCCTTAGGCACGGATTTTTCCTAGTCTTTGAACCGATCCTCGAAATTAGATGAACTCCTCCTATCCAATAAGCTAGTTATAGCTACCAAGGACGCCTCGGACACCAACTCTTCCTTGTGTAAATTAGTTATGGAACGTCCAATAACTAACCCTTATCGATCGAACAACCACGACACGTTCGTGATTTAGAACTCCGACAGCTTTGCGTTCTAGAAGAGCCTAGCTCGAACCAATGTCCTCAACCTCGTGGGACATTTAAATCCGGTTACTACTTCCCTTGACGGAACCAAACAGCTATCTCCACTTGGCACGCCAATGTGTTCATAGAAAATCGATTAGAAATGTTCCTTTCAGAATTCCAACTGTACGTCTAACCACACTAAATCAAATGACGTCTTTTTGACTTAATGTTGATCTGACTTTGTGAGTTGACAAAATCATACTCTTAATCAGGAGAAATAATAAGTACTAGAATTTAGGAGTTAAATCGCTCGGGTTCGTAACTCACGAGTTTTGACGAGGCTAATTCTGGCCTAAAGCTGAAAATGGATTTAGTTGGCTAAGGTTTGAGGCATGTTGGTATTGGAATAATTAAATAAGGTAAAATGGATGAAAGGAATGGGAAGCGTGATTTAATTTGGGGGCTAAAATTTTGGTGGTGAAATAAAGTAATAAAGTGAATTAGATATTGGAGATGGAAAGAAAGTTTGAAAAGGAAATTGAAAATGGTTTAAGTGGTAACAAGCTAGAAAATTAGGAACTGAAAGTAAAGGAAACTAAAGACAACAAATAAATTTGTGAGAAAAGAGAGAATGTATTGAAAGATGAATGCTTGATATTTCAATTGATGATTAAAATGAACAAATGTAGCCTCTATTTATACTAGTGGCCTTGCTAAATTAAGAGCCAACTAGTATAGAAAATCAAGAAAAATATTCCATAATATAAAAAATATCCCAAAATAATCTCCCACTAAGTCAACAATTTCAGCTAATTATTCTTGGAAAAATTCTGCTTTGGCCCTCCTTCTTTGCTTCTTTCTTCAATCTAGCCCAATTGTTTCATTTTTCTTCTATTTAGCCCCAAATTGCATTCCTGCACAAAATTCAATAAATATGGCAAAATTAGTGGTGCATTCTCATAAATTAACCAAATTAATTACATAAAATATGTAACTTTAGCATTTAATCATTAGCTTATTGCATCAGAGGTTGGCGAGCCCAAGAGACAAAATGGCATGGGATTCGCCATTGAGAAGCGTTGATCTAGCATAAGACAATCCCACAGAAGCGAATGTTGTTTAGAGTCAGGTTTCACTAAATCGTAAGTCTAAATCCTTGGAGCTGGTGGTTGTAGGCGTCCTCTTCCACTATAACTAGCTTATTCGGTTTGGGAAGGATCATCTAAAAGTCGATGATTGAACCTAAGGCGGAACAAGACAACTGGAGGCTGGAACCTCCCATAAGAATTTTCTTTCTCTCAAATCTATTTTTAATTTCTCGAATTTTCGATTCAATATTCTTAATTCTGTTTTTATTTTATTTTTCGTTTTCAGATCCAAACCTTTAATTCTGTTTTTTTTTTTATTTTTTTTCCAGGAACGCAGGTTTTCTTGGGCAAGATTCTGCCCGGGATTTCACGGAACAAGATATTATGCAAATCCAATCCCTGAGGATTTGACCTTACTTCCCTTTTACTATTCTTTTTCATTATTTAGGATAGGATATTTTTTGTGCTTTCAACGACCGCATTATGTGCAAATAAATGTGGTCGTTATTTGAAAGCACCAAAATTTAGGAGGTTAATTAAAATAATTAATTAAGAAATTGAATTGGCTCGGCGGTTAACTAGTTTTTGCCTTTTTTAAGATATTAAGTTCAAGCTCCACTCCCCTTATTTTCTTTTCATTGGATAGTAGTCTTAGCAGGCTTTACAATTAGTCACTGTCATCATCAAATTACAATCTACATATTATCTATGGATATGTGTGATTTATAATCGTTTTACAGTAAAATATTTACGGAAGATGTAACATGTAGCGGCTATTGCCTTGAAGCTTTAGTTGAGCTTATTAGGCTCGAAGCACGCTGTTTAGCAAGGAAGATTTGCTGTGGAGAGGATAGAAAGTTGCACAAACATCATTCCTTATCATCATTACCATCATCATCGCTTTCCTCATCACTGCTATCATCTGATTCCGTTTCGCTACTACTACTGCTGCCAGCTACCATAATTGGTGGCTGATTGCCAGCAATTGCAGATTCAGCAGCAGCCAGAGCTTGAGGTATGTGAAGATCAGCTACACCTAACATCAAATCCTGTTTTACAATATGCAACCAAAACATATTAACAAACTCATATACTATTCGATGAGCACAATTCAAGAGAGAGTGATTCAATTTTAATGTTACCATTTCAATGACTTCAGAATCATTCCCATTGAGTACTTCAATATCATATGCTTGAGAATTATTCTACATTATGATAAACAAGAACATAGGTTAGAAATTAAAAAGAGTGTTCACTGATGACAAAATTGACCAAAAAAAACCTTTGCATCAAGCTCCAGCCTTTTATTAGCTTCTGCCATGACTCCCAAGAAATCTTTCACTTTCCCCAAAACTGCAATACTCAAAAAATTTCTTTTGTTTGTTTTAGCATTATATTGAAATTATAGACAAAGTCTAAATAGAAGAAAACAAAATATAAAAGGGTGTCATAAATGTGTTGTGCTTAACAACTGCGTGTGTAGCAGCATTGCAATTTTAATTTACCCGAAGCAAAGATGTATTTTATTGACAAAGCTACCACACCATACTTATATATTATATGTAAACTCACTCAGCATTTCATCAAGTCCTCTAAATCTCGTATGTCATTCCAACCCTTAGAAGTTTGGTTTGTGGTATCATCATCACTTTCTCCCCTTGCCTGAAGTTTCTCCTCAGAAAATTATAGCCATAATCCACAACCATCCTCTTTGTGTAGGAAGAATTGGGTTTAGCCATCACTTCAGCTTCTCCTAGGAGGTAAATAATTCCTTCATCCTTTGCTTTCTGAACAAATTGAATCTCTTCTTCAGCTCCCAGTATGGGTGGTGCTGGTGATACGATCCCACTCGACGAGTTATTTGATTTGGCCATATTGAATGACTGGATGGAGGCTGAGGAACGACGAGATTGGTTGAGCTGGTTCAGTGTTTCCTCCACAAAAACAGCCCTTCTACTACTTCCTTTGTCTTTGCCTTGATTTACCAGAATATTGGAGCTCTGGGGCGAGTTCTCTACAGCTACGGCCTCTCCTTCAGCCATGAAATATTCATGACGAATGAATTCCTTCAACTTCTCAACCAGTTGTTGCTCAAACTCTACAGGTGTTCCCATGAAATCCTTATAACCATATCTTACAACACAACGGAACATTCGATACTCTCTTGGTTCCACATGTCTGAAGAGAAAACGCTCCTCTGGTTTTACCTTGCTGATTGGAAGTTTCTTAATGGAGACAAAGACTAGAACTGAATGGATAGAAGGAATGCTGGAAATGAAATGAGGAAATATGGGAGGTATGCCTTGAACCAACTCTGAGTACAAAAGGCCGATTCCTGGTGCCCGGTTTATCTTTGGATCTTCCACCAGTTGCTTAATGTATTCCTTTGAAACTTTATTGTTGAGCTCAAATTCGTATCTTTTTTGGTGCACGTAGTGCCATATTCCCATGATTGTCATTAGGATAAGTGAGAAGACCAGTGGAAGGTAGCCACCTTCAACGAATTTATACAAGACTGAAGAGAGATATATGGTCTCTATAGTGCCGAAGAACACACAGAAGAGAGCAATCCATAGTATGTTTGTCTTCCATATAACAAGCATGATAAGAGTAACCATACATGTTGTGATCACCATTACAGCTACAACAGCAATTCCTGTAAACCCAAGAGAAATGAAGTGTTATCCTTGATATTAATTTCACTTAACTACAATTCGTATACCCAAATAAACTTCAGAATAAAATTTTAAATTTTGCATTTCAAATTTGTTGAAATTTGGGTTACGAGCTTAATTACCATATGCGTGACCGATGTTTACTGCGGTTCTGAACCCAACAGTGACTGCAACACAGGCAATCATGAGCATGTAGTTGACTTCTGGTATATAAACCTGCCCCTCATACTCAGTGGAGGTGTGGACCACCTTAACTCTTGGAAAACATCCCAGTGTTAACGACTGAGAGATAATTGAAAATGCTCCTGATATCATAGCTTGGCTTGCAATAATGGAAGCAGCTACAGCTACCACAAATGTTGGCCAATAGAGTGGATCTACATAATATCCAAATAAATTACATTGTTCATCACAAAACTTGTTTTCGAAGCATCCCTTTTGATACTCGTCTTAACAAAAGATGTTTACCTGGAATAGATTTGTAGAAAGTGTCCCCAACGTGTTCAGGGTGTTTTGTGAGGTAGGCAGCTTGGCCACAATATACAGTAAGTAAAGAAGGCAAGGTAATAGTGGAGAAACTAATCTGCAGATCCATGCACAAACAAACAAATTTTGAATAATATATATGTATAAAAGTTTCCTATCAAACCATCCTATTTTCCACTGGTTGCATGAAGTAAATAACTTACTTGAACTGCTCGAACACTGAAGTGACCCAGATCAGCAAACATAGCCTCGGTTCCTATTGTCAAATGTCCATACAATTTAGACATAAAAGGGAAGAGTATCAAAATAACAAAAAGATACAAAGTAAAAGCTAGAAGCACTCACCTGTAATGCAAAGTACTACTTCTCCAAGTGATATCCACCCGTTCTTACCGCGTCTTTTGAAGTAACCCACTATATACAACGGATTAAACGCACGTAATACACCCCAACCATATGTGAAGAGGTTGTACAAACCACTACCACTTAGCAAGGTAAACCATAGGCATATGATTGGGGCAAATGAATATCCCAATTTGTCGGTTCCAAATCGTTGAACGCAGAACAGGATGACCAGAATTACCACAGAAATTCCCACCACAGCGTCTGAATATTATTCAATCATTTTACGTCAATACGTGTATTTATGCAAAAAATGGTTGAAGAAGTAAGAGTTATACCTTGCCCCAAGGAATCGATGCCACCAACCGCAGAAAGAACTGTGGAAAAGAAGCAATATTATATTAATGTAAATGAGTTATAAGTAAAAGGTTAATAAACTCACTGTCTTGATTGAATCAATGGTAGTGACAAATTGTGAGCAGATATGTAGGGAATACCTGAGATAGATGGGGTCAAAACCCCATCACCTATAACCATTGAAGTCGCAAGGATAGTGACCACGAAAATAGCAAGTTTGGCTTTTAAACTGTTCTCCATCTTTCCTCTAATTTTATATGCTCGATTCAACTGGCTAGATGGAGTGTCCAACTGGTAGTTAGACAGCTCTCTATCCTCCGGTTGTTGATTCGGAAGTAAGCTCAGTTTCACATGTCGGCACAACAAAGAATACAGCGCAAACGTTCCACCTGATCAATCATATATATTAACTATGGTAGATAGCGCTGACCGCGTAGCTAGGTAGGAATAACTCTATTTAATTTCACCTTCACCGTTGTCATTGGCTCTCAAGACGAGGAATGCATACTTGAAAAAAGGGATTAGAACTATGGAGTAGATGATGAGGGAAAGAACCGCAATAAGGTTATCTTGGTGACCAATACCGTCAGTGAAAGTACTGGCGTATACATAAAGCGGAGATGTTCCAATATCTCCGTATATCACTCCAATAGACTGAAATGCTAAACTCAACGTCCTCATCCAATCCACCTGTCCAAAATTACATAAAGTAAGCTAAAGCTTGTAGGTTTAGGCAATAAATAAATGAGTGTAGTCCGGAGCGACAACCTTGGAATGGGGGGACTTGGTTGAAGAAAATGAAAGTCTGCCAGCCTCCAAATTGAGAGAATCCACACGGCGCAGCTTGGCCCACGAGAACTTTCGTTCTGTTAGTCGGTTTTTATCAGCTTCTGCTGCTGCCATCTCTATCTCCTCACCTTTCTCCACATTCTCGGCCATACATGCTTTGTTCTCTTCCATAAGTTGCGATGACGGTGAGAAATGAAGTGAAGGGTTGGCAATTTATTTATAGGCATTTAGTTCAAACGATCTGGATTTAGAATTTGATTTATGAATGAATGGCATAATGCAACATGTGAACAGCATTAATAATTCACATCTGTAAAAGAATTTATTTATAAAGAAAAAACTTAAATGGGGATTTTAATTTCTATTTATACCTTGATTTCCATCTTGGAATAGAAGTTCATTTGGAGTTTTTCTCTTTAGCATTTCTTTTCTGGAATATTTTATTATTTTAACATTAAATAATAAATTATTTTGGTTAAGAAAAGTAAAACTACCGTTTAATAATGCAATAATGTTAAAGTTAGTTTCCATGCAACAAGTTCAACTACACAGGTGGCCAGGCAGCAAAAGGCACAACATGCAGTCGAGCCTAGCTGTGCAGCAACTGAAGCATAATGCTGCTGTTTGGTTTGTTTTATTTAGTTACTTTTTAATCCTCTTGTAATCTAGTTCATTTTGAACTTAGTGGGTAAATTTTTTATGTTGATTGACTGAAAGATCAGCAAAGCAACAGGTACAAGTTAATCTAGCAAGTTTCAATGCAAATTAGTGGTGTTAGGTGGTTGATTAGGTGATAGCTTGTTTGTTTTCCCAAGTTGACTGATATATGTAATGGTTTAATGCCTTATTTTGTTGTTAATGAAAAATTTCAGCTTATTTTTCATTCAAACTCTCTCCATTTTTCCTTTGCTTTTATTCTGTTTTACTTGAAAACCATTTTTCTGCTTTTGTTTCTTCACCAAGCTACGAGGCTTGCTGCTCAAGGAAGCCTAAACCAGCTTGCTTATTGTCCTTTGCACCAACAATTGGTATCTAGAGCTTTTGTCTTAGAGGACCTGTTGCAACAAAACCAAAAATCTGAATGGCTTCTTCAGGATTTTCTCCAGCAGCCCCACTAGTCTTCAATGGGGAAAGTTTTCACCTTTGGATGGTTAAAATGAGGACTTACCTGCATACCTTTGATCTGTGGGAAGTTGTAAACACCGATGCTGAGCCAGCACCACTGAGGACCAATCCCAGAGTGGCTCAGATCAGACAACATGCTGATGAGAGGACCAAGAGGCACAAAGCCATGTCCTGTATTCAAAATAGTGTCTCAGATGTCATTTTCACCAGAATTATGGCTTGTGAGACACCAAAGCAAGCCTGAGACAAGCTCAAGGAGGAGTTTCAAGGCACAAAGAGGACAAGGCAGCAGCAGCTGTTGAATTTGAGAAGAGACTTTGAAAACTTAAAGATGAGGGAAGAAGAAACTGTGAAGCAGTATGCAAATAGGATCATGGCAGTGGTTAACAGCATAAGGCTCATTGGTGAGCAGTTTGATGAAGCAATGATAGTAGAGAAAGTCCTTTCTACCTTACCTGAAAGGTATAAGGCAAAGATATCCTCTTTAGAGGATTCAAGAGACCTTGCTAGCATCTCTTTGACTGAGCTAATTAACACCTTCTATGCTCAGGAGCAAAGAAGAGCTAGTAGAGTTGAAGACCATCAAGAATGTGCTTTTCAAGCCAAAGCCAGAGAGGCCTCGAGCACCAATGCCAAAAAAGGCAAAAAGTTCTGGAAAAATAGGCCTAAGCCTGATGTTGCAAGGATTAGTAACCAACCCTGCAGGCACTGCAAGAGGCTTGGTCATCCAGAAGAAAGATACTGGTTTAGATCAGATGCACTATGCCAACATTGCAAGAAGAGAGGGCATGTTGAAAGGGTCTGCAAAAACAAAGGCAAGCCTAAGCAGATTCACTCACAACAGAAAAATGAAGAGGTTTGAGTGGCTAAAGACAGTAGTGACCATGAAGAACAGGTCTTTACTGTGTCCTGCTCATTAGATGATAAAAAGTGCTCAAAAGGCTGGCTATTAGACAGTGGTTGTACTAATCACATGTCACCAGATGCATCCATCTTTAAAACTCTGGACAAAAGCTGCAAAACCAAAGTAAAGGTTGGTAATGGTCAGTTCATAAAGGCTGAAGGAAAGGGGGATGTGTTGATATGTACTTCCACAGGTGCCAAAGTAATCTCAAATGTGCTATTAATGCTTGAGATTGACAGAAACATTCTCAGCATTGCTCAACTGCTTGAGAAAGGTTATTCAGTTGTGTTCAAGGGCAAACAATGCCAGATTGCTGATCCAAGTGGATCAAGCCTCATGATAGTCACTATGACTGGTAAATGCTTTGAAGTCCATTGGCCAAGTGACTCAAAGTCAGCCTACATAGCCTCTACTGATGATTTCAAGCTTTGGCACCAAAGGCTTGGACATGCTAACTTTAAATCAATGGCTCAGATGATCAGTGAAGATTTGGCAGAAAACTTCACCAACTCAGTGGAAAATGATGAAGTTTGTGAGGTATGCTAGCTAGGAAAACAAGCAAGACTCCCATTTCCTGCAAATAAAGCATGGAGAGCCTCAGAAAGGTTACAGCTGATCAACACTGATGTCTGTGGTCCAATGAAGACTGAATCACTCAATGGAAACAGGTATTTCATTATTTTCATTGATGATTGTTCAAGATATTGTTGGATTTTCTTTTTGAAACATAAGTCTGAAATAGCTCAAGTATTTATGAAGTTCAAAGCAGCAGTTGAAACAGAAACATGATGCAAATTAAAATGCATAAGATTTGACAATGGGACTGAGTATACCTCAGCTCAGTTCCAAGCTTACTGTGATGAAGGAGGCATTAAACATCAGCTGACCAATGTCTACTCACCTCAGCAGAATGAGGTTAGTGAAAGAAAAAATAGAAGCTTGATGAATATGGCCAGGTGTGTTCTATTTGAGAAGAATTTACCCAAAACCATGTGGGCTGAGGCAGTAAATATTGCAGTCTATCTTCAGAACAGGCTCCCAACTAAGGCACTTGCTCACAAGACACCTTTTGAAGCATAGTTCGGATTCAAGCCATCATTGGCTTACTTGAAAGTCTTTGGTTGTCTGTGATATGCTCAAATACCAGCTGTGAAGAGAGATAAGCTGTCAAAAAGGGCTCAACCAGGCATCCTAATAGGCTATAGTTCAGTCAAGAAAGGCTACAGGATTCTAAATCCTTCAACAAACAAAATTCAGGTGAGCAGAGATATGGTATTTGATGAAAAGAGGTGTTGGAATTAGAAAAGAAATGAGCCAGAAGCTATTCCAGAAGAGCTAATGGCTGATCAGACTGAACCTGATCAGTTTGGTCCTCAAATGGACATTGATGATGTGCCTGTCAGAGGCACAAGACTCTTGGATGAAATTTATGAGAGGGCACAAGTTGCTACAGTTGAACCAAGCAGTTTTGAAGAAGCAGAGGCAGATGAAGGTTGGAAGCAGGCTATGGTTGATGAAATCAACATGATTCAGAAGAATCAAACATGGGAGCTGGTTGAAAAGCCTGCTAAAAAGAAGACCATTGGAGTAAAATGGGTCTATCGAGCCAAACAGAATGCTGATGGCAGTCTGAACAAGCTGAAAGCTAGGCTTATTGTTAAAGGCTTCAGCCAAAGGTATGGTCTAGACTACATGGAGACTTTTACACTAGTAGCTAGGCTTGAAATAGTCAGAATGTTAGTTTCTTTGGCTGCACAAAACCTATGGACCATTCATCAGTTAGATGTGAAGTAAGCATTTCTTAATGGATTCCTAGAAGAAGAAATTTACATTGACAAGCCTCCGGATTTGTTGTTTCTGGGAAGGAACAAATGGTGTACAGGCTTAAAAAGGCCTTATATGGCTTGAAGCAAGCTCCTAAAGCCTGGTATGCTCGAATTGACTCCTATTTGCTCAGTTTGGGATTTGAGAGAAGTGTTAGTGAACCAACACTTTATGTCAAGAAGAATCAAGCTGAAACACAGCTCATCTTATCCCTTTATGTTGATGATCTCTTGGTGACAGGAGGAGACAAGAATATGCTGGTTGACTTCAAGAACAAAATGATAAAGATGTTTGAAATGTCTGATTTAGGCAAAATGAATTACTTCCTTGGAATGGAGGTGATGCAAACTGAAAAAGAAATCTTTCTCAGTCAGAGATCCTTTGCTATGGAGATTCTAGATAAGTTTTCTATGAAGAACTGCAAGCCAACTAGCACACCGATGGCTGTTGGGATGAAACTATCGAGACAAGGAATTGGTGAGCCAGTTTGTGAGACAATGTATAAAATCCTTATTGGTAACCTGCTGTATTTGACAGCAACCAGGCCCGATATCATGTTTGCTATTAGTGTGCTGTCAAGATTTATGAATTATTGCAATGACCAGCACTTTCAAGCAACTAAAAGAGTCATGAGGTACATCAAAGGCACCATTGGCCATGGTGTGTTGTTCAAAAGGGTTGAAAGCTTGAGGCTAACAGGCTATGCTGACAGTGACTGGGCTGGTTCGTGTGATGATATGAAAAGCACTTCTGGATATGCTTTTAGCCTTGGCTCAAGCATGTTTTGTTGGAGTTCAAAGAAGCAAAACCTTGTAGCATAGTCAACAGCAGAAGCTGAATATGTTGCTGCTGCAGGTGCAGTAAATCAAGCCATATCGCTTAGAAAAATCCTAGTTGACTTAAACTAACATCAAGAAGGGGCAACAGAGATTTACTATGATAACAAGTCTGCTGTTGCAATTGCAAAGCAATTGCAAAGAATCCTGTTTTCCATGGTAGAACGAAGCACTTTAATATCAAGCTACATGTTATAAGGGAAATGGAGCAAGCTCATGAAATAGAGTTGATTCATTGCAATTCTGAAGAGCAAATTGCAGATATTTTCACCAAGGCACTCAATATGTCAAGGTTCATAAAATTGAGGAAGCAGCTACGAGTTACAAGCATGGAAACTAAGGAGGAGTGTTGAAGTTAGTTTCCATGCAATAAGTTGAACTACAAAGGTGGTCATGCAGCAGAAGGCACAACATGCAGTCGAGCCTAGCTATGCAGCAATTGAAGCATAATGCTGCTATTTTGTTTGTTTTATTTAGTTACTTTTTAATCCTCTTGTAATCTAGTTCATTTTGAACTTAGTAGGTAAATTTTTTATGTTGATTGACTGAAAGATCAGCAAAGCAACATGTACAAGTTAATCTAGCAAGTTTCAATGCAAATTAGTGGTGTTAAGAGGTTGATTAGGTGATAGCTTGTTTGTTTTCCCAAGTTGACTGATACATGTAATGGCTTAATGCCTTATTTTGTTGTTAATGAAAAATTTCAGCCTGTTTTTCGTTCAAACTCTCTCCATTTTTCCTTTGCTTTTATTCTGTTTTACTTGAAAACCATTTTTTTGCTTTTGTTTCTTCACCAAGCTACGAGGCTTGCTGCTTAAGGAAGCCTAAACCAGATTGCTTACTGTCCTTTGCACCAACAAATAAGATAATATAAAATAAGTTGGTACTATCTTTTGAATTTACAAAAGAATTTATTTATATCCATGTAAATTTAATATGATTTCATGATTAGTGTTGTACATCAGTTGAATTTATCATAAACGTGTTTAAATATTAATCATATATAAAATTATATCGATATAAATAGATTTCTTTTCAATAAAATAAATTTTTGTCAGATAAAATTAGTAAAACTCAATAATATATTGCTGATGTATGCTAAGTCTAAAATAAAAATATGATAAATTAATGTCACTCTATTTTGTTTTTCCTTCTCTTTCCAAATCAATGTACAACGTTAGACATATTATTTTAATAAATTAGTGTTGGAAGGGGTGATCCTACATATGTCCTACGTTGTACCAGGTAAGTGCTCCCGCCCCTCCTCAGCCCCTCTTTGGCTAGTATATGGGCAGCTACCATCTGTCTGATCAGGTATAACTCTTCCTTCTTCAACTATTTTTTGCCTGCATAAAATTAAACACGTATCGACGTAAAAATGGTTGAATAATAGTCAGACGTTGTGGTGAGAGTTTCTGTGGTAATTTTGGTCATCCTATTCTGCGTTCAACGATTTGGAACTGACAAATTGGGATATTCATTTGCCCCAATCATATGCCTGTGGTTTAACTTGCTAAGTGGTATTTTTTTGTATGGTTAGGGTGTATTCCGTGTGTTTAATCCGTTGTGTATAGTGGATTACTTCAAAAGACGCGGTAAGAACGGGTGGATATCACTTGGAGGAGTTGTACTTTGCATTACCGGTGAGTGCTTCAAGCTTTTACTTTATATCCTTTTGTTATTTTGATGCCCTTCCCTTTTATATGTAAATTGTATGGACATTTGGTAATAGAAACCGAGGCTATGTTTGCTGATCTGGGTTACTTCAGTGTTCGAGCAGTTCAAGTAAGTTATTTACTTCATGCAACCGGTGGAAAATAGGATGGTTTGATTGGAAACATTTGTTTGTTTGTGCATGAACATCTTTACCCGACTCTTCATTACCATTTTTATGGCACCTTATTTCCTTTTCTCAGTGATCAATAGTTTGCATTTGCAGCATTTTATTTTTTTTCTTAATATATGTTATAAATTTCTATATTTTTGTAAATTTTTTTATTTACATTTTAGATTTTAAAATCCAAGTCTAACTATTAACACTGTTAAAATTATTTTATCAAATTCAGATTTATTATAAAATTATTTTTTTTAATTACATAATTAACAAGTGAGTATTGTTTTTACTTTAAAATGTCGCATTAACAGATTTAACAAAATAAAAAAAAAACAGTGTTAATAACTAAATTTAAAATGACTAAATTTTTTAAAATAAAAATACAAAAGCTAAATGTCAATTTTATGAAGAATATAAAGACTGATGGTATAATTTTACCTTTTATTTTTCAAATTTGGGAAAAAAAATACTCAATGCTTGATACAGAAAATGATAATAATTTAGTTCAATTGTTATTCACGCCAAACTCAATTATTATTGTCTTTTCTAGTCATTTTTTATTTATAGGGTGGAAGTATTGTATGCACTTTCCAACAGTAGAAGTGTACAGGTGAGTGCTTCCAGCTTTTACTTTATATCTTTTTGTTATTTTGATACCCTTCCCTTTTATGTCTAAATTGTATGGACATTTCACAGTAATGATGCCTATTTTATCCAGCATATGCCAATAAATTTGTGAATGTGATCAAAGTCCAAGTGAATATAGTAGTCTTAGCAGGCTTTACAATTAGTCACTGTCATCATCAAACTACAATCTACATATTATCTATGGATATGTATGATTTATAATCGTTTTACAGTAAATTATTTACGGAAGTTGTAACATGTAGTGGCCATTGCCTTGATGCTTTAGTTGAGCTTATTGGGCTCGAAGCACGCAGTTTAGCAAGGAAGATTTGCCGTGGAGAGGATAGAAAGTTGCACAAACATCATTCCTTTTTTTTACAAATCACCGTCTATATCGTATGCACCCAAAGAATAAAAAAGTTGGAGTTTAGTTTAACGTTAATTTTATCAAATTAATTGTCTCAAGATATTTGAAACATCTCCATCCATTTCACTTGTTCAACTAAATCTGGTTTCTGAGAATTCTACAAATGCTGCACCAGATGTTCACTACTGATTTTAGCATTGGAAATTGAGGGTGATTGCTTTAAAACTGGAAGTTGGCACCAATTTAACTTGCATCTCAATGATTCACTTTGCGGTCAAAATTTAATACAAGGACAACAACACTAGCAGGAAACTTCAACAGGTCTTTTGAGATTCTTCGGAATATGATGGTTCAGAAATTTTTACATTACTTCTTGACCAATCAAAAAATATTGTTTTCAAGAGAGCTCAACTATCCTCGTCCGCTTCTTTGATCGACTTTTCCCCGTTGCTTCACGGACAGCATCCTCTTTGACCGTGTTGGATGTTTCATGTTCGGTTGGACAAGATGTTTCCTTATCATCATTACCATCATCATCGCTTTCCTCATCACTGCTATCATCTGATTCCGTTTCGCTACTACTACTGTTGCCAGCTACCATAATTGGTGGCTGATTGCCAGCAATTGCAGATTCAGCAGCAGCCAGAGCTTGAGGTGTGTGAAGATCAGCTACACCTAACATCAAATCCTGTTTTACAATATGCAACCAAAACATATTAACAAACTCATATACTATTCGATGAGCACAATTCAAGAGAGAGTGATTCAATTTTAATGTTACCATTTCAATGACTTCAGAATCATTCCCATTGAGTACTTCAATATCATATGCTTGAGAATTATTCTACATTATGATAAACAAGAACATAGGTTAGAAATTAAAAAGAGTGTTCACTGATGACAAAATTGACCAAAAAAAACCTTTGCATCAAGCTCCAGCCTTTTATTAGCTTCTGCCATGACTCCCAAGAAATCTTTCACTTTCCCCAAAACTGCAATACTCAAAAGAAGATTTCAGCACAAAGCAGAAGCTTCCATATTCTAATGCCAATGAAACACGTAATTATCTCTAAACAAGCTGGACCTCTCATAATTCTGCCTACAATTCAAAGTTTTCTTTAACAGCCCGAAACAATGATCATGATTCCATTCCCAAATCACATACTATCAGTTTCAGATTCTTTAAAAGCTATATATATGTTTAGCATAAAAAATGGTACAAAATAACTACTTCAAAAAAAGAAAGATGGAAGAAAGTTTACCTTGGCTTTTAGGAAAAGGAGTGAAGGGGGGTTTCTTGGAAGGATCAGGTTCATGAGTTTGAGATTCCGAGTCCTTTTTCTTACAAACAAGTAGAGCGGATTCTGTTGAACATGTAAAACCCTCAAACACTCTCACACAGATAATGAAATTTCAATGGCTAGAAAACAAAGTTAGCATAAATTTAGATAGGAGCTTAGTTACCTAAGGGTGAAGAAGAGGATTTATGGTGTTCAAACCGTAGAAGATCTTTGCTTGAGCTTCCCATCTCTATATTTCGTTGAGAAACAACTGGTTCCTTGCTCCGTCGGCAGCCTATAGGGTTTATGTAAACTAGAGTTTGAGCTTCTGTTACTTTTGTTCTCTTTAAACATGACCAAAGAAGTGGGAAGTGTTTTGGGCTTTATCCACTTTTATTAAATGGACCAGCCCTAAGCCTTTTTCAGGTTGGGCTTAAACTCCCTTCTAATTTATTTACTGTGATGCTCCTTTCATTCGGTTTTAAAAACTTTAACTTTTTGGTGTATAAAATAGGATAAACTCTCTAATTAGTTAATTAACTTTTTTTTATTTTTTATTTTAGTCATTAATCTATGAAATTTTTTCAATTTAATCACTAAACTATCCAAATTTATTTTTACTGTTAAGTTTGAAACAACTAAAAGATGTTATAAACTAAAAGAATGGCCACTCAATTATGAGAATGTTTATCCAACTATAAAAATTTTCTAATTTAGTCATCATGTCGTTAAGTTGATAACGAAAGTTTAAAGTGAATTTTTTATTGGTCTAATAATAAATTTAGCCCTTCAATATTTATATTTTCTATCAATTTAATCTTAATTCTAAAAATCAATAAATTTAACCCTCAATATTTACCACATTTATCAATTTAATCCTAATTATTGGCTTTTTTTTTCTCTCTCTCTCTACTTATTCTTTTATGCTCTTAGCCAGTGTTATTCAATGCAGGAAAATTTAAAAGTTTCCAGTCTCCTATACCAGAAAGATCTTAAGTTATCGATAAAATTTTTTTAACACTTTAGACTAAACGATGCTTATCTAACACTAAAAATTTCAAAGATTTTTAGTTTTCGATGATAAAAGATCATAAATTATTGGAAAGTTTTTTATATATAATTTTTTATGTTAAAATAGTGGTTCTCTAATGCTCAAAAACCATGGTGGTCGGTTCCATACCGGTTCTGGTCATATCAATCGGTTCATACCGTTCCAATGCTAAACCGAAACAACCAACACTCTTTTTTGTGCCAATGAAAATTCTAGTCCATATCAGTTGCACTAGCTTCTTTCAATCTATTCCGATCACACTAGTTGAAACATGATGCACCAGTCGATGCATAAATAATATAAAAATATATTATAAAAATATATATTTTTTAATTGTTTACTATCGTGTTAAAGATTTAATTGGGATGTGACCAATCAAAAAAGACTTTATCGAAATGTAAAAATTAAAAAAAAAATTATGGACATACTTTCACATTTAATAGATAATAATATATAACAATAAAAACCGCTCACCCGATATCAAAGAAAAAATCTCCACTCGCCATTCAGCTTCTTTTATAAATAGAGAGCAATTAAATCTCTAAAATTTGATGATTGGTTTTTATTATTAATTTTGGATTTATTTAAATGATATATTTTTTATTTTTTGAGATTTGAGTCATTTATATAATTGATGAATATTTTATATTTAAAATTTATTTAGTATCATCCATTTGATATTTGTAAATATATTTATATACATATATTAAATATTTTTTAAAAAATATTGATAAATTCAAAATGATACACCGAAGTAAACTAGTACCGATACATACCAATTCCAATAGGAAAACAATGCGTCCACTAATGCGGTACTGACTCCCTTGTCAAAAACTCAAATATTACTATTATAAAAAAATCATTGAAAAAACTAGTAAGAAATTATTATCAAATACTAGTAATGTTTAGGACTATGTTTATTTATTTCTTTAGAGTTCATATTAAACTAATACAACGTATAAGTATTGAATGGCAAAATTTGTTATTAGGTCAATAAAAAAAATTCACGTCAAACTTCTATTATCAACTTAATAGAATGGTAATTAAAAAATCTAATTTCGAAAATTTTAGTGACATCGAAAAATTTTTATAGTTGGGTGACCAAAATAAAAATATTTTCATAGTTAGGTGACCATTCATATAGTTTATAACAATCACATCGTCCAACCATTTCAGACTTAATCACATAATGACAAAAAAATTGAATTCGGATAATTTAGTGATCAAATTGAAAATTTTCATAATTCGGTGACGAAAATAGAAACACGAGAAAAATTCAGTGACTAATTAAGTAGTTTACCTAGTAAAATATCATGGTGTTGATATGCCTGCAAAGGGCGAAAAAGCCCAAGAATTTGCATTTTACCCGTTGCTGAATGCATAAGAAAAGGCCGAATGTTGAATTAAGATAATTGTTCATCGACATTTTACCATTTAAATGATTTGTTGCATTTACTGCAGGGAATCTGGCTAGAAACTTGACCAATATATTGAACATTGTCAGCCCAGTGGGGACAGCTAGTGCATAAAAAGTTCCAGTACCTTACTTTCAATCTACTGATAAAGATGATGTTAAGCATTGAAGCCCTAGGCTTGGAGGCTGGAAAAGTTTCTATACATACTAACAGTTCATTAGAGTATAAGTATCATGAAAGAAAAATCTGCAACAATTAAAGCCAATGAACCGATTTGAAAACTATCTATTACATTTTGTATTAGTACTTGGGAAGGAAGCATTCCTTGGGAAGATTATTTTGGAATCTTTGGTTATCTTGGCAATAATCATAAACCATGTGGTACTTCCTCACCCATTTGAACCATCTCTTCTGTACCCTGGTTAGAGTGCTAAAACTGCGTTTGTTCCACCAGTTGGCTGAGCTATCTGCCCTACAAAACCTTGGATTTCCTTTCCAAACACAGGCATCAATGGTGTAATTCTTGAATGAAGCTATGAAAGGACTCTTTGACCAATCAATTTTGTCTAATCCCCCGCGTGTCGCCCAGCTGTCCCCATTCCATAGGCTGGTTTTTATGCTCATTGGCTGCCACCTAGGATATGCCACTCCCTTGTCTGCATGGTTTCTATATAATCTAATAGGAATTGAATCTATCATAAACCTGAAATACAGATGAACATAATATCATCGGTGATGATTGATGAAACAAAGTACAAAAATATGTGTTATCTTCTAAAGGACAACCAACTTACACAATTTGATGAAGATTCCATAGTATGGAATATGTATGGAAGTCCTCTGTTGGATCAAACCATAAATAAATCCTCTCTTCACGGTTGTCGAAACCATCAACATAGATATTTGTTTGCACTATATATGGCTGGCCACTCACATTGCCAAGAAACTCAAAATCTATCTCATCTCGATTAGGTTGATCCGATGCCAACTGCAATGTCAAAGCAATTTGGTTTATTGAATTACACAATAAATTAGAAACACTGAAATGAAGGGGAAATTGCTTACATAGTAGGCCAACACTATCCCTGCTGAGTTCCCTGGCACTAGTTTAATTTGCATGTCTATTTGACCAAATAAGAACATTTGGGTTGATGCAAAACCAGATCCTGTATCAAGTACAACAAATGTATAAGTATATGAAAACCAAAAAGAAAAAAAAAATGAAAGAATAGGAAGTTGTCTCTTGTTGCCATCATACCAGATACTTGATCAAGTTTCAGGCTTCTTTCCCTGCCATTAGATGAAGTGTTTACATGATCAGGAGCCCACATCACGAAGAAGTCTTTGTTGAAATCTCCGATGGAAACAACCGAAGCTACTGAAACTTGAAAGACATTCAAGATAAGAAGGCTGATAACTAAGGCCCTGCATTTCAAACAGTTATTCATGGCTCTATTGACCCAAGGCTACAATATGGAAAGACAGGTTGTTGCATTGTATATATATATTGCATGGGATTATACAACAAAAGTATAAACAGGGAGGCAATGTTTGGTGGAATATCTTTCGGAGGAAGCAAAGAGGAATGTGAGGCTATTAGAATGTTGCAAGATGAGTTCTTAAAGGGATTGTTGTTTAAATTTCTATTAGAATGTGCTGTGAGCAGTGTAAAAATTAACTTTTCTTTCTAGTGACTCAATAAATTACTTGTATACCAAGGTTTATCCATATTCTCTAAGACTACCAATTAACCTGTTCCCCCCCCCCCTTTGGTGAATCATTGGATATAAACTAGAGCATTGCGGTCATTTAGGTAAAAGTAGTAAGCTTTGGGAAAACCCTCAGGCCTTCTTAACAAGAACCTTTTCAGCTGTTTTATCCTTAGCAGAAGAAAGTTTAGGAAGATAAAGAAACTGACAAAGAAATTTGCTTTCTTTCTCCTGGGTTTTTCTATTTGAAATAACTTTGTCTTTCAAGATACCTTTTTTTTTTTTGTAGCACACATGCAAAGACTTTTGACTTTGGATTTTATTCCTTACCTTCTTTTGTTGGGTGTATATGGTTTAATTATTCCTGTGGATTATCTTCAAAGCAAATTTAACCAAAGCAGAACATAAGAAAAATCATTAATATTACTACGAGCTTATTGATCCAGTAAGTTTTTTTTGTTATTGTTGTTGTTAATATTGTCTTTGAGAAGATTTGGCATCATAAATTTCAAATGCTTTATTTGTTGGCTAACTCAACCGTTCCTTAAACCCGAATTCAAATGATGGCATGTTTACAATAAATCACCCAATTACCACACCCACTTTTCACATCTCCCAGGGCAGAAGAAGACCATGTACAAAATACCCTTCTTTTCACCTGTCCAGTAGCAGATGAATTCCAATCAAGTAATTAAAGTGGCCATTACCGCCTCAGCCACCTCAAGGCGAGGTGACTTCAATCAGACGAGCGGTTTGTGTGCTTTTCAGGTGCCTTTTTTGCAAAGTCGGGCGCAAAAAAAGCGCATTTCACTATAGAGCCATTCCATTATCTTTATTTGTTTTTTTTTTTTACTTTTAAAAGAAAAATATAATAAAATATAACAAGTGACTTTTTTAATTAATTATTCACAAAATTTTATTATATAAAAACCTAGTTAACTCTTAAAAGTTAAGAATTTTGGGGAGAAGATAAGGAAATTTAAAGCTAGATTCTAATGCTGATATTTAATTTCGTTTTTATTGTGTTTTATTTTACAATACATTAAGTAATTTAATAAATTTAAACTACTGAAGAATGTTTTAAATTTATATATTGAATTATATTTGTTGAGTAATATTTCTCATGTTGTATTAAATGAAATACAGGGGATATTTATACATAATTTTTACTATTACTACTATTACAAATCACAATAGGGCTCATTGTTTTGCCATGGCCTTTGGGCCAAGGGTACTGACATTCCCTGTCCCTGGTGTTGGCATTCTCTAAACCTCATTTGGTTTATTGGATGCTTGTCTGTAAAGCACTCGATTCTTTCTGACCCTAGGACTGACTCTCCCAACAAACCTCACACCTGCCAGTCACGAGGGGAGGTCCTCTTCGCAGACATGGCTAGCGACCTCATCTCTACGAGGTTTATGCAAGCTCCCTCTTGCGACGTTGTTTGCGCGAGGCTTACGCAAGCTTTCCCACGCAAGCTATCTTTGCGAACATCTTGCATTCCTGTGAGGTCCTCAGCTGACTATACCTGTAGGCGAACATTCATCTTCCGGGTCGGGTTTATCCGGGTCGAAGGTCCAGATCCTATCGGTCATTTGGACAATTGGTTTCCAAATCCTAACAATATTATAATTTATCTTTCTTTTACTAATTAATTAATATTTATTAACTATATGTATCACTTACATATGTTTTTATATGCATATTACATTTATATTTATATACTTGCTGCTAGATTTACTGAGACAATTGATTTTTTTTGCACCTTGCACCTCAAGTTATATAGATGTCTTAGTTCCTGAAGCTTTTGACAACATTAATGTATACATAAAATTTTGATCTTAATTTAATTGTACACATTTACATAAATGAATATGTACAATATTTCTTATATTGGATTAATATAATTATTTGTGTGTGCAATATATCAACGTAAAGTTGTGCTAATTCAACAATGTTAGTGATTTCTGAAAATTAAATCAAATAAAAAAATTGAACAAAAATAAAGTTCATATATGATATTGCACATTGGATCAAAGTATGTATAGTTTTGATGTTTATCCATATTAAAAATTATAATATTTGAGATTAATTTTTTATTTTAAAAAAATTAAAATTAAAATTTTATTATCAATATAATCATTGATTTTATTTAAGCTAATTTTTATATACAACTCTATTTCCAAAAAGTTATTTGCGTTTTTTAATATGAAAACTTATTTCCTATAACAAAATGTACTTATATATTATTTTCCACCTAATACAAAAAAATATAAACAACATTTTCTATAAATTATTTTCCTTTAAACAAAAACACTCTAAAATTGATAACCGATTGAATAACACGATGAAGTCAAATAAGCAAACTACATAATCCCAAAACTAAACAAATGGACTTGGTTCCATAAAATCGATTCAATTTATTCAATTAATTCTCTTTTTGGCTCACCCTTGCTTGGAGGATTCATCCCTATGATGGAAAAGTTGGACGAAAAAGGCAGCGGTCTCGGGCTTCCCTCGAAGGTGACAATGAAAGCTTTTGTTGTGAACCATTGCCAACGATTGCAATGGCTTCTGTGTCTAAGGATCGCATCGAGTTGTTTTTATGTGCATGAAATTCTTGTATAACGTGAACCCATTAAGTAACCATTGTGACTGTCAACAAACACTAGAGGATTGTTGCTGATTGCTAGTCTCTAGTAACATGAATATATGTCTCCTTACAAACCCTCATTCAATCCCTTTTTAAATGCTTGACAGAATGGAATTACACACCTATGTCTGACGGCGAAAAAGAAGCTTAGATAATGTCTTGGTACTTCCAGAGTAAATTGCCTAGCCTTTGGTTGTCGATTGCAATTTCTGAGAGATATTTGCATGTCATGAATTGATCTAACAGCTGAAACCAGTAAAGACGTTAACTTGAATGCCCAATATTCTGACAGTGAGGCTGCCATGATCTTTTGTGTCTAATCTTTATCAAAATTTTACAGGTCATTTGTTGAAGGAGATCTAATTGGTTATAACAGTATAAGGTGCAATATTCAATCTCAAAGGGGTACCATACATGAGGAAAGCGAGGGAAGAAGCTCATAGTTTTGAAATTAGTGAGATTGGTATTCAAATTTTTGAGGTAGTTGATGCAGGCTCAAGTTACTATTAGATCTAAATTTTCATCTCTTGCAAAGTACGATATTTCATAAGAATGAAAGAGAAAAAGATGAACCCATCTTGGGAGTTGATTTATCAACCCAAAAAAGGAAATTTTACAGCAACAAGAAACTAAAAGAAAAGGGAAATACCAAAACCCGGAAACAAAAAAATTAATTTGGGAAACATATTTCATGCCTCCCTTCATCCTCGCGCCTCCGGGGCCCCATAGAAACCGGTTATGTTTATCTTTATTGGATAAAAGAAATTAAAAATAAGGTTATGTTTCTCAAATTTTAAATTTTTGTTCTCATCGAGGAATGGGTAGATTTCATTTACTTGTTTCACTTGATGAATAGTTTTTTTTTTGTTTTTTAAAGAGTGGGTTGTTTATCCATAAAATTTATTTGAGTTTGAATTTTCGAAAAGTAATTACAACCCTTTATTTGAATAACTCGTTTTAATTGTATTATCTAACTCTGTGATGTAAATATATTATTACCATTGAATGCATGAATATTAAACTTTTAATTCTATATCATAAAAAAAAAATTGGAGTGGATGCTCTGCACCGGTAATTTATCAATAAAAGCTCTTTTTTTTCAAAATTTACCGAAATGGGCCAACTATTTAATTATTTACCGGAATGGTCCATTTTCCGCGAAATCGCGTCCACGTCAGCGCGATGTCAGGGTACGTGCCAGGAAATTGCGTCCACGTCAGCGTGACTTGCTGACGTGGACGGAAATCGAGCCCTAGAGGACACGATTTGCTGACGTGGCATGAACAGTTTATGTTTTTTAGCTTGAAAAACTTTGAAAGGCCATAACTTTTGGCTCGGTTGTCCGATTGAGACGATTTTTTTTATTTCGAATAACTTTTCAAGATCTACGCGCTGACAAACTGCTTAGAGATGAATAGGGACTAATTTGTAAAGTATAATTTGTTAGTTACGAGTATAGGGACTAAAGTGTAATTATTTCAAAATTAGCATGAAATTTTTGTATTTAAGAATATTTGAATGTTATGGAAGGATGAAATTGAATTTTAATTGAAAAACAAAGCTTAGATTTGAAAATATGACTATTTAGGTTTTAGGGACTAAATTGAATAAAATGGAAAATTTTAGGGAACTTCTCAAAAGTGGAATGAGCTGACTTATACCTATAACAGGATGATATAAGACAATTCCGTAAAAAAAGATCCGGTGTTTACTTCAAATAAATAAGGAAAATAATGATTTGAATGTTTCAAAATTTAATTTTAAACCGAAAAAATCAAAATTTAGGGGCAAAAAAGGATCTTTTTCGACAAAAACTGCGGCAAACCACCTTCAGCTGTTTGTCAGCGTGTAGATCTCGAAAAGTTATTCGAAATCAAAAAAAAAATCGTCTCAATCGGTCAACCGAGCGAAAAGTTATAGCCTTTCAAAGTTTTCCAAGCTTAAAAACTTAAATTGTTCATCCACGTCAGCAAATCGCGTCCTCGTAGGCGCGGTTTGTGTCCACGTAAGCAAATCGCGCTGACGTGGACACGATGTCCTGACACGTACCCTGGCATCGCGCTGACATGGACGCGATTTCGCGAAAACTGACCCATTCCGGTAAATAATAAAAAAATTGGCCCATTTCGATAAATTTTGAAAAAAAAAACGGTTTTTATTGGTAAATTACCCGCTCTGCACGTCCAATAATTACATCAAACCAAAGTTGTAATAAATGCCAACAAGGTGGATAAAAACTAAAGGCTGTTTCACTTTCTGCTTTCTGTCCTCATGTCTCTACACTTGTAAATCTAACTCCAGTAATGATGAAATTCATTAACCATTTGGTTTGGTTCCCTTGCTTATATCTGCAGCAAAACGAAATGAAAGAAAAACATAACAGATTGCATGATGAATTGAAGTAAACATATTAGTTAATCTGCTGCTTTAATAATCAACATTGTTGTGTTAAAGTGAAAGGGGGTGATTCTATCCGATTTCTAGTGCATTTGACAAAATCTAGTTAGGGAAGAACATGAATCCCTCCCAGCATCTTGAAAAATGGATTTTCTTGACTACCCCTTTCCTTCCACATTTTCAACATAGGATCCTCATGCAAAAGCACTTATATCTATGAGGAGAAAGTACAAGGAATTAAACAATCAACAATCATAAAGTTTTTTAAATATATATATAAAAAAAAAGGTTCATGCTTCGTCATTCCGCACTGTACAAACTAATCCTTACATCCAACTCAAAAACTACTGTTAGCTTATCTGCCGAAAGAATCCCAAATCCCAATCCAAAAACAACTAAATCGACAAAAACCCTTAATCTACAAAGTTCTGACTTTGCTGTCTCAGCTCTTTCCTTAACTTTTGAGAGAAGGACTGACAAGCATCCATGCTTAGATCCATAGCCGCTGCCAATGCCACAAAGGCAGCAGCATCCTCCGTGCATGTCACGTGCTTTACTCCTACTTCCACTTCCGGTTTACTGCATTTCCCCACACCTTCCACCGTTGACAACATCACAAATCCACCCCGGTAAATGCTCTGCGGGGAAAGGGGCAACCCAAACCCGAAATCTGACCCTGATCCCGATCCTGGTCTTGACCCGGGACGTGAGCCTGACCCCAGGTCACAGCTGCTTTGCGGGCTTATTGATGGAGTTGATATGTTTGTTGTCATATCCATGGTGAATTTCCCCCCAAGTTTGGTGCTGAGGGTGGAACTGGCGACGGTGGTGGTTGTTCCTGTGGCCACGATATCATCATGGAAGAGGTCAAATCGGTATCCAAGGGCGTCAGTGAAACCAGGCTCACGCCAGGCTTCGAGGCGACCCCAGGGTTTCCAGGTTCCACATTCTGGACGAAGAATTGACCATGCTCCAGGGTTTGAACGGCTGACCCTGTCCGAGCCAGGGGAAGGGACAAATGGGGTTACCATTGATGCCATTGCTACGGGAGAGCCTGAGAGGTCGTGGACTGTAATTGACCAGCCTTTTCGTTCTTTGGCGGATTGATCTTTATCTGTTTTTAGAGATGGTAGCCAATTTCTTGAAGTGTTCGATTCAGGCAAAGATGTCCTGTAAAATAATATAACAAAACAAAACCTTGAGAAACACATGGACAACAATAAATTAAACGGCAAATCCAAACAATAATTGAAAAGAAAAAAAAAACAGAGATCAGGAGGAAAAAGCAAACCTTGATCCCAAGTTCCGATCGCTGGAGCTTCTAAAACCGAACTTGCAAGTGAAAACGGCCTGTTTAACACTCCCCTGAACCTGAAAAACCTGAGGACTACACTCTGGTTCACCACCAAACTGGAACACAAATCTCGGGTCAGGTTCAGTCCTGACAGTTAAAAACATCTGCGCAGAGGATCCATTCTTGTTGCTTTTGTTTCGGCCTATATCAATCCATCCATTATGAGCAACAGACGGCCTTGATTCCGCTCCACGTAAATCCAAGGGCACCGTAACCTTCCCCAATAACTTCCCAGATGCCAATCCGCAGGTACTGTCATCAGGGTCAGCGTAAACCTCGATGGAAAGTTTATATGATGAACCCCCTTTCGAGATGATCCTATCCACCTGGGACTTGCTTAAACTGAAACACGCAGCGAGCGATTTCTGCAAAGAGAAGTTGCAGCTTTCTGGGTTTTGGGTGTTTGCATGGATCAAAGGGATTGAACCCACTTGGTGAGGGAAGTTCTTGAGTTTGATCTTGCAGTAACATGGAGAAGTAGAAGGATGGATCCTTGAAAGCGAGGGCTTTGTAGAAAGTGGAAACCTCAGGGCCAAATTACCTACCAGGATCCGTACAAAAGGACACGGATCCATTAATATAACTCTTACTATTTTTGCTCGTTTTAGGAAGGGTTTTGGATCGTCTTTTCTCCCAGCTGCTGCTGTTGCAACCCTGCGAATTACTTGGTGTTGAGTTTACCGACTTATGCGACGACTAAAGCATATTAAAAGGGTAAGGGGGCAAAGGGATCTGTAATCAAAAAGGAAAGTTGAGAGCTGATTAGAAAACAGGCTGTAATATAGCTGGGTTGCAGTGCAGCAGACAAGGGAGAAGGATATGGTAAGGTTAAGTGTAGTGTTACACCTTTGAGATCGGTCAAAGTCCTTAGATTCAACTTCTCTCAACTTAATGTGGGTTTAGGTGCGGTGCGTTTAGTTTATTTTTTATCTCACGCTACAGTATTTAATCTCACCGTCACCGTTATTTTTACACTAATTGCAAATAAACGCACCGCCCATCCAAACTCACCCTTAGTTTACATGGTAAAAGTATCATCGAGGCCCATTTATTAAAAGTTAGATTGCATTTTACCCTCTTAACCCAAAAAACGGTAAATTTTTAACAATAAATGAAAATTTTAGAAAAAAAATATTTTTTAATCTAATATACAATGATTAATTTGCTTATTCTTTTTTTTTACTCTAATATTAATGAGTAATTTAAAGAAAATGCGACTCATAATATCATTTTAACAAAATTCAATTTGATTTGATTTTTTTAATTTCGAGTTAGTTTAATTGATTTATTTTATTTTTCAAATAATCTCGTAATTCATTTGCTGAATTTTAGTTGAATTAACTTTTTATGATTCAAATAAATCAATTAATAAATTGGTGTAAATATCTTTTGAGTTCCTAGCAATTTAAAGAATAAGCAAATTGGCCCCTCTTGAAAAATAGATACAAAATATTCTTCAAAAGTTCAATATATATAAAAATTTCTAGAGATCTATACAAAATAAAAATATAAAAAAATAATTTTAAAGTAAATTACCAAATCAAATTATCATAATAAAGTATATTTGTTTTCTTATTTTGGTTTGGAAGATTTTAAAAAAGATCTCAAATTTATACGTTTTAAAATTTAATCTCTTTGTCAATAAAATTTTGTTTCGACATGTTTCTTTTTTCTTTTAAAAAAATTTAACTCAAATAAATTTAATTCTCTTTATTTAAATTTTATTTCACTTCTTAATATTTTCACTCCAAATCTATGGGTACAGTCCCTATATTTTTTAGATTTGAAATTTTAAATTCTATTATTAATATTGTTAAAGTTATTTTATTAATTTAAGTTCATTACATTATTATTTTTAGTTATATGATTGCAAAGTGAGTATTTTGTTTTATTTTAAAATTCTGCACCAAAAAATTTAATGAAAAAATAAACGATGTTAACAAATAAACCTAACTATTAAAATTTGAAAAATAAAAAGATAACATTCGTGTAAAAAAAAGTACAAAATCTAAAATTCAAATTTAGGAAAAGTATAGGGATTGATGGCATATTTAAACCAATTCAAGTTAATGGATTGGGGTGGTTTTGCAGACCAAGTTCACAAAAATTGAAGCTAGAACCGGCCTCAGGCTATGATTTCTCCGACTTAATATAATGGTTGGCATTGGAATTGATTGCAACGACATGAGTTGGCACACAATGCGCACGTACACAAATAGAAGATGCCTTTGCCAGCGGCAGCGACAGCTAGGATCATCAATGTTATCCTAAAACACTATGCTAATCCTTTGTCGTTTTTAAACCTCTTTCGTCTCTTTCTACTATTATTTTATTTACTTTTTAAGTTTTCCCCACGTACGTTACAATATAAAGGTGAAATTGTATTATTAGTCTATATTATGTACTATGTTACGAATTTAGTCTAATTTGGTCAATTTTAGTTTTTTTATTTTATTTTTTGAGTCTTAAAATTTTAATATTAATTTGTATAATAACGATTAAATTCATTAAACTAAAATTTATTATCGGCTTTATATTATATGTAAGTTGTAGATGTAATCTTTATTTTTAATTTAATTATTCTAATTCACATACTTTTTCGAATTGTAAAATTTGAGTTCTGATCGTAAATGATTTTTGTTTAATTTATGAACTAAAAAGAGCATGACTTTTTTAATATCATGTTAGCTTAAAATTATATATAATATTTATCCAATAAAATTTGGAATTTTAAAAATGATATAAATATTAAAATAATCAAATTCATGAATAGAAAGGTGAATAACAGAGATCACCTAAAATTAAAAAGAGAAAAAAGGTTATAATAAGGTTGGTTGATACTTGATAGGGTTGGACTGGAGCATGGACATTGACAGGGGAATGTGGTGTGTGGGGTGCGGGGCTCCAAAATCAACAATGGCACACAGCTGTAACGTTTCACAACATTGATTGGATGCGGACTAGTGGAGAAGTGGGGGCATCAAGCTAAGGGATCCAACTCCAATCCCGGTCAATGTTTTGATTTCATATTAGGACCGCATTTAGGATGATACCACCTCAAAAGAACACGTTTCGGGCTTAAGAGACACTCCCATCACATTTGAAACTGTATTTTTCAAACTTTTGATTGGTGTGCCAACTGAAATCTTGCATCAATGGGGTTTCAGCACGGCACCATCTCTTCAATGTTCAACTTCATTTGGAATAAAATGCTTTTAATTTGAAAATGTAAAATATTATATATTAAATGAAGTATTCTAATGGTATTTCTATATTTATTATGATGGTATGTTAAGCCGTCAGATTTTTCAAGCTTAAAATTTCTCAAATTTACAATAAAGTAAAGAAAATTGCATCCAGTACAAAATGTCGAACTTCGATACTATGGGTGTTGGGTTATTTGTAAATTAAACATATCTGTATTTAAATTTGACTACTACGAGTTTTAATTTTAATCAATACAAGAAAACCTCGACATTTATGGATGCCCTGTTTCATGTAAATTGATGTCACGTATCAATACTTTATTTTAATTGTTGGGAAATAAGACTTTGACATATATAAGTGTAGAGTTTCATGTAAATAATGTTATGTATCTACGTTTAATTCTGACCATTGGGAATTTTAACCTTAATACAAGAAGACCTCAAGATCTATGAGTGTCGAAACATGCGATCACCTCTATGTGCAATTATGGTGGAAAGGTGAAGGCTAGAAACCCCAACCTTCCATTTTCCTTATGCTATAAGCCTCAATCAACTTGGAAGATATAGTCCTAATCATGTGCCTCCCAATTGAAGGAATTATTGTAACTAGTCAGTTTCAAATTTGATCGATGAGATTGATATCAACGGGTCGAATCAAGTTCACTTTGCTACAAACATTTACCAAGAAGTTGCCATCATATGATGTCATTTATGAAGAGTTTGGGCATTATGTTAGAGCATACATACTGTACATCATCGATGGAATATTGATGGAAGATAAGTCTGACAAATTTTGCCACTACATGTATTTTCCTTTGCTTGAAAACCTCATTTATATCTTGTAACACCCCAAACCCGGCCTGGACATTATGGCTAGATTTGGAGATGTTACGTAAAACAGTTGTAAATCCGACTTTCGTTTATTTAAAAAAACATCGTGAACTTTTGTTACTTAAAAGTCCGTTTTATTAGAAAACATGTTTGACATATTTATTTAATTTAAAACGTTGTCTGTTTACATTTTCTAAATAAATCAAATACTTTGCAACAAAAACTCTTAAATCATTATATTTTGGAAAACCAAATTTGTTTTCTCGAAAACAATTGATTGCAGGAAAATAATCGTTTTCGGTAAATCATTTTATCAATTATCATGCAAATATCCAGAATAAAATCCAAAACCGAGACAGTCCCAAAATGTCTAAACAGTCCAAATTTTACAGAAGACTTAATCCAATTTAAAATAGTTAAAGAATCAAAATACTAATATAACCTGAAAATATCAGTGAAACCGAGAGTGAGTTTTAACTCAGTGTATAACGATAAACTTCACATGGTAAAATACATATCAAACAGATCTATCAGAAACATATTTATAGCAGAGCAGAACAAATACGACACATAATCCTACCCTAACCACCACACACCAACTTCGTCCATCCCACCACACCATATGGGTATAAAACACCCATCCATCCCTACACACCACTTAGTGTCCACAAGACACTTTACAGAATAGTTGCAGCTGAGCTATCTGATCAATATGCGATTTATCGCCTTTTACAGAATCACTTCCAACACATGTTATTTACAACCCAACCCAGATATAGACATAGAGTACAGAAAATATCATACATATTCAGAGCAGAAATTAAACGTGACATAGCTTTACATGCATAATATAACATATACAAACCACATACTTATCATACGTATTCAGATTTATTATTCATTTGACATTTTAATTATTCTTACGGATAACAAAATTTGTATCAGCAGAAGTCCAGATTTCATGTCTTATAATAGATTTAGTCTCATACCGACCCTACAGAAGGTCCACGGTCGTTTGAGACGATGTGTACGACCTTAAGGAAAAATCTTGAATTTTGGGCCCACATACGCCCGTGTAGTCCACACGGCCTAAAATAGCCCAGACCGTGTGTTGCACATAGCCTGGCACTCGGTCGTGTAGCGTCGACAGTGCCCAATTTTGGCTTTCACCATTCGTTGTTTTTCGGGTTTCTCGTTACATACCTTGACTAGTTCTAATGCGCGAACACCCATAAGACTTTCCAAACCTATATGCATCCATTAGAATCCAAATTAACGACGTGCACGAGTGAATAATAAATACACACCCTCAATTACTTCTTAGAACAAAATCAAACGAACCACTTAAATAAATTCAGAAACATAATAACTCCTTATCGCAGAATGAACAACAGCCACACACACAAATTAAGTTGCTAGAGGAAAACCCAATGATTCTCAATCTTCTCCTAAACAACACATCCACAAAAATCAAATTCCCAAACCACAACACAACTTTGCCACTCCAAAAACCCCTAAACCAAACGAACTTACAAAATCAAGAAATTAAAGAAGAGCAAAGCCCTACTTACCAAGCCAAATGAAGGAATAAGGGAAATCCAAATCGCAACGATTCAAATGAACAATTTGTGGACAAAATCAAAAAAAGAAGCAAAAAGGGAGAGGAACCAGAAGGAAAACATCAGAATGGAATTGTAGAGAAAAAGAAAAATAACGTGGGAAAAAGAGGGGATTTTTGGGAAAATAAAAAATTAAAACTAAAATTTTAAAAAGAATGATCTAAACTCCCCACTAACAACCAAATCTCACAAAATCCAACACACTAATCCTCATCCCAACCACCACAAAATTTCAATTCCACCAAACTTCTACTACATAACCGACACACACACATAGAAACGAAAATTGTTATCATTCGCTCACGCAGAGATTCGAACACAAGACCTTAGGGTAAACTAACACCTTACCACATGAACCAATAGGCTCATTCTAACATGAGTTGACCGAAAATATAATATAAGCCAAACAGTTAAGGATAAGGCTAGGAACGAAAATAGAAAAATTCCCAAAAGTGAGACTTAAACCCAAGACCTCAAACACACACACAAATCATTTAACCGTTGAATTAGACACTTATTAATGACATAATAAAACAAATCAAAAATTCATATTTTTCGGCGTTACATATCCCGTATATAACAGGGGGTCAACACTATTAGCATTCATATACCGAGCATTTATGAGTGTGACCTACCAAAAAGCCATTGGATTAACAGTTGTTAAACCCTCCTACAAGTAGTGTAACACCCCCTAACCTGAATCCGTCGTCGAATTAGGGTTACGAAGCATTATCGATCAAAACACGGATCAGAACAGTCAATTCATTTTCATTTCATCCATTTTTTTACCAAGTAGAATCGTACCTAAATAATCGACTAATCATTCATAAAACATATTCATTCTTTGCCATAATTTAATCATCAAAATGTCACATATCGAAATAAGCGTGCTAAACACAATTCCATCATATATGCCATTTTCAAGCCAAATCACATGGCTAGATTTACATTTCAAAAATATACTAATAGATCACTAGCCTATACATGCCATATGTCATATATACAAAGCTTCAAAAGTACCAACAAAATGATCGATAGTGCGATGACTTTTCCCGACGATCCCTGAGTCTAAGCTAACTTCGATAATCTATAAAACTGTGGAAGAATGGACAAAGTAAGCTTTGGAAGCTTAGTAAGTCATAAGCAAATAAATCATTTCAATGAAAATTATAATTCAATTCAACTAAGCTGAACTCAAACATATCACAAACACATATACAATTAACTATCTCATATGAACTCATATTATTACATTAAGGGTTAACTTACCTTTATATTTTATAAACATATAAATTCATACATACCTGAACTATTCAGTTTAAAACCACATTCAGATTTGTTAAGAACACACATAAATCTTATAAAACTCGTACAATGCCATACCCCGGATATGGTCTTACATGTTAACGCATATCGATGCCACTGTCCTAGACAGGATCTTATACGAATCATAGACGATGCTAATGTACCAGACAGGGTCTTACACGTTTTCTTACTTTGATGCTAATGTCCCATACATGGTCTCACACAAAAATCGTATCTTGAAGTCCTATTATCATGTCATCAATATCAAATACATTTTCTATGGTTCATTCAGAGCTATCGACTTCATAATTAAATCATTTCATATATATTCAAATACGAATCCAATTCAGCAATGAATATCGATATACCCAACAATTCGACAACGTATAACCATTCACGAATCAAGTTCGACAATATATAATCATACACAAATCAAATTTGGCATCCTATATTCATAAACAATTCAATATCGACAATATATAACCATGTACGAATTAATTTCAGTAATGTACAACCTTGTACGAATCAATTCAACAAATTATATCCATATACCAAACAATTCGGCAATGTATAACCATACACGAATCAAGTTCGATAATGTATAATTAAATACAAATCCAATTCGGCATCCTATATACATAAAAAATTCAAAATCGACAATATAAAACCATGTACAATTTAATTTCAGCAAGGTAAAACCATATATGAATCAATTCGGCAAAATTTATCCATATGCCAAATAATTCAGTAATATATAACCATACACGAATCAAGTTCGATAATGTATAATCAAATACAAATCCAATTCGGCATCCTATATACATAAACAATTCAATATCGACAATATATAACCATGTACAATTTAATTTTAGCAAGGTATAAAACATTTATATTTAATTTCAAAAACATTTATTTACTTACGAACTTACCTCGTATTCGGAATTGGCGAATCGGATCGATTACACGATAACTTTCGACTTTTCCCGATCTAACTCCGATTTCTTTCTTTCTTGATCTAAATCAATTCAAATTTAGCTCATTTAATCACCTATTCATTCAATTTCATTCAAAAATACTTGTTTGGACATTTTTTCACTTTAGCCCCTAAAGTTTCATATTTATTCAATTTAGTCTCTATTTCACAAAATCACAAATTACACAAAAATTCAATATACCCATGCTTAGCCAAATTTATTAGAGGTCCCTAACAGCCCAAAAATTGCATTTATTTCACATTTCAACCCCCAATTTACAAATTTCACAATTTAATCCATAATAAGCATTTTTATCAAAAATCACTTAATAAAATATGAAAACCTATCAACAAATATTTATTTTTCATCATCAAACAACAAAAAGCTTGAATATTCATCAATGACATTTCTCAAAATCATCATCAAATTCGAAAATTAAAGCATGGGCTAACTAGAATACGAAGCAACAATCTTAAAAACGTAAAAATTATCAAAACCCGAACAAAGAACATACCCAAATCAAGCTTCTAGAGTGTCGAACCCTAGCTTTAAAAAAATGGATTTTCTTTCTTTGATATTCGGTTGAAAAAAAGAATGAAGAAGATGACAATTTGTTTAGTTTTATTTATTATAACTTTAATTACTTAATTACCTAATTAACCTTTAAAATTAAACCAAATTTCAAAATTGCCAAGCCAATATCTTCCACTAACTCACTAATGGTCTAATCACATCGTAAGGACCTCATAATTAATTAATCATAGCAAATAAAATCTTAAACAATTAATATGCCACTTTTACATTTTACGCCATTTAGTTCTTTTTACCGAATTAAGCATTTAAACGATAAAATTTCTTAACAAAATTTTTATACGGTCACTCTATCATGCAGCAAAACTTATTGAAATAATAAAATAAATATTTTAACTCGGTTTTGTGGTCCCAAAATCACTATTCTATCTGACTCAAAAACGGGCTGTTACAAGTAGTATGTGGATTTGTTCATAGTGTCAATTCCCTCTTATCCATTCTCTTTTCCATTGGAGAAAAGATACGAAGATATTTATATTTAATATTTAGAGTGTATTTTGAGTTATAAAGTTTTCTTTATAATGTGCCTTCATTTAAAATTTGTATATAATTCATATCTGAACTAATATCGATAAATATACAAGTGAAAGGGTAAGTTATTAGCATATTTCTTTTTAAAGAATTAACAATTATTGTAAGCTTATTTCTCCATTTATTATAATAATTTGTAGTTTCTATAGACACTGCATTGGGTTGAGGAGATTCAAGTCATAGTATCGAGAGACGTAGCCGAGGAGGTGTACATCCTGGGGAGGGTTTACATGTTCGTTATATGCTTTCATATTGTCGAGTGACAATATCATGATCGAGTGTTACGATAGTTTAGCATTTGGAAATCAATCCCATAAGAATCAATGAACATGGATACACTTCAAGATGGAGTTTTGAGAGGGTGTAAAAAAAGAAATTGGATTGATAAATGTAGACAAAATATCCAACTTTTTTTTATAGGAGAGGGGGTGATAGAGTTTGAACCCATGTCAAACGACTTTTTGATAAAAGTTTTTATCATTGCTCCATACAAGTTAAGATACAAAGTATCAAACATTAGCACAAGCGTAGACATTATGCCATTTTTAGAGACTCAATCTTAGGATATAAGCTCCACATAGACTCAAGATATACGAATTGATTTAGGGTTAACAGTTTACTGTTTTTATATCTTGATGACCAATATCTTGTGATCCCAAAACTATGTGCAGAGAGCAATTGTTGAACTCGACATAAATGAGCCCAAGCTCAAGCGCATGAGATAGTTTTTGAGGAGCTTGTCCCACAGCTAGTCCTACTTGACCCACGCATTGAGAGTAACCATCAAAGTAGGGAACTATGAGCCTGAGCACAAAAGCTTAAGCTACCAAGGAACCTATCAAACAAGCTACCCATTTTGACAAAAAAACTATAATCATTAAGGGCTAAAAAAATGGTTTTCCTTTCTTTGATTCAAAAAAAAAAATTTAAAAGGCCACATCCCGACTTGTTTAGCATTGCTTCTAAGAAGTACTTTTGAGACAAAACACTTTTGAGATAAAAGCATGGCTAAAGAAGATGCTTTGGAGCTTTTCAAAAATACTTTTGGGATAAAAAAAATCTTTGCAAAAATAATTTTTTTAGCCAAAATCAGAAGCAGAAGCAGAAACAGAAAATTTAACTTTTGCTCAAAAGTGTTTTTTTGGCCCAAAAACACTTTTGAGAAGAAATATTAAACTAAGCCTAAGTATTTCTATAATTTAATTAATGGGGAGCTAGAAATTTTATTTAGAGAAATTAAAAAAAAATTATAAAATTTAAAGGTTTAAATTAAAAAATTTATATTAGAAGTGTTTAAATTAAATTATTAATTTAGTACATAAGCATTCTCTCTAACCTTCCAAGCCAAACATTGGCTTTGAACATACACCAAATTGTTCTTGTATGAATACCATATTACTCTAGTTTCCATAATAAGCTTCCTCAAGATTGCAAGTTAAATGGAGCACCTGAACCAATGGCAAAACTATAAAGAAGCCAAGGGATCTTGTCCCCTAACAATTTTGGTTTTCCTACCCTATATGCTTATATATATTAAATAAATTAAATTGGTCTCAAAAACTTCAAAATTCCTTCTTATTATACACATTTGTATTTGAATAAAATTAAAGTACCTCCTCAAATATATATTTTTATCTATAACATGGTTATTTTTTCATAAAAATAAATCATAAACATGTCAACTTAGACTTTTTTTTTAATCATATAATTACTTTTTCGTGTCTCTCCTTTTTAAACTATCTTTACAAAATTCAATGAAAATAATTGGAAGTTTTTGCTATAACATTCTATAGAAGCAGAGAATTTGTGGATTTATCTCTTTATTAATTGATTGAGATTATAGTGAGCTAAGTACATACTGTACACAACTAATTCCTAAACTCTAGGAGATAAAAACAATAATTTAAATCTACCTATTTACATGCTTAATAATACAAGTGGAGTTTATCTATATTAACAAAAGAATCAGTCAACAGCAGCATGTGCATAGTACGGGGTTACACTGATACGCCCCCCTCAAGCGAAGAGTGTGAAGCAACTCCAAGCTTGGAAAGATGAAGGTGAAACAGAGCTTTGGCCAAAGGCTTTGTAAGGGTGTCTGCAAGCTGGTCTTTAGCATGAACATGAACAATGCGTAGCTGATTGCGTTGCACCTTGTCTCGAACATAATGAAAATCGACGGCAACGTGCTTCATTCGGGTTTGAATGGCATAATTTTTACTGAGATAAATCACACCAACATTATCACAATAAACCGTAGGTGGAACCGGTTGAGGAACACGTAACTCATGTAGTAGATTAGTAACCCAGCAAATCTCAGACACGGAATTAGCAACCGCCTTAAACTCCGCCTTGGTGGATGATCGAGCAATTGTTTGCTGCTTCTTGGAGACCCAGCTGATTGGATTAGTTCCAAGAAACAAAATATGACCCGATGTCGAATTGCGGCTGTCAAGATCGCCGGCCCAGTCAGCATCTGCATACATGGATAGAGCAAACTATTGCATACACCGAAGATGTAACCCAAGTGTCGAAGTACCACGCAAGTATCGTAGAACACGCTTCAAAGCTTTCCATTGTTGTTCGGATGGACTGTGCATGAACTGAGAAAGTTTATTGACAGAGTAGTTTATATCCGACCTTGTAAAAGATAAGTATTGCAATTTTCCCAATACCGTACGATAACGAGTGGCATCGAAGGAGGGAGAGCCATCATGCAATGATAATGGTTTGGTGCTGCTCATCGGAGTGGGTGCCGGATTACAATCCTGCATGTTCTCGGCACTCAATAGATTGGCAATGTAGTTTGTTTGAGTGAGATACAAGCCAGCAGCCGTGCGAGTGACTTCAACACCTAGAAAATAGTGTAGATGTCCAAGGTCTTTGATGGAAAAACGATTAGCAAGTGAATCAATAATGCGATCAACTGTTGCAACATGAGTCCCAGTGACAATAATATCATCGACGTAGACCAAAACAATAACTTGGACCACACCATTGCACAAAGTAAAGAGAGAGCTATCGGACTTGGACTTGTGAAAACCAAGATCATGCAGATAGGAGGTAAGAACATTGTACCATGCTAGTGGAGCCTGTTTAAGACCATAAATTGCTTTGTGAAGGCGACAAACATGATTCGGATAGGCAGAGGACTCAAAACTGGGAGGCTGCAGCATATAGACTTCTTCATCTAATTCTTCTTGCAATAAGGCATTGTTTACATCAAGTTGTCGAAGCACCCAATTGTTCGAAACTGCCAGAGACAAAACCACCTGAACCATCGTTTGTTTGACTACCGGACTGAAAGTTGAGTGATAATCAATACCGGGGCGTTGAGTGAAACCTTTGGCAACCAGCCGAGCTTTATAGCGATTAATCGTACCATCTGACTTACGCTTTATCCTGAAAATCCACTTACAGGCAACAATATTTTTAGTATTATCTTTGGGAACCAATTCCCATGTCCCGGTTCTATCTAAAGCATCGAGTTCAAGTTTCATAGCATCCCGCCACTATTTGTTTTTTTTACTTGGGTAACGGTGTTGGGTATGGTTTCAAGATACACGGTGACAAGACAGTTAAATTTTTTCTTTGGTTTGAAGACGTTATTTTGTGATCTAGTGGTGACTTGAGGCTGAGTGGAAACTGCCGTGGGCTTAGCTAAAGATGTCGAGGTGGTTTGAGGAGTAGATGTTGTCGTGGAATGAGTAGTGACAGGGTCAGGTATGGGGGGTATCGAATCAGAATGATGGTTGGGATGACCGGGATGACTAGGTTGATTGGGTTGGGAGGTATCAGCTGGAAGTGGTGCTGGGGTTGGTGCATTGTTTGGTGACCGAGAGGATGGAGAGGAAGGAGAGGTTAACGTACCTTGAATGCTTGAAGTCACCAATGAGGCCGGGCATGAGTTGATGGTCCTGGCATTAAGAGTTAGGGCTGGGCGAGTAGCTGGTGGGATTGGGTTCGGCACAAGGATCGGGGCAGGCACGGTGTGGTCGACGACGGGCATTGGAGTGGGCTCGGCAGTATGATGTTCTCGGCTGGTGATAGGAGACATGTCCCATTCAAGAGATTTGGTTTTCAGCAACATATTACGGAACCGTTTTTCATAAGGAAATTCGGTTTCAATAAAGGTAACATCCCTGGACAGGTATACTTTTGAGGTCAACAGATCATAGCAGATGTGACAGTGATGGGTAATAGACACACCAAGGTACACACACGGGTTGGATTTGGGATCAAGTTTGTGGGTGGCATAGGGTTTAAGCCATGGGTAGCATAGGCAGCCAAAACTTTTAAGAGCATCATAAGACGGTGTTTTGTGGTGAAGTTGCTTATACGGGGACTTATACTGCAACAATGGGGTGGGTAATCGATTTATTAAGTACACGGCATGATGACAAGCAAAGGACCAAAACATAGGAAGAAGTGAGGCTTGGTGAAGTAAGGATTTAGCCGTCTCAACAATGTGTCGATGACGACGTTCAACTATGGCTACTCTTTGTAGGGTATATGGAGGGCTTACTAGGTGTTCAATGCCATTGGTTTGAAGGTAGGAATCGAGACTCTTGTATTCTGTTCCGCCATCGATGTAAAGGGTTAGAATGGTTGCGGAAAAATGCTTTTCAAGTAATGGTTTCAAAGCTTGGAAAATTGTTTGGACTTTGCTTTTGTTTTTCAAAGTATATAGCCAAGTGTACTTGGTATATTGATCAACAAAGATACAGTAGTATAGTTTTTTATCAATAGAAAGTACTGGCGAAGGTCCCCATAAATCACTAAAAATAGTTTGAAGAGGTTTTATACTTGTGATTGAAAATTCTTTAAAGGGTAAACGATGGGATTTATTGCATTGACATGAGTTACAAGTCGTAAAACTGTCTTTATTGGATAACGGTAAATGAAACTTATTGCAGAGATAACGAAAAATACGTAAATGAGGATGACCTAGCCTATGATGCCATATATCAGAGGGAACGGTGTGTTGGGCGGTGAAAACAGTAGGACTGGGATTTGGTTAACAAGGCCACTCGTACAGACCATCTCTACTCCATCTGTGCACCAATGGTTTCTTCGAGATGAGATCCTTCACACAAAAATAAGACGGAAAAAATTCAATAGATGTTTGATTATCTTGACAAAACTGGAAACAGAAAATAAATTGCGTGTAATGTCAGGTGCACAAAGAGTATTAGGAAGCTTAAAAATAGAATTCGATGCTTGTAGATTTTTTATGCCTGTATGAGAGATCGGAATTTTCATACCATTACCAACAATAATACCATCATTGCCAAAGTATTCAAATAGATCACCAGAGTCGTAAGTCATGTGATGAGATGCACCGGAGTCAACTAGCCACGTGTTTTGACTCTGTGTGCGTCCTGAAGCAAAATTTACTTTGGCCTCATAATGATTGTGTGACGCGAAGCGGCAAACATCGGCCTCATGACCGGTCTTACGACATAATTGACATTTGACATCTGGATTGAAGCCATTTTTCTGCACATTTGAGGAACGATTTGGATCTCGCCATTGATTATTCGAGCGATCTGTTGCACGCCATGACTGTGAATACCGACGAGTGTTCCGAGAATTGTTGTTTGTTGGAGGCTTGGATCGTTGAGCAACTGCCGCAGTGATCAGAGTGATCGGTTTCTTTGATTCCTCATGCGCCAAGAACACCTCATGATCCATTAATTTATCACAGAGATCTTCATAAGAGATCATCGTATTGCGAGCTCGAATAGCAGCCGAGATTTCACGATAATTTGATCCAAGGCCTCGGAGGATGTAAACAACCAAGTCACCATCGGCAAGAGGGGCACCAGCCTCAGCAAGTTCATCGGTAATGGCTCGTGCTCGATTGAGATACTCGGTCATGGACTGAGTGTCTTTGGTGATGCGAGCGAGTTGATCGCCGAGACTAAAGAGTCGAGATTGAGATTTATTTGCATAGGTCGAGTGAAGGGTGTCCCAGGCATAATGGGCAGAGACGGCGTTGGCCACTGTGGGCGCAATAGTTGGTTCGACTGATGCCATCATCGCACTCTGACTGAGCTTATCTTGTCGAATCCAGAGATTGTATGCTGGATTGGGGGTGTTGGTGTCACCGATGGTACGAGTAGGAGTGGTTTTGGAGCCATCGAGGTGGCCGAAAAGATCGTGGCCGATCATAAGCATGGAGAATTGAGCCTTCCATGTGGAGAAAGTGATGCTCCCAGTCAGTTTATCGGAAGCTGAGATGTTGCATTGAACTGGATTACCGGCGTTGTGGTGGTGCCGGTGTTATCACCGTTAGCTGTAAAGGCCATGAGGGACGGGTGGGAGATGAGGAAAAGAAAAAAAAACTGATTGGTTAGGATTTGTTGGCTCTGGTTACCATATAGAAGCAGATAATTTGTGGAATTATCTCTTTCTTAATTGATTGAGATTACAGTGAGCTAAATACATATTGTAAACAACTAATTCCTAAACTGTAGGAGATAAAAACAATAATTTAAATCTACCTATTTACATGCTTAATAATACAAATGGAGTTTATCTCTATTAACAGAAGAATCAGTCAACAGCAGCATGTGCATAGTACGGGGTTACACTGATACATTCATATTGTCTAATCATATAGATTTTGTTTTTACTGTTTGTATTTCTTTTTATAATTGAGATAGGAGATTGGATTGTTAAGAGATTCATGAATCTAACTTCTCATACTATATAATAAAATCATCTTTGTCATTAACTTAAAAAGTTGTTGATGTTTTTGTATCCTTATTATTTTTTTAACATGATATAATGTTTTCTATGTAGATTATAAAGGTTTTGTTGTTACACAGGATACTAGTGAAGGAAAGATATAAGTCAAGACATTTGGTTTGATGGAAAGTGATCACTAATCTGAGAATTTAATCACTTGAAAAATGATTTCAGCATTTGGTATGTCAAGTTATATTTACTTTCTTTAGAATCTGTGGGGTGTGCCTCGCATTTATCAGACACGTTGCAGGCACCTTAGATGAGAATCGACGAGCAACAGAAGAATGGCTAAAACAGGCTCGATGTCGGGATGAGAAGTGCTGACTCATCAGAACAACGTGCTGGACGACGTCGTGACGAGGCGAATGTGACTTTGTGATGTCACGAAGTGTTTTCCTATTTGGAAGTTGTGTTTTAAACTTCAAGCAAAGCTTCTTCTCCCAGTTAGACTCTAATTATTCCAGGGATATTTTAGTATGATTAGAACTTTAATCTAAACTTATTTAAAGGGGCCATTGTATCCCCCTATTTTGTTAAGTCAATCAAGATGTAGTTGTAGGCTTTTTCTTTGAGGGCGACAAGATGTAGTCGCATATGAGTTTTGATGAGATTTTTGCGGTAATTATGGAGAGTATTTTATACCCCTTTTGTGAATGCCCAATGAGATTTAGGGTTTTGTTTGCTAGTTTGTTCTTTGGGATTTTGAGCTTTGTATTTGAGATTTGGGTTTGTACGTTTAGTACATTTAGGTTTATTTTCTCCATATTGTACTCTCGTTTGTTTACTCATTTAGTAGAATTTTCCCATAATTTTTTCCTTTTTGAGGTTTTCCACGTAAAATATTTGTATTCGTTCTTTTCCACTTTTACCATCTTATTGTTTATATAGGTTGATCCCGAACAAATTAGTATCAAAGACAAGGTTCAACTTTCACAGATCGACTCATTCAGTAGCACAACAATGATTTTGGACACCGAGAAGTCTGGTAGATCATAAATTTTAGTTTCTGGCAATTTCAAATTATTACGGAGGTAACTGATATAGTCGAGACAAGGGTGATGATTTGTTGCTCTCCACATAATCTGGTTGAAGGTGGAGTCGCGTCAGATGTTACGCATGTGCCTAATTTAGAGAAGAATCTATCTAATACCCTTTTGGGTCTTTAAGACTTAAATGGTTCCTAGAATGTTTGTGTAATAGCCCGATTTAGACCCTAGTCGGACAGTGGTTTCGGGACCACAAATCTGAGTTAAAAAAATATTTTAATATTATTTTCTATGCTTATAATATGTGAATTGATATGTGTGAAATTTTCGTAATTTAATTTATCTATTTGAGTGTTTAATTTGGAAAAAAATAGGCTAAATCGCATAAATAGTAAAAGAGGCATTCTATATGTTAAAAGTGTTTATTTGCTATGGTTTGTTAAATAGGAAGTCCTTATAATGTTATCAAACCATTAGTGTCTTGATTGGACCATTATGGACATATATTAGTTTATTATTATGTATTATAGTTAAGGTTAAAATAGTAAATAATAAAATAAACTATAATAAAAGTATATGAAAAACAAAATAAGCCATACATGTTCATCTTAGGATAGCTGAAACTAGCCAAACAAAAGAAAAAGAAAGCCACATTCGGCCATAACTAAGTTTGATTAAGGTATGTAACTAGCTCAATTTTTAATAATTTTTACGTTTTTGAAATCATTGCTATGAAATCTACAAAGCCCATGTTTTAATTTTTGAATTTGATGATGATTATGTGTTTTGCTATTGATGGTAGCTTGTGATTTTTGTTATTTGTTGATAGAAAATAAAATATATGTGATAGATTTTAATGTTTTGTGTTTAGATTTTTGATGAATTTGAGTAATTTGGGTTAAATTGCGAAAATAATATTTTGAGGGACTAAAATGTGAAATAAATGAAATGCATGGACTTGTATGAGCATGAGGAAGATTCGGCCTAAGCATGATGTGTGCAAATTTTGCATGTTTTGTGTTTTGTGCAATTTGGACTAAATTGTAAAAAGTGCTAAATGTCAGTGGAAAAATGGTAATTTCCTCATTTATGTATTTTGGACAGAATTGAATGAAATTATGTTTGAATGAGTTTAATTTGAATATGTTTAGATCAAGAATTAAAGAAATCGGACTTGGATCGGGGGAAAACTAAAGTCGTTGATTAATCGTTCAGTTTCGATTATCGTTGTCCGAGGTAAGTTTACAAGCAAATAGACGTTGTAAATTTTAAATAAATATTAGTTATATATTGCTGAAATGAAATATGCAAATATATATATATGATAGCCGAATGTGTATATGTTTGAGAATCAAGAATAAATGTGAATGTGATTTGTTGATATTTAGCACTAAATGTGCGAAACTTTAAAACGACAATGTGTGAATAATAGGCACTAAGTGTGCAATATCGGGACCAATTTGGTTTAATGCGATGACACTAAGTGTGCGATTTCATTATGGCATTCAGCTAATTATTGAGCACTAATTGTGCGGATCCAATGAATGATAAAAAGGTGATCAAATTAGTTAATATATCGAGTTCTAAAGTGGTAAATGTGATACATAAATACATGTTATTACAGGTATGTAATAAGTTATTAAATACTAAATGATAACAAGGTAAGTTGGCTACTTGATTTGTAATACAAATTATATATGATGCAAATGAAGGCATACGTGTATATGAAAGTCTATATTCGGCCAAATGGTAAGTATATGTGATATCGTAATTGTGATTTATATGCATTTATATATGAAAGAATACATTCGGTAAAGAGTGTGAATGTGACTTGAAAGTGAAAAATAACTATGTTATTATTTACATGTGTATTCGGCCAAGTTGAATTTGATTCATAGTTATATGTTTGATATTTAAATTTTGCAAACTCGAATGTGTATATATGAATACAATAGCATTATTCGGTTTTGTTATATTGAATTATTAACGTCATTGAATTGTTTATTTGCTTATGACTTAGTAAGCTGTGATAGCTTATTGTGTATGTGTGTTTGCCTCGGTTTTATAGATTTTGGAAGCTAGTTACGGACTCGGGGATTGTCAGCGAAGTCAATCACACTATCGCCCGTTTATTGATACCTATAAAAGGTAAACTTAAAACCTATGGCATGTATATGCTATACTACCCTTTTGAATATATTTTGAATGATGTGTATATATATAATAAGCCATGCGAAAAGGGCTTGTTTATTTTGATGTGTCTAGTTTCATACTTTGATCAAATATTATGGTTGAAGATTTGGCTATGTTTCATAAATGATTGAGGCTAATATAAAATTCTTTAACTTGATTATTTATTATATATGAGAATGAGTTTATTATATAATATGTTATATAAAGAAAAGTGTTGTTATGTTTTGGAAGATATGGTGTTTTGATAAATATGCATATTGGTTGTAATAGCCAAGTAAAGTTGATTGATATGATATGATATATGTTTGAGCTATGCTTGAGATCATGGATGGATATATCTTTATAATCGGTAATTGAGATTGAATTTGGATTAGCTTTTGCTATGTGAAAGTTGTATATTGATTTGCCATGAATATATAGTAGTTGGAATTGGTAATTTGCATAATGAGTCTTGTTTATGGAATTGATCTTATAAATGACCTTTGATACATTGAAAAAAAAATACTAGCATATATATTATCGACTTTAGTATGTTATGCATGGAAATGTTTGAGTGTTGGTGAATTTGACATTGGTTAAAGTATAAGTTTTAAGCATAATTGTAATCGGCTAAAGCTTGAAAAATTGACCATATGAATAGTAACTTTAGTTATTTGATGAATGAATATCTATATGCGATTTTCATAAATGGTTTTGAGTATTGGATTAATAATGATTGAATGTACTATGAAGGTATACAAATGCTTATGATATATTCGGCCTAATATATATAATTGTTTATATTTACAAAAGTTTTATATATATGTGCATGTTATAACATAATGGTTACATGTAAAATAGGCAAAATTTTAAATGTGAGTTTTATATACATAAATATATCATTGTTGTTTATAGTTGGTTTGTTAGCTGAGTAGGCGATGGTTACGGGTTAGGGTGTTACATTTGATTGGTATCAGAGCTACGGTTTAGTCGATTCTCGGACTAATGTAGCGCGTATGAGTCTAGTTATACATGCCATATTTTATATTGCGATTATATTTATTATTGTAAAATACTTTTTTCACCCTTTTACTTACGCTATAAATTCAAAAACTATATTATGAAATTAAATTATTTGGTGGCAAGTCAAGGCTAGCAACTATGAGTCAATGTAAGTATATATATAGAGATTTAATTTAATAGTTTTAATTTAATGGAAATTTTTAGGAATGCTATACTTTCAAAAAAAACTTTAAAGTCTTAACAATGATAGTAATGAAAATTTTGGGATTATAATGGGACTCATTAGTTGTATTATTATTGGGGTCCCATAACAAGGAAGTCCTTAAAAATTTCGTTTCTAGCCCTTTCATTAAATGTGAATAAGCACAATGGGCCTCATCTTCTAAAGGATTTAAATTTTGTTGATGCAACCTGCCCTATCCACTGATTTCATAATTTTTGAGTTGGACATAGTCGTGATTCACAACCGACAGGTGTTGAGTGCAGTAATAAGTCATATTACACTTTTAAAGAAATGTGCACGTTCGAACTTTGGAGTTGACATTATTGTGAAGGATAGTCTTGAACCCCAAACATGAATTATAAAATGGACATAAAAAAATATAAAAAACTAATAGTCATCATCCACAACACCATGGTGAGTCGTGACCAACATCATGTTGTTATAGGGTTGAAACTAATAGATGTCTTGACCGGATTGACCATCGGCCTAATTTAAAAAATATTGATAAAAAAATTAAAAAGGTAAATATATCAAATTAAGAAAAATAAATACATTTTAATTGTTCATTATTGCATTATCATATTTCTATAGCATGCTAAAAAGTTATCATGTTTCAATATTAAAAATTTAATTATAAAAAAATTAATATAAAAGTAGATTTAATTTTTTTATTTTTAGAGAGGGCGCTTCAATTTCTAGAGAGCTTCAAGGGTTAATTATTGTAATTTTCTATATCTTTTTTATTTCAATACCTCGATAATTGTAAAGTTAAAAAACGTATCAAATAATTTAGGATTTTGCATTTTAAAATTTAATTTCTTATAAAATTAGAAAAGAAAAAGAAGTTATTTGAAGTATGCTATTTACCAGTTTATGTGTTGAATGAGTCTTCCCTGCAAAATCAGCACGTGGTGGGGGTCCTCTGGACGAGGTCAAAATCCAAGCAAGGTTGATTCAATTAGCATGGGGAGCGAGTGCGATGATGTGGGCCTTCCTTCTATTGGCGGCTTGCCTCAATATCACGCTAGTGCACATATGCATGGCAAACAGGTCGAAGGCATCTCTACTTGCATTGGGATACAGAAAATGATGTCATGGAGGTGGATGATTCGAAGAACCGTACTCGTGCTTCTTTTCTTGCGGATCGAAGTTTAACACCTAGTAAACAGTTTAATGATGATGCTTCTGGGGTCTCCCAAGTTATCGGCTCACGTCCGTCGATAGCCATGAATTACGTTAATTGGAACTGCAATGGTCTGGGCAATTCAAGCGCAGTACTTTCCTTTCGGGGATCTTGTACATACATATAAGCCCACTTTTATTTCTGTGTGTGTGAACCTTTAGTTAACTCTAATAAGATGGAAGAGCAACGTGTCTCGTTGCAGTTTGATAGTTGCTTTTGTGTTGATAGTGCGGGTCGTAGTGGAGGCTTGGCCGTGTTGTGTAGCTCTACTGATGTTGTTTCGGTCACAGGCTACTTTAGGAATTTTATAGATTTATCATTGAGCAGCCTGATCATACGAAATGGGGATCGACTGGCTTTTACGGATTCCCTGAAAATTCTTTTATACGAGATAATTGGGATCTCCTTCGGTCTTTGGCGCAACAGTATGAGTTATCATTGTTGGAAACATCACATATATAATAAATATAATTATATTATTATCATAAAATATTAGTTGAAATTAAATTTATCTAATTTTATTAAAGTTTATTGAGTTTCAATTACTAAATAAAATATGAGGCAAATACATGTAGATATTCTTGTAACTAATTTCTAATTTATGATAAACTGATTAAAAATTAAGATTAATATGCAAAAGTTATATATTAAGATTATGATCCTCAAATTATACACACATAACTTTTCTGACATCTCATCTTCAAAAAAGAGAGAGCCACATTCTCTAAATTACTTGTGTGTTAATTTGGAAGATTAAAACCGTAAGACTTGAAGATTTCAAGATATCAATGGATTCATGTATGGTACTGCATCTAGTTTTGTTCTTAATGATTTGACATGACAAATCTTAATTTATTAAGTTTTGTATAAACAGTTTTACTGTTCTAACAAGTGACATCAGAGCCTCGTTATGTCGAATCATTGAGAATGAATTGATTTTCTATTATTTTTTAATTGATTTAGTTTTTTTAGATTTTATAAGTTTAATATATATGTTGATGTTTGAAGATCTATATTAAAGTTTTTTAGATCTTGATCAATTTGAATTTTTAGGGTTTGATATTTATATTTTAATTTTGACGGATTTTGAAAGCCTGTGCTTTTATTTCCATTGGGCAATCTAAAAATAGTGATGTCGATTAAATTCTATTACTCCATAGATTAACAATTTTTAATTTTATTTGGTAATTGTAAATGCATTAGAATTTTAGTTTTACTAAAAATATAATTAATTCATACTGTGGTGCATTTATATGTAAATTTATTGTGCATTAAAAAAATTATTTTGGCGCATCTCAAGTTTATTAATAAGAATTGCTTTGATGCATATTATTGCATTATTTGTTTGATTCAAAATTTAATTGATTTACATGATTCATATTTAATGTTTTCTTGTGTATATTGTTTTATGAAATTTATTATTAATTCTTAAATAGAATTTAATAAATTAATTAGGTTTAAATCAGTTAAAGATTTAGCTTGATTTCCATTCAATGGATTCATGGTTGAACATTTTGTATTAATAGTGATTCCTTGTGGTTTTTTATTTTCGGTTAGAAAACCTAAATTATAGTTTTAAAACATTATTAATTAATCGATTAAATTAAAAGAAAAGGAACTTGGGTTTGTGAAATCATAGAAAGTAATTCAAATTCAATTTTTGTTGGTTTGGTTTTAATAATTGCGGTATTTCATTCATGTTAGTGATATATATTGATTTTCTACTATTATAGTTATAGTTTTTTAAGGTAATTATGAACTTATTATATTAAAATTACATCTTTAATGAATGATAATTACACTTATCGTCATATCAATATGTTTATCATTCTCTTGATTTTTCATGGATTCAGACTTTAACTTAAATCGTGGCGGACTTTATATATATATATAAGGTCTTGTATATATTATATATTCTTTGTTAAAAAGATAAAAATCTATTAATGATTTGTTTCTTTATTATGCGTAATTTGGGGGTAATATTTGTTGTTAGTCCATTAGACAGTTTTCATAAACTGATATTGAATTGATACAAATAAATGATTCTTGAATTTTTGCATAACTTAGGTCAAATTTACCGATTCATATTTGTTAGTTTTGTAAAGTGATGAATTCTAAATTGATTGTATGCTTCCAGTTTGGTTTTAGTTGGCTACAAATTTTTTTTAAAAAAAAACCTCAAGCACATATATTTTGAATATATATATAATTTTGCTCTATAGAGAATTGTCAATTTATATTTTGATAATTTTGTTATATGTTTAGGTTGAATGCACGTTAAACCCTTATTCAATTGAAATTGTTATCTTTTTTATATGAATATATATTCATTTTTGGGTGTTTTGACAATACCTGTTTAAAGAATTTGGTTTTAAGTTTGGTTTTATAAAATTTGGTTTTGAATTTTAATCATACAAATTTTGATGGTTGCTTGTTTAAATATTAAAAAGAATTAGTTAAAGATTAAGGTTTCCGATATTTTTATTGCACTATTTAGACAACCTTATGTTGGGTTATTTTGAAAACTTTAGTGCAATAAAAAATTTTAATTTTAACCTTTGACTATTGAGTAAATTTTAAATTTGAATATTGGTATGTTAATATGTATTTTAAAATAACTTAATCGAAGTAATAAGTCACAAAAGTGACATCTGTTGTGAAAAATTATATTATTTTAAAATATAAAAGATTGTGTGCATGTAACTTAAGTTAATATTGATTAGTCCAAAGGAATGATAATATTTAACAAAATTACATGTACAGCTGTAATAATAAACATGTGACGATTTTTTTAATTTTGCATGTGAGTAATAAATCGGCCTAAAGGAAGATTTATCATTTAACATATTCTTATTGTCAGTGTTTGATTACTACACCAATATATTGTTTACAAGTTAATATTTTCTCCAAAAATGAAATTTTAATAGAGTGTCCAATATTTTGAGATGGGGTTTACCTTTATTCAAATTATTTTGGTTTAAATTTAAAGTATTATGTGATATTGTTTTGTTTTATTCAGCTGCTATTATACCTACCAACATCATCGCATGCATTGAAACATTCATGAGCATTATATCTAATAAGATTATTACAACAAAGAATTCATGGCTAACATTTAAAAGAGGTTGGTTAAGAACGAAAAGGTTAAAATTGGTACGTTCATAACAAAGCTAACTTCAATGGGGTATATAAAGAAAAATAATAAAACTATGCATACAACACTTCAAAAGAAATAACAAAATGAATTAACTAAGGATGGTTGTTTCTTTTGTGGTGCGACATGTGCATTTCTTAATGTTTGTTTATTTTAAGGTTAATTTGACTACGATACTTAGACACACTAGGTGGATAGATTCCGATGCAACAACTCACATTAGTGTGTTTATGAAAGTTTGTTAGAATTATTGAAAGCCTAATGATGATGAAAGATACATCTATGAAGCTGGCGGTAATTTGATAAAATTTGAAGCAATAGGGACTTTTAGATTATTATTAAGAACTGAATTTTATTTGAATTTGAATGAGAGTTTTTGTACCATCTTTTAGGCGGAACTTGATTTCCATTTCAGCATTGGACAAATATGGTTATTTTTGTTAATTTGGAAATGAAAAATTTAGTCTCTTTAATAATTCAAATTTGGTTGGTTCTGATTTTTTATCAGGTTATGATAATATATATATGTTTGATACTATTGCTTCCTTATATAAATCCTTGCATACTATCGTAATAGGAAAGAAACACAAATTAACTAATAAGAATGCAGCTTCGTTGTGACACAAGAGATTGGGTTACATCTCTAAAAGAAAAAGAGAATTGAGAACTTGTGTCCAACGGTATTATTAATCCCTTTGATTTTTCGGATACTTTGAAAGATCTAAGGGTTTAAAATTTTATGATCCCACTACTAAGGTTATTTTTAAGATGTATAATGCTTATTTTTTGAGGATGTTTAGTTTGTGAGAGAGAGGGCATTAAGGATATTGTCTTTGGAGAAGAATATGTTGATATTTCTCAACACATTCTTTTACTTGCTATCGAGTATGATTAGGAAAAGTCTATTATACCTAAAATTGTTCAAGTAGAAACACTGAATCAAGAAAATGTTGATGGCCACTAAACTAACTATAAATACGACAAAGGCAAGAGCACCTATCGAACAATAGTATAAATATGGTGAGTAGAGAATATCGTATCCACGAGGACTAAGAGTATTAATAATTACTATTTTTCTATTATTTAGTTGATAATTTGGGGTGATGTGTTTTAATCTAAATTTACTAAGCTAATTTAACTAAGAGCACAACAGAGAATGAATCAAATAAATAATCGAATATTAACAAGTGAGAGAGACAATACCTAGGAAAGAATCCACCTAGACTTCACCTATTATTAAGAATCTTAATTAAACGATTTATTCGCTTGGTGTCTTGATCTGTAGAAATTCCTAAGTTATGTTAATATCTCTTTCGAGAGTAAAAACAACTAACTCTAGGTTGATTAATTGAAATCTCTTTCTAATTAAAACTCTTATCGTCACATTAACTCGATCTATGGATTCCCTTATTAGATTTGACTCTAATCCAGTAGATTTATGTCGTTCTATTTCTAGGATTGCATCAACTAACTCTAGGTTGATTAATTGAAATCTCTTTCTAATTAAAACTCTTATCGTCACATTAACTCGATCTATGGATTCCCTTATTAGATTTGACTCTAATCCAGTAGATTTATGTCGTTCTATTTCTAGGATTGCATGCAACTCCACTCAATTATGCTAGATCTACTCTTAAACAGAAACTTTTCCTCCACTGAATTAAGCACATTAAACATGAATTAATATCTTGAAAATATTAAAACAAGAAATAAGCACACATAATTGAGAATAAGAATCAAGTATTTATTGTGTAAAACCAGAAATTAAATAAAAGGATTCATCATAGGTTTCATCTTCCCTAGGTATCTAGGGAATTTAGTTCATAATCCTGAATGAAAACATCTCAAATTCAGAATAACCACAAGACATAAAAAAACTTAATAAAACTTCGAAAGAAATTAAAAGGAGATTTTCAATCTTGATGGAGATTCACTTCCGAGTTTATTCTGATGGTGTTCTTCGAGTGTTTTCTTTGATCTTCTCTAATTACCCCTTTATGTCTTCTTCTAATGGGTATTTATAGACTTTAGAATGCTCAGACAGCCTAAAAATTAAGTTTTTCCGTGTATTTGGGAAGTAAGATGCGAAATCGACACGATCTGGTACATAGGCGTGTGTCCAGCCCGTATGGCTCACACGGGTATGTGCCTAGCCCGTGTGGAAATGCCAAGGCCGTGTAGCTCCTGAAAACAACTCTATTTGTTTGATTTTGGCTTGTTTTTCGCTCTTTTCGCTCCCAAATGCTCTCCCAAGTATAGAAACATGAATTTAAAGTATTAGGAGCATCAAATTCACTAATTTGCATAATTAATCATCCAAAAATGCATTAAGAATGCGATTAAAATATGTTGTTTTTATAGCTTATCAAATGTCATTGAACCTTTAGGTTAAGTAACAAAATCTAAAACCTCAAGAACTCATGACACTAAAAAGGTCCACTAGAGAAATAATTATAATGACTTTAGAGATATATTTTGACCTTGAGCTACATTATATGGATATTAAGACTGTATTTCTCAATGGTGACATTGATGAGATGATTTATATGGTGTAACTAGAAAACTTTGTGTTCAGCGATGCAAAGTTATTTGTTTGCAAATTAAAAAAATTCATCCATGGGCTTAATTAGGCCTTTTGTTAGTGGTATTACATTATTCACCAAGTGATTATCTCATTTGGTTACAAGATGGGTTTAGTTAATGATTGTATATATCAGAAGTTTAGTGGGAGTAAGAATAGTCTTAATCAATGCCCCAAGAATGATTTTGAGATTATGGAAATGCACAAGATTCTTCACATTTTAGCAGTGAGAAGTCTAATATTTGTTCAAGTTTGCACATGTCTAGATATTGTGTACATTGTTTGGATGTTGTGTAGATATTTGATCAATTCGAGTGTGGATGGTTGGAAAACAACCAAATGATTCATACATTATCTTCAAAAAAAAATTATATGCTCACATATCAGAGGTTTGGTAAGTTAGAAATCGTCAGGTATACAAACTCTGATTTTAATGGAATATGGAGGCAAAATTTTGTCACTAAGGTGCAAATTGTGACAACAAATTGTAGTCATTTATTCCAATAACAACAATAACACATGAAAGTCAAAGCACATGGGCTTTAAATTCTTAGTTGTTAAAGTAAGAGTTCAAAGTGGTCAGGTGTCTATCGAGTATAATGGTAAAAACTCCATGACTGTGGATCCCTTAGTGAGGGACTACCATCCGAGGTTTTTTTAAGCACACTGCTTATATGGGTGTAATGTATTTTGAAGATATTCAATTTTAGTGGGAGTTTGTAATTTTAAATGATTTTCTATTATAGACACATTTTTCAGCTATTTTAGTTTACAGATATTAATGATATTTTCTTCAAAAATAAAGTGTATTTAGTTTATTCACACTTTGATTTTAGTAAAATTTGATCTCACTAAGGTTAAGGAGGACCAGTTGGAAATAAACATGTTAGATCACATTGCATGTAATTTATACGCTACACTTCCATACTTGATCTATGCCATTTGACTGTGCTAATACACATGATCAGGGATGAATTTAGTTACGATATATGTAACGAAAGTCATCTTGGTCCTATGTTAACATAATTAATGGATAAGATTGTTCAGAATACCTTTTGAATATGATAGTAAGGTTTTGAGCTCAAAAGGTTATGTAAGGACTTGTAATTATAAGGTAATCGATATATATGTGGTCCAAATGGGAGATAGTTGGAAAAATATGTACATCACATATATAATAAGCATAATTGCATGTTATAATTTAATATCATAAAATATTAGTCCAAATTAAAAGTGATATAATTTCGTCAAATTTTATCGGGCTTTAGTGAAGTAAGAAGGAAATCACCAGAAAGTCTAGTACAGTGATCTACTCAGTAGGTTATTTGCCATTGTTGCTGGGGCCTTTGTTAGCTTCTTGAGCTAAAAGAAAGATAAGTTTCCCTATCAAATTATTAAACTATCGAAACTTAACATGCATACAAGAATCAGTATCCAACAACCCAAAATCAAGAAGTTTCCTTCTTCATAAATAGTTCTAAGATCTATGCATGTAATATTATAAACACGTGAATTTCTTCGATAATAACCTAAGGGTTTACTAGAAATTACCAGTAAGCTGGAACAAGCGTAGGTGCTCACTAAACATTGAGAACCCTTTTCGATGAAGCTTTCTACTTTAAGGTTTTCTAGAAACTTATAGAAAAATTCAAGGAAGAAGAAGATGTAAAGGTGACTCATGATGGCCAACAATATCCTTATATACTTATGCAACGGAGACAAGATTTAATGGAAAAATCAAATAATCCCACAAGCACCCTTGATTCCTGTGATTAAACGCACTTAAGAATTTTTAAGTCTAATCATTTACATCATTCTATTTTAGTTCTAACTAGGACTTAACTAAACCCCAACATTACTAATTAAGCTATCATAATATGTACTAAATATAGAAACAAATCTATTAAAATTGCGAACTTAACGAGTTCGCCCAAAACATCTAGGGTGGGCGGATACATAACAAATGAGTCTAGCAAACCCTAGAGTTCGCCAAACCTTGGAGTTCGCCAGATGACGAATCCCATAGAGTACGCCACTCAGCCAAAATAAATACTTTACTTACTCAAATCTACCCTTGACTACCCTTGACTTAACAACTTATACGCCAAACAGTAACTTGATATTGAGTCTCCGTCAGGTGGGCTGTTACATTTTCGGCTTTCAACCAAATGATCTTCTCCGCTATTCTCATACAATGAACTACTTTGAGTGTGGGTTTGAAACAAAACACAAAACTAGAAAAGTTTTCTTTTCTTTTTGGGGTGAAAATAAAAATTCTCTCTTCTTTTAATAGACACCATTAGAATTGTTAAATATTCTCTATTTTAATATATTTAATAGTTGAGAATAAATTCTCTCTATTTTTCAGTAGAGTAACAATCTATCAAAGTTGTGTAAATAGTTTTATCAGTGTCATCTATTTATAAAAGAGAAAGTAAAACCCTTATTGAGTTGTAGTGATTTATTTCAAATAGAAAAACAACTTCTTACTTAGAGTAGGAGTGGGGTGGATAACACACCCTAGTAATCCTATTAGGGTTGCCACCCCATTCATGTTACATAAGAGGCTTTGGGCCTCTCTCAAATCAAATACAATTACGAGTACTTTTCTGAATTTTTGACCTAATACTTTGTAATTTGATCCAAGCCAATTCTGCCTTTGTATTTCCCAAAATAAACTTCAATATATTTATATTAAATAATTTTCTCATCCCAATTTTACCATTGGATTTTTTTTTTACACATTTACCCCTAGTAAAATTTTGATGGTTTTAGCCTTAGTAAAATTTCGAGAAAATATATTTAATATTTCACCACTGAGCATGTCCATTATTATTGAATGGTTTATTTTCATTTTCAGGCTTTAAAACAACTTAAAAACATAAACTCATTCTCCTGATCATTTTTGAGTAATCAATGTACATTTGCAAATGTATCATTTCTCATTTACATTTCCATTTCCATTTTGAGAAAACCGCATTCATTTTCAAATGATTCCATTTCTCAATTTTGGAAAAAACCATAATCATTCTTAAATGTTTTCTGTTTCTCTATTTCTATTCACTCCGTTCATTTCTATTCAAACACGCAATTCATTTCTGATTGGACATATGTAACTAGGGCTCAAATGATTTATAAGTAAGTTTCAGCTTTTCACCTATTAAATATAAACTCATTTAGTCACAAAGTCATTCAACTATAGAATCATGATTGAGCTCTCCCTAACGACATACCATTATGAAAGCAACTACTCATTGCTCGTCCAATGACCTTGTCATAAGTGTGTTGCCCTCGTAGGATATCATTGATCTCTTTGGGATAATATACGTTCTCCTATTATGATCTTATTTTATCTCATGGTAATCATTACATCTTCCTTCATGAACAGTTAATTACTATCAAATCGTAATCAAGTCATTCATCACAAAGACGAACAACCTATGACCATGCTTGCTTTTCATCAACCATATAATATCAGTGACAGGATATTATTTACCCATGTCTTAGGCTATGAATTTCACTATTATGAATGACGCTACATACGGCAAAAGTCGTACACCCAATACACCAGCTTTTGGCTCCTAATCTATTTGAACTCAGGCTTCTACTTACATCAAAGTGTATGAGTCACGTATACATAGTCCGCGATCCACTCAGGATTGAGGTATGTCACACTATAAACATCACAAGTGGATAAATTCATAAACAAATTCAGGATCTATTCAATTTGAGTCTTGTTTAATGTACTGTTAGTCCAGTCAGTCACATCTATGTCTATATCTTCTAGGAGTCATTCACTCAATGCCCAAGACAAGACATCTCTCTAATTGGACTTGATACAATATTAGTCTTTCAATTGTTTTGCTCATTTTTTTATTAGAATAAGGACATGTTTAGGTTTTTCTACTAATAGAAGTTGTCTTTCTGTGCTATGATTCGACCACATAATACCTCTTAGTATTAGTTTAAATATTAAACAACCAATGAGCAACATTTGCTTCTATTTTGCTTTGTGTTCAAAAACTATTTGAGGATAATAATACAAAGTATATTAATTAATGAATACTTTTATTAATCAATTTGTTCAAAAAATTACAAGTGTAATTAGATGAAAATACTACATTTAGGGCACTAGATCCAACACCCTAGGTGTATTACACAAGGCTAGAATGAAAGATTGTTGGCACCCTTTAGCTTGATAGAATTTCACACGACAGTGATGGATATGCATCCTGAAAAGACACTAGGTCTTGGTAAGTTGAATTCAACTTTTTACCAGACGTGTTGGCCTCTTATTGGTGCAAACATTTTTTCCCAGTGTTGTGGGTAACGTGAACGAGGTGAGTTCCCTATAGAGCTTAATGATACTATAATTTATCTTATATCGAAGAAAGACAAGCCTAATAGTATAAAGGACAATAGATTGCTCATTGCAATGTCTTATACAAGATTACTGTCATGATCTAGTGTCATTTAATGCCTTTAGTGTAGTGATATTGTTTATGTACTTTATGTATATGTAATTTTTCAAACAAATTGATTTAATAAATTCTATCATTATCGTTAATATATATTTTATAATATCCTCAAATGGTTTTTGCGCAAAAAAATGAAAGCAAATATTAGCTCATTGATTATCTAGTGTTTAACTAATACTAAGTTACATTATGTGGCCGGATTATAATGCGAGAAGGCAACTTGTATTAGTAGATAATCTAGACAAGTTCGTAGTCTAATAGAAATTGAGCAAGTCAATTGAAAGACTATTATGCCGTCTATTAAGTCCTAATTGGGAGATATATTGTCTTGGGTATCGAAGCGGATGACTTTCAAAAGATAAGGACATAGATCTGATTGTTTGGACTAACAATAAATCGAACATGACCTGAGGAGGATACATCTTAGAATAGTTTATTGATTTATTCATTTTTGGTGTTCATAGTGTGATTTACATTAATCCCGAGTAAGTGATGGACTATGTGTGTTTGACTCGTATACTTTGATGTATAAAAGTTTGAGTTCAATTGGTAATAAAGTCAAACATTGGTACATTGGATATACGACTTCTACATGACATAGCTTCACTTACAGTGGAATTCATAGCCCAATAAAGGGTAAATAATATCCTCTCATTGGTATTACATGATAGATGAAAAGTAACGTGACCATGGTTCATTTGTCTAAAGAAGAATGATTTAATTACTATTTGTTGGTAATTGAATTTTCATGTAGGAAGATGTAATGATTACCATGAGATAAAATATATCATATTAGGATAACGAATTTTATCCCAAAGAGATCAATGATATCCTATGAGGGTAACACACATATCACAAGGTCCTTAGACAAACACTTAATGTAGTAGCTTTCGTAGTAATATATAATGGGGACAACTTAGTCATGGTACTTTAGTGGAATGACCCCATGACTAAATAATGTTGTAATTAATATATGAAAAGCTGAAACTTAATTACAAATTATTTGAGCCCTAATTATATGTGTCCAATTGGTCCTTCGCTAGCTCGGTACAACCTTGATGGTTTGCATTAATTGATGATATGAAAAATGTGAAACCATGAACTAGAGAAATAGACTGCATGCATCACTATCCGCAATGAATGCATTTTCTCACTATGAAAAAGAGATGACTAGATAATTAAATTAATGTCTTTGAATTATTATTTAATTAATTTGTAAGTAAATAATTGAAGTTTGAAGGGAAGTTAAATTAATTTTAGTCATCATGATTCCATGAGAACAAGTTAATTAAATTAATATCATAGATTCTAGTATGGTAAAGTTATCATGACTTTAACGGAATTAGAATTGGGTTAAAAAAATAAATTATTTAAGTTAATTAACTAATTAATTAATTAAAATAAATAAATGATATTTTGGGTACAAGAAATATATACCCAAAATATCTTCTTTAAGATTGGATAAATTATATGAGTTGGTTTAAACATGCATATTTGCCTACGTCCTTAAATAGGAGGATAGTGCGTTTTAGCGCACTCGAGCCTATATCTTCCTCGAGACTACATCCTATTACACTGGCAACAATGCCGATGTCAATTGAGCTAAGACTCAATCGACAAGAAAAATCATGCTAATTATAAGTAATAAAGTTAAACTTTTGTACCAACAAGTGTTGGGTGCAATGGTAAGGCACGTTGCATTCGCAAGGGAAGATGCAAGTTTGAACCTTGGAGACGGCATTGTTGGGAGGAACAACTATAAACCTTGAACATGTACTGTAAAACATATATGAAGAATACAAAAAAAAAATCAAATTTAAATGTAATTTTAGAAAATTAAAATGGTTAAGATAAAAAAAATTAAAAGTTGATTAAAATATCAAAAGGTTGTACAAATTAGCATGAATTGATACCTACCAATCCAAACCAATATAGATCGAAACAAATCGAAATACACCGAAATATTAATAAATAAACTATTCGATAAGACCGAAATTACAGTGTGCACTATTATGATTTCGAAATGAAATTAGGTAAAAGAAAATTACGTATGGCACCATGTAAAATTTAAAAATTAATGGCAAACTTTATTATTAGTTTAGTGTTTCTATAAATTAACAACATTGCAAATCTTTCAATTGTATGCAACGATATTTAATATCATTATAATTAATAAATAGATAATTAAATTATTAAAATATTTAATAACAATTTATTTTAATATTATGTGTCAAATTCAAAATTTACATTTGTCATTGAAATTCGCACTTTGAAAATTAAATTTAGCTAATTATCTCTAAGTTTTTATATATGTTTCAATATGTAATGTATTTGCAAAAAACCCATTTCACTTGTAGTGTACTACTTACTTGGCATCTTAGGAGAAAAATAATACAGGAAAAAATATACTTTGTGTTTGAATCAATAATGTCTGTTCTTAATTTATGTGTGTAATTTTAATATTTAAAATATAATTTATATATTGATTAAATTTTATAAATAATTTATATTAATTTCTTAAAATATTAAAATTGATATATCATAAATTATAATATTAATGTATTTAATATCGCCTTTACTTTATAATTTTATGTTTAAAATGAATATTTTAAAATTTTAAAATCAGTTTTTTAACAGCACCGTAAACAATACATATCGATTTTTTTTTAAAATTACTTTTTCATTTAAAGTATTTTTTAATACTTTTTGAAAAATTATTTTTTAATAAATTATAAGATGAGGGCAAAAGATGGAAATTTCCACTAATTTTTGGAATATCCGCGGAAAGACTAGGCAAGCTAATTAATAGAGAAACTATTAAGTATTTAAAAGGAAGCTAAGGGTTAGATTTGAACTGTCTGAGCTGTCAAAATTCCTACGTTTGGTATTTTGTTTGAATTAAATTATATACTAGTTTAGGATATGATGTTTTGGCAACCCTTATATTTTTGGAATTTCAATTTTATAAAAAAATTTATTTTAGTTTTTAGTCTTAAATTTGTATTATTTATCAAATCACTCTAACATAGATAAAAAAAAAATTAACGTTTCTTAACTTTGCTCACGTAATTAACAATTAAAAATCTATATTTTATACACTGTATAATAATTTTTATAATTCTTTTGAATTTTTAAAAGTTTAAAAAATTTAATTAATTGCTAATATTGAGGTATGCGAAAAATTAAGTGGAGGGGTAAGATAAAGCTTTTGTTTTTATAAAATTGGAGGGAGGTATGGAATTAAGGTGGAAAGACTAAAAATGGAATGTCACTGGGTACTCATTGAAATATACAAGTAGATCATAATTAACCTTTTGTATAGAAGATGTGTTAATTTTTGAAAGGCGAAGAATGGTTGGAAGTCAACGGCTACTTCTGTATTCTAATAATAGCGCCATTTCTTTCCCGCCCTTTTAATTTTTCTTTATTATAACAAAGAAACTTGAAATTAAATTTTGAAACACGAAGAACCATTGGAAGCCAGCTGCTATTTCGTTTTTTCTTTGCTTCTCTTTTTTAGCAGACAATTATCATCATCAGTATCCCAATCTAACAAAAATAACAACAGTCTTTGAACCAAATTCAAAAGATTACACATGGAGAACCAACTCAAAAGCCAAAATACATTATAATAGAGCCATAAAGAGAACTTAAACTGTGGCTACCATTCAACACAAAGAAATTAACTAACTAGAAAAGCCCACTACCAAATCCAGGAGAAGTTGGAGCAAGAATATCGGATCCCTCAGGGTTGGGATAGATGTGTCCTTCAGCAGGAGGATTAGGATTGTAATTTGGAGTTGGAGCTATCATATTCGGATCAATGTATTCCCCACCCATCCTATTTGCATTCAATGCCATATTGTTGTTCATTGTCTCATAATTAGGAGTCCCTCCTTGGCTTGAACTCCCAATGAAAAACAATGATGGATTTCTATCCATCTCTTGGATTGAGCTTCCAGTGAAAAACTGTTGCGGATTTGTATCCATTCCTTGGCTTGACTTCTCAGGGAAAAGCTGTCGTGGATTTGTATCCATCCCTTGGATTGAACTCCTAGTGAAAAACTGTTGTGGATTTGTATCCATCCCTTGGATTGAACTCCCAGTGAAGAACTGTGGTAGATGTTGTGGATTTGTATCCATTCCTTGGCTTGAACTCCTAGTGAAAAATTGTTGTGGATTTGTATCCATCCCTTGGATTGAACTCCCAGTGAAGAACTGTGGTGGATGTTGTGGATTTGTCTCCATTCCTTGGCTTGACTTCTCATTGAAAAGTTGTGGATTTGTATCCATCCCTTGGATTGAACTCCTAGTGAACGGATTTGTATCCATCCCTTGGCTTGAACTCCTAGTGAAGAACTGTGGTGGATGTTGTGGGGGAGAGAAGAACTGAGGTGGATGTCGTGGATTTGTATTCATCCCTTGGCTTGAACTCCCAGTGAAAAACTGTTGTGGATTTGTATCCATTCCTTGGCTTGAACTTCCAGTGAAAAACTGTTGTGGATTTGTATCCATTCCTTGACTTGAACTCCCAGGAAAAAATTGTTGTCGATTTGTATCCATTTCTTGACTTGAACTCCCAATGAAAAACTGTTTTGAATTTGTGTTCGTTCCTTGGCTTGAACTCCCAGGGAAAAGCTGCTGGCAATTTGTATTCTGAATGATAAGTTGCTCAGCTTCCCTTTGCACGATCTTTTTCAACTCTGCCATGGCTGATCTCAGAAACTGGAGTTGTGGGAGGCTAAGTTCTTCAATGGGGGACTCCCACCAGTTTTGCTCTTGGCTTGCTTTCCTCATTTTGTCAAGCTCTTCGCCACGCTTTTTTTGGGCTTCTATTTGGCTCATCATCTGATACAAATGACTCATGCACACATAATATTTATGTAATATTGTTCATTCTACAATAAAAAGAAGAAGAAGAAGAAGAAAAAGAAAACGGGTACCAAACCTCAGTAAGCTGCGCGTTGAGCCGAAGGATAATAGCATTACGATGAGCCTCAATGAGCTGCCAAGTTGGAGAAGTATCCTTTGTGTTGTGGACATAACGGTTGAGAATGTTTTCAACATCAGGGTGGCCAAAAGAGAAGACCTTATTGCCAGGTGAAAATACTATAATGGCGATTTCAACACCACAAAGAGTACAAAGTTCACTAGCCTTTTTGAAAAGACCAGACCGACGTTTTGAGAAGGTTACTTGGAGATTGCTCTCATCTTTTATTTTCACCATCTCAATCTTTTGGCGGCCTAAGGTTTTCTTCACCATCTCTAAAACCAACAAACAACAAAAGACAAAGGGGAGAGAGGAGGGAGGGGGAAATTTTGGAATGGGCAAGATAATTAATACAGGAAAATGTTCAATATTTATAAGGAAACTAGGAATTAGTTCTTTTAAAAATTTGAGCTGTCCAGATTCACCATATTAAGTTAATATTGTATTGTATTTTTTTAAATTAAATTATATACCAAATAGGATGTTTGGCAACGCATAATCATTTTTATTTATAAGATTTAATCCTGCAAACACTACAGAATTAATCTTACTCAATATTCATTCAATTATTTCATATTTTTTTTCTAAATATTTACACAACCAAAACTTTTATTTTTTTTATAATTATAATATTAGGGAAGAAGATGGTGGATTATTAGGGATATTTAGTGTCCGGATTGGACAATTTTATCACTTCAATAGGCCAAAACTAATTAATTTAAAATTTTGAAGTTAAGTTTTTTTTTTTATTATTATCTTGAAACTACAACATTCCATCTAACTATAAACTCTATATGTAGATACCAGATGATGCATAAATGCCTCTTTCGGTCATAATTAATCTTTTGTATAGAAAGTGTTTAAGATAGTTAAAACATTACTATTTCAAAAAGAAACTTTTAACTAATTTTTGAAAGGCCCAAAACCGTTGGAAGCCAACGGCTACTTATGAATTTTGGCGGCACCACTTCTTTCTCGCTCTTTTTAATATATATATATATATATATATTCTTTCTTACCATAAAGTTATACATACATATGAAAGAAATTGTTTGAATGGAGTAAACTTGTATGTAAAAACCATTTGATATATTAATGCCTCCTCCCATATGTGATAATTAACCTTTCATATAGAAAGTTTAGAGGATATATAGCTAAACCTTTCCGTTTGAAGTGAAGCTTTTAATTAATTTTTGAAGAATAGCAGGATAATGGTTTCGTGCTACAATGATTCCTAATTAGTGTATTAGGAATCTAATTCAAGAGTAGAATACCAAAGTTAAGCATTTTCTTATATTGAAGGTGCACTTACATGAATTATAAATGAGCTGTAAACTTTGTAGGAATGGATGAAGCAAATGAACTCAACAGGATTAAATTCAGAAGCCGACACAAGAATAGTAAGTTAAGGATTTGGGCAGTTTGGAATTGAAGTTAATAAGGTTTCCTCTCCTGTTTAACCTTATTGAATTAACATGAAAATATAATGATTAAATATACAGGGTTTGCTATAAATTGCTTAACAACATTTGGATATGTTTCTGAATCATTTCCAATGAGGCATATGGTAAAATGAAGTTCTAGATTTGCCTCCAAAGGGGAGGATTTGGAGTATCTAGGAAACATTAACCATTTAAGAAATTAATAGAGGCGTTTTCAGAAATATATGAGGTAAAAAATGTAAGCTTTGTTGGATTAAATGTATACAAATCAGCGGTTGGCACTTTCCTTTTTCTGAATAAATGATTTCTAATCTGCCTCTTTTTAACAGTTGATGATAAGGAGAAAATAGGTTTTATTTTATTTTATTTTATTTTCATATATGTAAAATGTAAAAATAAAAATAGTAAAATAGGTTAACTGGTCAATTATTTAGTTAAAAAAAATATACAGTACTTGGAAAAAGTTGAAGGCATGAGATGGCGTCCTCAAAAGATGTTGGTAAAACACAACGATTTTGGGGGATGTCGCCAGCAGCGGCAGGCCACTTTAGATGTCGCCGTCATGTGCTGGTGACTTTAGTCATGTGCTGGCAACTTTGATACAGAGATTCCGAGTTGCACAGGTACATTAGAAGTTTCACTAGCTAATTAGTTCATTGAAAAATTTGGAGCAAAATTCGGTGCAAAGATTAAACATAGAGATTTTTGAGTGATTAGGAAATTCATAGCAGGATTTTCACTTTGAAATGAAAATTTTGTCTTTGTAAAGTTTGAAGATGCAATTTGCTTACGTAACGGTTTCATTCGACTTCGGAAGGAATTATCATAACTTCTTTGAAAAGAAAAACCACTTTGCAGTAAAAAATTATATACAATTGACATACAAATAGGATTATATGCATGTTTGAATAGAGATTTTACATGTTATATAACGAGATCTAGCATTTGTTATAGATTCTCGGGTTATTTAACGAGATCTAGCTTTGTTGCAGATTCTCAGGTTATATATAACATAGGTTTAGCCTGGACTGGTAACCTGAGGTGATTTCAGCTCGAACGAGAAACTTAATTCACCCGTGTATCCAAGTCCATTTTACTAGAGTTTCATTGGACAATATTCATTTTAATTAAAATGAGTGACTTGAAAAGGCATTGACAATGAAATGATATATATTTATAACTTGATATGTGCCATGTGATTATCTTAATGTTAGTGATATTATTCATGATATATAAGCATGTCTAACCTATTTTATTGTTAATGTTGTCAAGTGCCTAGTTATGCCAATATATGCTAAGGATAGCCATTTTGAATGCCTAAATGATTTTTAATTATTATAATTTAAATGATCAAGGTAAACATCGTAATTTTAGTTGAACTTACTAAGCATTGGTATGCTTAGTCTAGTTGTTTCCCTTCCCTTATAGATCGTCACCTTGTAAAACTTATCGACTGGATCAGTGGGAAGCACACACTATCAAAACACAATAGAATTACGTTCTTTTCTGTCTAAATTTTGTGGCATGTATATAGGGGCACCTTAGTGTGCAAATGGTCATTTCAAATAGTTGGTTATGTGGCAATTGTAGTATGGTTGAACTTGTGTAATACAATTTTATTATGACTTGGTAGATGTATGGAATTGCTAGTATGAGTGATGATATAATCTTGTATGATTTTGTATGTGAAAGATTAGAAAATGAGGTAATTAGTGTAACTAAGTTGATGAAAGGTTGGTATTGGTATAATTGATGTTATGCTTGAAACATAATTGGTGTATGTTTTTGGTTTTGGCTCATACTAAGGTCATATAGGTTCTTGGTGTTCAAAAATGTATAGGTAATCATGTGTTGAACTTGAATGACATAGTTGATATGTTTAGGTGAACAAATGGATTGATTGAACCTAAATGATGATCATGTATTGAATGTCATGTTAAATGGTTGAATTCAAATGTTATGAACTTGTTTTAGCTTTTTTTTTATATATGTTTTGGTATAGGTGGAATTGATATATGGCTGAATGTGATGAAATGTTTTGGTTGAAAACGATTGAATAGGTACCAAATGTGCATTTTGCCAAAAACAAGAGAACCGTCGCAACCACGAACCCCCAATGTTGTGGCATAAGCTGACAGTAAGTGATGTAGAGATATCATGATGCCATAAGTTGTGAGGTGACTCACTGAGTTGGCGATATCACGATGAAGAGACCATGAAGTCGCTATGTCGGACCGAGATTTTGAAAACTTTACAATTTGGTCGTAAATCAACCTCAGGTCAACAAAAGAGCTTTTGTAAGCTCATGTGAGACTCAGAAATGATTATTTAGCTTAACATGAATGTGGTTTACACTTAATTACATGTATTAATGATCAAATAGTGTATAATTGTTTGTAGTTGCTCTGACAACAAATGTAGCATATTGTAGCTTGGACCCGATGATCAGGTTGGGCAAAGGGTGTTACGGAGAGAGAGAGAGAGAGAGAGAGAGAGAGAGAGAGAGGTGAGTGAGCGAGTGAGTGAGTGTGTAAGTGACTGAAAGTGAGAGATATTTTGGAGTAGGAAAGGTAAATAATAGTAGAGAATATTAAGACTTTCTAAGTAACTAAGAATTAGCTTTTTAACCATTTTAGTTATCCCAAGTCACTATGCTAGGTTAATTTTGTATTGTATATTGTTTGAATTAAATAAGGTTAAATCGCTATTTGGGGCTTGAAATTGTTCTCACATTGGGGCCCAAACATGGGAACAATTGCATTCCTGAAAATATACAATACAAAATTTTTAAGGGAACATTAATGTTAGCATTGAACAACTTTATCACTTCAACTGTGACTATATCACTCAAAATAAATTAATTTAATTGCTTGAAATCGTCCTTTCAATTAGTAAACTTTTGTTATATATCTTAACATATGAAAAAATAAAATTTCTTATCTTGAGACTATGACATCCTATCTAAAGATAAACTTTGCATGTAAAATACCTATTATTGATGCATAAATGTGTCTTTTGAGAAGTCGTAATTAATCTTTTGAATAGAATGTTTACATAATAAAAAAAACTTTCCCTATTTAAAAGAAACTGGCACCTAAATTTGGAATGAAAATAATTGTTAATAGTGAACAATTACTTACGAATTTTGGCAACGCCATTTTTATCTTGCTCAATTAAATTTTGTTTTCCTTTTCCCTTTCTTATTATAAAGTTTTAAATACAAAAAGAAGAAAGTATGAAAGAAATTACTTGAATGGATTAAACGAAATTCTAATGTAAAGCATATATATAATACAAATTTATGCATAAATGATGCCTCCGAGTGCTCAGAATTAACCTTTCATAGTGTACAACATATTAAATACTTTCAGTTTTGAATTAGAGACTTGTATTCTAAATTATATGCTACTCAACTTCCTTTTCCACGTTCTTTTACAACTCTCCCTTGGTAGATCTTTGTTTCTTGAGTTGTAGGAGGCTAAGATAGCTTCCTTTAATGAGGGGCTCTTATTACTTTCCTCTTGACTTCCATTCTTCTTTTTGTCAAGCTTTTCATCATTCCTTTTTGGGAATTCTATTTGGCGAGTCATCTTAAACAAATGTGGCGTAGTACTAATATAATATTGTTTATTCTAAAATCAAATAAAAATAAAAATAAAATGGCTACCAAACCTTAGTAAGTTGCATGTTGAGCCATAGGAAAATAACATTACAGTGAGCCAAATTGAGTTTCCAAGGGGAAAAAATATCATGTGTATTGTCACTATGCTAATGATTTTTAAAGTCTTCTACAACAAGGTGGCCAAAAGAGAATACATTTTTGGCAAGTGAGAAGACTACAATGGTTATATCAACAACACAAAGAGTAGATAATTCACTAGCCTATTTGAAAAGACTGCACCGACATTATGAAAAGATTACTATGACGTTTCTATCATTGTAGCCACCCTTTTTTGTTTGAGTCCAATTGGAGGCTCATTTGTTCCCTTTAAATTTTTGTTCTCATTTGGGCCCGTTCGAAGCCCACCCGATTTTGGTCAATTAGAGGCATTTGTTTTTCTTTTCTTTTCTTTTTCTTTTTGGGTCTATCAAGAGCCCAAATTATTACTATTATTATTAACTATTATTTTTTTTAGAAATAAACAAAATTAAAAAAACAATATATATACATGAAATGAAAGAAAAGAAAAAAAAAGAGGCTTTTCATTTTCATTTTTTTAAAAGGTAAAAAAAACAAGAAGATGAAGCATGCTATTTCTCTTTCATTTCTTTTAGCTATAGGCATGTCATAAGGGATCAGGTTTTGGGCTTCGATGAAGGGGATGTCACTAGACCGTCGGTCCTTCGCACCTAGGAGCCCCAAAAATCCCTTTTTTTCCCTTTCCCTTTCAAAAATAAAGGTATTTTTTAAAAGGGTTTTATCTTAGCAAAGTTTTTCAGTTTTTTTAAAGGAGAAAGTTTAGATTTTTAAAAATAAAAATATGTTTTTAGTCATTTTAAAACAAAGTTTTGATTTTTTTTTCAACTATTTCGGAATAAAGCTTTGATCTTTAAGAAAAGTAGTGATTTTGTAAAAGGAAAAAAAAAGAGTTTAGATTTTTAAAAATAAAAAAAAAATTAGTCATTTTAAAGGAAAATTTTAAAACAAAGTTTTGATCTTTTTTAACTATTTCGAAATAAAGCTTTGATTTTTAAGAAAAGCAGTGATTTTTTAAAAAGAAAACTTTGATTTTGCAAAAAAAAAAAAATTCGGCACGGCTACTCCACCACTAGAAGCCGGAATGCTATTGGACTTTCCTATGATGGAGTCATGGCCAACAAAGAAGGATGAATAGGAGGAAGAGTTTTTTTTTATAATTATAAAAAAATAAAAGTTTTGGTTGTGTAAATATTTAATTAAAATACGAAATATTTAGAAAAAAGAAATATGAAATCCTTGAATGAATATTGAGTAAGATTAATTCTGTAGTGTTTGCAGGATTAAATCTTATAAATAAAAATGATTATGCATTGCCAAACATCCTATTTAGTATATAATTTAATTTAAAAAAACACAATACAATATTAACTTAATATAGTGAATCTGGGCAACTCAAATTTTTAAAAGAACTAATTCCTAGTTTCCTTATAAATATTGAAAATTTTCCTATATTAATTATCTTGCCCATTCCAAAATATCTCCCTCCCTCCTCCCTCCCCTTCGTCTTTTGTTGTTTGTTGCTTTTAGAGACGGTGAAGAAAACCTTAGGCTGCCAAAAGATTGAGATGGCGAAAATAAAATATGAGAGCAATCTCCAAGTAACCTTCTCAAAACGTCGGTCTGATCTTTTCAAAAAGGCCAGTGAACCTTGTACCCTTTGTGGTGTTGAAATCGCCATTAGAGTATTTTCTTCTGGCAATAAGGTCTTCTCTTTTGGCCACCCTGATGTTGAAAACATTCTCAATGTTTACGTCCACAACACAAAGGATACTTCTCCAACTAGGCAGCTCATTGAGGCTCATCATAACGCAATTATCCTTCGGCTCAACGCGCAGCTTAATGAGGTTTGGTACCCATTTTCTTTTTCTTCTTTTTTTTTATAGTAGAATGAACAATATTACATAAATATTATGTGTGCATAAGTCATTTGTATCATATGATGAGCCAAATGGAAGCCCAAAAAAAGCGTGGCGAAGAGCTTGACAAAATGAGGAAAGCAAGCCAAGAGCAAAATTGGTGGGAGTCCCCCATTGAAGAACTTAGCCTCCCACAACTCCAGTTTTTGAGATCAGCCATGGCAGAGTTGAAAAAGATCATGCAAAAGGGAAGCTGAGCAACTTATCATTCAGAATACAAACTGCCAGCAGCTTTTCCCTGGGAGTTCAAACTAAGGAACGAACACAAATTCAAAACGGTTTTTCATTGGGAGTTCAAGTCAAGAAATGGATACAAATCGACAACAGTTTTTTCCTGGGAGTTCAAGTCAAGGAATGGATACAAATCCATAATAGTTTTTCACTGGAAGTTCAAGCCAAGGAATGGATACAAATCCACAACAGTTTTTCACTGGGAGTTCAAGCCAAGGGATGGATACAAATCTGTTCACTGGGAGTTCGATCCAAGGGATGGATACAAATCCACAACTTTTCAATGAGAAGTCATGATAACACTCTAGAATAACGTACTTTTATGTATTAATTATGTATTTATTATGAGTATGATCCTGCTAATTTGAGCTATTTATGATCTTTTAACTCATAGGGACTACATTTGAGGCAAAAGCAAAATTAAGGGCCAAAAGCGTGAATTTAGAGATAAAATGGGCTAATGTGCGACACAATGAAAATTTGATGCCAAAAGTGCAAGCATGGAGGACACAAGGGTTGAAATGCAAAAAGAAGAGATTTTATTCTATTAAACTCTATTTTAATTATATTAGGATAATTAATATTGAGATAATTATTAAGGATTATTTTTAGGATTTTATTTTATTTATCTTTATTTATCTTCAATTAAATGTATTTATCTTTTAGGAATTTAAGTAGGATTAGACTATCTCCCCTAGCACTATAAATAAAGGGTGAAGTGACTCAAAAGAGATCGATCTTTTTCTGTAAACACTCTCTCCCCAAAAGTCTAGGCTTTTGTTATTCTCATATTTCCTTTTAATAAAATCTCTATTTTTATTATATTTATTTTCTTTTCCACCACAAGCATGAGTCACTAAACTCATCTAGCCAAAGGTTGTCGATATTCCCCAAAAAGGGTTCTTAAGGTTTAGAATCCGTACTTAACCTTGTCAATGAGTATTCATCGTTTCTCCGCACTACGGGGCTGACGCTTCCATCCATGTCCCTCAAAAAGTAAGCTTTTCAACGTATGCAAAGGCGGCCGCTTTGTATGTTTTGGGAAGGTTGCACAGACGGTTTGTTAGCTTACTGCGTCAGAGGTTGGCGAGCCTAAGAGACAAAATGGCGTGGGATTCGCCATTGAGAAGCGTTGATCTAGCATAAGACGATCCCACAGAAGCGAGTATGGGCTAGAGTCAGGTTCCAACAAATCATAAGTCTAAATCCTTGGAGCTGGTGGTCATAGGCGTCATCTTCCACTATAACTGGCTGATTCAATTTAGGAAGGATCATCTAAAAGCCGAGCATTGAACCCAAGGTGGAACGAGACAACTGGAGGCTGGAATCTGCCATAAGAATTTTCTTTCTCTCAGCTCTATTTTTAATTTCTCTAATTTTCGATTCAATATTCGTAAATCTATTTTTATTTTATTTTTTGTTTTTAGATCCAAACATTTAATTTTGTTATTTTTTTTATTTTATTTTTTTCAGGAACGCAAGTTTTCTTGGGCAAGATTCTGCCTGGGATTTCACGGAACAAGATATTTTGCGAGTCTAGTCCCTGAGGATTTGACCCTACTTCCCTTTTACTATTCTTTTTCATTATTTATTAGGGATAGGATATTTTTGGTGCTTTCAATGACCGCATCAAATTTTGGGGCAACGTATTAATCTTGTTTTTTGTTTCTTATGACCAGATCTGCTGTAGGTACTCTTACGTTCGATTCAAAAATTGAGAAGACTGCTAGAGCCAATCGCAAGGAGACAAAGTTACGGAAAAAGCAGTCAGCGGTAGTTGGAACTCAAAGTAACCCACCGCTAGAAATTGAAGTCGACGATGAAGCTGAGTCTTGGGTTAACGAAAACCCTACTCGAACACTTGAAAGTGAAAAAGTAGAAGTCGACTCACCAGAAGAAGTGCTTGACACTAGGGTTAACGAAAACCCGGATCTAGCATACCAACCAATGGCTCAAACGATTCGGCAACTGGCTGAAGCTCTGATAGAACAACTGCCATTGTGCATCTCGTATCCTACTATGGATACTGATTTTGAGTTGAAGTCAGGTTTAATACAGTTATTGCCAACTTTCGTGGGTTGCAAAATGAAAATCCCCACAAGCATCTGAAAGAGTTTCATATGGTTTGTCTTAGCATGAAACCTCAGGGGGTAATTGAGGATCAAATTAAATTACGTGCTTTCCCTTTCTCCCTAGCAGATTTCGCTAAGGAAAAGTTATTTTATTTACCCCCTGGATCTATTAACACTTGGGCTGATCTATCTCGTTTGTTTCTGAATAGGTTTTTTCCAACGTCTCGAGCAGCTGAGCTAAGAAGAGAGATCGTTGGAATAAGGCAAAAAGAAACTGAGTCCCTTTACGATTATTGGGAGTGGTTTAAGAAGTTGTGTGCAAGCTGCCCACAACATGGTATGACGAAGCAATCTCTCCTCCAATACTTTTATGAAGGTTTGAAGCCCATGGAGATGAATATCGTAGACGCCGCTAGAGGAGGACTATTAGTCAATATGACTCCCCAACAAGCGAGAGACTTGATCTCAACGATGGCTGCAAATTCTCAACAATTCCGAGCCAATATTGAAACCCCTATAAGGGTTCACCAGCTAAGTAATTCAACCTTAGAAGATAAAGTTGATAGACTTACTAATATGATGAACTCTCTTATTGTAGAAAAAGTGAAAACAACCCGATTATGTGGAATATGTGCTACACTTAATCATACAACTAGTGCATGCCCCAGTTTGTATGATGACACCATGGCCCATCTAGATGCTGTGGGAAATTTTCCTGGGCCACCACAAAGGCAATACGACCTCTACACTAATACCTACAACCCAGGGTTGAGGGACTATCCTAACTTAAGTTATAGGGCTAATCCACGAAATAACCAGCCATACCAAAATCGGTTTCCGCAACAGCCACAAGGTTTAGGTAATTTTCTAGAAACCATGGTCAATAAGTTAGCAGCTAATGTTCTTGATTTTCAACAGCAAACTCTTAATTTCCAAAAAGAGACGAAGGATTTCCAACAGAAATTTGAGGCGTCCATCAGAGAGTTCACCACATCGATTGAGAAATTGACTTCTCAAGGGAAGCTGTCGTCACAAACAGAACCAAACCCTAGACAAAATGCAAATGCAGTGACGTTACGAAATGGAAAGGTACTGGAACCGATTTTTGACAGGAATCTTGGCCAAGAAATCACCCAAAAAAACCCGAGAAAGACGAACAGATCCGACCCAAGCCTCCATTGCCTAAAATTCAACCTCCATTTCCCGAATGATTCAACCAGTGTCGAAGAGGAAAAGTGGACAAGGAAATCCTTGAAACATTTAGGAATGTCGAGATCAACATTCTATTGTTGGACGCCATCAAGAAAATACCGCGGTATGCTAAATTTCTTAAAGAGCTTTGCACCAACAAGCGAAAATTAACAGGTAATGAAAGGATGAATGTTGGTGAGAATGTATTCATAGTGTTACAGCAGAAAATGTTGGCAAAATGCAAGGATAGGGGCATGTTTGCAATACCATGCAAAATAGGCCATCTGGGAATTAAGAAGGCTATGTGTGATCTAGGGGCTTCTATAAATGTAATGTCATATTCTATTTATAAATCACTTAACGCAGATTTTTTGACAAAAACATGTGTTATCATTCAATTGGCAGACAGGTCTGTTGTGCATCCAAAAGGAGTCCTTGAGGATGTTCTGATAAAATTTAACGAGCTTATTTTCCCTGGAAATTTTTATGTGATCAAAATGGAAGAGGATAGCACTCCTGGATCTTCAGATCTCCTGCTGGGTTGACTGTTCCTTAGTACAGCTAGTACTAAAATCGACGTTCGAAGTGGAACTCTCACGATGGAGTTTGGTGGGGAGATCGTAAAGTTTAATGTCTACGACACCATTAGCCATCCAAGCAAAATCTTGAGCGTAAATCGTATCGACATAATTGACTCTTTAGTGGAAGAGAATTTTGACTCAATTTATGGAGATAATTCTGAACTTGATGAATTTGAATTTGTTAATGAGTTATTATCTTCAAATACTAAACTGTTACCTTCTGTTATACAGGCACCAGAGTTGGAGTTAGAACCCGCAGGAAAGGAAAGGAAATAAGACATTCAAGAGTTAGAAGAAATTTGCAATGATGCCTACGAGAGTGCTCACATTTATAAAGACAAGACAAAGTTGTTTCACGATAAGAGAATAGCTCAGAAGCATTTTTCGATAGGACAAAAAGTTTTACTTTATAACTCCGTGTTAAAGTTATTCCCAGGTAAGCTTCGATCACGATGGCAAAGACCTTTTATTGTTACTAAAGTGTTCACACATGGAGCGATTGAAATAAAGAATGAAGAATCTGGAAAGCTGTTCGTAGTCAATGGCCAACGGTTGAAGCCATTTTATGAGAATTTTCAAGCCTACACGGTTGAGAAAATCCATTTGAAACCACCATAGAACCAATAACGACGTCGAACTAACGACGTTAAACAAGCGCTTGTTGGGAGGCAACCCAATTTTATTTTTATTATTTATTATTTATTTCTTTACTTTATTTATTACTTTATTTTATTTTATTATTTATTACTTATTTCGATATTAATAAATTTCTCTTCTTTTGCTTAAATAAAACAGAGCAGAAATGCGAAGAAAACCATTGAGCAATGCTTAGAGCACATTGAGGCCCGACTTGAAACTTTTGGCCGGCAACTGACCGAGCTTATTGCCATCATATGCGATCGACAGTAACAACACGGGGAGTTTTTCTAAACTTTTCTACCTATTTATTTCTTTTCATCCACATTGAGGACAATGTGCTTTCAGTAGGGGGAGGTACTCTTTGTTATTACTATCATTTTCTGCTGTGATTTTGGTTATTGTTGTGATTATTTTTGGCTGGTGTTTCTGCTTGAGGCTCCATTTTGTCCATATTTGTTTTTTTTAGAACCTCCTGCCTCTTTTCATGCCCAAGATTTTTACCAAGAATTGCCTACTGTTTGACCTACAAGCATGATTCTTATTTTCTAAGGAAATTACGGATTTTCATAATTGATGCCATCTCCATTGTTTTATTCTTATTAGGCTAAAAATAATTTTGATTCATAGAGTTAATTTTATCTTTCTTTTCGTAAAATTGATCAAGTTTAATACAAAGTGGACACTTAATATGTTTGCATGCTAAAATATGTTAATGATTATTAAGGTAATTACTGAAACTTATTTTTGACACTTGATTATTTTTTTCTCTAAAGTCCTCATAAAAAAAGTTATTATTAAAATGTCGTTTAATGTTTCCGTGGTTATGAGTGTAGCTTAAAAACGTGACTGACTGAGTAACCGGGGTAGGGTGTTTGGGTTGTCATCCTACTTCACGTCAAAAGGTTGTGTGACGTGTTAGATAAAACTCCGCTAACAGGAATTAATTTTTAAGAACATGTTGGGTTGAGTAACCGGGGTGGGGTACTTGGCTGTCATCTCTCTTTGCGTCAAAAGGTTCGATGTGTTCTTAAGAAAAAAATATAATAAATTAGGAGTCTGCTGGGCTGAGTAACCGGGGTGGGGTGCTTGGCTGTCATCTCTCGTCGCGTCAAAAGGTTCAGTATATTCCTAAAGCATAATAATAATAAAAAGAAAAAAATATAATTTGGGGACTAAAGGAGGAAACAAATAGGGTGTCTTGGTAGGTTTGGTAATTTACCTAATTTTCATTAAATAATTCAAGTCGATTCTAATTTTTGTGTGTATTAATTGGAAAACTTTTTCTATTTTACTTAAAGCAAGCTTAGGGTTTTCTTTATTTTTCATATGCATTTTTGACTGATTTTTATAAAACTTTAGAGTGGTATTTCTTTTATAGCAGAATCTAACTTTCACAGTAGATAGGAACCATATTTGAGGGCAAGTATGGGCTAAGTAGGGGGAATTTAATAACACTCTAGAATAACGTATTTTTATGTATTAATTATGTATTTATTATGAGTCTGATCCTGCTAATTTGAGCTATTTATGATTTTTTATCTTATAGGGAGTAAATTTGAGGCAAAAGCAAAATTAAGGGCCAAAAGCGTGAATTTAGAGATAAAATGGGCCAATGTGCGACACAAGGAAAAGTTGGTGCCAAAAGTACAAGCATGGAGGACACAAGGGTTAAAATGCAAAAAGAAGAGATTTTATTCTATTAAACTCTATTTTAATTATATTAGGATAATTAATATTGAGATAATTATTAAGGATTATTTTTAGGATTTTATTTTATTTATCTTTATTTATCTTCAATTAAATGTATTTATCTTTTAGGAATTTAAGTAGGATTAGACTATCTCCCTTAGCACTATAAATAGGGGGTGAAGTAACTCAAAAGAGATCGATCTTTTTTTGTAAACACTCTCTCTCCAAAAGTCTAGGCTTATGTTCTTCTAATAATTACTTTTAATAAAATCTCTATTTTTATTATATTTATTTTCTTTTCCACCACAAGCATGAGCCACTAAACCCATCTAGCCGAAGGTTATCGATATTCCCCAAAAAGGGTTCTTGAGGCTTAGAATCCGTACTTAGCCTTCTCAACGAGTATTCATCGTTTCTCAGCACTACGGGGCTGACGCTTTCGTCCATGTCCCTTAAGAAGTAAGCTTTTTAACGTATGTAAAGGCGGCCGCTTTGTATGTTTTAGGAAGGTTGCACAGTCGATTCGTTAGCTTACTGCGTCAGAGGTTGGCGAGCCCAAGAGACAAAATGGCGTGGGATTCGCCATTGAAAAGCGTTGATCTAGCATAAGACGATCCCACAGAAGCGATTGTTGGCTAGAGTCAGGTTTCACCAAATCGTAAGTCTAAATCCTTGGAGCTGGTGGTCGTAGGCGTCCTCTTCCACTATAATTGGCTTATTCAGTTTGGGAATGATTATCTAAAAGTCGAGGATTGAACCCAAGGTGGAACGAGACAACTGGAGGCTGGAATCCCCATAAGAATTTCCTTTCTCTCAACTCTATTTTTAGTTTCTCTAATTTTTGATTCAATATTCTTAAATCTTTTTTTATTTTATTTTTCGTTTTCAGATCCAAACATTTAATTCCGTTATTTTTTATTTTAATTTTTTTCGGAACGCAAGTTTTCTTGGGCAAGATTCTGCCTGGGATTTCACGGAACAAGATATTTTTCAAGTCCAGTCCCTAAGGATTTGACCCTACTTCCCTTTTACTATTCTTTTTCATTATTTATTAGGGATATGATATTTTTGGTGCTTTCAACGACCGCATCAAGTCAAGTCAAGGAATGGAGACAAATCCACAACATGCACCACAGTTCTTCACTGGGAGTTCAATTCAAGGGATGGATGTAAATCCACAACTTTTCAATGAGAAGTCAAGCCAAGAAATGGAGACAAATCCATAACATCCACCGCAGTTCTTCACTGGGAGTTCAATCCAAGGGATGGATACAAATCCATAATAGTTTTTCACTAGGAGTTCAAGCCAAGGAATAGATACAAATCCACAACACTCACCACAGTTCTTCACTGGGAGTTCAATCCAAGGGATGGATACAAACCCACAACAGTTTTTCACTAGGAGTTCAATCCAAGGGATGGATACAAATCCACGACAGCTTTTCCCTGAGAAGTCAAGCCAAGGAATGGATACAAATCACTACTTTTCCTTTTAAAAATCTAAACTCACTATTTTTTTTCCTTTTAAAAATCACTACTTTTCTTAAAGATTAAAGCTTTATTTCGAAGTAGTTGAAAAAAAAAACAATCAAAACTTTGTTTTAAAATGGCTAAAAAACATATTTTTATTTTTAAAAATCTAAACTTTCTCATTTAAAAAAAAAAACAAAACCTATTCTTATTTTTCAAAATCTAAACTTTATCATTTAAAAAAAAACCAAAAACTTTCCTAAAGTAAAATTTTTTTTAAAAAATAACCATTATTTTAGAAAGGGAAAGGGAAAAAAAAGTGATTTTTAGGGCTCCTAGGTGCGTAGGAACGACGGTACGGTGACGTCCCCTTCATCGGAGCCCAAAATCTGATCCCTTATAACATGTCTATGGAAAAAAGAAAAGAAAGAGAAAGAGCATGCTTCTCTTGTTGTTGTTTTTTTTAACCTTTAAAAAATGAATATGAAAAGACTTTTTTTTCTTTCATTTCATTTCATGTATATATATTGTTTTTCAATCTTGTTTATTTGTAAATAATAATAATAGTAATTATAATAATAATTTGGGCTCTTGACAGACCCAAAAAGAAAAAGAAAAGAATAGAAAAACAAATGCCTCTAATTGACCAAAATCGGGTGGGCTTCGAACAGGCCCAAGATAGAACAAAAATTTAAAGGGAACAAATGAGCCTCCAAATGTACTCGGATAAAAAAGGGTGTCTACAATGATAGAAACCTCATAGTAGTCTTTTTAAAAAGGCTAGTGAATTATCTAATCTTTGTGTTGTTGATATAACCATTGTAGTCTTCTCACTTGCCAAAAATGTATTCTCTTTTGGCCATCTTGATGTAGAAGACTTTAAAAATCATTAGCATAGTGACAATACACATGATATTTTTTTTTTTGCCTTGGAAACTCAATTTGGCTCACTGTAATATTATTTTCCTATGGCTCAAGATGCAACTTACTAAGGTTTGGTAGCCATTTTATTTTTATTTTTATTTGATTTTAAAATAAACAATATTATATTAGTACTACGTCACATTTGTTTAAAATGACTCACCAAATAGAATTCCCAAAAAGGAATGATGAAAAGCTTGAAAAAAAGAAAAATGGAAGTCAAGAGCAAAGTAGTAAGAACCCCTCATTGAAGGAGGCTATCTTAACCTCCTACAACTCAAGAAACAAAGATCTACCAAGGGGAAGTTGTACAAGAATGTGGAAAAGGAAGTTGAGTAGCATATAATTTAGAATACAAGTCTCCATTTCAAAACTGAAAGTATTTAATATGTTGTACACTATGAAAGGTTAGTTCTGAGCACTCGGAGGCATCATTTATGCATAAATCTGTATTATATATATACTTTACATTAGAATTTCGTTTAATCCATTCAAGTAATTTCTTTCATACTTTCTTCTTTTTGTATTTAAAACTTTATAATATAAAGGGAAAAGGAAAACAAAATTTAATTGAGCAAGATAAAAATGGCGTTGCCAAAATTCGTAAGTAATTGTTCACTATTAACAATTATTTTCCTTCCAAATTTAGGCGACAGTTTCTTTTAAAAAGGGAAAGTTTTTTTTTATTATGTAAACATTCTATTCAAAAGATTAATTATGACTTCTCAGAAGACACATTTATGCATCAATAATAGGTATTTTACATGCAAAGTTTATCTTTAGATAGGATGTCATAGTCTCAAGATAAGAAATTTTATTTTTTCATATGTTAAGATATATAACAAAAGTTTACTAATTGAAAGGACGATTTCAAGCAATTAAATTAATTTATTTTGAGTGATATAGTCACAGTTGAAGTGATAAAGTTGTTCAATGCTAACACTAATGTTCCCTTAAAAATCCAATCATCTCCCCTAAATTTGTAACCATAAAAGATAAAAGTGTTGGTTCAATTATCTGTCTTTTACATATTTATTCAAAATATGAAATCATTTGAAAATTGAATGTGTAACTTATCAATGAGTAATAAGTAGAATTACAATTTTTAGTTTTTTCACGGTTAATTCCAAATAAAAGAAAACCACAAAGTTAGGCGCTAAATTTGGCAATTGTTCCCATGTTTGGGCCCCAATGTGAGAACAATTTCAAGCCCCAAATAGCGATTTAACCTTATTTAATTCAAACAATATACAATACAAAATTAACCTAGCATAGTGACTTGGGATAACTAAAATGGTTAAAAAGCTAATTCTTAGTTACTTAGAAAGTCTTAATATTCTCTACTATTATTTACCTTTCCTACTCCAAAATATCTCTCACTTTCAGTCACTTACACACTCACTCGCTCACTCACCTCTCTCTCTCTCTCTCTCTCTCTCTCTCTCTCTCTCTCTCTCTCTCTCTCTCCGTAACACCCTTTGCCCAACCTGATCATCGGGTCCAAGCTACAACATGCTACATTTGTTGTCAGAGCAACTACAAACAATTATACACTATTTGATCATTAATACATGTAATTAAGTGTAAACCACATTCATGTTAAGCTAAATAATCATTTCTGAGTCTCACATGAGCTTACAAAAGCTCTTTTGTTGACCTGAGGGTGATTTACGACCAAATTGTAAAGTTTTCAAAATCTCGGTCCGACATAGCGACTTCATGGTCTCTTCATCGTGATATCGCCAACTCAGTGAGTCACCTCACTACTTATGGCATCATGATATCTCTACATCACTTACTGTCAGCTTATGCCACAACATTGGGGGTTCGTGGTTGCGACAGTTCTCTTGTTTTTGGCAAAATGCACATTTGGTACCTATTCAATCGTTTTCAACCAAAACATTTCATAACATTCAGCCATATATCAATTCCACCTATACCAAAACATATATAAAAAAAAGCTGAAACAAGTTCATAACATTTGAATTCAACCATTTAACATGACATTCAATACATGATCATCATTTAGGTTCAATCAATCCATTTGTTCACCTAAACATATCAACTATGTCATTCAAGTTCAACACATGATTACCTACACATTTTTGAACACCAAGAACCTATATGACCTTAGTATGAGCCAAAACCAAAAACATACACCAATTATGTTTCAAGCATAACATTCAATTATACCAATACCAACCTTTCATCAACTTAGTTACACTAATTACCTCATTTTCTAATCTTTCACATACAAAATCATACAAGATTATATCATCACTCATACTAGCAATTCCATACATCTACCAAGTCATAATAAAATTGTATTACACAAGTTCAACCATACTACAATTGCCACATAACCAACTATTTGAAATGACCATTTGCACACTAAGGTGCCCCTATATACATGCCACAAAATTTAGACAGAAAAGAACGTAATTCTATTGTGTTTTGATAGTGTGTGCTTCCCACTGATCCAGTCGATAAGTTTTACAAGGTGACGATCTATAAGGGAAGGGAAACAACTAGACTAAGCATACCAATGCTTAGTAAGTTCAACTAAAATTACGATGTTTACCTTGATCATTTAAATTATAATAATTAAAAATCATTTAGGCATTCAAAATGGCTATCCTTAGCATATATTGGCATAACTAGGCACTTGACAACATTAACAATAAAATAGGTTAGACATGCTTATATATCATGAATAATATCACTAACATTAAGATAATCACATGGCACATATCAAGTTATAAATATATATCATTTCATTGTCAATGCCTTTTCAAGTCACTCATTTTAATTAAAATGAATATTGTCCAATGAAACTCTAGTAAAATGGACTTGGATACACGGGTGAATTAAGTTTCTCGTTCGAGCTGAAATCACCTCAGGTTACCAGTCCAGGCTAAACCTATGTTATATATAACCTGAGAATCTGCAACAAAGCTAGATCTCGTTAAATAACCCGAGAATCTATAACAAATGCTAGATCTCGTTATATAACATGTAAAATCTCTATTCAAACATGCATATAATCCTATTTGTATGTCAATTGTATATAATTTTTTACTGCAAAGTGGTTTTTCTTTTCAAAGAAGTTATGATAATTCCTTCCGAAGTCGAATGAAACCGTTACGTAAGCAAATTGCATCTTCAAACTTTACAAAGACAAAATTTTCATTTCAAAGTGAAAATCCTGCTATGAATTTCCTAATCACTCAAAAATCTCTATGTTTAATCTTTGCACCGAATTTTGCTCCAAATTTTTCAATGAACTAATTAGCTAGTGAAACTTCTAATGTACCTGTGCAACTCGGAATCTCTGTATCAAAGTTGCCAGCTACTGACTAAAGTCACCAGCACATGACGGCGACATCTAAAGTGGCCTGCCGCTGCTGGCGACATCCCCCAAAATCGTTGTGTTTTACCAACATCTTTTGAGGACGCCATCTCATGCCTTCAACTTTTTCCAAGTACTGTATATTTTTTTAACTAAATAATTGACCAGTTAACCTATTTTACTATTTTTATTTTTACATTTTACATATATGAAAATAAAATAAAATAAAATAAAACCTATTTTCTCCTTATCATCAACTGTTAAAAAGAGGCAGATTAGAAATCATTTATTCAGAAAAAGGAAAGTGCCAACCGCTGATTTGTATACATTTAATCCAACAAAGCTTACATTTTTTACCTCATATATTTCTGAAAACGCCTCTATTAATTTCTTAAATGGTTAATGTTTCCTAGATACTCCAAATCCTCCCCTTTGGAGGCAAATCTAGAACTTCATTTTACCATATGCCTCATTGGAAATGATTCAGAAACATATCCAAATGTTGTTAAGCAATTTATAGCAAACCCTGTATATTTAATCATTATATTTTCATGTTAATTCAATAAGGTTAAACAGGAGAGGAAACCTTATTAACTTCAATTCCAAACTGCCCAAATCCTTAACTTACTATTCTTGTGTCGGCTTCTGAATTTAATCCTGTTGAGTTCATTTGCTTCATCCATTCCTACAAAGTTTACAGCTCATTTATAATTCATGTAAGTGCACCTTCAATATAAGAAAATGCTTAACTTTGGTATTCTACTCTTGAATTAGATTCCTAATACACTAATTAGGAATCATTGTAGCACGAAACCATTATCCTGCTATTCTTCAAAAATTAATTAAAAGCTTCACTTCAAACGGAAAGGTTTAGCTATATATCCTCTAAACTTTCTATATGAAAGGTTAATTATCACATATGGGAGGAGGCATTAATATATCAAATGGTTTTTACATACAAGTCTCATATAAGATTTCAGTTTACTATATTCAAACAATTTCTTTCATATGTATTTATAACTTTATGATAAGAAAGAAAATATATATATTAAAAAGAGCGTGAAAAGGTTATTTACCTTTCCAACGGTTATTTAGATTTCAAAAACTTTAAAGAGAGCGAGAAAGAAATGGTGCTGCCAAAATTCATAAGTAGTCGTTGGCTTCCAACGGTTTTTGGCCTTTCAAAAATTAGTTAAAAGTTTCTTTTTGAAACAGCAATGTTTTAACTATCTTAAACACTTTCTATATAAAAGATTAATTATGACCGAAAGAGGCATTTATGCATCATTTGGTATTTACATATAGAGTTTTGTAACGCCCCAAAATCTCTTATATATTTTTCCATATGTTTGTGTCACAAATATCTGTTAACTTTAATGGTTATGTGTTTTGAGAGTGTTTGGGATGCCTCAAGTTCGAGCCTTCACTTGGCCAAATCTTTGTTTTTAATTGAATAAACCCCTATCTCTAGCCAGTAGCCTTAAAAATAAATATCATAAAAAATATGACAAAATGAGCTTGCTGGTTTGATGGTTAAGTGCTGTGTTAGAGTGCTAGGGGTCTTGAGATTGAATCTCTGTATGTGTAAAGGGGATTTTTTTTGTACATGTGTCGTGAAGGAGTTTGAAATATGGTAAAATTCTAAGTATTTGAGGAGTGTGGGGATGTTGCGGCCGATTTTTAGGAGGATGTTGAGGGAATTTTGGTTGTTCAGGGATTTGGGGATTGAGGGGAGTATTTTATGGAGATTTGGATGGAGGAGTTTTGATTGTACCGAAACTAGTAGTGGCAATTTCGGCTACCCTCTCTCATTCCCCAATTTTCTGATAGTTTTGTCGTTTTTACTTTTGGTTTTTCTCTATGTTTTCATCTTTTATTCTTTTTATTTTTCTTCCCAAGTCGAATGATGACTGTTTCTTTTCTCAAATCTCAGTTGCTCCTAATCTTTTGACGTTTTGAATTTATTTTCTTTGTTGTCGAATTACTACCAAAATTTCTATCGAAAGTTCTTTCCCCTCTCACCTATTTTCTTTTCCTATTTGTTTCTTTATGTTCATCCGTTCCATGAGTACGCGTACGTTTTCGTGGTTCGGTAAGTTATGTTTCTACTTCTTGATTAACTTTTGTTTGGTTAAGTGGTTTGAGGGGATTTTCTATTGGTTGATTAGGAGTTGACCAAAAGGCTGGAGGTCTTTGATTGGCGTCTTAAATGGGTGAAACCTCCCTCTTTACTCAATCGAAGGTAATGTTGTTGTGAGTTTAACACTTGGTCAACTTGTGTGTATTCGATTGAGTAAATGTTTAAGTGAATAATTGGTGATTGTTCGGTCAAGTGTAGGTTTCAAAGACTTAGGGCAGTTTTCTCAGCAAATAGAAACAAGTGTGTAAACACGACCCCGGAATTGGAATTTGACAAGAGCCAGAATAGGTGAAGATCGACCCCCGTGTGGGCCACATAGGCGTGTAGGCCCCACACGGGCGTGTGAGAATATTGGGCCAGGCCGTGTGATCTACACGGCTAATGCCATTTTGGGCTGTGTGGGCAACACGAGCGTGTGGGCCCACATGGGCATGCAACATGGGCCTATGGGCCCATTTTTACTATTTCACTGCAAAGGTTGCACAGGTCGCCCGAGTCGATTGTGGACCTACTGTAGGGTTGGTAAGCTTACCTAGACCTCTAATTGACTGAAATGACTACATGACTGATATGAATAAGCATGATGATGATCTACTAATTTGATACTATATGCCCTGATTACATGCATGATATTATGTTATAGTATATCATATTTGTATACTACACTGCATTGGGTTGGGGGTTTATTTTGATCGGAGGAAGTCTACTGAAAGGCCTCAAGCCTAATTTTCTGGCAGCTTAGCTACAAACTACTGTCTAGTGTCGCATTCAGTATTTTTTGGAGTGTAGGGATGTGTGGGTTGATTATATCCCCACATGGAGTGTAGGGTTGGACGGAGATGGAGTGTAGAGGCTGGCTGGGTAGGACCTGTATACTGTATAACCTAATACTGTACTGATTATTGTTACTGTTATGGGCCAAGGCCCAAACACATGATTGCTTATGTGCTAAGATGAGCTAAAGCCCAAACTTATATTGTCACTGATATTGAAAAGGGCATACGCCCAAGTTGTGATTACTTTCTGCCTGTTTGCTTTATATGGGATTACACACTGAGTTTTCGTAAACTCACCCTTCTGATTTGACTGTACAGGTAATCCCCAGACATAGGCGGTTCGGTGCGACGGAGGACTCAACGATGGCCACACGACTTATTTAATTTGACTTAGTACTTAATTATAATTTTGAATTTATTTTGGGGGTATTTTACTGTATTATGGCCTCTTTGGATTTAAATTTTTAATTTGGGATTTTTATTGTTTTGATTTATAACTGCTAGTAGTAGGGATAATCGAGCTTTCAAAAAGAACCAAACGTTTTAACAAAATTCACTCAAATATGCAACTGTTTTAAAAAGCTTCCGCAATAAGTGACATTTTGAAAATTAGTAACGTCTTGAAATAGAGTAACTTTATGAATTACGTTTTGAAAATGAACGACACTTCCTGAAATTAACATAAGATACTGTCAAAAGGTTATATAGGTAAGAGGTTTTTGACGACAACTCTTTTTTTCGAAAAACACTATCATGTGACATTACCAGATTTGGCCATAACGTCTAGGCCGGGTTTGGGGTGTTACAAGTTTATAGTTAGATGGAGTGTTGCAGTTTCAAGATAATAATAAAAATAACTTAAATTTACTAAATGCAAGGACAATTTCAAAATTTTAAATTAATTAGTTTTGGTCTATTGAAGTGATAAAATTGTCCAATCTAGACACTAAATATATGAATAGATTTCTCCTACTTATAGGTGCCAAAATGGATAATTTATTCCCATCCCTCTTACTTTTTAAATTTACAAAAGAATACACCATTTTTTGCAATGCTGCCCTCACTCTCTGGCTTATTTACACCCATAACCCTTTTGTTTATTCAAACCTTCGATTTAATCTGAAATTTCAAAATTAAAAGTAATTAATTGCTACATCAATCCTCTGTCTTCCACATTTTTTATATTTTAGTCCCAAATCAAGTTATGTCCTTTTGTTTCCAACTTTAATAAATTATTTACACTTATATCTTCCCTTTCATTTGCATTTATACCTTATATATTTAATGTCAATTGTACACTTTATTTTAATTTTTATATTTATTCACACTTGTATAATTTTTATTTATTCTTATTTCGTCTTTATTTATTTCTATGTCTATTTATATTTATGTTTTTTTACACATTCCCGTTACATACATTTTAATATTATTTATTTATGTTACTTTGATTCTTTTATTGTATTATGAATAAGGTGTATTATTGTTATTATTATCATCATGTCAAGGTTTTATTTATTTCATTTATTTAATTTTTCTTTTTATTATGGCCCTTTTTTGAAGGAGTTTTAACTTTTCATTAGCTTTAGTCAATTTAATTAATTTTCCTATTTTATTACTATTCATTTTAAAAGGTGAAACTTTAGATCATTTTTCCATCCTATAAATGTTGACATGAAGTTAGTTAAGTAGGTGTTACATTTTAATGAAACCATAAGATTTTTTACATTTGAATTTAAGTTAATCTTTAAGATTTTATCTACCATTTACCCTAGAAAAATTATAAATAATATGTAGGATTTTTTTAGGGTTTTAAACTAATTTTAAATACCGTATAGGATTACTCTTTAGAATCTTAAATTAATGTGTAAATATTCTTTAGAACTTTGTTCAATATTAAAACTAAAGATTTTTTTAGGTGAATTGTAAATCATGAGTAGGTCTTTCTAAGTATTTTATTTTAGAAACTCTTTAGGAAAACTAATAAATGTTATTTAAGATATACTATTTTAGGATTTTGACGAATTTAAACCTTAGATCAAGAATTTTATAGTAAGATAAATCATAAACCTGACATAAGATACTTTCATAAGATCTTGATAGGTTCAGCGTTATTAATTAAATCTTTTAAAAAATAATCATAATAAAATATCGAATAAGTTGTAGATGGATTTTAATATTTCTCTTAATTAATTGGTAATTCCTAGGTTTTTTTAGAATTCAAAGATAGAATTAATTTTAGGAATTGAAGGTATTTTACTAGAACTATTTAGGTATCCTTTAGGGTTCCCGTTAAAAGTAAAAATCTCTAATTTAAGTTTCAAATTACATAAGTTTGGTGAACATATCTTAATTGAGTTAGAAGTAAACCAGAGGCATTTTCTTTAGAGTTTTTTATTTAAGATTTCCATAGGGTTTTAGCCTAGATTAAGACATTAATATGCTTAAATTAATAATAAAAAAAACCTAACTCCCAAGACACCATAGGACTATCCTCGAATAGGCATTGTGGGGGTGTTATAACCTTCCCCACACATAATCGTACTCCTGAACTCGAAATTTGGTGATGAGTTTGAGTCTAGACTTTTAGGATTTTTCGTAGTATTAATTCTAGACTTTTAGACGATAGGTGGCTAACCAACCTAGCCCTAATTGGTTAGTGGCGACTCTACGTTAATTTAGGTCATTCGTGTCTAGCTTTGCTTACTAGGCCCCCGTACTCTTATATAGGCAACGTTATGACGAGAGAGAGATGTTGTAATACCCCGAAAATTACTACAGTAAGAAAATAAGATAATATCCTTGATATAGTAAAATAAGGAAATAAAGTGATAAAAAGGGTAATATTGAGTTATGACAATATTGGGAAGTATATTATGACATATTAATTTAAGAAAGGATTAAATTGCAAAAGTGAGAAAAGTTTTGTTGCCCAATAGTAAATACTCAAAATTTGAGGGGTTAAAGTGTAAATACAAAAAATTTGAAGCACCAATAGTGTAAATATTTTAAGAGTGGAATAATCTAGAAATTAAGGAAAATGGATTAATTAGGACCAAATTGAAAAGGTGAAGAATTTTGAGGGATTAAATTTCAATTTTACCAAATTAAGTGATGACTCAAGGATGGAATTTCAAAAGATTATAAAGGGAAAAATGGTCAAATAGAGAGAGAGAATTCTAGAAGGTAATGATGATGTTTGTGATATTTTTAATTAATTAATTAGATAAATGCTATTTAATTAATATTTTATTAAGATTTTTAGTATTATTTTATTATTAAATGATTAATATAAAAGGGAGGAAAGGTGATGAAAAAAATTATCATCTTTCTATGCAACCAACGTTAGAAGAGAAGAGAAGAAAGAAAGTTTTGCTTTCTTTACAATTTGGTCCTTTCACCAAAAATTCACTATTTTCACCTAGAAATCAAAAGAATTTCCATAGCTTCCAAGAGAGAAAAATAATAAGGAGATAATGGAGAGATAGAATGTCAAGTTAGATTCAAGAAATAGAAGTTGGAGGATAGATAAAATCAAGTTAAATATTGAAATCAATAGCACAAGGTAAGAACATCAAGATTTCAATATATTTTTAAGTTTGTTATTTGTGAAAAAGCATGGAAATGATGTTATAGTAGAGTTTTCTTAAAGTCTTATGTTCTTGATATATTAGTGAAGGGAAATAAGTGAAAATGATGGGACATATTATAGAGAAAGGGAATTAGGGAGTTATAAACTTAGTAATCAACATCTTGTACTAAAACAGTTTTGGACAGCAGTAGTAGGTTAAATTTGAAAAATCACCATAAATTGTAGAAATCTAATTAGAGGATGAAAAAATATGTAATTAAATAATATTAAGTCTAGTTTCTCATAGAAGAAACGGTGTAAGTAATGGAATTGTAAATCATGAGATATAATAAATTTTGTGGGACAAGGTTAGAATGAATTCGGGTTCCCCTGTTCTAATTTTGGAAAATCATAAAAAATTGAATAAAAATAATTAGATGTTTAAATTTATATGTTTAAAATCCTGAATGATCCTATTTTCAATAAAAACAAATGGAAACATCATCCAGATTCTGTAAAAAGAGATAATTAATTTTTAGTGAAGAGGGGTCGGAACTGTCAAACAGTGAAACAGGGGAAACTTTAAAGAATAAAATATACTTATTGGCTAAACCAAATTTTTTTTAAATATTATGGTAATAATATATGTGAGTATAGTTTCATAGGAATTTAGTGGATATTAATTTTGAGTTCCGTAGCTCAAGATATAAATAATTTAGTGACTATGACTCAAGTGGACAGCTTTGAATTAATATATAAATAAATGGTGGAATTATAGATAATGTTACATATAAGCATATTATACATTAAGGATGTGGAATGGAGAGGAGGAGGAGAATAAATGATTATTCAACTAGCATGAGTTCTCATTAAAAATGGCCAATTTGCATGTTTTAGGTTCAAAGACTAAATTGAATAAAAGTAATATTTTAAGGGTAAATTGGTAAAGATGTCAAAAAGTGACCAAATTGCATGAAATGAATTATTTTATTATTTAAATTAATAAATTGAATGAAATATTAATTTATATCGAGATTGGGTGAAAATTCGAGGAAAATAAAAAATTACCAAAATGTCCCTAAATTTTGGTATTTCTGCAATTTAGCTTGGTAAGTTCGTGTAACTTGAATTATATTCTTAGATGATTGAAATATATATATATATGATTGAGAAATTGATTTGAATTGTGAACATGAGAAATTGTGAATTGAATGAAATGAAAATGAAGCTTTGAATTACATGAGTAAATATCGGGTCTCGTAGGCCCTATTTGTTATGAATATAATATTCCGAGGATATGTTGTAAAGAATTATAAAAGCAAGTTAATAATTTAAAAGTTTTAATTCGGATGAAATTTTGTAACTCGGTTTAATACTTATGCAAATGTATGTCTTCTAGTAATGCTTCGTACCCTATTCCAGCGTCGAATACGAGTAAGGGGTGTTACAATGTGACATCGCCAGATTCGGTCATAACGTTTAGACCGGGTTTGGGGTGTTACAGATGTCTTGGAGCAGGCAAGAATATTAATATGAGAAAATATTAGATTTTATGGGTAACTAAGAATTAGCTTGTATTGTGGTATGGTTGGGCCTGGTATGGTTTTGTTTTGTTAATTGGATTGTGATTAAAAAAAGAATTAGCTTTTTAACAATTTGAGTTATCCAAATTCACTATGTTAGGTTATGTACCACCCTATACCCGGCCTGGTTGCCAAATCCGAATATTAGGATGCCACACCATCGTCTCCTGTCAAAACCAACAAGTAAAAGCTCATTCCAACAAAGCATCCATTAGTTTGCTATTCGCATCGGTCTTAAGTCAATTATACTAGCTAGTTATCATTATCATGTGCTAAACTTACATTAAATATGTAACACCCCTAACCCGAATCCGTCATCGGAACAGGGTTACGAAGCATTACCAAAATTTACAAATTAATTTTTAGACATTTCATTTCATCTAGCATTCATATTTGAAACCAACCAAAATCAAAATATTATTGAGCCAACGTTGGTTAAATTAACTTATACATGCCACTATAACTAGAATCAAATCATCCAAAATTACCGATAAAACCAATGGATAGTGTGATATATCTCCGAAAAATTTCCAACCCAATCGAGCTTCCGATAATCTGTAGGGTAAATAATAAAAAAATACGTAAGCAATGAATGCTTAGTAAGCACGTGTAGTCTTTAATCATATTAGTTCTTTTAAAATATGAAATCTATACATATCAAGGATAACGCAATATTGATACCACAATACCAATGAAGCTATATTCATCAACTTACAAGGTGAATAAATCCACAGTATCACTTAAACATATTATCCCAAACTTAGTAGGATTTTATATAACTTTAACTCTTGATAATTTTTTTATTTTTATTTGCATTTATTTACTTTCCACGGTTGTTCCATATGCATGTCACACAAGTCCTAAACATATCATTCAACCATGGTCACAAGCTAGTGCATTTACCCAAAGCCTTTCCCGAACTGATCACATGATAAGTCATTTCATAAGAAAATTGTTTAATTTAAACCTTAATACTTTTTCATGAGTAGTAGTATATTTTCACTTAAATACTTACCAATTCAATGCATCATATAAATAATTATATTACCATTCAAGACAACTCCCGATATTTTACCTTTCGAAGAACAACTTACGGATATGAATACATCTTTTTCAAAAGCCCGAAGGCTGAACTTAAGCTCATGAGAGCTAAACAGATAGTAAACACGAAAGTCCACAACAAATGTTGAACCTCAGTTTACTTGGGTAATTTGCCATCAATTCATCCTTTGGCACAGAACGATTGTACTCAATCCCGCGTTCAATCCAAACTGGGTATTAAATTCGATAATATATTTCCAATAATGATTCAATTCCATGTTTTCTATTACCCTTATTATTTTCCATATCTATCCTGTTGAATTCCTCGAAAATTTTGATGGATTTTCAGAGGTACACTTTAGTGTACCAATCCGAGTCCGTCAATTCATATTCATGTGCACACATTTCTATTTTAGAAAGTACACTCCCGTGAACCTCATCCTTACAGTGGAATTACCAGTCCAGGCTAAATACCCTGTAATATAAACTCATAGATTATTGTTGGGATTACCAGTCTAGGCTAAATCCACTGCAGTGACAATTACTCTAATGAGCTTGGATCTGAATTACCAGTCCAAGCTAAATTCAGACCTAATTCAGATTACCCGCCTGGGGTAAATCCATTTTCCACATATTTTTCGGGAGGGCTATATCAGGATAGGATCACCCATCCAGGCTAGATCCTTTTTACCGTCAATTCCTTTTCAAAGATCCATCGAATTTTCCTTCCATTCAACCGAGATTTCTTCCCCTTTTTATCAAATATATCAATGTTTCATCAATTTTCATACAACGAACATTCAAATCATATTCACATCAATAACAAACATTTCAAGCATTTAAGAATATAATTCAAGTTACACGAACTTACCGGGCTAAATCACAGAAATACCAAAATTCAGGGACATTTTGATAATTTTCCATTTTCCTCGAATTTCCACCCAATCTTGATCTAAATTAATATTTCATTCAATTTATTAATTTAAATAATAAAACAATTCATTTCAAGCAATTTGGTCTTTTTGACATTTTTTACAAAATTACCCTTAAAATTTTACTTTTATTCAATTTAGTCCCTGAACCTAAAACATGTAAATTAGCTATTTTAAAATAAACTCATATTAGCTAAATATTCACATATATTTTTCCTCTCCTTCACTCTATTCCACATCCTTGATATATACATAATACCACTATTTCATAACAAGCTATTCACTTGAGTCATAGTCACTAAATTAATTATATCTTAAGCTACAGAACTTCAAATTGATATCCGCAAATTGTTTTTGAAACTATACTCACATATATTCTTACCATAAAATTTTCAAAATTTTTAGTTTAGTCAATAAGTACAGTTTATTCTTTAAAGTTTCCCCAGTTTCACTGTTTCACTGTTTGACAGTTCTGACCCCTCTTCACTGAAAATTAATTATCTCTTTGTACAGAATTTGGATGATGTTCCTGTTTGTTTCTATTGAAAATAGACTCATTCAATAAATAATTTTAAGCTACTAATTATTTTTATTCAATTTTTCATGATTTTCCAAAATCAGAACAAGGGAACTCGAATTCATTCTGAACGTGTCTCATAAAATTTATTATATCTCATGATTTACAATTCCATTACTTACATTGTTTCTTCTATGAGAAACTAAACTTAATAAGCTTTAATTCTATATTTTTTTCATCCTCTAATTTGATTTCCATAATTTATAGTGATTTTTCAAAGTTAGCCTACTTTTACTGTCCAAAACTGTTTTAGTGCAAGATGCTTATTACCATGTTTATAACACCCTTATTTTCTTTGTCTACACTATTTCTCATCACTTTCTCTTATTTTCTCTTCACTAACATATCAATAACATAGGACCATATATACGAAAAATTTACATTAACAGCATTTCCATACTTTTTCAATAATATCAAACTTTAAAATATATTAAAATCTTGATGTTCTTACCTTGTCATATTAACTTCAATCTTTAACTTAATTTTCTCTCTCCTCCAGCTTCTATTTCTTGAATCTAACTTGATATTATATCTCCTCATAGTCTCCTTGTTATCTTTCTCTCTTGATGGATATGGAAATTTTTTTGATTTCTAGATGAAAATGGTCAATTTTTGGTGGAAAGACCAAATTGTAAAGAAAGCAAAACTTTCTTTCTTTCTCTCTTTTTCTCACGTTGGTGCATGGGAAAAATGGTGGGTTGGATGATTCTTCATCTTCCTTTTCTTATATATATATACTAAATAAAATAATAAAATAATAATAAAATATCATTTAAAAATCAAATTAAAATATTAATAAACTAATATTTATTTATTTAATTAATCTAAAATATCTCCAACATCATCATTATATTTTAGATTTCTCTCTCTTCTAATTGACCATTTTTCCCTTTATGATCTTTTAAAATTCCATCCTTGAGTCATCACTTAATTTGGTAAAATTGCGATTTAGTCCCTCAAAATTCTTCACCTTTTTCAATTTTGTCCTAATCTATCCATTTTCCTTAGTTTATAGATCATTCCACCCTTAAAATATTTACACCATTGGTCCTTCAACTTTTTCATATTTACACTTTAACCCTTCAAATTTTGAGTATTTACTCTTGGGCAACCAAACTTTTCTCACTTTTACGATTTAATCCTTTCTTGAACTAATATGTCATAATATACTTCCCAATGTTGACATAACTCTAAAATTTCAGAATTAGGTTTTAGGTGGAATTAACTATTAACTAGTCGGTATTACCTTTCACCCTCTACTAATTAATTAGTTGGTAGGTAATTGCTTATCTCTTGACCTCACTTTCCCTACTGGGATAAACTATGATTTACTTGGTAAACTTATCTCTTAACCTTACTTATCCTAGATTACTTCCTAGAGTTGTCACTCCTAAGGTTTAAGCACACATAATTTATTACTAATTAATTCCTCTCAGGAAACCTAATCCGTCCGTTAACTACTCTCACACCCACTCGTTAATCTTCCTAGAGATTTAGCCTCTGTTCGATCCATATTCCATAACTCTTAAATTTAATTTAAACATGCAAAAGAACACAAATAAATTAAATAAGAGAAGGGTAAGAATTTTCTCAATCAATGAAATTGGATACGCTTGAAGTTGCATAATCTCGTAATCGTTAACTTGATCTTCGATGTTTGAATATGAAAAATAAAAGAAAACTAAATACTTTAATAGAAATGACTTAGGTTCAAATCAAACCTAGTCGAAAAGAACAAAGAATTTTTGGAAACGAAATAAAAATGTAATAAAAACCTAAATCTACTACTGCGGCTCCTAATCAGCCTCCTTTAGCTTGGGAATAGCCTTCCTATTTATAGAGACATTTAGAAACCCTAACTAGGTCAATAGGATGACCTAATCTCAAAATATATTGATTGTAAGGATGATTTTAACCTTCCCGGTACCTGCTCTCCACGTTTAGCCCTATGTCGCAACACGCCATGCCCATGTCACGACATGACATCGACAAGTGGCAATTGGTCTTCCAGCTTCACATGTTACATCTCGGGAACTTGTTCTCCACTCGAGTGTCGTCCATGAGGCTCTTGGGCTACTAAATAATCATCCTTCACACCCATTAAACACATTAGAACTACCTAGGGCTCGAATTGGCCTAATAGGTCAATTTATGTGTAAAAACGCTTATTTTTATACTTAAGTTCCTAGTGCGGAAAATAACATAATTAATCCTAAAATGCCTAGAACACAAGCCCCTAAAGTGTTGAAATATGCCAAAACTAGCACCTCATTTGGTGGCAGGTCATTCCCATTTTAGGGTTTGATCATTTATTTAACCTAGCTAGTCACTGAACTTGAAAATTTTTCATATATTGGTGATTGAACTTTGAAATTGTTCCCACATTAGGGCCTAAACTTTAGGCTTTTTAGGGAAATATCAAGACTAGCTCGTACAAAAAAAAATTAAGGCCAAAATGTGAGAACTTTTGCCAAATTCACTACCTAACTTTATCCAAAAAAAAAAGTTTAGGGCCAAATAGTGATTTAACCTATATAATTATATACTAGTTTAAGGTGTTTTGGCAACCCATAGTGGTTTTATTTATATGGAACTAACAGTGCAAACACTAAAAATTTAATGCTACTTAGTACTCATTGATGCGGTGCACATTCATTTTTCCATTAATATCTTTTTTGGTTTAAATATGTACAAGTCAGATAAATGAACAATAACTTTTATTATTTATAGTTACAAATTTAGGGGAAAATATTGGAGTTTTAAAGATCTTTAGTGTCAATATTGGACAACATTATCACTTCAATTGAGACTATACCGCTCAAAACAAATTAATTTAACTACTTGCAATCATCCTTGCAATTAGTAAATTTTAGTTACTGGTCTTAACATATGCAAAAAAAATCTTATCTTGAGACAACAACATCCTTTCTAAGATAAAATATGTATGTAAAATAACTATTATTGATGCATAAATGCGTCTTCTGAGAGGTCATAATTAATCTTTGTGTAAGAAAATTTGCATAATAGTTAAAACCTTTTCATTTTGAAAAGAAACTATTAACTAATTTTTCAAAGGAAAAGAATTGTTTGCAGTGAACGGCTACTTACAAATTTTGGTAGTGTCGTTCTTCTCTTGCTCATTTTAAGTTTTTCTTTTCTTTTTTTTTTTTCCTATCTTATTATAAAGTTATAAATACAAGAGAAAAAAGCATGAAAGAAGTTTCTTGAATGGATTAAATGGAATTATAATATAAAGCGTATATATAATTGTTGATACATACTACAACAAGGGAGCAGGGCAAGAAGGATGTCACGGTGGCACTATGGAGGTCAGTTCACTTGTAAAGTCTGAGAGCTGGAACAAGGAAAAGAAGACAGACTTATTGAGAGAGAAAATATTTAGAGTAACCTTAGGATGTCCAAGGTTTGATCCCCTATCCTTAGTAAACTACATGTTGAGCCAACGAACATAATTACAGTAAGCGTAATTAAGTTGCCAAGTTGTAGAAATATCATATGTGTTGTTACTGAGGTAATGATTAATTTTTTTTTCAACATCAGGGTGGCCAAAAGATAATACATTATTGGCAAGTGAAAAGACTACAAAAGAAATATCGATAACATAAAGAGCAGAAAGTTCACTAGCCTTTTCTTAAGAGAGTAGACTGACGTAATTACTATGTGACTACTATCATCTTTTATTTTCACCATCTTAATCTTTTGGATGGTGTTGGAGAATGCAGTTTTGAAATTTCAATTGAAAATATATTATTGGATAGTTTGGAAATTAAATTGAGAAAATCATTTAATAAATTTCAACGAATAAACTGTAAACGTCCAATCGCTATAGAAATGTTAATTTGAAAATTTTTTAAGGACCCAATTAGCAATTAACCTAGGACCAATTTAACCATTATTGTGAAATAAATTAGTGGATTTTGATATCATCCACTTATCATTCATTGAGTTAGTTTAATTAGCAAGTTAAGCAAAATTAATGGTTAAAATTTAAGTTAATTAAGCTTAATGGCATTTCTAATCTAAGTATATATTATAAGTTAGTGGAGAGAAGAATGAAAGTTATCATCTTCTCCAAGCTTGTGCCATCCAAGTAGGAAGAAAAAGAAAGAAAATCCCTTTTTGATTTCTTTAAAAATTGGTCCAAAATCCTTAAGGTGCTTAGGTCTTTTCTTTTAAAGTTTTATGTTTTCATGATTACCTAAGCTTGATTAAGCTTACTCATGCCTTAGATTTTTCAATTGTTAAATGTTTATCAAACTGTCATTAATGGGTATTTAATGAAATTGAGTTTGGTTTTGATGAGAAATTGAAGTATGAGTTTTGAGCATGTTAGAGCTAAGTTCAAAAGTAGAGAAAAGTGTTGGAATTTATTAGAAATTAACTAATTTTAATAGTTAATTTTGTGAAATTAGGGACTAAATTGAATAAATTGAAAGTTTTTAAAAATTTATGTTATAGATTAAAAGTTCAAGGTCCCTAATGAAAGAATATGTAATTAGTTTTGATTAGATGTTGAATATCGAAAAATATGAACAACTCGGATACAAGGACTAAAATGAATAAAATGTAAACTATGTTTGATTATGTACTTTTTATGTGATTGAGTGGAAACTAATGTTGTTTCTATATTAGAATTATCATATGTAGCTAAAGACAACGTCGAGCCGTCTTGAGAGAAAGGAAAGGCGAAAGTTGTAGACGAGTAGCTAATATGGTTTGTGCTTCCATAATTTGAATTCAATATATATAGATATATTCACATGACTAGTTACACACTAGCTTGATTAAGGTAATATCCCTACTTGTCTCATGAAATTGGTAAGTATTACTTGGTTGGTAACCTGTGAAACATGTAGTGATATGTATGTGATGATATGAAATTATATGAATTGAATTGGGTTGAGCATCATATAAATTGGCATTATATGAAACTATTATATGTTATCATGAATATCTATGTGTGTTTGGAACATTGGTTACCCTATTAACGGTCTCAGACAGAGTTAGGTATAGTTGGCATGCCATAAGATTGGATTAGTGTACGGGATTTTACTTCGGTTTATACCGATGAGGTGTGAAGTGCATATTATACTTCGGACGCTCCGATAAGGTGCATAGCACATTTTACTTTGATTTATATTGATAATGCATGGAGCACATATTATACTTTGGACGTATCGATGAGGCACTAGGTGCCAAATATATTTGTGTGACGGTTGGATGATTCATGTATCTGTCTTGAAATAGGGATCATAAAGCATAAACCTTGCTAAGTGATATTTGATATGAAATGCTAATAGTAAATGGTGTAAATTAAATATTGGTGTTAAAGTAACAAAAGATGGCATGTGAAAGATCATGTGAACTGATTTAAACGAGCCTTGAGGGTCGATATGGAAATAAACGAATCGGTGTATTCAAAATGGAAATGAAAAAATGAAATGAACTTTGTGACAATAAGATACATATGTAAATGTGATTTGATGATAGAAGATATTATATGTTCGTATATGATATGCTAAATGACATATGGTATGAGGATTGATACATGAGACAAGAAATGCAATTTTGATTTAGTTGATATCTAGATCACATTTTGATTGTATTTTACATCTTATTTCTATTTGTATTATTGATTTAAATCATGTTATCACCATCAAGCTCTATTGCTAAGTGTACAGTTTGTTTACTCCCTCATGTAGGTGTCATAGATATTAAGGTTGCAAAGTGATCAGCAGTATCTAGATTCAACCCTCTCGACTTAGCAAGTTTGTACAATTTTGTTATGTTAATAGTATGTGGCATGCACCTAAGGTTTTGGGTTAGATTTTAAGTTCAATGTGTCATTTGGTATATATATATGATGGAAAAGATTTACATTTTGACCATGACCATATGTGTTTGATGACATGTATAAACATCTAGTAAGTTAATGTTTACTTGCCCAATAGGCAATGTTAACCTCCTGAATCAAAGGTCACGACTCACTTCGTTTGAAGTCAAGACGTCATGGTTCTACCCTCAGTGTCGTGACATGCCTCTTTCAGGGTCGCGACAATACATCTGTATTTTGAAAATTTTACGTTCCAGTCTCTCGTTTATCACCGGCGTTTCAAAAGAGCTTCCATAAGCTTGTTTATAACCCATATTTGATTGAATAATGTATTTAGTTAAGTTTTGGAATCTAATGGCTTTTATGATTGTTTATATGTAAATGAAGTCATAGTTGCGTCAGCAACAAATGTGGCACCTCACATCCAGATCCGGCAATCATGTCAAGTGTGGGGTGTTACATTTAGACATCTCAAAAACCAATAAGCAACAAGAGAGAGAGAGAGAGAGAGAGAGATTAGTATGCAAGGTAATTAATAGGAGAAAACATTAAGTTTTTATAAGTAAGTGAGAAATAGTTTTTTAACAGTTTGAGTTGTCAAATTTCACTATGTTACGTGAAATCTATATTGTATTTTGTTTTATTTAAGCTGGGTTAAATCGCTACTTGGGGCCTAAACTTGGCAATAGCTCCCACATTGGTGCCTAAACTTTTTTGTCATTGTTAGCCCCTAAAATTTATATTTATTCCCATATTGGGGCCTAATCATTTTTTAACCTAGTTAGTCCCTAACTTGATAATTTTTCCTATATTGGTGCCTAAACTTTAGGCTTTTTAGGAAAATATCAAGACTAAATCAGATAGAAATAAAAAAAAATTAAGGCCCAAATGTGGGAATGATTGCTAAGTTCAGTGCCTAACTTTATCCCAAAAAAAAAGTTCAAACCCCAAACAATGATTAAACTTAATTAGATTATATACTAGTTTAGGGTGTACTGGAAACCCATAATAATTTTTATTTGTATGGAATTAACAGTGGAAACACTAAAAATTGTAATGCTACATAGTACTCATTGATGTGTTACACATTCTCTTTTCCATTAATTTCACTTTTGGTTTAAATGTGTACAAGTTGGATAAATGGGCCAGAACTTTTACCATTTATAGATACAAATTTAGGGGAGAAGATTGGATTTTTAGAGATTTTTAGTGTTAGCATTGGATAGCTTTATCACTCAAAACAAATTAATTTGATTGCTTGCACTCATCCTTGCAATTAGTAAATTTTAGTTATTGATCTTAACATATGCAAAATATTATATATTATTATCTTGAGATTACAACATCCTTTCTAAAGGTAAACTCTGTATGTTAAATACCTTTTATTGACGCATAAATACATCTTCCAAGAGATCATAATTAATATTCTGTAAAAATTGTTTTCATAATAATTAAAACTTTTCTGTTTTGAAAAGAAATTGTGCAAAAAAAACTTTCAACTAAATTTAAAATAAACTCTACTTCAAATTTCTCCCAAACTCACAATTTCAATGTTAAAATGAACCTTCATCTTCTTTTTCATTAAAACAAATCCCCATTTTCAATATTAAGAACTCAAAATAAGATGGAACAAAAATGGCAAAAAGGAAAACCCATTTTCTCTGCTTTGAGACATTACAGGCTTTTATCGAAATTAATGGAAAAAGGAATGTGTAACACATCAATGATTTTTAGTTAATGTTAACATCGAATATTTTATTTAATTAAAAATTATTCAAACATGTTTTTCTAACACCCTTAATAACTCTAGTGGCAACAGAAAACATTAGGTGCCTACTTTGACCAAAAAATCTTTAGATGCCAAAATGTTAAATTTTACATAATTTGGCTACCAATTTTTCATAGTAAAATGAGTTTTGAGGTCTGATGCGACATTGAAAACAATAACCGAACTTGCTAGCATACCATAAACAGCCAATAGTTTATTTAGGTAAAAAGAATCAAATCATTCCTAAAATCAGCCATCCGTAAAGCACAGTTAAAATATAAAACAGGGGAAGAAGGGGGAACGGGGACGATTGCTGTATGTTTTCTAACTTTAAAGGGGCATAAACAATGGTGATTAAGAAAAGGCTAATTAATGGCCAGCCTAGTTGGGTTCGCATTGAGACAGGCAAATCAAGAAGAAACTACTGGGCTTGCTGCAGTGACAGATCTTTCAACTGTTGGATATCCACTTTTGATGGTGCTCGAGTGAGAGCACACTGAGCAGTACTCGTCTTTGGGAAAGCAATGACATCTCTGATTGAATTTGCATCCGCTAACAACATAACCAATCTATCCAAACCATATGCGATTCCCCCTGTGAATAGGTAAAATAGATAAAATAACAACTTAATTCCAGGTAGAAAAATGACAATTGTTTCGTGGCCTAGGCATGTCATACCATGTGGAGGAGCACCCATGTCTAAAGCTTCCAGAAGATACCCAAACTTATCTTCAGCCTGTAAATAACATAAAACTCACATTTCTATTTATTTGGACTGTAAAAGAACTGAGACCTCAGACATATTGATCTTAGCTTTTCTATGATCTAAAAGCATTCTGGTTTTTTACATTCTTTTAGGCCAGTTTGTATAGGACCAGGCCATCACATCGACACTAGTTAGAAAACAGAACAAATTTGTGTAACAGGCACAAGACTTGCCCAGTTACATGACGCTAACAATAACCGTTGGTTTACAAATTGTTGAATAGCTTAAGGTTTTCTCACCTGTTCAAGAGAGATGCCAATAGTTTCCAATACTTTCTGTTGGATCTCACGTTTATAAATTCTTAAACTTCCTCCACCAATCTGAAAATGCAAGAGGCAATAATAATTCATTCAGTTACACCATCTATAAGAGATAGCCAACCAAATCTTTACCCTTTAAAGTTTCTAAAAAGCACATAATATAAATACCTCAACTCCATCATAAACCATGTCATAAGCTAAGGCACGTGCAGAAGAAAGATCTCCCATGTCTTCAGGGTTTGGTGCAGTAAATGGATGGTGCAAGGGCTACAATATGAGTACATTTTCATCAACAGGCAGTTGCAAACGGAAAATATTGTATTCTACAAAACTGAAACTTCCATATATATAAATATTAATTTAACAATCTAAAACTTCCATATAAATTATATTAGCAAGCTAAAGCTTTCACCAAATTATGTTGTGGATGTAAAAACAAAAAGAAATTATAAACCTACATTTTGAAGTATCGACTTGTATTTTGATAAAACAGAGAGAACTTAATAATACTATCGAAAACTAAATCTTAAAATGCAGCTACTCTGTTAATTCCTCAAAAATGACAATCACACTGATATAATAACAAACTAACATAGGAATAAATTATAAGATATAAAAAGGATATACAAAGGGGCATATCATAAAAATGCCAATTCTTTCTTAAGAATATATAGGGTTCAGTTTTGGCAAACCAGCGGTGGAGTTTTTTCAACTCCACAAGCAAAGTTCACAAGGTGCCACATGTCCAACCCTAAGGGCATGCGCCACCCTTTTAACCTTAATTGTGGAGTCTAAAAACTCCATTAGCAGTGTATCAAATGAAAAATTTTTCATGCATATGATATATATCAATTATTTCAATAAAATCACCAAAAACATAAGAGAATGATACAGACCTCAAGCCTCTGTTCTGAATCATTCCACTCAAACATTGGGAAATCAGTCACCCACAAAATTGAATGCCTAGACTGCATTTCAGAATTGAAGCAAATGCTTCATTTTAGAGAAAATAATAAGAGAAGCAACAACCATGTGTATTTCAGATAGAAGACTGGTCAGGAACTTACATGGTCAACCAAGCCCAGTTCGTGGGCTAAGAATACCCTAAGTCGATCTAAGGTTCTATTAACTGATGTCTGATGGCCCACTGCAAACAAGATCAGATCACCTGGTCCTGCAGAGCATTTTCTCAAGAAATTTTCTCTGTTTGTTGGACCCAAACTGGATACTAGTGCTGGAATTCCTTCGACCTCCCCTAAAAAGAATAATAAAACCATCATGCCGAGATTTACAAATAGCAAATCAACTTTTCAAAGGAGGGGGGGGGGATCCGAACTAGGTATGGAATATTATCAATTACCATCATCCAAGACCTTAAGGAAAGGTAAACCCTTTGCTCCAGACTTGATTGCCTCATTATAAACATCACCTTTCTTAAGAGCTGTGTTTGAAAATCTTTTAGCACCTGAAGGCACACATATTGTTTTGATAATCCCCCCATTTTTTAATGTATCTGCAAAGAGCCTGAAGGGAGAGTCTAAGAAGACATTAGATACCTGCAGCTCCAACAGGGGGGTAAAAGTTAGAAAACACCAGATAATGAAGTAAACCAGCAAAAACTAGACAACATGTGCAAAAACTTACATTTTTCAACTCAAGATCAAATCTGATATCAGGACGATCAGAACCATATCGATCCATTGCCTCAGCATATGTGAGTCTTGGGAAAGGGTTAGGTAGTTGCACGCCTTTAATCTCTAGAAAGACCTGCATAAAATAAGCTTTCTTAACCCTCCCATAATGTGAAGATACCAAAAAGATCTAAAATTCTTGTATATGCATTAACTATTTCAAATGTCCGATATGGTGAGAGCGATCAGCTTCAGTCCTTTAACTAAAAAGGCAGAGTGCCAAAAAGCCCATTGATGAATGCCTTGGGTGTCTACCTAGAGCATCAATTACCAAACCTAGCTAGACTAACTAATGGGCTATGAGGCAGTGTAGATTCAAGCCAAGCCACTTAGAAGGCCCACAAGCTGAGCCATGAAGCTTATCTCAAGCCTGAGCTGAAGATGAACAGGCCAGTATTTAGTTAAACTCCCCAATTTTAGGTAAGTGAAAAGTGTAACTTAACATTTGAACCCCTTCCATTGAAACATACCAGAAAATATTTATGAATACTTACTGCTGAAAGAAATTGTGGAGCTAGGACTCAAATTATCTTATAGCATATAGGCCACAATTCACAAACCTTTCTAATTAAATCTTCATTAAGCCTAAGCATGTCCTCCAACGGAATGAAGGCCATTTCCATATCAAGCTGTGTGAACTCAGGCTGTCTATCTGCTCTCAGATCTTCGTCTCTAAAACATCTGGAAAAAATTATATCCTGGTTATAGCCCAATGATTTCTCACAATACCTAGTTTTTGGATTACCCCTAATTCCTAGCAGGAAAAAGGATATTCTAATCCCCTCTTCTTTTTTTCTCTTTTTTGTTTTCTCTCTCATAACAAACATAGGAAATATAAATCAAACCGAGTCTCGTGAATAGAACAGGATCATGCTAACTCTCAACACGGGGGTCGAGAAACTTGGTGAAATGGGCCTGAGTAAATCAGTTCTTCACAAAAGAGAAATGCAAAAAGCTTATCAAGATAGGAGACAAATTGCATCACTACCACACAATGAAAAGTAAAAAGTTTACCTTGCTATTTGATAGTATTTATCAAAACCAGAAACCATCAACATTTGCTTGAAGAGCTGTGGACTTTGAGGCAAAGCATAAAATGTTCCTGGCTTCAAAATATATATAAGAGTGAATCAGACCTGTTCCATTGTCCCCATGATATAGGTAATTGACGAACACTAGAAAATTTAACACTTATTGACTGAATAACAACCAGTTAGGATGCAAAGATCTCTGACACCATACAAGTTCTTCATGCTGTCCTAAGGCATTTAATAGCAGCTTGATCATTAATACCTGGATTCTCGAGGGAACCAAATAATCCCGAGCACCTTCTGGAGTAGATCTAGAGAGCATTGGGGTTTCAATCTACCTTATAACCATGAACAGGTCAGAACCAAAACAGAGACTGAACATGAATCAGTAGAAAGTAACTAAAGAAATAACACTAAAATAAATTACTGTACTATAACAAACGTAATAGGGTTACACCTCAACAAAATTATGTACATCCTCTAGATATCGTCGAATGAGTTTCACCACTCTATGACGCAGCATGATGTTGAAATTCATTTGCTGTCGGCGTAAATCAAGGTATCGATATCTATGAGACAGGTATCCCAACAACAAACATCAATTCAGAGTCTCAAATATATCATAAGGAAAACATTAACAATTAATTGAATGGCTTGTGAAAATTAAAGATTTTTAAAAGCAAAAATCTAAAAACATATTGTAAAACGAATCGAGGCAAGTCATTAGGAACAATGTAGCTCATTATTTATCCCTTCTTATGATAAAAGACAGTATCAGTTTTATCAGCTAATAAAGTGCATAGCTTTTCTTGGACTAATTGAATTAAATTCCAAGCTGACTACCTCAAACGGATTTCCTCCTTGACAAAATCATTTGCATCATCCGCACTAGTAACCAACAATGGTAGTTTTGATCTTACAGCATTCAATATCTGAACATGCTCTGCGGCGACCTGGCAGACATAATTGACATCTAATTAAATACATAGTAATAAAGAATAAAAGCATAATAAGCTCAAATATATTAATACACCTCTATTGAGCCGGTTTTCATTGAAAGCATAAGCTCAAACACAGTAATATACCTCTATGGAGCCGGTTTTCATTTTCTTATTAACAGACTCACTGGGCCGAGACCGGACAAAACCGTCAACAGCAACTACATACTCAAGCCTCAAGTCTTTAATAGCTTCATGGGCATCAGGAAACTCACCTGGAAGTGATGTAATCTATAATTCGAAAACAGTAAAACAATCAGTCAAAAAAATTCACAATTTCATTCATAGAAAAAAGTTGAAATAAGTAAATACCTGGACAATGCCGGTGTGGTCTCTGAGATTAAAAAAGGTAAGGCCACCATGGACCCGGTGGAGAGCGACCCAGCCGCAAAGACGGACCCGAGAACCCACATCTTGATTAGACAAATCACCACAATAAGCGGTACGAGAGACCCAACGGAGAGAGTCAGAGAGAGGGGGTATGGGGGTGGGAGTTTCAGGGGAAACGGAAGGAGGAGGAGATTGAAAAGTGGAAGCAGAAACAGAGGAAAGGGTTCGGGTTCGACGGTTCCTTGGAAGCGATTTTGGAATTAGAATGGAAGGGAAAACAGCGAGAGGTCTGGCGCGAAAGGAGAGGATAAGGAAGGATTTGAGAAGCACAGACATTGTGTTCTTAAGGCCTTTTGAGTAAAGTGAATGAAATGGGGGTTCGGGCAATCTTTTAGTTTAGGGACACAAGCAGAAAACACAGGGTTTAATGGATTGGGTGCTGGCGTGCGAAGCACGTGGCTTCTATATTGTTTAAAAAATGGACTTTAAAAATCCGTTTAGAAATCGTTCCCAGTATTATAAAATAATTAAATAAAAGAACACTTAAATTAAATGGAGAATTTTCTTTTCATTTATAAAAAAGTTATATATAAGCCATTGACATTTAATGCAACATAAATGAATGAAGCTTATTTAACTGTTTCATTAACACATTAAGCATCTTTAATGATGAATAGGGGTTTTAACTCATTATTTTTATAAATGTTTAAAGGTTATAGATATCCATTTAATGTATTTACAACACTCCCCCTTAGATGTCCTTTAAAAAAAATGTGTCTCATTAAAACATTTATTAAGAAAAATCCTGTGGGATAAAAACCTAATGAAAGAAAAAAAGTACACAATCTCCTATTACAAGTTGCCTCATTCAAAACCTTTACCAGGAAAATCCAGTGGGATAAAATCTTGGTTAAAGAAAAAGAGTACAACATGTTTTTTACTCCCCCTAATAGCAACATCACATGATATTTTCCTATAAAGGAAAATTACATATCTTCTGGATATGTTGGGTTAATAACATTAGTCAAACACACTCTCGGCTTGCCTCATGCATTATAATTATTTCAGCATGATTTGAAGAGACAGCAGTCAATGTCTACTTTGTCCAACGCCATGTATGGTAGTACCTCCACATGTAAATAAATATCTCGTTTGAGATCGACCTTTATGTGGATCCGATAAATATCCAGCATCGCATAACCAATTAATAGGGATTTTGAATCATTTGAATAAAATAACCCCATATCAATGGTCTTTATGAGATATATAAATACATGTTTAATTCCATTCCAATGTCTACGTGTTAGAAACGAACTAAATCTTTATAACAAGTTTATAGCAAAAGCTATATCAGGTCTTGTGTTGTTTGCAAGATACATCAATGCTCCTATGGCACTTAGATATGGTACTTCAGGACCAAGAAACTCTTCATCATTCTTGCAAGGACGAAATTAATCTTTATTCACATCTAACGATCATACAACCATCGGGGTACTCAATGGATGTGTTTTATCCATATAAAATTTCTTTAAGATCTTTTTCGTATAAGTTGGCTGATGGACATGAATTACATTTTTTAAATGCTCGATCTGCAGGCCAATACAAAACTTTATTTTTTTCAAGATCTTTCATCTCAAATTCTTCCTTTAAATAATTTACTGCATTTTGAAGCTCTTCAGAAGTTCTAATAATATTTAGATCATCAACATAAATAGCAATTATCACAAAGTTTGATCTATACCTTTTTTATAAAAACACATGGGTGGATTGGATCGTTTTTATAACCTTTTTTTAACAAATATTCACTAAGATGATTGTACCACATACATCCAGATTGTTTTAATCCATATAAACTTTTCTTTAATCTGATAGAGCAATTTTCCCGGGAAACTATATATCCTTCAGGGATTTTAAATCCTTTTGGGATTTTCATATAATTTTCACTATCAAGTGTACCATACAAATAGACTGTAACAACATCCATTAGACGCATGTCAATTTTTTCATGTATTGCTAGACTAATAAGGTATCTAAACGTGATTGCATCCACCATAGGAGAATATGCTTCTTCATAATCAATGCCGGGCCTTTACGAAAATCCTTGTGCTACAAGTCGTGCTTTATATGTTACGAATTCATTTTTCTCATTTTGTTTTCGTACAAATATTCATTTATATCCTACCGGCTTTACATATTTAGGTGTTTGGACTATAAGTCCAAAAACCTCACATTTAGAAAGTGGATTTAATTATGCTTGAATTGAGTCTTTCCATTTTGACCAATCTTTTCTATTTCTACATTCCTCAATAGATTTAGGCTCAGGATCCTCATTTTTTTTTTTGCTATTTCAATAGCAACATTATAAGCAAAATTGTTGTCGACAACTATATTTTTTCGGTTCCATCTTCTTCTTAAAGTAACATAACTTATTGAAATTTCTTCGTTATCACCATTTTCAGGTACCTAAACCTCTTCTGGGGTTTTTTTGTTAGTTATATCTTTGGTCTCTTCTTGGGAACTTGCCTTTACAATATTACCATATTGAATAATTGCTTCTTTCCTTTTACGAGGATTTTTATCTTTGGAACCGATTGGCCTTCCACGCTTCAGGCATAGATTACTTTCCTTTGCACTAACAATTTTCCCTATTGGGATATCAATTCGTATTAAAGCATTTTCAGCTAGTATGTGAGATTTTATAATTCTTTTTAGGTCAGTAAATGAATCAGGCAATTGATTAGTGATGTTTTAGAAATGTATGATCATTTGAACTTCTTGTTCACACTGACTTGTGTGAGGATCTAATTGAGATAATGATGATTCATTCCATATAATTTTTTTTACCAGTTGTATTTTCTCTCCCCCCTAATGTTGGGAATGTTGTTTCATTAAAATGACAATCAATAAATCGTGCAGTAAATATATCTCCAGTTAATGATTCAACATATTTAATTATAGAAGGAGATTCATAACCAACATATATTCCCAACCTCCTTTGAGGACCCATCTTTGTGCGTTGTGGTGGAGCAATTGGAACATATACTGCACATCCAAAAATTCTAAGATGGGAAATATTTGGCTCCTAACCAAAAGCCAATTGTAATGGGGAGTTACTTATTATAACTTGTTGGCCTTAAGCACACAAGTGCTGTTGTATGTAAAATAGCATATCCCCAAGCTGTAACGAGGAGTTTTGTTCTCATAAGCAGTGATCGAGCTATTAGTTGGAGGCATTTGATAAACGATTCAGCTAAACCATTTTGTGTGTGAACATGAGCTACAAGATGTTCAACTTTTATCCCAATTGACATACAATAATCATTAAAAGCTTGGGATGTAAACTCACCAGCATTATCAAGACGAATAGTTTTGATTGCATAATCTGGAATTTGTACTCTTAATCGAATTATTTGAGCAAGTAGTTTCGCAAACACCAGGTTGCGAGTCGATAATAAACACAAGAACAATTTTCCTTAAGAACAAGAGACACAAGAAAAATCCTTGAATTCAAGAATCTTTTGGTTCTTTAATAGGTGTCCAATTGAATTCTCGATGATTCTTCGCATTATAATATATCCGGGATGGCCTAATCGGTCATGTCAAATAGTAAAAGTATATGGTTCTACAAACTTCTGGTTTGTAGTAACATGTGACTCAATTGCACTAATATGTGTATAATATAAACCTGATGAAAAAGTAGGTAGTTTTTCCAAAACATATTTTTTTCCACATTCAACATTTGAAATATATAGATATTCAATATTTTTCTCTCATAGTCTCAATATGATATCAATTAAGACGAATATCATTAAAATTCAATAAATTTCTTTAAGACTTAGTGGAATATAAAGCATCATCAATGACAAATTTTGTACCTTTAGGTAATAAAATAATAGGTTTTCCAGAGCCTTCAATAAGTTTTAAACTACTTGATATTGTATTAACATGGGCATTACTCATTTTCAAATGAGAACAATATTTTTTTTATCATTGCGTATTGTATGTGTTGTAGCACTATCTGCAAGACACATGTCTCTATTGATTTTGGGTCCATCGAAATTTTTTTGAATATTAATATTCTTCATAAAAATAAACAAAATATAATATGAGAAACATTGCAAATATTTATTAAATATATAAATTATTCTTTATGCAAGAAAATAAAACATACTTAAAACAACATAAAAATGTCAAAATAACATCAATTTTTCTAATTATTCTCAAAGAAATCTGCCACATCTAGGTGAGTTATATTATTAAGGTCATTAAATTTATCACCCTCGTAGGCATGGTCAGTTTTAATATTATAGTGAATATCTTTATCTTTTGCCTCCATTTCATCATTTTGGGATATAAAATTTGTCTCCATATGCTTTCCCTTCTTTTCAATGAATGCTTGATAAAGTTTCACTAAATGCTCAGACGTACGACAGGTACGTGACCAATACCCCTTCATACCACATCAGTAGCATATATTCTCAGCAATCTTTGAAGGATTATTTTGACCACTTCTTTCTTGTCTTTCATTGTTATTCTTATTATGGTGTTTAGAATTATCATTGTTATGACCACCATGATAACGATTGCTAGTACGTCCTCGACCACGTCTCTCACTATGTCCACGACCACGACTGTAGCCTCTATATTTTCTATTTTCATAATTATTGTGTAATGCTACATTCACTTCAAGGAATGGTGCAGAACCAGTGGGACGAATTCCATGATTTTTCATCAACAGCTCACTATTTTGTTCAGCCACCAAAAGGCATGAAATCAATTCATAATACCTTTTAAAACCTTTTTCACGGTATTGTTGCTACAGAAACACATTAGTAGCATGAAAGGTTGAAAATGTTTTCTCTAACAAGTCCTCATCAATTATGTTTTCTCCACATAATTTTAATTGAGAACTAATTTTGAAAAGTCCTTAATTGTATTTACTTACAGTCTTAAAATCTTGCAACCGTAAGTGCATCCAATCATAACGAGCTTTAGGGAGTATCACCATTTTCTGATGGTCAAATCGTTTTTTCAAAATTTTCTACAATTCAAGAAGGTCTTTCACAGTGAGATATTTCACTTTTAATCATTCATGTAGATGATGACAGATGAAAATCATTGCTTTTGCCTTGTCTTGATTAAATGCTTCTTGATCTGCTAATATAGTATTTCCTAAACCTTTAGCATCTAGGTGAATTTCAGCATCTAACACCCATGACAAATATTCTTGCCTGAGATGTCTAAGGTCGCAAATTCAAGTTTGGCAAGATTTGACATTATAATCACTTGAATCAAAATAATAAAAAAAATATTAGTAAAATAATAAGCATTCTCAATCGTAAAATAATTCAATTATATATACCAAATTTGCTAAATAATAATATGTATGTCAAATATTGGCATAGAGAGGAATAGTCATAATAATAACTTAACACAAATTACATTAATTGAAATTTATTTTAATAAAAAAAACATGTATATATAATTATCATTATTAGATTTGAGTTGTAAAAATAAATGTGCAAATGTTACCCAAAGCAAATATTTCATCTAGAGAATAAAATAAAAGAATTATGAAATATGTATACCGTATATAGTTTAATGAGAATTATACGGGCAAATTATATAAAGTCGAAATGACGTGAACTTCACTATGAACTCGTAGAAGCTCTACTGATAACGTGTTATAAAATAATTAAATAAAAGAACACTTAAACTAAATAGAGAATTTTCTCGTCTCCTCTTTTCAGTTATAAAAGAGCTATATATAAGCCATTGACATTCAATGCAACATAAATGAATGAAGCTTATTTAACTACTTCATTAACACGTACATTAAGTATCTTTAATAATGAATGGGGGGTTTTAACTCATTACTTTCATAAATGTTTAAAGGTTATAGACATCCATTTAATGTATTTACAACACCCAATGGTTTTTATCCAGTTCCGAAATCATGAGTAGCAATTATTGTATAAAAAATGGATTTTATTCATTAGTCCGATAGTTTAAACCTAAAACATTAAAAATCCAAAAAATAGTTTGGAGGGTTTAGATGAAAATAAAAACATGATTAAAATATGAGTTGAGTTTACATTTAAATATTCAAAGTTCGAGTTTATCTTGGCCCAATTCAACTCCAATAATGTAAACATTGATAAATACTAACTTAAAATGAAAAAAATGATAATAAAGCCTTGGCACAATTAGGAAAGGCGAATGCCTTAGGTCTTTAATACACAAATTCAAGATCAACAACGCGCATTACATATGTTGGTCTCGAAAGTCCCACCGCAAGCTCTTGTCATGTGTGGATTTCACTTTAGATTAGTTTGCTCGCAGTTTAGATTGTTAAACTTTCAATATATATATAATTATTAAATATTAAATTAAAAATAATATTATCATAATATTTTTAAAAAATTAAAAGGTTAAACTTTGCTTATTAGTCACTATACTTTATAAAATTTATGAATTTAGTCCCTATACTTTAATTTTGTCATTTTTATCTATGTGCTTTTGAATTAATCAAATTTAGTCCCCATACTTTTTGAATGTTGAAATTTAGTTCTAATCAAAATAGTAACAGTTAAGTCCAGTTTGTTAAATTCAATTACTAGTCATGTACTACACCTACAATTATTCTCCAATTAGATCATTTTACATCCTTATACTTTTCAAATTTTGAAATTTTAGTTTTTATACAAATGATTGTCATTAATCTATTTCTAGATTTTCAGTGAGCAATAACAATATGACATGCAAGTAAACATATGATAATATGTTTAACGCAGTAATTCTGGAAATAGCATAACATAATGAATTTAATAGTTATCGTTTGATGAGAATTGAAATTTTAAATTTTGAAAAGTATGGACTAAAAATGATCAAATTAAAATATAAGAACTAAATCTATAACTTTCATAAAGTATAGGGACTAATAGTAGAATTTAACCTTTAAAAAAGAATATGGGTGAACCTATAATGGACTTGGTAATTATTTATAAATATGGATGAGCTTAGACAAAATTAGCAATATTATGCTGAAAACAGGGCTTTTTTACCCCAATAATAAAAAAAATTAATATCTTAAATGGTATGCCCACCAATTTATTTATCAAAATGGTATCATTTGAACAGTAACCCCGAGAGGTGTTTGAGAAGGGGTGACACCACCCAACTTTTTCACTAAAATCATGAGGCCATCATTACGTCATTATAAGGTTATAAAAAATATATTTTATTGATGGTGCCACCCTATAGCACCAGTATGAAGAACAACCGAGTAAAATACAAACAGTATACGAGTTAAAATTTGTTTTTTAAATGGGTGGAGAGGGAAAGCCAGACGGCACCACTGCTTGTAAAAGAAATAGTAACATGTGATTGACAAGCAGAAAAAGGGGAGTAACAATGGGAGATTTCAAGCCTGAGAAAGCAAAATAAAGGGGGGACCCTGTGACTGTCCTTCACGTCCAACGCAAGCGATCAGACTGATGCCGCCTAATAGTCAGGCCCACTATATATAACCTGAATTTTCCCCCAATGTCCCTATTTTTTTCATTCCTCTTAATCCACTATATATAACCTAGCCCCCTTCCCAACACTTGTTTGTATGTTTAAAAAAAAAGGCACTTTAGGGTTAGAGAAAAGTGGGATTTGTGTTGGAAAGAGAAGAAGCATCCTATTTTTAATTTTTTTTGTAATTATTATTTGTTTGTTTGTTTGTTTTTTATTTAATTAAATAAAAAGACTAATTAAATATTGAAATGGTATGGCCAAATTTTTTTTTGAGATTTTTAGGGCTTTTTTATAATTATTATTTGTTTGAGATTTTCAGCATTAATTTTTATACCTTTGTAATAGTTTTTGTGTTGAAAATTTATTATGTGGTGTTGTTTGAATGCATTAAAGATATATGTTGAATTTTTTTATGTAGAATAAAATAATAATTTTATTTTTATAATAAAAATGTTTTTTAATTGCAGATATCCAAATGTGTTCTTTGATTAGAGCAAACGACAAATATGATTGATGTGCCGGTAAAAGAATTATTATTTGTTATTCACAGGCCCCCTTATAAAGTTATACGTCATTTTCTATTTAATTGGAAAATTTTAACTAATGTGGTAGTTTAATATGATAGGGTGAGTACTGCATATTGAGGGCCTCTATCAGTGGTCCGAGCTATCGGCCTGATGAACAGATTATGCCATACTGGGAAGCAACTGGATTTAGACCAGCGACATTGATCCGCATGTTCGATTTGAGGGCCGACTTGATATTCGCTTTGGTTGAGCGGTAGCGCTTAGAGACCTACACATTTCATTCGTCGTGTGGGGAGTGCATCATCACCCTAGAAGATGTAGCACTGCAACTAGGACTCCTAATCGATGGTAGTGCAGCCACAGGTACAAGTAAAGTGTTTGAATCTGTGGCGCTATGCTATCACTTAATTGGACACTTGCCTGGAGATGATGAAAATAGATTTACAAGTTTGAAATGTTCCCAGTTGAAGGCAAATTTTGAAACTTTATTGAGTAGTGCCACTGAATGGGAAAAGATGTGCGCTGTTCGAGCATATATATTATATCTGATAGGGGGTAATTATGCCGGACACAAATAATAATAAGGTCCACTTGATGGTCTTGTCCCTGTTGTCTGATTTGGAAGATACTCGTTCGTATAGTTGAGGTTCAGCAGTATTAGCAACATTGTATCATGAGCTTTGTCGGGCAACAAAGCATGAAATATAAGACATAGGTGGGTGCTTGATATTGCTGCAATCCTGGGCACTGTACAGGATGCCATTTTTTGGCATCAGTTAGTCACCAAACACATGTCTTCCTTCTTGTAAATAAGTAATAAAATTTAAATTTTAGATCAAGAATTTTGCTTTTTATGAAAATGTGTTCTAACAAGTTTGATTTATTTTAGATGGTATACTTGTCCGGGTATCAGGATGTCCTATACCCTTGCGATTTACTGACAAATTATTGAGGCATACGTTGGGGAGGGGTAATTTTTCCTAATATTCATGTTATGTAATAACTTTATTTATGTTATTTGACTCATGTTACTATAACCATGTTATTAATTGTGTAGTTTGTGTGGATGACATATTCCACCTGTAACACCTCCTAACCCCAAACCGTCTGGTGCCCACAGATTTTGGGTTGTTACACCACCCTAGACAGTGTGGTTGTTATTCCCCCATTAGCTTACATCATCTCATACATGTGGTATATTAATGCACCTGTGTTGAATTTCTCAACAGTTGAGTGGTACAACAAGGATCGAGTTATGCGACAGTTCGGGTGCAAACAAGATGTTTCGAATGTTCCACAGAATTTTGACAATGTTCACAGAATTAACAAAAGGGGAAAAAGCAAAGAATTGGGCATTGGAGTATCAACAATATCTTGTATTGTGGAATGGCCGGATGGATGGATTTTGATTTGCGACCTTCGATCGAGAATCGAAAATCATATTTATTTGGTGGCCAATTGATGGTAATCCCTCCACACATGCACCAACGAGGACACTAATAACATCAACGAGGTTATCTGCCTCTTGCACCCCAACTAAGCCTGAACCCGAACCTGCAAAGTCTTATACATAATCTCCCAGTAGTTCTTATTATTCGAAATTAGGGTAGATAATTATCTTATAGAGTCATTAGACTAGCATGTAACACCCTATAAATGACTCGATTGTCAAGTCCGAGTACCAAATGCTATAAAAATAAATTGCTTAACAACACTTATTTTCTAATTTAATTACATTTTTTAAAATTTAATTTCCTCATTGTTATTAATATTTGCGTCTTATTAGCTTTAATTTATTACAACATGACACCTTTAATGATCTGACAATTATTACAATTTTCTATTTTGATTCAATACAAGCACCATCAACTTCAACCTTGAGGCATGGCCTCTAAGGGGGCTCTTCTATATACATGGTACAACTATTGTGCCCAACTTTACTCAGGCAGAGTCTGGCTTGTTTCCTCTTCTAGATTTCCAAATCTTAATCTACCCTACATCTAGGTAACAGACTTTTATAAGTTCGGAAGAACTTAGTGAGATCTGTACATAAAAGGAAATATTCATGGAAGACTGGTTAATCTTAACAGAATGGATTTTTAGGCATAGAATCAAGCTCCCTATATTTTGTAGGAGGTTTCATGAACTTAGTTGCCAAGGTCATTGCCACATTATCTTTGAGCTGACTACTGGCGGACAAAATCCTTGTACTTGTCTTTTCCACTTCTGACTAGCGATAACTATTGGCGCTTACCCAATTATTTTCCATAATTAAGAATTCTTGCATGAATAAGATCTCTTCCTACTGTACTTTTTTTCCCTATGTGAACTAGTGTCCAGGATGTAATTTCTTAGTACTTACCCTATTATTTCCATCTTATTAGGTACTCTAGTAGACAGGTAGTTCCCGGCGTACCAGTTCCTACTTAGGTATTCCTTGACCATTATAATTTTTGGTAGACCTACAATGTCTTTTCTATGTTACACGGCCCCAGTAGACTCCCATCTCTTTATATTTTCGGGCAGATTTTATTGATTATTCAGCTTTGTGCTGATAATACCTTCCTATGTTTTTTTATCTTGTCGAACTACTCGTCCTTTCAGTCACCCCTTTATTGATTACAAATTTAAGATTTAATCTTAGAATAAACCATTTTGTATATTCTCAACCAATACAAGTTTCGCAATAACTCTGGCGAATACTACGTATGCCAATTTGTTTAAGGAGATTATCCTTTCTTTAGCGTATGCCAATTTTCTTAAGAAGATTCCCCCTTGATATCTCGTCTACTTATATTCCAATCGTGCCAATACCATGTTATCTTGTAGCTTATCACGCAAATCGTGCTGCGACTTCTTCTTTATACCATGGCAAGACTCCTGGTTTACCGTCCTGCAAACCCTATATGTTGTTATAGTCGAATTATGGTTTCAAACATTATGAACTCATGTTTAACATCTTAGCAGACTCTCTATGTTGCCATAGTCGAGCTATGGTCTTACACATTATGAACTCATATTTAACATCCTAGCGGACTCTCTATTGGTTGTCATAGCCGAGTTATGGTCTTACACACTATTCCTCATGTTTAACATTCTGGCAAACTCTCTATTGGTTGTCATAGTCGAGGTATGGTTTTACACTTTAAACCTCCTTTAAAGTGTCACCCTGAAGGACCTAATAATCGTTACCAGGATGTTTCCCCGAAGGATCTTATCGCTATAGCGGTGTCGCCCCATAGAGCCTGCTAACCGTCGTCCCGGTGTTGCTCTTTGGAAACAAATAATTGTCATCACGATATTGCTCTAGTGAGCCGGTCTATGACATTTCGCAACATAGCCAAACTCCATTAGATCCTGATCTGCCAGAAATCATACTATTATTTACATCCATTTTTAAACATAATTATAGCTTGTTTAATAGTAAATCAAAACATGTTAGTATATATTTAGGTTGTTATACTTAAAGTAGTAATTTATGCTTTCTAGTATTTTTATTACATTTTATATATCTAAATAAGGTTACATGGTCTTATAGGTCAATTCGGGAGCTAAAGATGCTTATTTTGGCCAAAACTGATACCTATGTTGCAACACCAAGATATTGATGTCTCAACGTCAAAAATAGAAGCTAAAAATGAGTTTTTGAGCGAAACTGCCCTTGATGTCATGACATAGCCCTTCTATGTCACGACATACCCCCTGCGCAACCCAAAATTCCTGCATGTTTTAACTACATTTTGGAGGGAAATTAGGTGTATTTATCTTAATCGAACTCTAAGGACTTCAAGGATAATTTAGGCACTTTAATGTTTCAAGTTGAGAATATATAAAGGCCATTGTAATTAGGTTAAACAGATAATTTTAGGGTTTTGATTCTTAGGTTTTTTTCTTTCATTATTAGTTTTTACTTAGGTTATTTTATGTTCTTGTAATCAAAAGATCCTATTCCTAAGTGAGACTTCTACAAGGGGAGATTGTTCCGAAACCACGCTTTCATCGATAAATCCATAAGTATTTCTTTTTCTTATTCTCTTCTTTATATTTCATTCTTTAACATTGTTAGATGAATGTTTGTATAAAGATTAGAATCAATTTGTGCTTTCTACATATTTTGCATGATTCAATTGCTTTAACTTAATTGGTATGACCTATCCGTGAACACCTTAACCCCAAATCGGTCTGGACTGTGAGGTCGGAAGATAAGTAGTTCTTGTTGACTTATTATTCTAGTGAAAGATCAGAGGATCCTGCTAGGGTATCGATTAGTTGATTGATTATAACTCTACTTCAATAATTAATTAGGTAAAACAATTAGATCTAGGCTAAAAGGAACTCGCATAGTCAAAACAAGGAATAGAAAAAGCCAATACAAGAACCTAGGAGTAGATTTAAGTTTAGTTAAATTTGTTGACTATCTTATTATTATCATCTTGCTTCTTGATTAAAACTACAAACTCGTGACTCGAGTAGATTAGTTATTATTTCCTGTAATTGGCTAGATAAAAAATTTCCCTAAATTGTAATCCCTTGGGTGCAATCCTCATAATACTTACCAAGTGTTTCATTGTAAACAAACTATATTGCAAGTTGACCTGTATACTTGCAGACACCGCCTTGAATATATATCTTTAGTTGTAGTATTTACACTTTGAACGTTGGTACATCCAGAGGTGGTCAAATCCCCCTTAACAATTTGCCCATTCCTCTCATATGTCAATTATTCATATCTTCAAGTACCCCATCGAGGTAACTTCCCTCCGTACTCCACTTATATTGCTTAAGCATACCATAAAATTCATCATTATACATACATCATGCCCGTTAACCAATCATCAACTAACTGTCATAAAATAAATTGTAGACAACTAACAGTGCTTACATAATATTGTACACACACACAGCCTACTCTTTCTTCAAATACATGCACACCATGAACTTAGGTTAATGCAGTACATAACCAATATGGTACATGCATGTCACATGACATCAAGGTAAGGTACAAAGACTCACATGAATTCTTTTATCTTCATCAGCTTAGCTTGTCCAAACACCAGAGCCTCCTTCATCTTAACAGCTAAGCATGACAACTATTTATCAGTTAAACTAAATATGGTAAGTCCTTAGAAGCCTAGAGTTTTTTATAATACAAAAGCTTTAAAAGTCCTTACTCTACTTCTTCTTATAATCTACGAATATGGAGAGATAAGGAAGCTTACTAGTTCCCCAATTTCACCACTTCTAGACTGCAGTTTACACGACGGTTGCAACATGCAGAGCTTCCTTCAACCACGTCCTTTTCTTTTTTGGAGTAATCAAAGAAGACGATACTACATAGAGAAAAATTGGCAAATAGAATTTAAAAGAATTTTGTCTCCGTGCAAATTATATATATACTCCTTTGGCACAATATTCACTGACCAATACAACCATTCATCCTTAATCATTATGCTTCCTACTATGGAACCAACCAAATCCTATCTAAATAAACTAGAACTAAAATCTAATTATTTAACCATTAGTTACAATTTTCCCAAAATTTCAAGTAAAATCCACCAACTTCTATGCGTTTAATTAAGTCCAAAAATTCCTCTAAATTAGAGTTCATCTAGAGATCCGGGTGTAACAACGTATATCACTTAGAGATGCCCGGTTCCAAATCTGATTATCAACAACTAAGATCATCAATGATGTTTGATATCTTAAGGTCATTACCACTCCAGTACTCCACTCCTCCCAGGCAAACCTTTGGGACATACGATTTTTTGAGTTTGTTAAATACACCTCAAGGTTCGTCGATAGATGTTGTGAATAAAGGTTCAGATGAGGAGAATAATGACTGTTGCGACCACCCCCAACGCCAACGAAAGGTACTATAATTGTTTACCCTACGGACAACTCCATCAAACCATCAATTTTGACACGTGTAACATTACTATTGCATGTATTTTATAATTGTAATTCAAATTTTAAAGTTTCTATAATATATAGTTTAAACATTTTGTCAGTATTTCAATATAATAGTCAATAAAGTGCAATCTTTTTTATTTTATACTTGAACATGTTTAGTTTAATTATACATTGAAAGTTTTATTTTATACCCAAAAAGTATATATAATTTCAACATAAAATGAAATTACAAAATTTTGATTGAATTGATTCTATTATTAAGATACATTTGAACATGAAGTACATAAATTCATATTCCATTTGATCGGGCTGATTGCCAATAATGGTAGTTTTAATACAGGCATTTCCCTCTACTATAACCAACTGTTCTGCACAATTTATAACATTTAGGGTTGGTTTTCTCCATTATTTCCATTTCACCATGAATCCTAGTGATGTGCAGACGACCTTTAGGCCTTCTACACAACCTCAAGTCTAGGACCAGTTCGAAAGTAGGTGGAGGCACTTCCCATGTCAACATATCTCGCAATGTGGGGAACTTGTTTCCTCAAATACGTAAAATATATTCCAATGTGTACACTTCATTGATATATTGTTCAACATAGATCGAGACGTGAGCACAAGCTGTAACGGCGTGGTGCATAAGTATTGAAGTGTTTGGAACTTCCCGTAGTTGCACCGCCTATTTCAGAGATTAACTTTGTAGGACCTAGGTAGGATGCCCAGTTGATGACTAATGGACTCTATAACTCAAAAAGTTTCTAATTTTTGAGAATATAATTCTACATACATTGACATCGCTCTCTAGGCATTCACATCCATTGCCTTCCTAACCTCCTCAACAAACATGTGTCCCACCTCCATCTGGCTTACTTATTTCAGCTTCATTCTTAGCATCAAGGTTGTCAGCCTGCAGAATGTAGCTGAGAAAACAGATGAAGTTGAAAGATGTCATGTTTGTTTCAAAATGGAACTAAAAGCCTCTGTCATGTTGGTGGTCATATGACCATACTAAGATCTATCATCAAAACTTTGAGTTCATTTCCACAGTTCCATGGTACCCAACTACTCCTGGAAAGGATGATTTGTTTCACCTTTCATATCACCCTCAAGTTTGGCCAGCCTTTGCCTAAAACGGTGTTATTCTAGCTCGTATGTTACGTATATATTTTAAAAGACACGTTATTTTTGGATTTATATTGTGGAAGTATTAAAAAAATAAAAAATATATTTTGAAATCGAAATTTACCCATGTTCATGACTTTTTTGAGTCAATTTTCATTCTTGTATTCTCGTTAGAAGTTGGTGATGATGTGGTGAATGCAATAAATAGATCTCCACGAAATACCAAAATGCCTAATCACGACAATTAGTCCCTTCGATTTATCGAATATGATGCAAATATTATCTTCTCTAACAACATACGTCCGCAAGTTCCTAAAAAATTCCTATGATTCTATGATATTCAACTCCATAATAGCAAATGCTATGGTAGCAAGTTTCGGTTCCCATCTTGTGCAACCACAGCAAGGAGGATCTATGTATATTTCCCATATAACTAGGTCTTATCAACCTGCACAAATGACTTGCAGCGGGGAAAGGCATGCATGTATGGATTGAATATCCAGAACATTTGGTGGAAAATTCTTCTCTCCGGTTGTAGTTGGTCGCTCGAGCCAAAATAAGGCAGCGTTTGCAACTCAACGACAGTCCCTTGCACGTACTCCTGCATTACAGCTATCCACCCCTGAAATTCATTGTACAATGCATCCCAATCTCCATACAACTGTTCCATGGCCATCGATTTAGCTAATCATGCTTTCTAGTATGACACTCGATACTAGAATTGTTCTTCATTTTGGCAATCAGTATCGATACAAGAATGGTCAGCATGTCCTTCACCAATGGCATGATGTAGTTGCAGATAGTTTTTACATCAAGTTTGTGATGATCTTATGTCATACGTGCAAAAGTGAATGTATGAGGCCCAACAAAGTTTCGTATCTCCCACATTTGTGACCTCTGGATAAATGTAGCTCGTACTCACCAATTTCACCCTTCTATCGACCTCCAACACTCCTTAATATATAATGTTGGTTTAGGCACAACGACTTTGTAGTCAATTGACACTTTTATGCTATACGTGCTTAATGACAAGTACGCAGTCTTTCTTGTTCATAAATTTTTGGCCCACAAACAACTCCTCTTGTTCAGAATCTACGGCCAGTAGGTGAGCAGCTATATATAGGGGTACTTAGGGAAATCAGATGCATTCATCGCATTAGAATCTACGATCGACATGTGGGCCCCAAGATCATTGTATATGACAATGCCTCAACTCGGGTTCTCAACTAAAGATGTGTAAACATTTTCATCATCATTCGCACCTTCGTCGTCGATATCATCCAAGACCTTGTCTAGATTGGGATCATTATAATCTTCAACCTCGTAATTAGAAGGACTATTATTATCATATTTATCTTCACCATCCGCATCGATCTCACTTAACACTGGTTGTATGTAACAGCCCGATTTTGACCCTAATTGGACATATTGGTTTCAGGACCACAAATCGGAGTCAAAAAAATATTTTAATAATATTTTGTGTGTTTATTATGTGTGAATTTGATTGTGTGAAATTTTTGTGTCTTAATTTTATCGTTTAAGTGACTGATTAAAAAAAGACTTAATCGCATAAATAGTAAAAGTTGCTAACTAATCGTTAAAGTGCTAAATTGATTTGTTCTTTTAGTGGTAGGTGTTTATGTTGCAATTATACCATGAGTTATATATTGATGGACGGTTATATTCATTGTATATAAAATGTGTATATTAAATCATAAAGGTTATTTTGGTAATTATATTAATTATGATAATATAATAAAACATAAAATAAAAACATCACATGCATGTTCATCTTTGGTAGCCGAAATTAGCTAGGGTAAATAAAAGAAAAGAAAAGCTACATTTGGCCTTTGTCTTGCTCAATTAAGGTATGTAATTTGTTCGATTTTTGATAATTTCTACGTTTTTGATATCTTTGCTTCGAGTACTACAAAGCTCATGTCTTAATTTTTGAATTTGATGATGATTTTATGTTTTTCCATTGATGATAGCTATGATTTTTGTTTTTTGATGATGAAATATTAAAGATATGTGGTAAATTAAAATGTTTTGTATGGGAAATTTTGATGATCTTGAGTAATTAGGGCTAAGTTGTAAAAATAATAAATTAAGGGACTAAAACATGAAATAAATGAAATATATGGCCTTTTATGATCATGGGGTAGATTCAGCCTAGGCATGGGATCGTGAAATTTTTCATATTTTGTGTTTTATGCAATAGGGACTAAATTGCAAAAATTGTAAAATGTCAGGGGCAAAATGGTAATTTGTAAATTTATGTGTTTTTAGATTTAATTGAATGATTTTATGAATAAAAGGGCTAATTTGAATATGTTTAGATCAAGAAACGAAGAAAACGAAATTAGATCGGGGGAAAACGAAAGTAGTCGAGTAGTCGATCGTGTCCGTCGATATTCGACGTAAGTCGATAAAGATTTAAATTTTGTTAAATTCAATTAGTACATAGTATATAGATGATAAATGAAATTATAGAAGATATTATAGTCTTGGTCGAATGTATTTGTTAAAAAATATAGGTAAGTAATTGAGTTCGATTCAAATAGTATTTAATATCTGTAAGCCCGTACGAACCCTAGAAATGCATGGGATTTTTTTATAAGTGTTTTCATGTAAGACCACGTCTGGGACGTTGACATCGACTTATGATTTCATGTAAGACCCTGTCCGGGACAGCGGCATCAATCAGTGATTACATGTAAGACCACGTCTGGGACGTTGGCGTTGTATAAATCTCTTAACTATTTGAATACCCTATTTAATTTCAAACGGTTCAATGGGCAATGACAAACAAAGATCTTATATGAAATTGAATTACATATTCAAGCATGTGTTTATTAAATGTATGTTTGCAAATAGGTTAAGTTGTTACTTATAATTATGGAAAGTATGTGAAAATGGCATTCGAATTAATTAAATCTACATATATGCATATAAGCTATTAATTTGGCCCTTATTGAATTAAATGTTGTTCAATGGTAACGTTATAATTGTATATATACATATAAGTTTACTTTCGATTATATAGCTTGTGCTTGTAATCAAGGAATGATATTATAATAGATGATGTCTCTATAAATGGTATAGTATATAATATAAGCCTTACTAGATAAATGTTATATATTATAAATAACAAATATGTTTTAGCTTATGACTTACTAAGCTTTAAATAGCTTACGGTGTCATTGTTTTTGTTTGCTTTTGTTTTATAGATTTTATTTTTGAAGTTGTTGCGAGCTCGGGGATTCGTCAGAAAAGCTCATCACACTATCAAATAACTACGGTATTTTAAACTAAAATTTCTTTTGAAACTATAGCATGTATAGACTAGCTTTGAAGGTTGTTTAATTCAAAGATGTAAATGTTAAAGCCATGCGAAAATGGCTTAAATATCTCGTTTTGTTTGGTTTTGGATTGAATTATGATTTACACATGACTTGATTTTAGTTTGGTATTTTATGGATAGTGTCGAAACCATTTTTTTGCTTAAAAAATGAAAATGGGTATCAATTTTGAAAATGAAAATGGGAGTCACCACCGATCTTTTATTGAGGTGCGATCGGATCACCTTGAAAACAATTTTAGGTCTGCGAATTTTGAGAAAATAGGTTCGGGAGTCAGTTACGCACGATGAAGGGTTAGCACCCTCGTAACGCCCAAAATTGGTACCGAATTGATTGTTTAATATCTTAGTGTTGAGAATTTGAAAAGATTTTAAAATACGATCCTTCCTTTTTTATTAATGTTAATTTTATAAAAGACGCTTGGATAAATCGATGCGGATACTAAAGACCTCATTATCTCAGAGTAATAAAATGACACGCCCAATAGATTAGGGTACGACATTTTTAGCCCTCGAGAATGAGCTCGTCTTTTGATTTTTTAAAAACTCATGTGGTGAAATTCAAAAAGGATATTCAATTGCTTTAAGTCAGATGAAAAATTGAAGCCCAATACGTTAGGGCACGATTTCTCAAAATTTCGAGCATTGAATATTGCCCTTATTGTTATTATTATTTTTTTAAAATCTTCATTTCGAGAAAACGACACGTCACATCCAATACGTTAGGACATGACGTATTGAATTCTCGAGAATGAGTTTTTGGTTTATGTGTTTTGCTTAAAAAGGATATTCGGTCTCTTAGGTTCAACAAGAAAGATTGGAATCCAGTAAGTTAGGACACAATCCTTTCGAGAATCCCAAATTCCGAGTGTCACGTTATTTTGAAAGACTTTCATAAAAAATGATTTTGATATTTAAATAATGATAAACGTGGTCTTAAAAACAATGAAATAATAACGCACAACGTGGAATGGTGATTTGTAAGTTAAAATATACGCGAATGATCGATAAAGAAGCGATAGATACGAGCAAACAATACAATTCACGTAAGAGCCACCATCTCACATCACATTCAAATAATAACTTTGATATTCAAAAGCTAATGAACTAAACTAATCTTAAATGAAGCTCCAAGCAAATTAATACAAAAATATGCAACAAGTTTTGAGGAATAAGATAAAGAAAGGGAAATTAAACATTAAAATATATTCAAAATAAATTATGTAGGTATGAAAGTTCGAAATAAATTAAAAATAAGGTTAAAAACAAATACTACACGAAATGATGGTATCAAATAAATTTTAAAATAAATATCATATAAGAAGACAATCAAATACATAAAATAATGTACATATATTAATTTAAAATAAATAATATGTAGGGAGTGAAAAACTTCATGTAAGTAATAATATATACTAATATGCAAAAAGTGAAATAAACTAAATATATCTGAATACTAAAAATAAGTAAAGCATCTATATATATAAATAGGTATAAGAATATATAGTTTAAAATCAAATAATATATACATTACGTACATACATATATGTATAATAAAACAGTTTAAAATAATAATAAAGAACAAAGTAATATATATAAATAGGTAAATAGAAAAATAGTCAAATATAATAATGTCAATAACAATAATAAATAGTAATAAAATAAAAATAATCAATTAATCAATAAATTAATAAAAAACAAATGTAAAAAAGGGAATTGAATCGCAAATAAACCTAAATTGACAAGAAAATAATAGAATTAAAACAAAGTGGGGGACCAATAAAGAAATTAATCCAGGTTTCTGAAACGCTGTGTTTAACACGAGACCAAAATGAAACGCAAATAAAATTACGCAGCCAATTTAAAAGAAAAAGAAAAGAAAGGAAAAAGGACTAAATTAGAAATCATTGCAAAATAGGAGGGACCACGTGCGTAAATAGCCCGTCGAAGCAAAACACGCGAATCCTCCCCTTGGATCGGGTCACCACACGGGTACAGGCCATTAAACGGTGTCGTTTAGGCACCTGAAGACCTTACTTCAAACGGCGTTGTTTCCCTTTGTTACTTAAAACAAAATTTTTCTTAAAAACACTTCAACTTTATTTCTTAGAAACAAACAGAAAGAAAAAAAAAAGAAAAACTCTGCTAGGGTTTCATCCTTAACCCTTGAACGCTGCCGCCAGTCTGCCACATCTCCGCCGCGATTACACCGCCAACGGTGGTCGGAGCTGTAGCCCTAGGGGCTTTTTAGCTCCTCCTCGCGCGGATCTGAAGGCTTTTCGAGGTAAACCCTCTCCTTTCTCTTTTGTTTATACACGATTCAAAAATAAAAAGAAAACGGTAGAGAAAACCGAATAAGAAAAAAGAAAAGATCACCTATTTTGAAACTGTTTTTTTTATTTCCTTTTCTTTTAAATATTTTTTTGATACAATCTTTGTTTTCTCTCTGTGTGTGAGGGTCCCCTTTTACAATATTCCTAATGGATCTTTTTATAGCCAGATTCACAGAAGAAAATAGAAATAAAAATCGACCCCTAAAACCAATTTGTTCCTCTTTTTTCCTATTTCGCTGCCATCGTTTGTTATCTGTTTGTGTCTGTCTTTTGTTGCTTTGTGTGTTGCAGGTACGGAGGAGTCTCGTTGGCAGTACAGAGATGCACGCAAGGGCAGAGACTCGGCACGCGCGTAAAAGGGTCTCGCGTGGGGGAGGAGCGTCGTGCTGGAGGCTGCTGGAGCGGCGGCTGAGATCTTAGAAACCCTAGGGTTTCGATTTTGGGCCAGGGGTAGTCAGGCTAGGGTTTAGGCTAGTCGGGCTTGGTGTAGTTGGGTATTAGATTAAAACGATTTGGGACATGCTGGGCCCATGTATTTGGACTTTGGACTTTTAAATGTTGATTTGGTTTATTATTATTACAGGCCGGACAAATATTGGGCCTTACAGATAGTATTTTACATGTGAATATTATGTATGGCTTATTTGGTTGGTATCAAAATGAATATATGATATGGTTTATAAATAGAAGTGTATTTGTAAATGTTGGAGAGGAATTATTTATGTAATGTTGATAGAGTAAAGGAATGTTTAAATGTTTGGTTGTATATTGATTTGGTTTGAGGTGTGTTTATAAAATTTAAAAGGGTTTGTATAATTCATTGAGTTGTATTTTTAAAATGTTAATGCTTATGTATATGTTTGTGATTGTTTATTTTTGTTTGATAGTTTAATGAGATTATCGAGAGTTATAAAGGTAATATTTGTTTTGCAGCTTAGATTAACCTGATAATGAAATGGAATGTGGAATTGGGAAATGAATTATGTTTGAGCAATTATGAGTATGCATGAAAATGGTTAATTCGGTTATATGCATTTAAACCGATATATGATTTGTTGTTTAAATATTGGTTTTTGATAGATAATTTGATTAGTTAAGGATAGGTTTGTTTTGGGTGTATAATGTAATAGATGATTGGTAATAGTTTGACCACATTGATTTGATACTATAGTATAGAATAATTGTAACACCCCTAACACGTATCCTTCTCCAGAATAGGGTTAAAGAGCATTACCGGAGTTTACAAATTAATTTTCAGACATTTCATTTCATCAAGCATTCAGATTTATAATCAATCAAAATCAAAACATTTATGAGCTAACATTAACCAATTTAACTTATACAAGTCATTATAACCAGAATCAAATCATCCAAAATTACCAATAGAACCAATGGATAATGTGACATATCTCCAACAAGCTTCCAACCCAATCGAGCTTCCGATAATCATTTCAAAACATCTAATAATTATACTTATTACCAATAATAATTCAATTCCAATAATAAAACACACATATATATATAATATTCATTACCAAATAGCATTCACTTCTATTAAAATTATACAAAATATAGTTCATACGAACTTACCAGGCTAAATTGCAGAAATAGCAAAATTCAGGAACATTTTCGAAAATTTCTATTTTTCTCGAATTTCCACCCAATCTTGATCTAAATTAATATTTCATTCAATTTACTAATTTAAATAATAAAACAATTCATTTCATACAATTTGGTCACTTTTTGACATTTACCCTTAAAGTTTCATATTTGTTCAATTTAGTCCATGAACCTAAAACATGTAAATTGGTCATTTTTAATGAAAACTCATGCTAGTTGAATAATCATATATTTTCCTCCTCCTCCTCTCCATTCCACATCCTTCATGTATATAACATGCTTATATGTAACATTATCTATAATTTCACCATTTATTTATATATTCATTCAAAGTTGTCCACTTGAGTCATAGACACTAAATTATTTATATCTTGAGCTACAGAACTCAAAATTGAGGTCCCTTAATTTTATATAAAACTAGACTCACATATTTTCTTACCATAAAATTTTTAGAATTTTTGGTTTATCCAATAAGTACAGTTTATTCTTTAAAGTCACCTTTGTTCTGCTGTCTGACAGTTCCGACCCTTCTTCACTAAAACTTAATTATCTCCTTGTAAAAAATTTGGATGATATACCTATTTATTTATATTGAAAGTAGACTCTTTAAGGATTTTAAAAATATAAATTATAACCCATAATTATTTTTGTACAATTTTTTTATGATTTTCCAAAGTCAGAACAGGGGAACCCGAAATCATTCTGACCTTGTCTCACAAAATCTATTATATCTCATGATTTACAATTCCATTACTTACACCGTTTATTCTATGAGAAACTAGACTCAGTAAGATTTAATTCCATATTTTTTTCATCCTATAATTTCATTTCCACAATTTATGGTGATTTTTCAAAGTTAACCTACTACTGCTGTCCAAAACTGTTTTAGTGCAAAATTTTAATTACTAAGTTTATAACTTCCTTATTCCCTTTCTCTATAATATTTTTCATCACTTTCACTTATTTCTCTTCACTAATATATCAAGAACATAAGACTTTATATAAGAAAACTCTACTATAACATCTTTTCCATGCTATTTCAATAATATCAAACTTAAAAATATATTGAAATCTCAATGTTCTTACCTTGTCCTATTGATTTCAATCTTTAACTTGATTTTCTCTCTCCTCCAGCTTCAATTTCTTGAATCCAACTTAATATTCTAGCTCCTCGTAGTCTCCTTGTTATCTTTCTCTCTTGATGGATATGGAAATTCTTTTGATTTCTAGGTGAAAATGGTAAGTTTTTGGAGGAATGACCAAATTGTAAAGAAAGCAAAACTTTCCTTCTTTCTCTCTTCTCCTCATGTTGGATGCATGGAAGATGATGGGTTGGTTGCTTTTCATCTTTCTTTCCACATATATATATACTAAATAAATTAATAATAAAATAATAAAATATCATTTAAAAATCAAATTAAAATATTAATAAACTAATGTTTATTTAATTAATTAATCTAAAATATCACCAATATCATCATTGCCTTCTAGATTTCTCTCTCTTCTAATTGACCATTTTTCCCTTTATGTTCTTTTAAAATTTCATCCTTGAGTCATCACTTAATTTGGTAAAATTATGATTTAGTCCCTCAAAATTCTTCACCTTTTCAATTTGGTCCTAATTCATCCATTTTCCTTGGTTTCTAGATTATTCTACCCTTAAAATATTTGCACTATTGGTCCTTCAATTTTTTCATATTTACACTTTAACCCCTTAAATTTTGAGTATTTACTCTTGGGCCACAAAACTTTTCTCACTTTTGCGATTTAATCCTTTCTTGAATTAATATGTCATAATATACTTCTCAATGTTGACATAACTCAAAACTACCCTTTTTTATCACTTTATTTCCTTATTTTACTATATCAGGAATATTATCTTACTTTCTTACTGTAGTAATTTTTTTTTTGGGTATTACAATAATTGCTATGCTAGAGTGTGCAATTGGTTTTAAATAGGGAAAATTAGTAGGATCACATGATATTATCTTAAGTCACGTAAATTCGGTTATGGTTGAGGTTTGTGTTAAATAATTAATAATGATGCATGAAAAATCGGATTTGTATTTTAAATATATGATTTGTAAATGTTTGAAAGTACTTGGACTATGGATCAAATAACATTAAATTGAATGTATATGGGTTTGTTTAATAAACTTGTGTAGACTCAAATCATGAGTATCTGGGTAGCCAAGTGGAAATGGATTATTTTCCTTAAGTTTGAAATCGGTTTGATAAACCATAATATTTTCGTTAATAATTAAACTTATTTTGAAGCTTTTGTTAAATTTGATTGAGTGTTATATTACCATAATTAATATATATAATGTTTCTTGGAAATAGTAAGATTATATGCTTGAATAAATTATAATGAAATTCTTAATTTATTTAAGTTGATAAAATGTATACCTTTATTATATTTGAATGGTTAGTATATGAATTTAACTTGATTGTTAAGTATGCAAAATTTGGTTGTTTGAATTTTTTTTATGTATATATATATACACTTAATTCTGCTAAATTCAATAATTTACATATATATGTATAATTATAAACATAGTGCATGATTCGATTGTGGTTTTATTGGGTTTTTTACAAAAATAATATAAAAAAATAAAAAAATATCAAAATATTATAACTTTTTTTATTTACCAAAATATATAAAAAAACAAAAAAAAACAAAAAAAACAGAAAAAAAACCTGGACTGATTTGACAACTCCCTGGGTGAAGGGAACATTGTTGGTGGCACCAAACAAGGGAACCCTGTTGGCGGCACCAAACAAGGGTTCCCTGTTGGCGGCACCACTCGTGTTATAAACACGAACTCTGTTCAGCTGAAACAAGAAAAATCAGAAGAAAAAAAAAAAGAAAGAAGAGGTGCTGCGGAAAAAAAGAGAAAAAGAGAGAAAGAGAAGAGAAAAATCAGGTATTTTTTTAAAAATAAATGCCCTAACCGAAACTTTCATGTTGGACAGTCGTCCGGATCGGGTCGTAATTGACCTAATATTGTAAAATTTTCATGTGTAATGATAAAAAAACTATACAAATGATTATGATTACATTGTATCCAAATTAAGTTATAAAATAGTATATGGCGTTTGGAATTATTAATATTATATCGAAAATGGAGGCATATAACCTTAAATTAAGATTTAATATAATGCAACTTTAAAATAATTAAATTGGTAAAAAGAAATTGAACAATAACCACAATAACTGAAACTAGAATAATTAAATTAGAATAATTAAATTGATACAAAAAAGTACAAACGTGTTAATGTACAAACATGTGCCATACACCCCTAAAATTGATGGTTCGATGGTGTAGTCCTAGGGGTATACCTATTCGGAGGTCGACGGTCACGTTCTGGGTGCCCGCGACGACCGACATTATCATTTGGCGCAGGTGGTGGTGTAGTAAAAATAGGGAGGAAATCATAGCACACGCTCGAGCAGCACACAACAACTCGCCTTCAGTGGCTGTCGCTGATAATTGTCCATACTTGGCTTTCAACCATGTAAATTGTACGCCCGAAAAATATGACTCACCGTCCCTTAGTGAGTCTCCTAGAAGCTGATAGCAAAGTGCATCCGGATCGGTAAATGCAGATAATCCCGTTACGGGACTCCCGTCAATTGGGAGCCCAAGCTGCAACGCTATATCCTCCAAGGTCACCGTGCACTCCCCGCACGGAAAATGAAAAGTGTGGGTCTCCGGGCGCCACCGCTCCACTAGCGCAGATAATAAATCAAAGCGCAATACGGTGTACCGGATCTGTGCTACGGACCCAAATCCGGCTAGCTCTAAGTACGGCATCAACCGTGCATCCGGAGTATTCTTCAAAACACTCACACGGCCCCTTAAAACTCGGTACGAGTCTTGATAGTGTTAAATTACAGAAAAAATTTTACGATAACATTATTTCTTTGTACGTCTATCCTTTTTAAATAAATAGAAACCGTGATTAATAAATACCCTTAGGAATAGGTATACCCCTAGGACTACACCATCGAACCATCAATTTTAGGGGTGTATGGCACATGTTTGTACATTAGCACGTTTGTACTTTTTTGTATCAATTTAATTATTCTAATTTAATTATTCTAGTTTCAGTTATTGTGGTTATTGTTCAATTTCTTTTTACCAATTTAATTATTTTAAAGTTGCATTATATTAAAGCTTAATTTAAGGTTATATGCCTCCATTTTCGATATAATATTAATAATTCCAAACGCCATATACTATTTTATAACTTAATTTGGATACAATGTAATCATAATCATTTGTATAGTTTTTTATCATTACACATGAAAATTTTACAATATTAGGTCAATTACGACCCGATCCGGACGACTGTCCAACATGAAAGTTTCGGTTAGGGCATTTATTTTAAAAAAAATACCTGATTTTTCTCTTCTCTTTCTCTCTTTTTCTCTTTTTTTCCGCAGCACCTCTTCTTTCTTTTTTTTTTCTTCTGATTTTTCTTGTTTCAGCTGGATAGAGTTCGTGTTTATAACACGAGTGGTGCCGCCAACAGGGAACCCTTGTTTGGTCCCGCCAACAGTGTTCCCTCCACCCAGGGAGTTGTCAAATCAATCCAGTTTTTTTTTTCTGTTTTTTATTTTTTTTGTTTTTTGTTTTGTTTTGGATGTATTTTGGTAAATAAAAAAATATTTTTTGGTAAATAAAAAAAAGTTATAACATTTTGGCAATTTTTTATTTTTTATATTATTCTTGTAAAAAAACCCGGTTTTATTATTTATTAGCTAAAATTTAGACTTAAGATTTGTGGTTCGGTAATGCCTCATAACCCCAAACTGACGACGGTCACGGGTTAGGGGTGTTACATTGTATTTCTAAACGAGGACCCAAGTTAAGGTTCTCAGACGTAGGTTGAGCATTAAGATCGATGTCAAACCCACATGCAAACGATCACCTATTGACAGACGCTCTCGAAACCTCCGTACACGAATCTTGAACTCCATACTGTTCACTTAATGGAGTGAAATATTCAACTGGCTCCACATCAGCTAACTCAGCAAACAACTGAATCGATTCAGTGTTCACACTCTCAGTCGGGTAGTAAAGTGCGACCATTATTTTCATGTCTTCATTGTCTACAAGTTCCATCTTGGTAAATTTGATGGGATTTGACGAAACTTAGAATTTGTAGAATAGTTTCGACATTCTCCTCCCACAACGTCTAACAATTTTTGCACTGATCCTTTCTTTTATATAATCAACATACACATTTCTATTACATCTCATTACTATTTGTTGGCGAGATTCAAATATACAACAAACTGTTGTTCGTAAAATTACTCTACCGAAATAAACGTATACGAAGAACTAATTATATATCTTCAATACTAAATCTGTAAAAATAATTAAGAATAATTAAATTTCTCAATAATTATTTGAAAAACAAGATTCTACTGCAAAAAAATATAATATAATAAAATTAATTATTGTACTAACCTTACAATTCTTTCTTTCTTTTCTTCTTTGTTTTCTCCTTTTCTACAAAATATTTTTTTCCCTTTATTCTTTTCAGTAGCTTCTACAACCTTTTAAGAAAACACAAAAATTTGATATATATATATATAGGGTTTTGATGCCGCTTGACAGCATCCCTCCAAACGGTGTTGCCTGACACTCCCCCTCCAACTATTAAAAAACAAAATTTCCAAACCCCTAACTTGTATAAGTTATACAATATTAGTTTTTTTTTTCAAACTGGTTATGGCCTAATGACGACCCGATGATGGTGGAGAAAAAATAGGTGGCGTAGCCACCTTGTCAAGCACTACCCAAAATTACTATTCCCTCCATACCATTTTGATAAATAATTTAGTGGGCATACCATCTAAGTTATTAATTTGATTTTTTGTATTATTGAGATAAAAAAAAGCCTGAAAACAAATTTAACCCACAAACAACTCTAAAATAATAAAATTTGTTAAAAATAAGTTAAAACCTATACAGATCAAAACCAGATTGAACTGGTAAAATCCCATGGTTCAAACATGAAAAGATTGCAATCCTTCCACTTGCAATAATGTCCTAGCCTTCAATTTTTCAAAACATGGTGTGCATTCCATCAAACCCACTCAAAATTAGTGCTACAAAATCCAATATAAGGCCAAACCCTTTTAAACCAATCTAGATTTTGCCATGGGGGAACACCATGGGATGGCGTCCCCTTTGGTTAAGTGTGCTCTTCTAAATCAATTTGTCAGAAGCTATTGTTTAAATGATTTCTTTCTCTCTATTAAAGGAAAAAAATCTTTGCACTGTCAGTAACACAATTATGAGTCGAATTATGAAAAGTTATAAAATAGTCATTTAATTATTTGATTTTTTTGTTTTTGTTGATTAACTGTTACATAGTTAACTAAAGATAATATGACAACTTATAAAATTGACACTAACAAATTTAGCCCTAAAGATTTACACATTGTGTCAATTTAGTCATTTATGAAAAAAAAATAGGTTTCAATGTTTACAATTATCTAATTTTATCCTATTTTTACATAAAAATATAATTTAATACACAATGTGTGAATTGTAAATAAAAAGGTATTTTTTTTAAAAAAATTATGTTTATAATTAAACTAGATAATCCCTAAATACATTTATTTCCTTAATACTTTAAATGGCTAAGAAGTTGGTATCTTTCAATCACAATTAACTCATTTTTTGTTGGCTTGAGCTGGTTGTCATTGATGAAGCAAATCCAACTTAAAATTTCTTTTAAAGTTGTTAGACTTGAATTTGGGTTGAATTGACGAAGTGAGTACTTTTTTTACTTTCAGGGAATTGAATTGACTATTTTTCAAAATTTGGGTCGTTGAATGATCTAAGTGTGAATCTTATGAAATATTATGAAATTATATAATGCGTAAACGCCGATGGTTATTTCGTCTAGAAGTAAGACTAAATTAATATAATGTATCAATGTTGAGTCATATTTCCATTATTAGCTACCTATGACCAAAAAAAGAAAAAAGAAAATAATTAGAAAATATTTTTATAACTTTCATAATTGGTCATTGAAAAAACGAAATTCCCTAATGATTAAATTACTCAAAATTTGGAGTTTTGATATAATCAAATTTGATTGGATGGTTGTACCAATTGACTGTTGGTTTTAGTTTAATAATTTAATATAATTGAAAAAAATTAAGAATAATTTAAAACATGCGAAAATAGGATAAAGAAATCGTTGGGATAGGTTTTTTGTTTTTTTTTATCTTATTTTAATTTTTTTATTGCCATTAAGTTTTAATTAAGCTAGTATTATTGTTATTCTAATAACTAAACAATATAAATCGTATTTAAATACATATTAGAGTAAATTATATAACGGGTTATCTAATTATAGACCATTTTTGTTTGTCATCCAATTATGATTTCATTTTTTAAATTGATCATCCAACTAATTGAGATAGTTTTTTTTGTGTGTCTATTTTCATTAAATTGCACTAACAAGAGGGAGAGGGATCGGGGTGGGAAGAGGGAGGTTTTTATTTTTATTTAATATTAATATTAATATAAAATTTAAATTTATTATTAAATTTTGTTTAAAATATTTATGTATTTTTATATATTTCTTTGAATTTTTTAGAATTATGATTAAATTGAGACCATTTGTAACATTTGAGGGTTATTTTTAAAAAATTATAACAAATTGATATGCTATGTAAAAGTTCAAGGTTAAATTTGTTGTCTCACCGATTTTTAGGGTTTAGGTGACCCTTCCATTATTTCAATTAAAGGACATGGGCCAAAAAAATAATCTCAACTAGTTGAGTAACTAATAACTCTTGAAAAGAGTTATATTTAAGGCCTCTAGATGGAATTAATTATTTGAAATTAAGTGAATACATCTATATTTTTAGGATAATTTTAGAACATTGCATAACAAAGCTTGAATTGCGCTACATTGGTCATTATTTGTTACTTTTATCACTGGGGGAGGAAATGTGTGGTTTTCTATGAATACATGTATAGGATGAGAAAGAAGATGAAAAGGGAAAATAAGAGAAGTGAAACATTGCCATGGCAAATGGCAAGATTGATTTCCAACAGAATTGCCATGGCAATTCCGAAAAAATGACTCAGCACTCTATCCACGTCACTCTCAGCCAGCTGGACATGTATCAGAAAAACCAACCTGAAAAAAGGAATAAAAAATGTGTGCTGAGGTGGGACAGATCTACCCAATAAAAGAAGGATAAAGAAGAAGAAAAGGGAGAAGAATTTGTGTGAGAAAGAGATTGGTGACAGCAATCCTCTCTCTGCATAGAGAAAACACTCCATTGGAGAATTCCAGAGAAAGAAGCGTAGCAGCTACAAAGAGCAGAATACAGACGTGAAGAAGGGAAAGAGACATCTATTATGGATTCGCAAATGATCGGAAAATAGAAGAGAAGCTGGAGTGCGGCGAGAAATCCTGCAGTTCTGCCTTTAGTTTTCCTGATTTTTGTGATTCAAATGTTTTTAAAATGTTGATGAATGATTTAAATTCGGTGTTTACTTTTCCACCCATGAACTAGTTTTTTTCTGGGTTGGAGTTATTTGGGTGAATGTTTATCATTTTAATGTTCATGATCTGAATTTGCCTATATCACTGTTTCATTCAATTTATCCATATTTTTAATACATGCATGCAAGCTCTAGACATAGCTGATTGTTTGTTGTGTTACCTGTTCATGGGTCAAGCTACTTGCCCAGGTCTGAATGCCCGCCCAAAATTTGGGAGGGTTTGGGTAAAAATATTAGGCCCGAAAAATGGGCTTGGGCAAAAATATTGGGCCCGTTTGAAATATGAGTCAGGCTCGGGCTTGAACATTTAAGGCCCGAGACCGACCCGACCCATTTTTAAGTTTATAATACTTTATATTATGTTATTTTGATATATTATGTAATTTAGAACATATTAAAAAATAAACATATACTAAATATATAATACTACACTAATGTAAACATTAAAATAATGTCAAGATGACTATATAAAAAATTTCAATAAATAAAAAATTGTATAAAATTATTAAATATTAAAATAATATAATATAAATAATTTTAAAAAAATTAAAAAATAATATGGGCGAGCCTAAAATGAGCTCTAGTTAGTCTATTGCAAATATGGGTGGGTTTGGGCAAAATTTTAAATTCATATTTCGAGTCGGGTCAGGCTTGGGCAAACATAATGTATGTTGATACCATGCTTAGCCCGGCTTGACCCGGCCCATGAGCACCTCTACTCACACTCACTAATTTAGTGACATCATCGTTGTACAAAGATTAAATCACTTTCCCACTAAGTTTCTCTCTCAAAAGCTTAGTTTTGCAACTTAAGAGACTCTCTTGGTTGCCTAAAAAAACAATGCACATATACATGTTCTTAACTTGAATAGATTTGTGCTCTCTCAAAGTCTTTCTCTCTCTCGATTCTCATTTTAACTTAGGCAAAACATAAGTTTATTTGCTACTTAAGTTTTATTTACATAAGGATTACAATCTAACCACTTCTCTATAAAAAAAAGCTAAAAATCATCACAATATTCTACTTCCATAAGAGTTTGGATTTAACCCAGTGCCTTCAACTTATAGAAAGTGACTTTCCTTGTTTAACAAGTAATCTGCCTTAAGTCGTCATAATTCAATCTTCAAATCTTAAATTTCAACTCAATTGTTCTTCAATTTATGGGCTTTACTCGTTCAAATATCTTCAAATCTTAAATTTCAACTCAATTGTTCTTCAATTTATGGGCTTAACTCGTTCAAATATCTTCAAAATAATCAGTCCAATGTTTTTGTTCTAAAATCTGTCAAGTTTTAAAATAGGCAAATAAGGCAACAAAATAGTGCCTAAAAATGCGGTCATTGATTCAGCCACAGAAGCAACCATGAAAATCGCTTTGCCTCAAATGTGTCAACACATTCTCATGGTACTAAAAAGCACTTAAGTGATTTTTATTTTTGTAAAAGAAAATTTTCTTTTGTATGTTGGCTTCGTGAAAACCTTTGTATTTAAAGCTTAAATTTTTTTTTTGTTTTAAATGTTGGCTTGTGATGATTTTGTTAATTGCTACAATATGTGTGGAAAGAATATATATATTTGCAATGAAAATTATGACCCCTTTAAACTTCTTTGAATTGATTTGAGATGGGGTTATGGAAAGTTTTGGCCCAAAGAGCATGAAGTCAATATTAGCCTTTGGGACGCTCATGCTTAGAATGTTGTTGGCCTTTAGAACTTGTAGAGCCAATCAAATTTGCCCCACCTGTCAAATCTGTGTATTATATCTAACCACAATCACGATGAATCTAATACATCAAACCAAGATACTTCACATAGGACATTGACGATGGATATGGAAAATTTTGGATGTGAGTTTCTATAGCCTGTCAGCTATCGGCCTATAAAATGCCTTCGGCTTTACGCCTTCGATGATTACATCATATTTTTACAAATTTATTTAGCAAAATTTTGGATAATTAATTTAATTAGCACGCTTAAATTTATATTCTCTCACTAATAATGTTAATACCAGTTAAATTAAGATTCAATTGACGATTAAATTCATGTATTTTTTTCTTAATTAATTTTATTTTATCTCGAGTAGATCAAACTTTGGAAAAGAAAAGTAACTAAAAAATTAAGAAATTTTTATCAAATAATTAAATTAGTAAATAATCCGTCCAAATTAAAAAAAATCACTTATCAAATAAATTATTTACCTTTAATTTGAATTAATTTTAAGAAATAACGAATTAAATTAAAATTTGCCTACATTTGAAGAATTAATATATCAATTTGAAATAACTTAGAAATGATATATCATTTGCAAGAGCATAGCTAAAGGGGCAAACAGTGAACTCCCGGTGAAGTTTTAGTTTTTTATAGTAATAAAGTATTTAATTTAAGCTATTTTTAATTATACTTTTTTTACCTTTTCCCCATGCTTTTTATTTGGCCCCCAAAACCAAATTCTTGGCATTGTCCTTGATCATTTGTTTAATATGCTACATCAAACATTGAAATAAATGACTAAAAATTAAAAAAAAAATAAGACATTTAAATTACATCACATTATATTTTACAAACAAAAAATTGAGCTAATTTTGATTAAGAAATTAACAAATTTATTAACTTGATTTTATAAAGTGCGAGATGCTATATCAAACTACAATTAGATTCTTAGCTGCTAGAACAACCAATGTTGATACGACCAGACCAAACAAACATCTTGATAAGAATGTGGCTTACATTGATAAACAATTATATCATCTGGAAAGCTATATTAATCTCCTTAATAAGAAGCAGAAACGAGTATTACACTATAAAGCTAACCTTTTTTTCTCGAGACACTTGACTTAGCCCTTGGTTTTTAATAATAATAAAAAAGGGAGAAACGAAGTAGGAGGAGTGATAGGGTTAAGGGAGTGCTGATGATGGATTTTTGCTGGTTATTTTGGTTTTATGGTTTATTGGTGAGCTCTTATTAGGTCTATAGTACTTAAGATTGGATGTTGATGCAGAGATACTTGAAATTTTGCCATGATTTAGGCACTATGTTTTTCTTTCATTAATGCTATGCTTCTCTTTGCATTAACTATTGATTTCATAGTTTATTTTCATAGCTACTTATATAGATTAAGGGGGAGCACAGATATGAAGATTGTTTTTAAGGTTAGTGCCATTTTGCACGACTCGAATGAACTATTTGTTGCTGCTCATTTTACAAATGGACAATTGTGTAACTTGCTATATATATTCGCATTCTTTTGACCGAAAAATCATAGCTTTAATTCTTAGATCTTGTTGAGAATTTTAAGTAGCAATTATATAGATTGGTTCACATTAAATTTCAGTCAAGCAAGGAAATTATATAAAGACTTTATGTTTGATTATGTTTCCTTAAAAAGAGATCATGTTTCTACAAAGGTCTCATCTCTAAAGATTTCTGGTTATTGAACCCTATGTGTTGGCCTAATGGCCAGGGTGTTCATTGCATCAGGTATGGCTTGGGTTTGAGTCGCACTAGTCGCGTTGCTGTTAGGGCTTTGCTCTCCTCTTGTAATTCACTGAAAAAAAAACCGTGGTTATTTGGTTCCATTTAGAAGACTTATTCAAGCACAATTTAGGGAAGCACATGTTAGCATTGATTGGAGTATTGCAACCATATAATAGCCATTTAAAGAGGACTTGCTTATTTGATTATGTACGATTGAGAGAGTGCTTATTTGTTCATTGTTAATTAGGAACTTGTTTTTAATGTAAATACTTTGTATATCAATTGTTTTCATGTTCAGTTTGTAGCTAAGCTTTCAAGAGAGAAGTTTTAGTAAAAGAATGATCTTAGTGATGTATAAGAATGATATTACAACTTGATAAATGAGTGAACTTAAAACACATTTTGTATTGAAGATTGATAATGAATTATCTTTGAGTAAAGCCCCACAAATGTAGAAAAATTATTCCAATTATGTAGCTAATTTTTGTGTCCATCTCTATTTTTTTAGCCAAAAGTTTAAGGCGAGTTAAACCCAAAAAAATATGGTAATGAGATGAAAGAAACAAGAGATGTTTCTTTGACATGCATCAACACAATTTTGTTGGATTGAAAGTGGATTTATAATGCTTTGGGACCCTTGTCTTGCATATATTTGTTATGGTTCCATGATATTAATACTTTTATCCCCAGGTTGGCCAAGACTTGATTAGGCAGTAGCTAATTAAATTAATGCCAACCCAAACACAAACTTAGGTTTCTTGTTTTTGGCCAACACACAAACTTCGAACTTCAATGCTAGCTCACAAATTCATAAGCTATGTTAGACTATAAATGCCCATCAATTTAAATATGGAGAAGATGGTTTATTGTCTCAATCTAATAGACAAGAGCATAAGAAGAAGAGCTGAGAAACTAGCAGATACTTTTTGCTCTTATCATTAGCATTGACTAAGCTGCTCGGTTTTAGGCTTTGGAAAGTTCATCAAAGTTAACTCTTTTTCATGTGTTCCTTCTTGGGTTTCTACTCAAAGTCAAGACTCTCTATCCAACAGACTAGTCAGTGTTTGTTAATCTCGACGTTAAGATTCGATTCTGCTTCTTTTAAAGAAACTTCATTTTGGTTTGGCGATATTGACTCTTCATCATTTACATGGAGGATTCTCTGCTATGTATTTTTTTTCTTGGATTTAATTTCTATATTTTTAGTTTCTCATTTTCTGAAATGTGTATTTTAATTTTGAGGTTAGTTTTTTTTTTAATTCTCAGACTTGATTTTTTGAAACATGCGATAACGTGACATATAGATTTGAACCTATTTTTTTCTTTTTCCTTTTTACCGTAAAAATGTCAAAATATATCTCATATCATTACATATTTTAAAAAATAAATTATTTCACAAAATCAATGAAAAAGTTGAAAAATACACAGTTTTAAAAATTAAAAAAAAAACTAAAAATAATTAAATTATAATAGATAAATAAAATCAACTATACAAACTTTTGACCCAGATCATAATTTTCCCTTTAATTAAATATTAATTTAATCTTTTGATGCTGAAGAGAAGCTTAGGTTTTCTTAGAGATGTTGGTTGACCTTCCAATGAATTTACACTAATCTAGAGAAGAGAGCAGAAGGCTTTCAAATGGATCCTACACAATTTTAATTTCTATTAATATAATCCTAAATCCCGAAGACATGGGGAATCTTCTAATCCTCATTTTTCAAAAAAAAAAAAAAAAGCTAAAATTTTGCTGCAATAAATCTAAAATTATGTCTTTGAAGTTGGTGGAATTTTTGTTCGTTTTAGATTAAACAACAAGCATGTCTGTCAGCTTCCATCGATAACTGCTACATGTTTTTGTTGAACAATAAGGTTGTTGTTTTTAATTAGATGTTGATTATGAAAACTGGTTTGTTTTTTTTCCACTTACGATTGTCTGATTCTGACAAAATGAAAATTCGAAGTTGGTTGATCTTTTTTGTTTTCCTTTTGAAACATAAACATGTTGTGATTAATTATAAAACAATAAAAGTCCAACTTTGTTGCATACATTAATACATATGATATCATTATATTACAGTTTAATGATTATAATGGTGTAGATTTATGATTCAAATGCCAGTTCGGAGTTAAACTGATCAATTATGGACCCAAAGGGGAATGAAATAGAGATGATGTTTTGAAGAAAATGATATAGCTTTTTATTTAATAGGTTGGGCTTGTGGTAATAATATTTTCTCAACCCTACTACCAAAATGTGTCTGCACTGATGTTTCAATAATCAATTGTTTGGAGCTCCTTTCTAATTTTGCTCTATTTATGGCACCGTAACCCATGAAAAGTGGTATACCCAACTCTACAGCTTGTTAGAATCGTAAAATAATATCTTATATAAAACTTAACAAATCATAAATTAAGATATGTCATGTCAAATCATCAAGAACAAAACTAAATGCGAAGGCGTATCTGAATTCATCGACTTCTTGAAATCTACGGATCTTGCAGTTTTGATTTTCCAAATTAACACATAAGTAATCTAGATGAAGGTGGCTTTCTCTTTTCTAAGGATGTGACATTAGAAAAGTTATCTTATGTATAATTTGGGACTAGAGTATCTACACATATTTGACTCATACTTTATTTAATAATTAAAGCCCAATAAATCTCAACTAAATTAGATCACTTTTAATTTGGGCAAACCTATTATGATAATAAATAATAATAATATAATTACCCTTTATTATATATGTGATGTCGATATTTTCCAACACAGTAATTTAAGATAAGACAATACCATTTAGACAAATCTTGAAAAAATTATAATTGAATGGAAATCTTAAACCAAAGAAACTTTTTGGCATTAAATCCAACAGGTGTTGTTAGCTGTTTAATGTAAACGAATAGAATGGAGATAAAGGGAATGGGCAGGAAAGCAGTCAAATTCAAACAAAAAAACAGGCAACTGTAATTATTGATTGACCTTCAACTTTCAGCCCTTTTGAGGCTTTTCCGGTTTCCTTTTTTCTCTGTAAGTGCGACCTTCCTTTTCTTTTATATATTTTAAAAGGGACGACAGTAGTACGTGCACCCACCCACCATGCAAATTCATTTAATATCATTTTCACGATGCACCATACGTGTGACGCACACATGATTGCAATATTAAGTGTTTTTCTTTTATTCTAAAATTTAAGTTACCTCACTCAACCTATATATGATTTCCATGCCTCCTTACTTATGCTACTCTACTTCCTGTACCATTTCTCTTTCATGAAGCAACAACAATATGTAATCTAAGTGATACATGAATGTATGACCATCACATTTGAAGGGATGAATTTAATAATATTAAAGTAAAAGGAATCAAGTAGGGTCTCCTCACGTTTTGCATCCCTAGTCTCATAGAGAGATGAGAATATTATATGAACAAAATGAATATATATATATAAGTCGATGGCCTCCTTGTTTCTTGTCACTTTGCTCCTTTTTGAATGCCTGAGTTCAACTTTTTGAAATAGCATCGTCCTGATCGATCAATCAAAAAGGCCACAAAGTCCCAAACAACTGATTTACTTCTTTTAATGCAAATTGCGAAAAAAGCCCACCATTCCAAAAGTCATCTTCAAAGGTGGTATAGCTTTCTAAGACAAGAGACTAGTCAACAACAACAACAAAAATTATGGGCACCCTTTGCGCTTTCATGCATATTTGTATACAGCTCACCTCACATATATAGCTCTTCTACCTATGCATCTTCTTAACCTTGCTCTCTCTACTAATTAATGTTTCTGCATGTTAAAAGATGACAATTATTCTTTTTATTCATTTCAACTTATAACAAGGTTCGTTTTTGATCATGACTAGTCTCATTCTATCATAATATTTCTTGTGTACCTTATATGACCAGGTTTTTTATACTTTATTCCCTTGCAATTAATGCGGATTTTGGATGTTTCTTCCCTCTTATATCTATATATTTTGTATGGGGTTTAAGAATTTGTCAATATCTGATGGTTGTATTTTGGTGCATTTAATGCTGTCTCAGTGAATTTTCTATTCTAGCTTTAAACCAACTTGGGGGTATCACCAATTCACCATGCCTCAAGTAAAATGGCGGGGTAAGGGTTCGTATCTCAACCAGTTTGAGTTCATGGAAGCAACTCACAAACGCTCCAACAGGTATATGTCTGAATCTCCAATATATCATCTTTATTTCATTTGTCTTCTTCACTTTTATTACTCTTAAAAACCTTCATAACTTTTGGATAAAATGTTGCATTGCATGCCTATGTTTCCACCTTCACCCTCACAGAGACTTCTTAAAAGCTTGCTTGAGATGAAATAAATAATTGCAAAACATCAGCTAACCGATCTGTTGTATTGTCAGTGATCCGCTTCAGAAGAAAGTCAAGAAGAACAAGTTAAACACAATCTTTGAACCTTCTAATCCCCATGTAAGAATTCCATACCCTTGCGCTCCTCTTGTTTCTAGTATACATCTCGTAGTTGTTTGATTATATATGGTTTTGTTACACAGAAGGAAGTGGAACAAATGAAGGGCCATGTTGAAGCTAAGAAGATTGAAACTTCAAATAATGAGGTTCACAACTCGTTGAAACAAGAGGTACCAATTCAAAAGCTTTTGCAGGTTTGGGACGTACACACAAATCGCAGTTACAATATTTTTCCATCTTTCATATTTCTGCAGATTCTGCGACTTGAAGAACGATTGCAGGACCAGTTTGTGGTTCGGAGTACATTGGAGAAGGCATTAAGCCATAAGCCTTTTACCTATGATGCAGCAGTAGAAAATTTAATCCCCAAAGTAAATTGCATTAGTTCGCTTAATTATTTTCATTTATAAGTAACTTCTTTTTTTCCTTTAGTTAGTTAGATTCAATTAGTACTTCATTCATGATATGATAATATACCAGGCTGCCAAGGAACTTATCAAGGATATTGCAGTTTTAGAACTGGAAGTTGCCTACTTGGAGAAATATCTTCTCTCATTGTACCGTCAAAAATTTGATAAAACATTCTTGTCTTTAAAGTCCATAGATGAAAATTTGAAACCGACCTCAATGGCACATAAAGAAATGTTTCAAGAGGTTCAGACACATGACTTCATGTCTGGTGATCTGGTCTCCACTCGAAATTCAATCGGAAATCCTCCAAAGGAATGCGACGATGTTTGGGGAGCTGAGAAACTGTTAGATTCAAGCATTTATCGGAGTCATTCTTCGCTCTCCCAACGATCGGCATATTCAGTTAATTCTCCACAACGAGCTGTGGCTAGAGCTGAAGAACTATACCATTCTCTGCCTTTGTCCATGTTGGAGGTAAAATCGAATCAATGTGAATTCCATTTTAAATGGCTTTTGACAGCAATGCTTATGATGTTTTGATTTCCAGCAAGCTCAGATGGATACTTCAAATGGATTCAGCTTGGCAGAACATTTAGGAACCAGTATTAACGATCATGTGACTGAAACATCAAACTGGCTCTCTGAAGAGATGGTTAAGAGCATTTCAGCCATATATTGTGAACTTGCAGACCCACCTTTGATAAACCATGATTACTTGCCTTCTCCTATTTCACATTCATCCCTTGTTGATGTTGTTACTTCAGAAGGTCAAGGTGATACTAATATGTGGAGCCCAAAGTGTGGGAAATTTTCATCCTTCAACTCACCTTTTGACAACCCTTTCAGCATTGGGGAACCTAAGGATTTCAGTGGACCTTACTGCACAATGGTGAAGGTCCAATGGATCCATAGAGATAGTAAGAAGTTACAGGATATTGAACATAAGCTCCAATATTATAGGTGAAATTCTTTATCTATCCCATAGACAATTTTTATTTCTCATGTCAGTTTTAACGTAAGAATCTAAATCTAGTGTTTTATAGGTCACTTGTCTACCAGCTAGAAGATGTTGATGTTAGAAGGATGAAACATGAAGAGAAGCTAGCTTTCTGGATTAATGTGCACAATTCTCTGGTGATGCATGTAATGTTTCATCTTCTTTACATTCAATCCTTTTTTTTTTCATATCTTTTCCCAATAAGTTCCTTGGGCAAATGCGACACATTTCGTTCTTACAGGCGTTTCTGATTTACGGCATTCCAAAAAACAATCTGAAGAGATTGTCCTTATTACTCAAGGTGAGCAAAACTCTTTCTGGTTTAACCAATGATCATGGGATGGATGTTTGCTATTGCATTCACAAGCCTATGTATGATCCAGGCTGCCTATGATGTTGGGGGGGAGACCATAAACATAGACACAATACAGAGTTCTATTCTAGGATGCCGATTGCCTCGTCCTGGACAGGTACTATTCATTCCCTGAAAGTTTTATCCACTTAATGGTACTATTCGTTTGTGTTGACACTGATGAAACTGACATCTAACATCTGCTTGCAGTGGCTTCGGTTTTTGTTTCCTTCAAAGACCAAATTTAAGGCCAGAGATCCTCGAAGAGCTTACACAATCGAATCACCGGAACCTCTTCTGTATTTTGCACTTTCTTCAGGAAGTTATTCGGACCCTGCGGTACACTGTTTGCCCTGAATTAGTTCATATTATATGGCTGCAGGGTATGTAAAATGTTAATTCCATTTATATCACTTACTTATGATGACACTCTAGGTACGTATATATACACCCAAGGGAGTGTTCCAGGAACTGGAAGTTGCAAAAATGGAGTACATCCAGGCAAATTGGAGTGTGAACAAAGAAGAGAAAATTCTATTACCAAAACTTATGGAGTATTTTGCAAAAGATTCAAATGTTGGCCCAGCTGGTTTGTTGCAGATGGTAGAGCAATTAATGCCTGATTCAGTGAGGAAGAATCTTCAGCCGAGTTGCAAGAGGAAAACTGGGAAAAGCATTGAGTGGATCTCCCACAACTTTGCATTTCGATATCTATTTTCAAAAGAATTACTCCACTGATTTGATATCTGGGAAAAGCATTGAGTGTAGAAGGTGGGATTTTGGAATGACAGATGAATCATAACAGCAACTTTCTCAAACCCCCCCTTGGCTCCAATCTTCAGTTCAGTTTGGTTTATGCAATAGAGAATGAGGATCAAATGAGCTGAAGAAACAATCTCCATTCACAAGGTTGTGATTTGGCTGTCATTCCTAATTGTGTTTCAAGTTCTTGTATGCACCTAAATGCTAGAGAATTGATTGTGTATAATATTATATTGCAACTGAAAACATCATCATAGTTTTTATGATTAGATACAAGTGTTTTCATCTTCTTTTTTTAAAATAGAACAAGAGAAGGGGATGGAGATGATAGGATTCAAACTCAAACTTTAAATATGTCAACTATTAATCGTATAGATAAATTGGAACTAAACATGGGTTCATAAAGTGTTCTTAACTTCGAATGTTCAGGCTTGTGGACAAGATTCAAATATCTTTCCAGCTAAAGAAAAGGAAATGTGAAACAACAGCTTACAGTCTGATTTCATTGAAAAACTTCATAATAGTATCAATGACTCTTGATTCATTTCCATGAATGAAAACAAGAATAGGCCAGATTATGTGAAGCCTAATCTAAAAATACACCATTTTATTCGAGAAGAGAAGGAAAAATGAAAAAACGAGTAGGTTTATCATCCACCTCCCAGGTGGCAGCATAGGAACCATAGGTGCCATAGGCAGAGAGCCCACATAATCTTGTTTTGCAAAGTAGAGGCTAGAGTTGTTTGCTCTTCCAAATTGCTTTTGGGGCTTTGGGTTTATTAGCCCAATTTCTTGGCCTTATGCTGCACCCCCCAACAGAAAAAAAGAAAAAAGAAAAATTAAATGAAAGGACCCTGGTCTAAGCATGGAAAAGATGAGATTCTTCTCTCCCTCCATTTTCAGACCCCCTTTGGTCTCTTAACAACCAAAGCCCATTTTCCTCTCAGTTTTTTTTTCTTTTTCCTTTTATTTGTGATTTAAATTCAACTCATTTTACTACTACTAGCAACAGGAAAACAGGTGAGAAAAAAAAGGGGGGAGAGTGAGGAAGGGAAAGAAATGGAAGAAGAGGGAGTAGGGTTAGCATTAGCAAGAGCTACAGAGCTGAGATTGAAAATCAGCAACTGCATCACAAAAGCCACCTCCGGAAACCCTGTTTCTCCCTACAAGCAAAGCCAAGAAGGAAAACAAACTGATAAAAATGCTAGCTTGAATGGAGACAAACCCCATCAAACTCTCGGTGGAGCTGATGATGAAGAAGAAGCAGAAGAAACTACCGAGAGACTTTTGGATATTCGAGATGCCCTTGAATCACTTGAATCCCAGCTCCTTGCTTTACAGGTTTGTTAACCTCAAATATCTTAACTTTTCCCTCCCCATTTTGTTAGATATTGGGTTCGTATGTTATAAACCCTAGGCCCTTGAATGACCCTGATTTTATTTCGTTCTTGTAACTCTGTTATAGACATGTATGCATGTGAATATATATAAAACTAAAGGAAAAATTGAAAATTACCCGTGGGATCCTAATTTCGACTCCAAATTTTTATGCTATGGAACTTAAGAACAAGTCAAAAATGGTTAATGATGATTGTTTGAAATGTTTAGAAATTGTGTAGTCGAAGATACGGGTAGGCTTGTATTGCATTTTTTGGGTCAGAGATTAATCTTGGTTTTATCGCTTCTACCTATTTATAGATTAGTGCCAATGGTCTGGTCTTTTGCCTACTGATTGCACTACATTCTTTGTGGGGTTTTTATTTTTATTTTTGGTAGAACCGAGGTATCATTCATGTCGGTTCTGTTTTATGGTCTATAGAGACTAATTTATCTTTTCTGGTTTTGTGAGTTTTTTTAGATAGCCTTGTTATAGTAAAACCCTAAAACTAAACTTGCTGACTTGGAAATGTTACTTTCTGTATCTATTGAATTAATTCATTTACACCATGTTCCCAATCATTCTAATTTTCCAAAATTAGCACTTCCCATTTTCACAACATATGGTTACATGATTGAGGTCATTCTTTCGCTGTTTTTCTGGAGTAGGAGCAAAGTAACTTATTTCTATATGAATTTACTTGAGGAAGAATTGAACTTCCAAGAATTCAAAGTCTTAGTTGTCTTTTCCTTTCTTTGACTTACATATTGGATCTATGCCAATTCACTGAACTTGGCTCGTTATGTCTTTGCGTGCATAAAAAGGCTATGCGTAGAAATAGATAGATGTTTGTGTTGATAACATTTTTTAAAGAAAAATAACACCATTATTTATCATTATCATTTGAATGGTTTAGAATCTGCAACATCAGCAGAGTTATGAGAAGGAAGTTGCCCTTGCTGAGATTGATTATAGCCGGAGGGTGGTCTTGGAGAAGCTCAAAGAATATCAAGGGAAGGACATGGAAGTGATTCTCGAGGCTTCTGCTTTTGTTAGTAAAACAGTGGAGAACAACAGTGATCTCCTCCTTCCCCCATATCCAAGTCGCCTCCCACGATCCTTGGTTTTGGATAATGGCTCATTGTCACACTTACAGTCAACATACAAGTCTTCCCCAAATGGGGTTTCCATCAGTGACCCAACAAATGAAGCAAAGAACCCAAAACAACATCAAGATGAATCCAAAAGCTTGAGGAAAGGATTTAGCTACATCATAGGTTCAGCTGTGAAGATGGTGCTTCCACTTGTTGGTGTAATATACATATTAAGCCTGTCCAATTTTGTGCCGAATCTCGGGAAAGGCAACCGTGTCAAGGTTTTTGGCACAAGTCAGCAACGTGCAACTGAAGAGAAGAATTCCAGTGATCCATGTCCACCTGGGAAAATTCTGGTAATGGAGAATGGGGAAGCTCGATGCTTGGTGAAAGAGAGGATTGAAATACCATTTGAGTCCATTGTTTCCAAGCCAGATGTAAATTATGGGTGCGGTTGATTTGATATCACTTCCTAATGTGTTGATAACTTTACTTTTATTGCTAAATTAGTTGCAATGAAGTTTTACTTGGGTGGTTTTTCATAGTTCTAAATTGAGGTTGATTTATGCGTGTGTGAAATTGAAATGGGATAACAATGGAAGATATGCATGTACCATCTCCTCCCTCCCCTCTCAAAGAAAAAAAAACAATGGATGGTATGCAGGAAATTGAAGTATGTTTTTTGCTTCCACCTTTGAACCGTCCATTTCCATAACATCAAATCCTCGTCTCAACGAGCTGCAAAGTTTATAGTTTCAGGACAAGCACCACTAAAATAAAAAGAGCTGAAATTAGGCCATGTTGCACCAGTGTCGAAATGAAGCGAAGAAAAGTAACCAATTCTGCATCATGAAACATTGAAAAGGGCTCAAAGTAAGTAGTGGGTCTATTGTTCACAATTAAACATTTGCAATGGCTACCCAAATTCTTAAAACCCATCATGTCCTTTCCAGAACCTCAAAAGAACCCCTTATTCCTTTGTATTTCTTCTCCTCTTCCGCCTTCCCCGACACCACTTCTCCGCCGTCCGATCAACCCGACCCAATCTCCACCGTCACCTCCATCCTCACCCATAATCGCTCCAAGTCTCGCTGGTCCACCGTCCTCACCCTCTTCCCATCCGGTTTCACCCCTTTCCAGTTCTCCCAAATTACCCTCCAACTCAAAAACAATCCCCACCTTGCCCTCCGCTTCTTCCTCTTCACCCAACACAAGTCCCTCTGTAACCACGACCTCTCCTCCTATTCCACCATAATTCACATCCTCTCTCGTGCTCGACTCAAAACCCGTGCCCGGGAACTCATCCGCCTTGCAATTCGGACCCCAGGTATCGATAATGAACCCACTCATTTCAAACTATTTGAATTGTTAGTTAAAACTTATAATCAGTGTGGTTCTGCCCCGTTTGTGTTCGATTTGTTGGTAAAATCTTGTTTGCAAATGAAACGGCTTGATGGGTCTATTGAGATTGTTAGAATGTTAATGTCTAGAAGGATTAGCCCTCAGGTTTGTACTTGTAATGCTTTGATTTCTGAGGTTTCGAAATGTTGTGGAGCAAGTAAGGGATATGAGGTTTATAAAGAGGTTTTTGTAGTAGGTAATGGTGAGACTGAAAGTGATGTGAAAAGGGTTTCAAAAGTCCGGCCAAATGTGCATACTTTTAACGCTTTGATGCTCTGTTTTTACCGTGAAGGATTGTTGGAGAAAGTGAGAGAGGTTTGGTGTGTAATGGAGAGCTTAGGGTGTGTTCCAAATAGTTATAGTTACAGTGTTTTAATGGCAGCTTTTTGTGAGGAAGGGAAGGTGAGAGAAGCAGAGTACTTGTGGGCGGAAATGAAAGTTAAGGGATTAGAGCCCGATATTGTGGCTTTTAATACTTTGATTGATGGATTATGTAAAAGTGGAGAGATTATAAGAGCTGAAGAGTTGTTTACAGAAATGGAATTGAATGGAATAAAGGCAACTTGTGTTACTTATGAGAATCTTATTAATGGATATTGTAAAGCTGCAGATATCAATTCAGCTATGTTGATATACAGGGATATGTGTAGGAAAGATTTTAGACCACAGAGTTTAACCGTGGAACTGTTGATTAGAGGACTTTGTGATAAAGGTATGGTACTAGAAGCTCTTGAGATAATGAAAGCAATGAGAGAAGTTGGTGTTTGCCCAACAGGGATAAGTTATGAACTTTTAATAAAAGGTTTGTGTGTGGACGGAAAGATGGAGGAAGCGCTAAAGCTTCAAGCAGAGATGGTGGGGAAAGGGTTTAAGCTGAATCTGGAGATATATGATGCTTTTATAGATGGTTATTTAAGACAGGGAAATGAGGAAATGGTAACAATGTTGAGAAAGGAGGTGTTAGAAACTCATAAAGAGCAGGGGGGGAATTAGATGTCTACTGTTTTACTAGTTGGAGCAGACCTGTTTGAATAGTGATGGTAAGTTGTTCTTGCAATTTGTATCGGTTTTGTGCTTTTTGTTGCTAGATGGTGGTTGTCTAAGCTTTATCGAGATTCATTTTGGATAATGCAGGTCAATTGTTGGGAGGATGCTTTAGAAATATTGGTCATGGTGCAAGGGAGGATATCTTATTCTTTGTGCAAAAAGGATGTAGTTTACTTTGAAGATGGCTCTCTGATATATTCAGTAATAACAAACATAGCAATGTGGCCATGAAGATGGAGGCAGGTTGAGGTGCTATCGTAATTGAAGTAATAAGCAGTCCAAGTAAGTATTCCCAGCTTCAGAATAGATACATGATTGTGATAAGAGTACTTGTATGAAATGCAATACTGATGCCAAGCTTTGTTTATTAGAACAAGAATATAGAAATATATTAAATGATTGATCTAAGAAGGGAGCTCTATGGTTGCATTATTGATCTTCTTGGAAAGGCTGACAAGCTTTGACGAGGTAGTGAAGTTTATTCAGGAAATGGAATGTAAACCAGATACCCCGAAATGGAAAACTTTGCTTAGTATGTCAGTCTCACACCGAGAGCTCTAAAGAAATAAGCTAAGTGCATTAATACCACGTTGATTGATTCATGGAATAATGGGTTTGAATCCTACTTGATTATAAAAGACATGATGCAGCAAGTTCCTTGAAGGAAGATATGGTCCGTCCAAAGATGAAAAGGGTGAAGGAAAGAACATCCAAAGAGTCCGTCCTTTGTGGTTTACACTAATGCATACACCAAATACATAAAAAGTGTTCCCTGCCAATTGATAAATGAGTCAAGCTACTTGTGTATTCAGGCTCGACTAAAAGAATGCGACTAGTTTGTTGTTGGCCAAGCTCAACTTTTGAATACTCGATTAACATGTAAAGCCGAGTTTGAAAAGATTTTATTTTTATTCTACAAGTACAGTTCAAATGCTGCAACGTGCATTTCTTCCACTGCTTTTTTTTTTTTTTACTAAACCCCCTAAAGGGAGTATGCGACCTTGTGGAGTATAAATATTTCATTGGTAACATATCAAGCAATTTTTTCTTTCTAATATTCTATATATAGAGAATAAAATATAATACTATTTGCATTTTTTTTTGAGTTTTTATTTCAATCTCAAGTTTGTTGCATAATTTAAGGTTCAATTACTTTTGAAACTAGCTTGAGAACAAAAAAAAAAGGCTTGAAATGGCAACTCTTTTCAGCTTGACCCTTCCTCCTAACTCCCCCCTTCAAAAAAAAATGCTTATATCGAACCGATTGGGTATTAATTCAGAAAGAGGGTTAAATCAATTATTTTATCTATGAATTGCTCTAAATCAAGTTAAAAATTAATTCGATCGTCAATCTGATTTTGGAAATATTTATAAAAATAAAAATCGAAATGAGTCCAAAAAAGTTTAGGTACGAAAATAAATATAAATATACTTGAAATGCTAAATAATGAATGGATATAGTTAAATGAATGAAGTATGATCCATGTTGAATCTTATGATGTAAAAAGATCCGCCACAACCTACTATCAGGAAATTGTTGAATGAAGTTAACAGAATAGAAATTGGTTAAGATAGGAGCAGAGAGAAGCATAAAGTTAGCATCAGCAGGCGGATTATGTGTGAAGTGGCAGAATATACATAAACTAGGTTAAGGTTTTAAACTTTACATGATTGTGACCTATCTTTTATCCCATCTACCTACCTGCCCTTTGTTTCCGCATGGTGATGCTCTCCCAATAATCTACATTACATTTACCTTGAGACGCAACATTTATAGTATAAAACCTAGAGAAACTTACGAGGAAGGGAGTAACCATAGATTGAGAAGCGCTGAAGCCAAAGACAGAAACCAAGTGAGAAACGCCATAGCAGCTGACAGTTGATATCTACTGCAACACTTTGGAGTGCAAAAGGAGCTGCTTGTCTGGAAAAGGAGATCCACCACGCTAGCTGTTGAACATGCTGCGGCTAGCGTCAGAACCGATAACACCTGTCATCACACATTTATTATCACTTTTCACCTCCTTCAAATACCATCCTCTCCTTGCATAAAAATCTAAGTCGCTCAAAAACTGACATATCAATAGCCCACTCATACCCAATCTCCTGCAGCTATTATGAACAATATTCCAGGCTGACGAACAGGGCATTTAACCACTACAGAGTACCCATCCAGCACTGCCAATGTACAACTCCATGGAATCACTAATCCCATGGTTGTTACCAAATAGCTGAAATGAAGAAAAAATTGTTGTTAACAGAGAAGAACCCCAGCAATAAGATTAAATAAAACTAGATGACATACCAGAAAGCAGAATAGCTGTAGAACTCCACTCCCAATGACATGAAGAGAAGAGAAGCAGAAGAAAACAGGGTCTGTCCTATTCTCAATGAAAACCCAACACTGGTGCCTAAAGAGCCAGGCACCCCTTCCATTGCCATTTTGTTCTGGAAATTCTCTGCCGACTGGACGGCTCTCATCCCACCACTAAACTCGTCATCTAAACACATCACATGTATATATGATCAGTGATACATGTGATTCCACAATTTCCTATATTGCCGATAAGAAAGTTGATAAATTTAACCGCTGTCAAGTTTTCATAAGCAACCAAGAAGTGATTCACAATATCAACAAACAGATTGTAGCAGAGAGCTTAGAGTTGCTATTCTTATTCTATATATCAACAATTTCATATATACTTTCCACCATTCTTATTCCATGGTCTGTAGGTAGGAAAATGGAAGCATCATGAGATGAGGGCCTAAAAGCAAACCACTTTATCGAGGCCAATAACATTAGGATATCATTAAAAAATGTGAAATTTTCCCACGAAACTAATGTGCATAGGAGTGAAGGAACCTGGATAAGCCGATGCTTTTAAAAGGTAGAGCTGTGGACTTTCCACATGTCATAGCTTTATAGACTTCCTTATTAGTGGGAAAGATGATGTCATTTGCTGCCCCCATTAAGGAAAAATCAGGGTTAAGGTTGGCCTTCAACATCCCCTGCTCTTGTGTTGTTGATGGCAAACATCCCTTGGTTGATTACATGAGTGGATCAGTTCTTATCTTTTAAAACCTTGTACTATTCCAAGTACCAGCATTTACCCAAATTCCAATAACATAGCTTATAATTTTTTTTACATTGTACATTAACAGGCAGATAGATAGCATATTATTATTTTTTACATATGGCATACCACTAAGGCCCTCCCCCCTTTTTTTTTTCTTTGAGATACTCAAATCTTCTCAGTTCCCACTCTAAAAATTTCTGAATAAGTGAGTGGATAAATGCAGGAATTTAAAGCAGGAAGCATCCAAAATTCATTTATTAGCGTTATCTCTTGCCGGCATCTGTCTTCTGATCTAGGTGCTATCACTTTCAATAGTCAACTCCTAATGGGTAAATCACACAAAACCCCTTTAATTTTACCAGAAGAAAAAGAGATCTCCAAGGGGAAACAAATCCAACAGATGTTATATCTGTAATCAAAAGGGTCATTTTGCAAAAAACTGCCCAAACAATAAAAAGGGGTCCAGGATGATTCAACAAATACAGCAAGAATCAGGAATTAAGATCAGAGAAGAAGATGATCTTGAATTCCTTTTCTCCATTGATGATGAACCAACGGAACAATCACTCCGTGTTATCCAAGGAATTGTATCAGACTCAGATTCATCATCAAATGACAGCTATTAAGACCCAAGAGGCCCAGATTCTTTCTACCTCTATGAAAGTCTCTATCCCTCAGATACCAGTATCCATTTATTTAGATAAATACACTAAGCCCATTACTGTTATTGCCTTTATAGATACTGGTGCAGCTGAAACCATCATGAATCCAAAGATACTAGCTTTAGAGTTTTGGAAACCGCATGTCCGTTATTTCAACTCAGCGGCAGATCAAGTCTTTGCTACTCACTGGATTAGTAAGCCTATTAACATCCATTTTTTCCCAGGATGTTCAATAAAGACTACAGTATTGGGATCTGATCTCCCTGGAAAGGACCTCGTGGTTGGGTTTGATTTATACACCAAAGCTCAACATATGAGGATACTACCAGATGGGGTTCGGTAAAAAAGATGTTCAAACCTTTTGTCCAGTTCAATCATTGAGGAACCCTAATATCTTCAACCAATGCATTGAAGATGATGAATTGCGGCATCTAGTAGCATATATCAAACGACCTTAAAAAGTAATTTGTTGATAATGTTCAGCTCTTGGTGGTAATAGTGTTAAATCCATTAGGAGTGGTTTGTAGGGTATTGATAAGCTATTGCAGTGGAGTGTGAACAAGAAAAAAGTTGAAGGATGTTGATGTAATATACCCAAATACTAACAAATAGCTTATAACTGGATAAACGAGGATGAGGACATTACAGGGTACAGCAGATCATATCAACTGCATATGATATGTTTCTGAGTAGCTCATCTGTCATTGTATCTTTTTATTTTCTCAAATTTTATTGATGTGAATAAGAGAAGGGTAATTTAGACCTTCAATAAACTATGTAAATAACATTAAAGCATGGTATGTATTTATATATATTTATTGTTAGTTGAAATGCAACAATGACACAGTAAAAGGGGAAGGGGAATGTGTAGCTATGATATCCAAAATTAATGTCTCTAATTCTCCATTGAATTCACAGGAGAGAGAGAGAGAGAACCGAACCGAAGAAACAAAATGAAGTCTTGACGCCTCATTTAGAGACTAGTACTGCATAAAATGAGCAACAGAAAGGAATATTAAATAGATCTCACTCACACTGCCCGTTGTGCTTCTTTCATTTCATGGCATGGCGTTTGCTTAGTCAACTATAAATAATAAGAGCAGATGGTAGCGGTCCATGCCCACATGCCAAAACAAAGCAGATGATGTGGGTGGAAAGTACCAAATCCAACCCAAACTCAATCAACCAAAATGTTAGTTTGGAACCCAACCCAAATACCAATATAAACAACCTTTAGTTCAGTTTAACCCCAACGTCTGTGCCTGCGCTGCATTTAATGACGCTTCTTCCTTTTCCTTTTTCTTTTTTCTTATTTTCTCCCTCCCCTGCTCTTCTTCTTCAATGTTATTAGGCTGGCAGGCTCATGTCAAGCGTAAGAAAAGCTCAAAAACCGTGACGTGTCATGTCTATCTCTAGTCAATTTTCTCATTAATTGTCACTCCCCACCTTTCATTAATGCCCCCCGCCCCTTTTTCGACGCTCACTTGCTTTGCCACAACCCCCCCTTCTCCTCCATTAACTCTTTCTTCCCCATTAATTCGACCCCTCCCCCAACACCAATCTCCAACCGTCCCTTCTCTTCCCTTCTCTCCTCCTCTCTATCCGGCCTTCCACGTGTCCTCTGGGTTTTTCTTGGAACAATGAACTTTTTTTTTATCTTCTGTTAAACCTCTCCGGTGATAGCAGCGCCTCTGGATCCCCGCATCTGAGCCGACTCGACGAGAAAGCCGCCACACTTGAAGCTGCTGATCTTAAAAACATCGGACTCGCCATCGACTTACTTCTTCTCGACGAGCCTCCGCCTGCGGCGGTAAATCTAACACTTGATACCGACAATGGAAAAAACCCTCTCCGACCAAAAAATGGCGAAGCTTTGATCCCTCCGTAGTACCTAAACGAGAAAACCCTGGGTTTCATCATTAATGACCCAAACGGAGACGTCCTTCTGCTCCAAAATCCATTCCCTCCTCTCCTGTACCTCCAAGGCGACGCTGTGTTCGGCTCGGTTATCATCCTCTCTGCGGCTAAACTCCTCTCGAACCCAAATGAATATAACCTTTTTAAAACAAAATTAAACCTCTCCTCGCAATTGCTATTCCCGTTCCTTCTTCTGGGTGACGGTTCTTCGGTTATCTCCGTTATGGTGTTATTTGGAAAAGATTGCAGAGGAGTTTCAGTTAGGGACTCCAATGTGTTGTTCTCAAAAACGGGGTCGTCGAGGCTCGGACGGATTCTGGCTGCCATTAACGGAGTAAAAGGAGATTCTGTAGCGAAAATTCCAGCTCTACAAAGTGGGCAGTTAGCGTGTGATTTCAACCAAACGTCAATGCAATCCACGTGGAAGGCATGCGAGCAAACTGGGAGTGTTCGAACGTATTCATTGTCTTCGAACTCCAATAGACATACGGCACAGTCTTTGGGGCTGTTGTTGGGTCTAGTTTTGAAGTATAGAGGGAAAGCGGCAGGGTTTTGATGGCAGAGGCATCAAGACCGTAAGGGGAAAGAGGGAGATCGAAGGGATCAGAAGGTGGAAGAGAGTCAAGGTCGGTCGTGGTGGATGGAAGGAACCAACGGCGGCGGCGGCGGCGGCGGAAGAAGCTCAGTAGACGGAGAATTAGAGGGACGAGCCGTTTTGAGATTAGACGCGAATAGGTAACGACTAAAAATGCTGCAGCAACTACTACCACCATTGCGATCAACGGTGGGCTGAAGTCAACTGGAAGCTTTGAAGGCGGCGACAACGAAGGTGATGATGACGACGACGATGGCGGTGATGATGATGACAAGGGAGAAGGGGGAGGGGGTCAGAGATGGTGATGGAGATGGGGCCCAGGTGGTGAACCCCATGATCGGCGATGGAGGTGTTTCGTAGAGGGTGGTGGTGGTGGGTGATTTGTTTTCACTTTCAGAGTTCGCGTTTAAGTTCTGGGCAAGTGAAGTGTTAGAAAGGTTTAATTTTGAGGGTTGACTGTTTTGTCTGGTCTCACCCAACGATTTGTCGTGGGGGGGTGGCGGGTAGACCCAACATTGGTGGATTTAAGGCTATGAGGATGTTTTATTGTCTGCGGATGAACACATCTTGCAACTGGTTTGTCCATGTTTTATCTACTTGACACGTAATAATCTCTTCAAAAACAGGGTCATCAGATACTTGCGTGGCTTGTGATTATTGGTTTGGTTGGGCTTCTGTAGCGTAAGTTTAAGTTATAATGGCTGCATGAATCTGGAAAAATAGAAAAGAAGATTTGATGTGGTGACCCACAGGGTGAGGATCCTTTAAGGAAATGGAAGACAGGCGAAGAATGTGTGGTGCTTTTCACACCACACACTTAGTGGTGATTTTAGACTTTTTAACTCTGCTTTCTCTGTCAGACTATATAATTAATTCATTTCATTAATCTTTCAGTCAATGAGATTTCGATACTCTTAATAAAGGTTAAAATATGTATAGCTCCTTCCACTATTTACAAATTTAGAATTTAGTCTTTATATTTTAAATCTCAAATTTTATGTCTAATTGTTAATTTTTTATTAAATTTTGTTGGTGTAATATTTTGAAATAAAAAATATTTATTTGATAGCAATAAAATAATTTTTACAATATTAACAATTGGATCTAATTTTTGAAATCTAAAAAGTAGATAGACTAAACTAGGGGTGAGCATTCGATCGAATCGAATCGAATTGAAAATTTTCGAGTTAATCGAATTTTCGAATCTCATTTTATCATTCTAACTTTATTTGAAGTTTTCTCGAATCGAGTCGAGTGAGATGAAATTCGAATCGAATCGAATCGAATATATTTATTCGAGTTAAATTTTAAAAAATAATTTTGGGTCCTTGTAACCATTGTCATCCATCGTAATAAAATTTGTCCACCTTAATCAAATTTTTTATTAACTTTCATCACTTCATAATTTATTTATTAATTTTTTATACACTGGTTAGCTTCTTTGCTTGCTTAGTTGTTTCAATTATCTTCATATTCTTGTCACTATGTATTTTAGAATTAAAAAATATATTAAATGTAAAAATATGATTTTTTTTAATAAAAGTTATTTTAAAAATAAAATGTAAAATTGATACCAATATAAAATTTTAACATGAATATTTTATGGCATAATTAATAATTTAATTTTAATATAAATATTCAATATGACTAAACAATTCAATAATATATATAATATAAAATGTGAAATTTAATTTAATAATATAAATAGTAGATATAAATAAAATTATTACCATTTATGTTTAGTGATTTTTTTTGGATAATTTTAATTTTTTATTTGAGAGTAAAGGGTGAGAAGTAAAAGTTTAGGGGAAAAATAAAAAGTTTTGGGGAATAAAAGTTTGAGGGAAAGTAAATAGAGGGGAGTAAAATTTTGGAGGGAAAATATTAAAAAAAATGGAGGGGGGAGGGTTTGGGATAGATGGGAGGTGTGATGGGAAGGGAATAAAAGTTTTAGGGGAAAAGTGGGAGGGAGTAAAAATTGTGGGGGAAAATAAAAGATTTTGAGGGTTTTTGGGAGTAAAATTTTGAAAAAAAATAAATGGGAGAGTAAAATTTTGGTGGGAAATGGATTTGGGTAGATTGGGGGGTTGGGAGGGGAGGAGAGTAAAAGTTTTGGGGGGAAAGTGGGAAGGAGTAAAAGTTTTGGGGAAAAAAGTAAAAAGGTTTGGGAGTTTGGGGTAAAAATGTAAAATATTATAGTTTGATATTCGAATTATTCGAGTTATTCAATTCGAAAACTCAACTCGATTCGAACTCGAAATTCGAAAAGAAAATTCGAGTTGATTCGAATAACTCGATTAACTCGATTCGTTTAACTCGAAATTCAAATTTTTTTTCGATTTTTTCGAGTAGAATCGAGTTTTGCTCACCCCTAGACTAAACTCCTAGAAATAAAAGCACAAAAGGCTAAATTTTAAATTTACGAAGAGTACAAAAATTGATGATATATTAGTAAATGTTGAGATTTTGGAGCGTAGACTGATTGAGTTTGAGTTTTTCATGTGTATTTACAGATTCACATGTTCTTAGTCTAAATTTTATTTTGGATTTAAGTCCTATCATATGTAGGCTTATGTTCAAAATTATTTTAATCTAGATTCAGATATATTCCAATTATATAGTTTAATTGTGATTAATAGTTAAATAGATATATTGATCATAATTGTAATATTGTTAGGTATTGTACTGAATAAATTTGTTCATGGGTTGAGCTATATGTCCAGGTCTAAAGGTCCACTCGAAATTTGGAAGGGTTTAGGCAAAAATATTAGACTCGAAAATATGTTTAGACAAAAAATTAGGCCCGTTTAAAATATGGACCGAGTTGTCAACAAAATGTTATTTTTCATCTTTTTATACTCTTTCATTAAGTAAACTAATATTTTAACAAAAAATTTCTTTCAAAAATATAAATTTTAATTTTACTCCTTAAACTTAATCTTTAAACTAAATGGTTAATATTTAATACATTGGTAGTGTGTACTTAAATTTATAATTTAATTTTTCTAAAATTATAAAGTCCAAAATTTTATATTTTAACTCGCATAAAAATTTATAATTTAACCTTGACCAATTAAAAAAAATGGAGCTAAGCATTTACTTTTTTTTAGAATATGTTTTTTAAAGTAACTCCACACTCGTAGATGTAGAACTCATGACAAAATATGTAATTCAATCATTTGCTACTGATGATATGATATTACTTTAAGCTCTATACCAATGGAATGGATGTTGAGGTGAAGACTAATATTTTTGAACTTCCTCGATATTTAATTGTTAATATAATAAGGTAAATTATATATATTATCACTTGATTATTAGAAACTTTCTTATTAAAAAATTACACTTATTTTTTTTATTCTTTTAAATTCAAAACGGTTAAATATTTAATAGTTGGTTGATGTGGAAGCGAATAATTTTTTTTAACATTTATTTTTAATGCACATTATTTCCATGTTAAAAAATAATTAAAAAAATTATTAGCCCAAATCATCTCACCTCACCCCACCCCGTACCTCTCTCCGCTTCTCTACTGTCTTTCTCCCCCTACCACCGCTCTCCCCTCCCCCCACACATCATGCATTGTTATTTCACTGTAGTTTTTTTAAAAAATCATTAATAAACAAAGAAGTTACAACTAAGTTTTAAAAGCATGAGTGTTGATGCCATTGATGATAGCCCCATCATGTTTACAAGCGACCGTGTTAAGGTTGCTAAGATAGAAAGCATCACGATTAATTTTGATGATAAGAGTAAGTGAAGGAGCTTGAGATAGTGTATGGATGATGCTCGAGGGCATAGTGGGTGGGTTCTTTAACTTGTTTTATGAATTCTTGAAAGTTCGAAAAGATTATTACTCTGAGCTTTCTGAATTTTCTAAATAATTGATGTGATCAAACAAAAATTTGAGAAAAAATTAAAGTTTGAAATAAGCAATTGAATCATAATTTGTCAATCAACAAAAGATCCAAATCTCAAAAGAGATGAAATAATAAAAGGTCAAAGATCACCAAATAGCTTAGGCCATCAAACAGAAGAAAATAATATGTTCTAATGGCACAACGGAGAGAGAGGGGGGCAGATGGGATAGCGGGGAAGAGGGATATGCAAGGGAGGGCGGTGGTGAGGAGAGGGAGCCGAGAAGAGAGAGGGACAAGGTGAGGTGAAGTGATTTGGACTAATAATTTTTTAAAAATTATTATATGACATGGAAATCATGCGTATTAAAAAATGTTAAAAAAATAAGTTATTAACTTGACAATTACGTCAGTCAAATCAGGTGATTATTTTGTAATTTTTAAAAATTAAATAACTTAATAAGAAAGTTTGTAATAGTCGGGTGACTATTTATGATATTTACCCATAATAATTAAATGTTTCTATTGACAGAAATAATAAAATAAATTATTGAGGAAAATTGATGACTTAGAAAAATGGAAGATGAGACTTTTTGAGCATGGAATAGATTTTCTATTGATTGTACTTTAATGACAAGATTGAGTCGGTCAATGTAACTTAATGACGTCAATTAGCAAAACGACAAATCTAAGTTAATAAAAATCGTTTACGCAATTACGTTTTACACGGGAGAAGTTGATCATGCTCGGAGAAAAAATATTATATAATAATGTTATGAGATTAAATTTCATCATAATTATATTTTTATTCATTTTATATCAAAATATATATAAAAATCTCATCATAATATAATTTATTTTAATAATTTTTCAATTAAATTGATGAATATATATAACATTATATATGGATTTTTTTATAAAAAAAACTTTTAAATTAATAAAAAAAGGATTGTTATTATCCATCACTTTACTAAATTAATTTTATTAAAATTTTAATGTAATTTTTTATACACTTTTACTATAATTTAAAATATTGAAATTTAAGTTATATATTTTACTAGTATTTCAACAATATAAAACTCCAATGTAAAATAGTTTAATTAACGTAGGTATTTTAATTCAATTAGCAGTTTTTTTAAAAGTGTAATAAGTACAATATAAGTAAAATATTAATACGAGTTCGAGTAATTATAATACAAAACTAAATTATCACACCGGAAACAAATTAAGAATTTATACCATTCAAACTAAAACCATAAACAGTGAATTAACTGAATTAAAATTCATCCATGATAATTGCACATGAGAGAACTAGAGGCCTATACGCAAAATTGCATACAGTAGATCTTGAATATTATTATTGTTTTAATTCAAACTTTATTTACTATTTGAAAATATTTTATTGATATAATATTTTTAATTATAAAAATAATTAATATATTTGAATAATATTATTTCGGAATAAAAAAAGTAATATTTTATAAATTAAGAAATAAATATATAAAATGGTAAAAGAGACAAAAACATTCATAACATTATATAAAAATATAAAATTTCTAATAATTTTTATAAATTGGAGTTGATTTGCAAAAATAAATATAAAATGGGATTGGGTTGAATCCATCGGTTAAAAGAAGCAGCCCAGTCCAGGTGTTGTTGGACTGACGACTATATTTAATGTCACTAAAAGTTGTTCAATCATTAAGGCGGCTTCTTGCTGCCCCCCTCCGCCGGCGTTCCAAATATTAACTGCTTTGTCGATTTGATAAGGATTTGTGCTTTTGGGGCTCCTCATCACTTCATTTTTTCAATTTCAACTCAGTCTTTCATTCGAATGTTTAACTATTCCTAGGTTTTTATTGGATTTTTTAATTAAATTACACGTTTTACTTAATATTCAATCAACCCTTCATAGTTTTCTCATCCTAATGAGTCAGGTCGGCCGAATTCAAATTGGGTCTAAACATTATATTAATATATTTTATATTTATTTAATTTTGACCCAACTCAAAATTTGAGTTTAAAATTTTATCTAAACTCACCTTAAATTTCAGATAGGTCTTTGGACCTAGACGAGTAACTCGACCTGTCTCTTAATATTTAATTTTTTAACTTAATCTCTAATATATATATGTATTTTTACATATCAATAAATTCTTCTTTAAGAACCGAAAAGAAAAAAAAAATCCAACTAAGGCCTTGCTCATATGCTAACCGACCGTCATTTATTAAGGTACTAAAAAATCGGTGCTTTACTTTTTCTTTTCATAATACTCTAAATTGATAATTGTTTATGAATTTAATTAATGAGTTCTTTAATTATTTTTTCAAATTAATGTATAAAAATGAAATTTGTATTTAGTCTATTATAAAATATTAATAAATAAAAGATAAATGAATTTAAAAAAGTATTTAAGTGCACACATAAAATAATTTCCTACATTATTTATATCCATTTTACGGTTCATAAATAGTAATCATTTCAGGGTTTATAATTACATTTTTTAATAATGTTGTTTGTTCCTTTTAAAAGTGAAATATGAATTATCATTGTACCCATCATTTATTAATATTATTTATGAATTTTATTAGTGAATGTTTTCAAAATTAAATACATAAAATACTATTTGATGAATATATTAAAAATAATAAATTAATTTTAAAATGTTTACTTTTTTGAATAATCTTATTATAAGTTATGGTCTTCTTTTTTTTACATAATGTCTAGAATTACTCATAATTCTTCTTCAGCTCATAAATAAAAAGATAATGTACTTCAGCATACTTAAATCCACATCCTCCTATCCTAACAATAATAGTCGAATTAATACTCAATCTATTAAAATTTAAAAATTAAATGCGAACCAATAAATATAATATCCGTAGTATAAATTTCAACTTCAAAACATTAATTGCCTCCTTATTTGGTGAGCCGCATTTATGGCCTCTGCTCACATTCCCAGGACTTACAAAAAGAGAAAAAACAAAGGACTTCCAATAAGAAGGAAAAATAAATAAACTTTAGCCAAAAATTAACACAAATTATTATGAGATTTAATTACTTTTTTCTCTTTATTTTTTCATATCATGCCTCTTTAATCTTTTGGTTTTCTTTTTCTATTGTCTTATTTTATTAAAAATTAGCATCATAATTTTTTTTCTCAAAAAAATTAACTTTGTGGTTTGCTACACGGATCAGACGTTAGTATTTAATTAACTTTTTAAAATTAATAAAATATAAAAACTATTTTTATAATTATTATACTATTTTATTAATTTTTATTTTTTAATAATTATATGTTTGCTGATATGTAACCCACGTGTATGTCAAGTTAGCAATGTTAAAAAACATTAACTTTTTCATTTATTTGAAGTAATTTCACAAAAAAAAAACTTAGATTCAGAAATTAAAAAAGATCGAATATTTAAATAGTGAATTAAAATATTTTTTATTTTTTTCAACTTAATAATCTAAATAGGTGTGAGAATCATGTCTCATTTAATGGTAGTTTCTTTCTCACATGCTCTACATTAAGTAACTTAAAGGTTGTTCTAAAGGAATTTATCATTTTCTATATTAAGTAACTTAAAATTCTTATAATCATAATTTGGTTGGTTTTGTTTGATTTCAATTTTATATTTTTAGATTTATTTTAGCAAAATAAATTATGTTTCAAAATCATTTTCATAAATATTTTTTAAAAAAATTCAAGTAAATAAAAATAATCAATGGCTTTTATATGGTATTTTTTAAAATATTTTATATAAAATTTTTAAATTTGTTTTTAATATTTTATTATAAAATATTCCCTCACATTAATTCTATTCAAATAATAAAAAATAATTATAAATAAATCGAATTTGATTTAGCTTAAATAAATATATTTTTTATCTTGTATTTCAAAAATCATTCAAACATCTCAATTTGGTTTGATTTTTGATTTCTCAAAATTTTCTTCCTTAGCCATACCAGAGTTAAGTAGCGATAGGGAGATTTTCAAATTTTTATGACTTATTTAATTAATAATAAAAGCTTGATCTATTTACTAAGAAAAATTTATATTAAAATATAATTATACACTTATTATTTATCTATATAGATTCTATATGTTTTATTCATTTTTTTTATTTTTAGTTACAAAAATAATAAAAATTTAATGGCATGTGGAAGTATTATAAAAATAAATATATTTGGTTTCAATTAAAATAAATTATTTTATTCGGTTATAGATTAACCTTTATATGAGTTAATTAAATTATTTTGATACAATTAATTAAGTTCCCAAATTTTAAAAGGTTTTAAAGGAAAATAAATTGATTAAAACTAAACGAAAAGTAAAGAAATAAGAAAAAAAATAATTCATATCAAAGTTAATATATATAATTAAATTAAGGGAAAAGATTTGACATACTGTTAGTGGATTTTAGACTCCAAAAACAGTGCTAGGGGTTGACAAGTGTCTTATAGTAGAATAAAAAAATTACACTGCTTATGTACCAATTACTAACTCTTAAATTAAAATTAAAATTTAAATATTTAACATGTATTTGCATAAAAATATTAAAAATGAAGCAAAAAAGTAAATTGTAAGACAAAAACAAAATATAATTATCATTAATAACAACTTTGTTCTATGTTGAGTGCTAATGAGCCGGACCAAACTTAGGCTCGATTCTAAAAAATTTTCTAGGCCTGAGCTTGAACATGAGCTCGACCTAAGCCGCTCAAAAGGTTTGTTTGAATGTTTAAAAATAATAATATGTATTTTTATTTAAATTTAATTATAAAAACATAGAAACATTAATATGAAATAATTTTTAGATTTTCATTGATTTCGAAAAAAAAAAAATCAGGCGAGCCCAATGTTAAAAATACCGTCAACTAGGCCGAATAAGCCGCTCGAAACTTGATTGTTTCTAACTTTGTGTAAATTATGTCTGGATTCTCAATTTCATTCCATATTTATTTTGATTTATATCCTATAATGTGTGGTCATGTATAAAATTATTTTGGCATAAGTCTAAATATATTCCGGTTATCTTTCATACAAAATTATCTTAAATAATATAAAATTTTACAATAATAATATAAAAATAATTTTTTTGATAAAATTTTAACTGAGTTGGAATTCAGTTGATGAGTGACACAAAATTAATCAAAGTAACCACATACATACGTGCTTTAAATATAGCATTTTAATAGGTAGACATAAACATGAAAATTAAGAAGTCGTGGTAGGTAAATCAATCTTGAACTAAATTAGCTCACATATCTAATTAATTAGGGAGGGCAAAGTTTTATTGAGAAAGAAAACACAGATAGAAGAGAAAAGACTGAACATTCAGTGATTCACACCAACCTCTCAACCTCCTTCATAAATAAGAGGGCAAAGTTTCTTGCCATAATTCAACTTTAACCCATTGCATGGAGCAATCAAATTAATCTTCATTATTTTCTTTTTTGGTTTGGAAAATACTATTGTATGAATTTATTGAGGTAGCAGCTCAACTAACTCTCCCACCACCCTCCCCTCCTCTCATTTTCTCTTTCCTTTTTTCTTCTGTGGTTAAATATTATTTGTCATCACAGCTTGGAGCTTACCACATATATGTTCACAGGCTTCAGCTTCATTTATTCAGCTGTTGGTGCAAACAATATAGACTTCCTGCAATATTGTTTGCCTTAGTTAAGGTGACAATTTATAATGTCGGTCACATATACAGTGAAGGTTGAAGATTCAAGGCCGGAATCTGGGAAAAAGCCGTCCGCGGGGCCGGTTTATAGGTGCATCTATGCTAAGGATGGTCTCTTGGATTTGCCAGACGGAATGCATTCTCCATGGGAGTTCTTTAGGTGAGGATATATATATAATTTCTTCAGAACACGAAACAATGATGATGATAACTTTTTCTCTGAATGGATTGGTTCTCTTTTCTGTTTTATTTGTTTCTTTTGATCTGATTTTGTAAAGCTTGGTTTCTTTTTCAATATCCACTGCTTCCTTTAACTTCTAAACTCCCACATAGAAATAAAAGCACACTTTCAACCTCTATATTTTTATAATTTTTAAAGAATTAAATTAATTTTTTATAATTTTAGGAGATGAAATATAATTTTATCTTTATTAATTTAAAATTTTAAAAATTTCTAAAGAATCTAAATAATAATTTCTATTTTAAGGGAACCGAGCCCGCCAGCTCTCCTAAATTCACCTCTGATTACAATAACAATGATGTCAAAGTAAATTATTTTCATTTTTAATGACATCTTACGACATAATTAGGATGCATTTAGAAAATCAGCTTATAATCACTTGTAATTACACATATGTGGGAAGTTTAAGTATCTACTAGTGCACCCGGATCACACACTTCAATTCTTATTTAGGGAGGTGAAATTTTAAATAATTACAAATCAATTATTACACTGTTACAACTTTCCAAAAATGTATATACATGATTTAATTTTTATTTTGCCAAATAAAATAATAGTATTTTAATTATTTTCTAAAATATATTTATATGTTATTTTACTAATACTTTTGAATAAATTATTTATACATGTTTGGAGAGAGAATAAATTAATAAATATGAGTAATTAAATAAAGTACATTGATGTTTTAACTTTTTTATTAATTTGATTAATGATAGTATTTTAGGATTTGGTGTTTTGGTTTTCTAACAAGCCAGATGTTTTTACATTTCTAATATTGGTTTCTTCTGCAGCGAGTCGGTTAAACGGAATCCAAATAATCGAATGCTGGGACGAAGACAAACCACAGATTCTAAAGTAAAAAAACCCCAATTCTTGAATACAATAATAGTAGCTTAATGCTCCAAGTTCACAACTATTGCCTTGGTCTGTCTCAAGTTTAGCTAATAAGATAACCTGTTAACATAACTCAAATTTCTGCAATATGCCGTAATGCATAATTTATCTTGTTTTGCAGCAAGCTGGTCCTTATGTATGGATCACATATCAGGAGGCTTATGATGCCGCTCTCAGAATTGGTTCTGCCATGAGGAACCAGGGTGTCAGTCCTGTAAGCCTATACTTAATCTGTCTAAACACAATTTTGATTCCTTTATTAATCTGAATATTTACAAACAAAACATTTACGACCATGCTTTTAGGGGGACCGATGTGGTATATACGGGTCTAATTGTCCGGAATGGATCATTACTATGGAGGTATATGCCTTGCCTGGTATCTAATAACACCACTGTCACAGCTTTACAAGCTTATATTGAATAATTTGTTTATTTGCCTCTCTTCTACAGGCTTGTAACTGTCAAGCTGTTACATATGTACCTCTATATGATACTCTTGGTATGACCTCTCTTCTACAGGCTTTACAGTTATCTGTCATTCTTCGATTCATTTCGAGGTGATAATTTATCTTGTTTTACGTGGTCGCAGGTGCTAATGCAGTGGAGTTCATCGTTAACCATGCCGAAGTTGCTATAGCCTTTGTCCAAGAGAACAAACTCCCTGCTGTAAGTTGTCATTGCAAATGAATCAATGTGGTTATTAGATAATGTTCTATGAATTTGTTTCGTTTCACAATATGCTTTTGATCCTGAACAGATCCTATCATGCCTTCCGGCATGTTGTTCTTACTTAAAAAGTAAGTGGAAATTCCATTCATTAAGATCATTTTTATTTCTTACAGTAATAGCTTAACATTTGAAGTATTTATCCTCTTTCTTCAGCCATTGTTAGCTTTGCAAATGTTTCTAGCATACAGAAGAAGGAAGCTGAAGAGCTTGGTGTATCTCTGTTTTCATGGAAGGAGTTCTCTGAGCTGGTAACATGCTTCAACAATGTTGTGCCTTTATTTACGTCTTCATCCAAACGATGCTTCACCAGTTAATAGAAAAACTTGACCTGTTTTGAAATGTTCATAGGGTTCTTTGGATTGTGAGCTTCCACAAAAACAGAAGACTGATATATGCACAATAATGTATACAAGTGGAACAACAGGAGAACCAAAAGGGGTCATTCTCACAAACAAGGCAATCATGACAGAAGTTTTGTCTATAGATCAACTTATAGAAATTACAGACAAAGCGGTAAGCAAGCAAGCATAAATCCTTTTAAGTAACCATTAAATGAAACGACCATATTTGTAGGATCGAAGCATGTAAATGGCTTTCTGATATTCCCATTTTGGTGACATAAATTGCATTACAGTGTTCGGAAGAGGATACATATTTCTCTTTCCTCCCTCTGGCTCATGTCTACGATCAGATAATGGAGACTTATTTCATCAAAAGAGGTTCCTCAATAGGATTTTGGCAAGGGGTAAGATTTAAGAATGCCATAATCTATACAATTTTACTCTCTTTAGTACTAATGCATCTAATCCATTTCTCCTGCTTTACTTGCAGGATGTCCGTTATTTAATGGACGATGTCCAGGAACTAAAACCAACCGCATTTTGTGCGGTTCCAAGAGTTTATGACCGTATATACACTGGTACATATCAACAATGATCTTTATGCACAAAAAAAACAATATGTAATTTCATGTTCTTGAAAATTGTTCCGAGTTGTAAAGCAAAATCCTTAAAACTTGTTCTTGAAGGTATTGTCAACAAAATTGCATCTGGTGGTCTAATTCGGAATAAGTTGTTCCAGTATGCCTATAACTAGTAAGTTTAATGGTAAACCTTTTAACTTTTTGTCCTTGGATTTATTTGATTGTTAGTCTACTGCCCAACTAATGTAAAAGCTAAAAAACAGCAAATTAAGAAATATGGAGAATGGATTCCCACAGGACAAAGCATCCCCTCTCTTAGACAAACTCGTCTTCGACAAGGTTTTTCGATCTCAACATATTTTCTGTGTTCTGATTAAGATCCTCGATTTGCTTGCTGAAACTTTTTTAAATTGTTATAGGTAAGACAAGCATTGGGAGGCAAAGTTCGTTTAATGCTATCTGGTGCAGCACCTTTGCCTAGGCATGTGGAGGAGTTTCTGCGGGTCTCCTGCTGCTCTAATTTATCACAAGGATATGGTAACAAATTTTATGCTCTAATTTATCAGACTATGAATGTTCTTAATGAAAAATTTTATGAACTTTTTAACATGACAGGTTTGACTGAGAGCTGTGGTGGATGTTTTACTTCACTTGCCAATGTAATGTCAATGATTGGAACTGTAGGAGTTCCAATCACAACCATTGAAGCAAGGCTTGAGTCAGTGCCAGAGATGGGATATGATGCACTTTCCAGTGTACCACGTGGAGAAATATGCTTGAGGGGAAACACCTTGTTCTCAGGTTACTACAAGAGACAAGATCTAACTGATGAAGTTGTTATCGATGGCTGGTTTCATACAGGTACATAAATATAAACTATAAAACCTTCCTATTTACATCAATGTTTCAATATCTCTTCTTGATTTGAGATTGTTGTAGGTGACATCGGAGAACTGCAATCCGATGGATCGATGAAAATCATCGATAGGAAAAAGAATATATTCAAGCTTTCTCAAGGTGAATATGTTGCAGTTGAGAACATTGAGAATACATACTCACGTTGCCCTCTTGTAGCATCGGTATGTTGCTGATTTCTATATATTTAAGCAGTCATAACAGGCATACGTACTCTCCACTATATGACCCTATATACGAGTTTGTTGAACCTTTTGCAATGGTCACAGATTTGGGTTTATGGGAACAGTTTTGAGTCATTTCTGGTGGCTGTGGTAGTCCCAGAAAGGAAGGCATTAGAGGATTGGGGTATAGAAAATGGTGAAGCTACTGATTTCAAGTCATTATGTGAAAACCCCAAGGCAAGGAAGTACATTTTAAACGAGCTAAATAGCACTGGTCAGAAACATCATGTACGTAGAAAAAATTCTTCTTAGCTCTATAATTTAATGTATAATAATGGCTTTTCCTCAACTGATGTAAAATCTAATACTTGCAACAGCTCAGAGGCTTTGAACTGCTAAAAGCAGTGTATTTGGAACCAAATCCGTTTGACATGGAGAGGGATTTGGTAACCCCAACTTTCAAACTTAAGAGGCCCCAACTGCTTAAATACTACAAGGTAAGCCTTTTGTTCTATCCCTGCAAACCATTGGTTTGATGGTGAAAAGTGAAAGTGAAAGATTATTTGGATGGATGTGCAGGATCGAATTGATGAACTGTACAGTGAAGGCAAGGGAGCAAAGGTATAATAGGGTCACTTGGTCTGAGAGAAATTCAGCTCTTCTTCACTCAAGTGATTGCAGAAACTTGTTCCTATTAGTTTGAAGATCATAATGAAAGAAAAGCAAGTAATATTACTTAAAAACACGGATTTATGTGGTCAGCAATGCATATACTTATTTATTTTGATTATGGAACCCAACATAGAAAAAAAGGTAAGTCCCATCAACCCTTTTTATTATAATAATAACATTACCAACATAACATATGGACAACACCAATAAAAAAAATGACTTCAATCATTATATAATTATTAAAAATTATAATAAAATAAATAAAAATATATCATCCAATCCAAGCATGGCTTAAAATAGTCCTTTTAAATGAACAACTCATACTTGGATGATATGCCATTTCTCTTTAATTTGTTTTTTTATTATCTTTTAATGATTGGGATAATTTTCTATTAGTGCCCTCCACTCCTAATTGAGTATCAAGGTCGGCTTGAAATTTTAAAAAAATTGGGTAAAAATTTCATTATCACAAAATGGGTTTGGTTAAAAAGATAAGTTCATCTTAAATATAGGCTAAACTCGTGCTTCAATATTCAAAATTTGATCCTAGCATGATCCGATTTGATTTTAAATTCTGGGCTCAACCCATATCTTAAATAAACCTATTTTTTGCCCAAACTTATTTTTCAATCATAAAATTTTTACTTGGACTCAACGACCTTTCGAACTTAAATTGGTTACTCGACCTCTGAATAAATCTACTTAAATATAACTTTATTTTTGTAATACCCAAACCTGGTCTAGAAGTTATGATTGAATCTGGAGAAATTACATCGACTCGTTTGGAAAACTATTCTCAATAAGTATTTAGCAAATACAAATATGGCAAACAACCATTGAAAACTATTTGTTCGTTTATATAAAACACTTAGAAAATAATTTAATTTGCAACAGAAAATTTTTTCGGAGTTTTATTTTTTAAAACCAAAATCCATTTTGTCGACTTGAGTAATTTTGTTGTTTCATGTTTGGAAATATTAATTAACGACGAATTAATAAAAACCCAAAACGAGTTCAAAAACAAATTATAGATTTCAAACCCAAAAGTTCAAACAAATAATAACGGAAATCACCATATTTACATTAAGGGCGAAAACAATTCGAGCTCCTACACGCCGTCCGGTCCTAAGTCAGAGGATTTCCTGAAAAGTCGTAGACAAAACAAAAGAAGTGAGCTATAAAGCTCAGAATATAACTAAACTCAACCAGAGAGTATACCAAACACAATATACCAATCAGAGTATCGCAAAGAACTTCATCATGATCACATAAGCAGAATGGAGAATGGATGGTCAAGGAATTTTATAATAATCACATACACAGAACAGTGAATGCACGACTATGCCAATGTAGTATTTTTTAGAAAATCAAAATACAGATATGTAATAACTTGATTTTCAGTGGTAACGAAAACGGTTGTTTGAGGTCACCAATTCCGATGAGTAAGCTCGTAAATTTTTTTATTTAGTATTTACGAGTAAAATGTGGTTTTAGAAAGATTTTTGAATTAGTAATTTGCGTTTTATAAGGATTTATAGGTCAAGTAGTTTAGAAAATGAGGTATGGAGACCTCGATTCTATAAATTAAGCCGTAAATGTTTTTATAAATATTTACAGAATGTCATTAAGGTACTATTAAAGTTTCGTTAGAAAATTTTAACGTTTTGATAGTTAATTAATTAAAAATGACTAAATTGAAAAAGATGCAAAACTTACTAATTATAGGAAATAATTGATTAAATGGCTTGATAAATAAATAAGGGAGGACTTAAGGAGCAATTAAGCCCAAAATATAGGCATGAGGCGGCATAACCTGAGAAGGAAATAAAATAAAATGGTAATTTAGTTGAAATTAAAAAAATAAAACAAATGGCCAATTGACTTCTAGACATTTGTTCTCCAAAATTCAGCCAAACAGCCATAGGAGAGCCCCTTAAGCTGGTTTTTCATATTTGAGCTTCATGTGAGTTTAATTCTTACTCTTTTCTTATAATTTTTATGTTTTTGAGACTTTTACAATTAAGTCCAACTTAATATTACCTTAGTTTTTGATTTTATTGAAAATTTTGGAAGTTTCCATTGATGAATATAAGATTTTTTAGATAAATAACATGGATTTATAGATTTAATTTTGTTGTATGATGATTTTATAAAGTAATTTCGTTAAATATTGATTTTAGGATCAAATTGAGAAGAATTAAAGAATTGGGGTTTGGTATTAAATTTCTATTTTATCAAGGGCTGTATGATAGCCTATAATATTTAGACAAATTATTAAATTAAAAAAATTAGTTAATTTGATAAGATTAATTAGTTAAGGACTAAATTGCGAAAGTTGTGAAAGTTTGGGGTAATTGTGTAAATTTAAAAAATTAAAGGGTATTAATTGTGAAATGAATTAGAACTGAAATATATGCTAATGACTGAATAATTTTATATTTTATATCAATATCCCGTAGATACTCGTGAAAAAGGAAAGTTAGCAGAATAGTTCTTGAACTTCTGCAAATATTACAAATTAACCCAGGTAAGTTCGTATGATTAAACTTTAATTTTTATATGAAATTGATGAATGGTATTATATAAATTATTTTATTGTTGAAAATGAATTATTGTTGAAGTTATAATTTTGAATTGAATATCCGGGTTAAATGAAACGTAGGATTTGAGTACAATCGTTGTGTGGCGCAAAACGACATTGGAGCAAATGACAACAAATTACCGAAGTAAACCGAGGTTCAACATTTGTTGCGAAATTTCATGTTTACTTTCCGTTTAGCTCTCACGAGCTTATGTTTAACTCATGAGTTTCTATTTAGCTCTTTCGAGCTTCTGTTCAACCCTTATGAGTATTGAGCTTCTATTTAACCCTTATGGGTTCCCGTTTAGCTTTTATGAGCTTTCATTCAACCCTTATGGGTTCTGTTTAGCTCTTATGAGCTTCTGTTCAGCCTTCGTATAACACCCCTTACCCGTATTCGACACCAGAATAAGGTACGAGGCATTACCAGAACACATACACTTATAAACATGTTAAACTGAGTTATAAAATTTCATTCAAATTTAAACTTTTCAAAATTTTAACATGCTTTTATATATCTTCATGTTATAACTTCAAAATACTATATTTGTAACAAATAGGGCTTCTGAGATCCAATACATACTCATGCAATTCAATACTTCATTTCCATTTCATTTCATTCACGATTCTCATGTTCACGATTCAATTCAATTTCTCAATCCAATATACATTTCAATACCACAATAATTCATTTAATTCAAATCATATCATTTGCAATTTCCATTTAATTCACATACAGTTCAGTTTCATTAAGTTCAATACTAATACATATTTATCGTTTAACTTAACGTCCGCCATTTTACATTTCGAGCATGAACTTAGTATTTCATTTCCTTTCCACTCTCGTTTCCTATGCATATCACACAAGATATAAACATTACACTCAACCATAGTCGCAAGCAATTTTTTTTTGAAGACTAACCACATGATAAACCATTTTAATAAAGATTACAAACTTTAAACCTTACCACCCTTTTATGAAGCATATTTCCATCTAGGCATTTACCATCTCAATGCATAATTTTATAAATTTAATGTGGCGTAATCCAGCCACAACTTGGCCAAAGCCTAAACATACACACCAAATATGCTAGCCAAATAAACATATAGTATAAGCATTATAAGCATGGATAAGCACCACATTTATTTATGTATCAAACTTACCAACATGAGTTAATTCATAAACCATTTCTGACATTGCTACATACCAAATCATATACCAGGTATACCACATACACATACTATGAAACTTTATTTTCTCACATGAACTTTAACCATAACTAATAATGCACAATTATAAACATCATTTCTTTTCAATCGTTTATCGATTATAATCGAGCATATGGCCAATTATACACAAATCATTCATATGTTCTTCTAATTTTCCTCCTCCTCTCCATTCCACATCCTTAATGTACATAACACTCTTAGAAATAACATTTTCTATAGTTTCACTATTCGCTTACATGTATACTTAAAATTGTCTCTCCGAGTCAGAGTCACTAAATTATTTTTACCCGGAGCTACAGAGCTCCAAATTAAGAACCGTTAATTTTCCCCGAAACTAGATTCACATAGCTTCTTAGAATTTTTGGTTTATCCAAATAGTACAGTTTATTCTTTAAAGTTTCCCCTATTTCGCTGCTCGACAGTTCTGACTTCTCTTTACTAAAAATTAATTATCTCATTGTACAGAATTCGAATATTGTTTCCGTTTGTTTCTATTGAAAATAGATTCACTGAGGATTCTAAACATATAAACTTTATTCCATAATTATTTTTGTACAATTTTTGAAAATTTTCCAAAGTCAGAATAGGGGATTCCGAACTTATTCTGACTCTGTCTAACTAAATTTCAAATATCTCAAAATAGATAACTCTTTTGCTTGCTCTGTTTCTTTTATGTGAAAATAGGCTCATTAAGCTTCAATTTCATATATTATTCAGCCTCTAATTCAATTTCCACCATTTTTGGTGAGTTTTCAAACTCACACAACTGTTGCTGTCTAAACTATTTTGTTACTAAATGTACTCTTTCATAATTTCATTTTTTCACTTTCAATCACAATTCAATTCAAAATTCACTTTTCCATTTCTAAGTGGATATTCAATTCAATTCCAAACCTATATTCATTATTCAATTACACTTAGTCAATTTCCCAATGAACACTTCAGAATATTAACAGATACTCGGTGGATTTAGCACATAGCAACCACCTTATTAATCAATAATGTCCGGTGGAATCAGCACATAGCAACCACCTTACTAATCAATGATGTTCGATTCACATAGTAGCTTGCACATATTACTACACATGTGACCATTACCATCCGATACACGTAGTAGCCTGCACATAGTACTACACACGTGATCGAAACTATCCGGTACGCATAGTAGCCTGCACATAGTACTACACATGCGACCTATCATTCCGGTACACGTAGTAGCCTGCACATAGTACTACACACGTGACCATCACTTTCACTTTTACATAGTGGCCTACACACAGTCCGTGCCACACATGTGATCATTTCTGTCACTTCATTCGTATCCTTTTTTATTCCAAAGGTTCATTCGGGAATTTTTCACTTTTTCTCACTTTTCTTTTTATCGATCAATTTTAATTTCTTGTCTTTCTTGATTTATAACAATACATTTAACTTATATAACATTCACACTATTCATTCCAGTCCAAAAATCATACTTTAGCATAATTACGTTTTTGCCCCTAAAGTTTCACAAAATTACAATTTTACCCCTAGGCTCGTAAAATAATTTTTAATCAATTTCATTGCTTTTTAGGCTTAGCCGAACCATTTTCATAACTATAGTAGTCCACAATTCTCACTTATTCAAACACTTGTGACATATTTTATAACTTTTACAAATTAATCCTTTTAGGCATTTTCATCGAAAATCACTTAGTAAAAGGCATTCATTACACTCCAAACATTCATATTCTTCCATAAAAAATCAAAATACATGCATATAATTTATGGGTAAATTTTTAAACACAAACCCTAGTTCAAAATGATGGTAAAAATAGGTAAATCTTGTTACGAGCGGGATTTCAAAAGCGTAAAAATCATTAAAAATGGGGCTATAACAGACTTACAATTGAGTGTGGAAACTTGAAAAACCATAGCCATGGTTTCTCCATGAAATTTTCGGCCTAGGGGTTGAAGATGGACAAAAATTGGCTTTTAATTTTGTTTTTAATTCATTTTAATAACTAAATAACCAAAATGCCCATAATGAAAAACTTTAGAAACTTGCCAAACCATGTCCATTTTTGTCCACCAACTTAACCAATAGTCTAATTACCATATAAATACCTCCAAATTAAAATTGCATAACAATTGGACACCTCTAACATATAGAACTCAACTTTTGCACTTTTTACAATTTAGTCATTTTGACTAAATTGAGTGCCCAAACGTCAAAATTTTCGAACGAAAATTTCACGAAATCATTTTGTGAAATCGTAGACTATAAAAATATAATGAAAATAAATTTTTTTCTTGTCGAATTTGTGGTCCCGAAACCACTATTCCGACTAGCCCTAAATTCAGGCTGTTACACTTCGGGCTTCTGAAAACGATTTACTCTTATCCGTAAGCCGTTCTCCGACTTGGAAAGATTTGGTAAGTGACTATGTAATTGAAATTGAAAGACATGTTGTGTGTTATTGGTATTGTTTTGAAATAAGTGTATTCATCGATTGAAATTGTGATTGACAGAGAGTTTACATTGAATGAATTTATTTAATTGATGTGTTATAGTAGGTTCGGTAAGATTTATGTTTAACCCCTCAAACTTACTAAGCTTAATTAAGCTTATGTGTGTTGCTTAATGTCTTTGTAGATTATCAGAAGGTCGGAAGATCAGATCAACACATCAAGTCACACTATCCAGCTTATTCTGGTAGTTTATATGGCATGTATAGGGATTGATGTAGATTATATCAAAGTTGGCTTGTATAGATGTTATGAATGATGTTTTGTTTACATAATCAACTTAGAAATATATTTTGGTTTGGTAATAAAGTAAATATGTGATGTGGGTGTGAATAATATATGCTTATAGGTATTTAATTAGTAGTAAACCCTAGTGAAATATGTTAAATGGACTAAATAGGTAAGTTTGAGTATTTAGAATATATGAGATGATATATTGTGTATAAAACATGATTTTGGCTTGTTTTGATTGCTTTGTTGTGGTATATTGATGAGTTAAAATGTTGTGTTTAGGTTAATGCCTAAATGGGTGAGAAATGTGGCCTTGAAATGACCTATTTTCGTCCACACAGGTAGAGACACGGGTGTGTGTCTCAACCATATGTGACATACGGCCTAGCACATGAGCGTGTGGCTTTGGTCGTGTGTCCCCTGCAACTATTAAATTACAAAACAGAATACCTAGGATTTTTCACACTGCCTAGCACACGGGCGTGTGGCTTGGCCGTGTGACCCAAGTCAGTAAGCACCCTAATTTGGACACGGGCTGGGAAATGGCCGTGTGCCTCTATTTCGAATACCTACACGGCCTAAGACACGGGCGTATCTCTTGACTATGTAAGCCACACGGCCTGGCCATACGGGCATGTGCCCCCTGCACCTAAGAAAAACTTTGAAGTTTTACGAAAAATTCTCTGAGTTTTTGGTTTAGTCTCAATTTGTTTCTAATGTGAATTTTGGGCCTCGATGGCTCATACAAGGGTCAATATGAGTGACTTATGATTAGTTTCTTATATGTAGGTTAAATGATATGAAATGTTTGTATTTGATCTAAAAAGTTCGGTAATGCTCCGTAACCTTGTTTCGACAACAAATAAGGGTTAGGGGTGTTACAAGATATTTTAGAAAACATCATACCCAACTCCGCTACACACCAAAATAGAGTTCCCCAAAACTCATCCAACCAAATCGCACCAACAGATATTTGTGCATAGTGCCACAAGAATTGCAGTTAAAACTGCCAGGTTAGATATATGTGGTTAAGTCACTATGTTGCACTGCCAGACAGAATCGTGGATAAACCACCAAATAATACAAATAATTAAACTGCCAGAAACTTCCTCCTTTCGCATCATCCCAAACCCCATGTAATGTGTCATGGCATGCATATACAGAATCAAAATGATAAGCATGTAGAACATGCCGTCATATAATAACAGAAACAAAAGGCATGAGAATCCATGCTTTGCAAAACAAATTTGTCAAATCTCAATGAATCATATCAGGTTTGCCATGAAGTCATATGTATGGTTATAAATTAGAATTAGTATCAAACAAACCAACATATCCGGATATCAAACGTTCTCATTCAACAAAGTATCACAGAAACACACCATCAAAATTAACAAAACACATATTTGACCTGAATAAATCAGATACCTTAAACATATCCCAAACGACAACGCATTATACGCTAACATGTCATACTCACTTAGCCTATATCATATCGGACATATGTACAAATAGCAAATCATACCCTAATAGATCATCAGATATCGAGATTTATAGCTTAATCTAGAACATACGAGACCTTACAAAAGGCTTACGTTTGATTCAAACGATGTTTATAGCCCTAGAGAAAAATTCTGTTTTTTGGCCCACACGCTTGTGTGGATTCACACGACCTACATGGCTGGCCCGTGTGGCCTATACGGCTTGGACACATGCTTGTGTCTCTGGCCTGTGTGACTCTAATTCAAGAATAGTGAGTTACACAGCCTGGGCACGCGACCGTGTCTTTATCCCGTGTGACTCAAATTTCAAAACAGTGAGTTACACGGTCTGCCACATGGCCTAACACACGGCCTACCACATGGCCGTGTAGCATCGACAACCATGGTTTTTGACTTTCTTCGTTCAGAGAATTTTGAGTTTTCATTACACACCTGATACGGTTTTGACGTAGAAACAACAGGAAGGTTCCGTAACCTAAAAACGACAATCAATCGACTATTCAGACGAAATAATCGAACCAAAAACTCTAATTAACATTCAAACCCAAAACTATATTGAATAACTTCGATGTAAAACCCCAAATTAAACTATTCGCTTACCAGCAAACGAGCAGCGATTAACAATTAAGAGCCTAGAGGAGCATCAATCGTTGTTAGGTCTTGTCCTAGAATCATATCAACCAATTAAACCAATATTCAAAACAAAATCCAGTCTTTATGATTCAACTCAGTAACCAACTGAAAAGAGATTTTCAAACTAACGATAAGAAGAATTATACCCTTACCCGAACGAAATAGAACATCAAGAGGTTAACGAGTAACAGATTCACCACACCCGTGTCAAGAATTTAGTCATGAGAGCAAAAGAAGAAAAAGAAAGAATAGAGAACATAAGAAGCCGAGAACTGAAGAATAAGCAAGTTTTGGGGGAAAAAAAACATGGAAATGAGAATTTAATTATTTGATTTAAAATAAAGCTCACTTATTTCCAAAAGATGCAAAATATTTCCTTATTGCTTACACATGGATTCGAACACACAACCAAAAAGTATGCAAAAGTTTAACCACTAAACCATTAAACTCATTATTAACATTAGTTAACCGGAGATATTATTTATGCTAGACGATCATGGATAAAGGTTAAGATGAAATAACAAAAATTCCAAAGGAATAATTCAAACCCGAAACCTCACACACTCAAGCATGTCACTTAACCACAAAATCATATCACTCACATTCTTTAACCACTGAACCAGACTAATTCACTTTGCAATTATTTTTTAAAAATCTTAACTCAAAATCAAGAAGTAACCACTTTTAGTTTCACTAACTCAGTTTTTGGGAGGTTACAATTTTAATTATACCATACTTGTTCTATTTATTATCTAATTTATATATACAAAAATAAATACATAAAACTTAATTCGTTGAAGAATGAGTTTTTTGGTTTAATATTTTAGATTTAATTAAAAAAATTAAATTTCCAAAATTCAACCTATTAAATTAGTATAAGAAAATCTTCAATTATTTTTATTTTTATTTTTATGTTGGATAAATTTAAAATGTTACAATGAAAATTAAATTTTTTATTTCTAATTTATTATTAGAATTATTTTTTATTTTTTATTTTTTTACAAGTAATATATAATCTAGAAATGAGTTAATAAAATAAAATAAATTTATTACTCTTAAAAAAAATTAAGTGACGCTATTTATTTAAAGGTTTAATGGTGTAAATAGCTCTCAAATTTTTTCAAAAAAAACAATTAAGCCCCTGTTTATTTTTTTGCACTTAATTGGGTATTTAAACTTTTAAAGTGCATCTAAAAGACCCTTAATAAAAAATAATTAAGCCCCTACTCTTTTTTTTTTTTTTGCACTCAATTGCCAAAATGCATAAAAAAAGACTCTCAAACTTTTTCAAAAAAAGCAATTAAGGCCCACTTTTTTTTGTGCACTCAATTACCAAAATGCATTAAAAATACTATTTGACTGTTAAAGTTAACCGCCCCTAATTTTTTTTTCAGTTAAAACCACCGCATGTCACAACCACGACATGACATGTCGCAAAAAATGATAAAAAATAAAATTAAATAAAATTTATTAAATTATTAAAATTTAATAAAAAATATTAAAAATTATAAAAATCGTAAAAAAAATTATAAAATATATAGAAATATAGAAAAAATTATAAAGTTTTATAAAGTTGTTAAAAATTATAAAAAAAGTAAAGAAATATGAAATTCATAAAAAAAATTATGAAAATTATCGTACCAAAAGAAGTATTTTATAATTTTTTTATAACATTAATTGATTTTTAATTTTTATCATTTTTCGCCACATGTCACGTTGTCTTGCGACATGTGATGACTTTAACTGAAAAAAAACCTAAGGGTAGTTAACTTTAACGGTTAAAGTTAATGGTTAAAGTGTCTTTTTGATGCATTTTATAATTTTTTATGAATTTTATAAAATTTTACAATTTTTTTTCTAATTTTTAATAAATTTATTTCTTTTATTTTTATTAAATTTTAATAATTTTTATAACTTTTATTGATTTTTATTTTTATAATTTTTCATCACATGTCACGTCGTGGTTGTGACACGAGGTGGTTTTAACTGAAAAAATATTAGGGGTAGTTAATTTTAATGGTCAACTATTAAAGTTTACGATTAAAGGGCCTTTTTGATGCATTTTGGCAATTAAGTGCAAAAAAAAAAAACAGGGGCTTAATTGTTTTTTTTGAAAAAGTTTGAGAGCTTTTTACACCCTTAAACTTAATTTAAAGGGGCATTGAAAGGGTGCAAGGGATATTTGTTCATGATAAAAGAGACTTAAAATTTGAAGATCTTCTCAATTTAGCAAAGTAAATTGAAAAAGAGTTGAAACTCTAAAAACAAGTAAAGAATTTCTACTTACTCAAAATTGAAAAAGAAAATACTTTTATTATACATAAGTAATCACTGACCTGAGTCTTAGATAGGATCAGGGTCACCTACCCGTGACATGGATAAGTCCCACCAGAAGATTGGGTGCGAAGTGAGCCACGAAAGGATAGCAAAGCGAGTTCGCGGACCTTGCTCGCAGAATGAGCTCGCAAGGCAAAGCTAAGGACCCAGTTTGTAACACAAGGCCACAGATCCAGCTTGTGAGGACTCAGGGAGCTCGCAGAAAGGGTCGCGTACTCCGTAGGCCACCTAGGCACGTGTCTAGTAGGTACGGAGCCCATCCAAAATGTCAGTCCCAAGAATAGAAAGGATCACGTGCATCGTAGACACGTGCCCAGTAAACCTCGAGCTCACAGAGAATGCCAGTACTAGAGGCAACGAAGTCAAGATAAAATAGTGGGGCCCTATCATGAGCTGTAATAGTACCAATAACAACATGTATAAATACCTAAACACTCCTATCAATAAACATACGAGAAAATATTACTCAACAACTTCATTGATTAATTATAAGTTTTGAAATAAAAAGATAAATTAGTTTAAATTCAAAAATAAATCTAATTACCTAAGATAAATAAAAAATAAAAAATTTTAAATTAAAAAAATCTATTTATTTAAGATAAATTAAAAAAGAATAAAACTAGTTTAAAAAAAATCTTATTTCTCTAATATACATAAAAATAATATTTATTACAAACAACAAAAGATATTTATCTATGATACGAGTATATAATAATTATTACAAATACAAAAAAAAATGTATATAATAGCCAATAGGGGTTGATTTTCGAGAAATTATTTTGTAGTTTCTTTTCACCGAGAAATTATTTTATAGAATCTTTTTATTATATCATTCATGATTTTTTTCTAATTATTTAACGATATTTCAATAATTTTTTTAATACTATTAACACATTTTTTATAATTTTTTTATCTTAACCCCGAATCTCGAACCCTGAACCCAAGTTCAAGATTTAAGATTCAAGAAAATATTACTCAACAACTTCATTGATTAATTATAAGTTTTGAAATAAAAAGATAAATTAGTTTAAATTCAAAAATAAATCTAATTACCTAAGATAAATAAAAAATAAAAAATTTTAAATTAAAAAAATCTATTTATTTAAGATAAATTAAAAAAGAATAAAACTAGTTTAAAAAAATCTTATTTCTCTAATATACATAAAAATAATATTTATTACAAACAACAAAAGATATTTATCTATGATACGAGTATATAATAATTATTACAAATACAAAAAAAAATGTATATAATAGCCAATAGGGGTTGATTTTCGAGAAATTATTTTGTAGTTTCTTTTCACCGAGAAATTATTTTATAGAATCTTTTTATTATATCATTCATGATTTTTTTCTAATTATTTAACGATATTTCAATAATTTTTTTAATACTATTAACACATTTTTTATAATTTTTTTATCTTAACCCCGAATCTCGAACCCTGAACCCAAGTTCAAGATTTAAGATTCAAGAAAATATTACTCAACAACTTCATTGATTAATTATAAGTTTTGAAATAAAAAGATAAATTAGTTTAAATTCAAAAATAAATCTAATTACCTAAGATAAATAAAAAATAAAAAATTTTAAATTAAAAAAATCTATTTATTTAAGATAAATTAAAAAAGAATAAAACTAGTTTAAAAAAATCTTATTTCTCTAATATACATAAAAATAATATTTATTACAAACAACAAAAGATATTTATCTATGATACGAGTATATAATAATTATTACAAATACAAAAAAAATGTATATAATAGCCAATAGGGGTTGATTTTCGAGAAATTATTTTGTAGTTTCTTTTCACCGAGAAATTATTTTATAGAATCTTTTTATTATATCATTCATGATTTTTTTCTAATTATTTAACGATATTTCAATAATTTTTTTAATACTATTAACACATTTTTTATAATTTTTTTATCTTAACCCCGAATCTCGAACCCTGAACCCAAGTTCAAGATTTAAGATTCAAAGTTCGGAGTTTAGGATTGGAGGAAAAAATTAACAAAATTATATATCAATTACATAGAAAAATTAGTGAAAAATTATTAAATAATTAAAAAATAATTTTATAGATTCCATAAAATAATTTCTGTATTGGAGTCCTATAATAATGATGAAAAAAGTGATTTATGGTGTCACATTTTGTGGAGTTGGTTATATCTCATCACTTTTAAGGAAACCAAACATGGCCTTTGTCGTTGGCGATTCAGAGGGATGTTTCCATTCCATACTCCTTTGACAAATGAGGCACTTCATTTCATTTCAAGTGTGCAAAATTTCATCATTTCCTTCTCCAGCGTGTTGACGTGGAAAAACAATGAATAAATGCAACCCGAATATGTTTTCTCCTGTCCCCATCTTTTACTCTTAACACAAGACTCACTCTACCATGTTTATTTTTCTTTATTCTTTCATTTCCCTTCTCAATTTTTCCTGGAAATTTCCCACTCCTTGTACGTCTCCCATCTTTCCTTCTTAATTGTTTGAATGAGTTATTAGCTAATTGTTATTCTGGTGGCTAATGGGTTTTAAAGTTTGATTTTTCTTTTCCCCTGCGTTCCTCTGGTTTATGGAATTACAATTGCTGGCTTAGTTTCTTTGGAATTGAGACTTAAAATATAGAAGTCATGGCGGGGATCCTAAGAAAAATTCTCCATGTTGGGCAATCATCCCCTCCCAAAGATGATGATAATAACGTTGAATACTCATTTGCTATTGAGTACAATGGTCCTCCCGTCAGTTTTGATATCCCCAGCGCAGTTCCGGTGGACGTTGACCAACTCCCAACTGCTGCCACTGTTTCTTCTTCCTATGTTTTGAATAACAGCATTTCATTGCCAGTTATCCAACCTGTTGTAAATACTAACAAAATGAAGCAAAATCTAGCCAGACACAAAAAAATTGGTTCTGGTCTGTCCAATGAACCATCAATTCAAGTTGTTAGTTTGGATTCATTAGGTCAGACAATTGATGGCATAGGAAGTTGTGGCATTATGCAAAATTCTCATGTTCATGATAGTTTAGCTGATGATTGCAAGCAAGGTTTAGGGTTGCACAACAAGTACATGGATCCTCCCGATTCTGATGCAACAGGTTCCGTTTTGAGCTCACCATCAGTTTCATCATCTGGGGTATTTTCTCAAAAAAGGGAGGATATTCACAACAAAGAGACTACTACTCGCCATGTCAAAAGACCATCTGTTGTAACTTTCCGTGGCCCTGAATCGTGCGACATGGTCCAGGGAGAGTCCAATTCCAACTATTCCGAGACGCAAAGCACGCATACTGCTGAACAATCTATTGAGAGGAACGGGAAAAAAGGGTCATGTTATAGGTGTTTAGAGGGAAACCGGTTTACGGAGAAAGAGATTTGCATTGTTTGTAATGCTAAGTATTGTTGTAAGTGTGTGTTGAGAGCAATGGGGTCGATGCCAGAGGGGAGAAAATGTGTTACTTGCATAGGGAAGAAGATCAACGAGTCAAGGCGAGCAAGTCTTGGAAAATGTTCCAGGCTGCTCAAGCAGTTGCTCAATGAGTTGGAAGTTAAACAGGCAATGAGTTCTGAGAAGACAAGCAAGGCAAACCAGCTACCACCTCAGCTGGTTCTTATAAATGGAGAGCCTCTGAATCAATATAAGTTGCATGTTTTGCAGACCTGCCAAAACCCACCAAAGAAACTAAAACCAGGACGCTATTGGTATGATAAAGTATCTGGATTTTGGGGAAAGGTAATGACTAAACTTTCCTTCTTTTTTTTTTTTTCTTTTCATTCAAGTAAACTAGCTTCCATTATCTTCCACTAAAATTGAATTACTGCTGTGTTAAAATAATCAGGAAGGACATGGTCCTTGCCAGATTATTACTGCCCAGCTAAATGTTGGAGGTCGTATCAAGGCTAAGGCTAGCAATGGAAATGCAAAAGTACTCGTAAATGATAGAGAGATTACAAGAAAAGAGCTGTGGATGCTGCAGGTTGTTGTGATGTACATGATTGACTTCTTTTAAGTTATGATATTTTAGACATGTAAGGTCAGTGCCAATCTATCAAAATGTTTTCAGTTTGCTGGAGTTAATTGTGAAGGAAAACCGAGCTTTTGGCTAAGTGCAGATGGATATTATCAGGAAGAGGGTCAGAAGAATGAAAAGGGACCTATATGGAAGAAGGTATATTTGCATAGGGATATATAAACTTTCCCCTTATGGCATATACTAGTAATAACATGGATGTTGTACATGTACCTTATTTTCAGACAAGAATTAAACTTTTCTGCGCTCTCTTGTCTTTGCCGGTTCCTCCTAATGTGGTGAACCCTGCTGGGGAAGATGTCAGCCAGAGGACCCTGGAGCAGCAAGTGCTTCTTAAACTTCTACTAGTTGGCTATCAAAAATCAGGCACAAGTACAATATATAAGCAGGTAAATATATCAATGGAGGCAACTCATTTCAATTAGCCTTTCACCCATTTTTGATGGCTGTAAACAGAATCTGTTACTGATGACTACTATGGTTCTATAACACTAGACATGCAGATAGGATGTCCAAGTGAAACATTAATTTTTGTTACATATTTCAGGCCAAGATTCTGTATAATGTTCCTTTCTCAGAAGATGAACGCCAAAATATCAAATTGAAGATCCAATGCAATTTGTATGGATATCTTGCTATATTGCTTGAAGGACGAGAACGGTTTGAAGAAGTCTTACTAGAGAATAGAAAATTGCAGTTTGCTGATGGACCTGGTTCTTCGGGTACAACAATAATGATTATTAAGTAGTCATTTTTCTGCAAGTTTTTTTTATAAATTATTTTGTTCTCTGCGAAGTTGGTTACCGATAAAAATAGATGCATTCTCAGGTAAAACTTTTCTATTATCCCCTGCAATACTTGGATCAGTAGTGATAAGCCTCACAGATAGCAATATGATCTGTAAAAGCCTCAAGTATTTGCAATACTTTAGATATATATTCTTAGGATCTGGCATAGAATAATTGACTTTATTATTTAATAGTGTGATCTTCATTGTTGACAGGCGGTGCAAGCCAGATTGATAGTAAAACAAAATATTCCCTTTCCCCAAGACTGAAAGCCTTCTCGGAGTGGCTTGTCCAAGTGATGGTATCTGGTAATCTGGAAGTCATCTTCCCAGCTGCTACTCGTGAATATGCACCATTTATTCAGGAGCTGTGGAATGATGCAGCCTTTCAGGCCACTTATAACCGGAGGCATGAACTCCAAATGCTGCCCAGGATTGCTACTTATTTCCTAGAACGGGTAAGCCTGCTGCTCTGGGTTTTTATCCTTCCAACTAAGTGAACAGCTGGAATTGCTTAGCAATTGGAGTAGTTTTTGAAGTTAATCTTTTTCTCAGGCTGTTGAGATCTCAAGGACAGATTACGAGCCATCAGACATGGATATCTTGTATGCTGAGGGAACCCAATCATCCAATGGACTTTCTAGCATGGAATTCTCTTTTCCCACAAGAGAAAGAGAAAGCTTTATTGATGGTTATCAACATGATCCATTAGCAAGGCTAGCTTATATTTGATTCTACACTTAAAGTTGTGTACTTTTATTTGTCTTCTAATCACTTTGAACTTGCTTAACATGATTGGTTTTGCATCTGCAGGTACCAACTTATTAGACTGCATCCCAGTAGCCTTGGGGAAAGCTGCAAGTGGGTGGGAATGTTTGAAGATGTCAACATGGTCCTATTTTGCGTCTCCTTGACTGACTACGACGAGTTTTGGTTAGACAGTAATGGAGTTCTTATAAACAAAATGGTGGCAAGCAAGCAACTGTTTGAAACTATAGTCAGTCATCCCACCTTGGAGCAAAAGGACTTCCTCCTTATACTCAACAAAGCTGACCTACTCTTAGAAAAGATGGAGGAGGTTCCTCTGACTCGGTGTGAATGGTTCCATGACTTCAATCCAGTTATCAGTCACCATAACAACAATCTTACTGCTTCAGTGGCACAACGTGCCTTCCATTATATTGCTGTGAAGTTCAAGAGGCTATTCGATTCTCTTACACATAGTAAGTTGTATGTTTGTATGGTTACTGGTTTGGAGCCTGATTCTGTTGATGACGCTTTCAGATACGCCAGAGAAATCCTTAAGTGGGATTACAACGACAATAGCTTCATCAGCACCGAGTTCTCCACTACTACCCATATTGAGGCAAGCACAACTTCATGACCCACGTTTTGTGTGTGCGTGTGTGCTCTAAATCACAGAACTCAATTCTAAAGCAGGGCAAGCACTTCTTTCTTTTGTATTTACTAGATTTCCAATATGTAAGTATGTATGTATGTATGTATGTAACTCGAAAATCAATTAGAAAACACTCAAGCATTACTGGATATGTTTAAAAAGAACAGCTAATCATATACAGCGCTCAGATACAAAAGAATTGAACACTAAAAGCAGAGCTGGCTGCCATATCCACAATAAAACAACTCTAATTTACACAAAGCATAGAGTTGCTTTTACATATAAGACCCAACAAAGTTAGGACAAGGGAACTTTCTCTAATTTATCATCACCAAGGTACAAATCGGTCCATAAGCAGACAGACAGTAGCTTCAGACATTGTGGTTTCGTTAGTATCATCTTTAGAAGCATCTTTGTCTTCAACATGCCCTTCTTTGGTCGGAAACGGTTGGTCTTTCTTGGCCCTTTTTGACAAGAATGGTTTTCTTGCTTCAACTTTCTCTTTAAGCTTTGCTGCTACCTCGCCCATCCATCCACCAACTACTGCAGACATTTTTCTCACTCTCTTAGGAATTTGTTTATGATATGCTTTTGCTTTTCTGGAAGAAACAGAGAGGAGAACCAAAAGGGTTAATATAGAAGAAAGGAGAGAAAAGCAGGGAGAGTTGTGGTTTTTGCCAAATCAGTTGTAGTTTTCATTGGCGGTGTCAGTATCTGTGGGTTCTGACTCATTGGAAACAAAGAACCCATGTGTGGGACGGCCCCTAGATACTGTTCATTTGGAAGAAAAGGATATTCCCAAATCCTTCCTCAATATCTTCTCTCTCTCCTCGACCAAACTTCTGCCATCTGTTTGTGCATACCATCTTCCATTTCCATTTAGAAAGGTTACAATACGCAATAATTTATTTTACTTTGGAATTTTGTTTTTTTTTTACTTTCCAAATTTTAGATCTTTAAGTTTAATTATTAATATTTTTAATTTATTAATAACATTTTAAAGTTAAAAAATACAATTTAGTAGCTATATAACTAAATAATAATTTTAACAATATCAATAATTTAACTCGAATTTTAAATTTTGGTGTTTAATCAGAATTTTAGTACAAACTTAAATTTAATCCAATTTTTCATTATTTGTTTAAAATATAAAATTTATAGTTCAACTCAAATAAAGAACAATTATTTAATTCTGATTTAAATTCAGCCCAAGCCCGGGCTAATTCAGGCCACCCAAGTAGTGTACAGGTGGCATGGTATCTTTTTCTTCTCGTTTGTTATTGTGGGAACCCATTTTTTGTTTTCTCTAGAAGTAGAAGAAGACTGGCAATTTTCACGTGGCCAGTGGGCTTACGTTACAAATCTATTTCTCAACAATTTTGAAAAGGGTTTTTGAGATATTTTAAGATTTTCTTTTCTGGAGGTTGATATTTTGGAAGATGTGAAAGGGAAATAATTCACTATTTTACATTTTTTTCGTATTCCTTTATAAAATTAATATTTCATTGTAGAGATTATGCAGGTTAAGTTTGACTAAATTAAAATCTTTTAACTAGTTTTAAGTGAATTTTCAACTATTAAATATATATTAATATAAACAATATTTTAATTGATATGATTAAAATATCAGATTGATTCAAAATTTTACATATATGACTTGTACAAACATCTTGATAAATTCAACGGTTAAATTGATAAAAATAATTTAGTAGTAAAATCACTTAAGTTTTACATTGACACCGGTGTAAGTGAATCCCTATCCTATATATAAAAAATACAACATGAATCATTAAGGACTACAGCTTAGAACATATATAGCAAATGTAATGATTACATATAAATATCAATCTATCGAGTTGGATATACACATCATTCTTTTTTATTCACTGCCAATATGATAAAAGTAAATGAGACTTCATCTAACAAAGCAAAGATGGAAATGCCATACGAGATTTTGCAGAAATCATGAAGCTAATCTTTTTTCTCCATGTCAACCGGTGATCATTTTGATACCACAATGTATGGCGGCTTTCATCGAAGTTCCCATCTAAATGATGTCCAATGTTTGCCATTACGCCGTCGGGCCCAGTTGCATGGGAGGCAGATGAAGCCAAAATAAACTCCAGCTCAAAACCTCGATGTGGCTATCCCAACTTGATGATAAAGCACCTCCTGTTGAGATGTATTCTGAAACAGGGTTGGAGCATATGCCCTTCATCTCATTCCTCAAGTAGGGGCAACGGGTTCGTTCTGCAAGAGGGGACCAGGCTTCTCTTTCTTCTTTCTTTTTTCTTTCTTGTAAGCCAATAGATGCCATCCTAGACAATGACTCCGTTGTGTCTAGTCAGCCAACATGACGGGTAATTGAAGTACCTCCAGCAGTTGACACCAACTTGCAAACAAAGACTTCAAATCCATGGCGTCCAACCTTCATACATGCTACAAAGGTTGTCAACACTAGTAGCTTGCTTAAGTAGATAATCCACTTGCTCTGCAATGCTAATTTCCCTGAAAAATGTTACAAAAGAAACAGTCTGTTAATACACATTTCACTTGATACCCATTTGCAGTCTCAGAAGGAAGTAGATACCTTCTCTCCGTAATGTCTCGCCCATCTAATTTCATTTCAACGCGTCTTAGGACTGACATTGCATAAGCATTTTTACCTGCAGGCAGAAATAGGTTACACCAATGGAAGTAAAGGAGGGAACCCTAGTTTCTTTTAACAGGTTTCTTGTACTAAAAGCTCACAAAGTATCCTGGAGAAAGAGAAAGGGGAGTGGAGAAGAAACCCATTATAAAACAAGAATATTTCAATAGTTAGTATCTAGTAAAAACCAAAAAATCAAAGCTAGTACAGTGGCACCTAGATAGATTTAACAAAATCCATGGCAAAGCAGTAGCATCTCCTAATCTTAATAAAGAGGGAAAAAATCACATCAAGAAAACTCCAGGTCAGACTTCACATCATGCAATTTATAGGTTCATAATTTTCCCCTAATTAATCCTTATCCTTTGGCCAAAAATGAAAAAATCAATTCTTATCTACTCGTCAAACAAAATAAACATTTCAATATTGAGATCTCAAGTTGGATGAAAAGCAAAGCTATAGATAGCAGCAACTGTGGACAAAAGCATAATATGGTTCTAGGTGCAACTAGCATACTAGGGCAATCAGGAGATCCATTTGAGTTTGCGGGAAAATTTTGGGTGATTTATGTAGTGCTCAAAAGATGCTGTGTCCTCTAACAGCTTACAGAATGGATGAAAAACCCAGAGTTGCATTCAGTACACTAGCATGTTTGACTCAAAATAATCAACAGAACTAATAAGTAGGCAGTTCCTAATCATGGTTCCAAGAACAAATCAACCTCTGTTTCTTAGTGGCCAAAGTACTATCCAAACAATAAATATTAAAAAAAGTAAAAACCAACAGATGGTTCTTTAATTTGGATTTTACACTTACCCCTTGCTATTCGACTTGCTGTGTCTGTGCTAGGAACAGGAACTTCATGACTCTCATCACCAACCTCAATTTTGCCTAATGTAGATACTTCGTCCTTACCCTGAAATTTCACATCCAAGTTCACATTGTTTGAAGGTTGCGAAGATTCAAGAGGAGCACTCACTGCTTCATCATTCACTGAGGGTACAGTTTTCAGATTTTCATTGGTCTCTTCATTTGCTGATTTCACTTCATTAGTATTTTTTACCTCCATGTTCTCGGACATTCTATGCCCACAATGTGAGATTTCATCATATTCACTTTCAGAAGATGGAACAAAATTTGGATCACCATGATCCTTTTTCTGACTAGAATCAAGTGAAATCTTTTCCATCATCTCTACTATTGGGTCATTGATGCTATCTGAAAGACTAGTACCATTTGAGGTAATACTAGATTCCGTACCGCTAGTTCCAATGCTATCTGGTGGTGATATCCATTCTTTCTCTTGCAAAGGAATCCCAGTTAGACCAACAAGATCTTTGGGGCTCCCACTGCCTGATGTCGACATGCTCTCACCCCCTCTTTCATCATATTCAGTGGCATCACTGGCAAGATCTGGCCTTGACAAACTAATGCTCTGTGATTTTACTTCCTGGCTTTCACCCAGTCCTTCAAGAGCCTGGAGAGAAAGCGAGCAAGAATTATTATTACTCTTGGTATCATCAATATGCCATGCTATGGTTCATATAATCTAAATCATTATTAAATATTGAAACTGGATTATACCTTATGCAGGTTCCCAGCATGGAGACTGGCAGTTCGCGCAAGTGTGGTCAACAATGAATGTAGTTCCTTCACAGAAAAGGTAAGTGATGGCACCAAAGGTTTGAAGGTCTGGCAAGCCTCCCTAACTCTTAAGCCATAAGACTGGTATATGGCTTGTCCATGTATTGGAGATACTTCCATCTTGGTCTCTCTCTCCCTAGCCATAGCTTCAGTCATAGCAGAGACATCCTTGGCTAAAACTGACTCTAGTGGAAGAAGGATTGCATTTGCCTGCTACAACAGCAAAAGGGGTAATATAGTTGTCAAATCACAGAGTCTCTAAGATCAGAAGAGCTTTCACAAAGTTATGTAATTTTATGAAAAAGACAAACCGAATCAAGGCAGCTAAACACAAACATCCATTACAAAGAAACTACGCAGTGAAGCAAAACCAAAGAGATGATTCAAAAAAATGGGAACCTTCGAAAGATCTTCCATAAGAGAACGATGTACAGATGCAGCCTCCTTTCCCAGATTGTGGACATCATGCAGATCTTCAGTTATTGCCAAAACCTAAAGAGAAGCTCAATAACATCAGAGAGAGGGAAGCATCAAGGAGAACATAAAAGGAATTCCTTCAGTTAGATTTCAGAAGAGAGTGTAACAGCATAAATTGCAAAAAAGACAACAGGAGAAAACAAAAGATGAATGGGCTCTATAAGAGCATGTCTCGGTGATGCGACTGGCTAAATAACAAAAGATGCTTAACCTTAAGCAACACCAGAAATAGCCAAAGTTCCTGCAATAGATAGCATCTTTATTCTTTTCACCTTTATAATTATTTGATTTCTTGAGGCAGTGGGTGCAGAGTTTTTCTCAAGTTACTAACAGAAACCAATCACTTAACAATATATATTTCTACGTTTCTGCCTACCATGCCTTAATCAAAGCCATGATACTCCAATTTGTAGAAAAAGCTATACAACAGCAAGCATGCAAACTGTCGCTGTTTCAGCTTTGAGATTGTTTACCTTGATGTCTTTGTTTGGGATGTTCTAATGGTCTTGGGTGGGAGTTGGATAATTCCTTGGTTGTCTTATATAGGAGGACTTTGTGCACAAGACATGATTGTCAATATGGGCAATAGTAGCATTGCTTTGTAAAGGTGTGGATGCCTGTTCTATTTTAGTCCAAGTGGGGTGGGGGGGGGGGATATGTTAGGGCATTGCTATAGACTAGGGGTGCAGTTTTCCAAACGTTCTCTGGCATGCTTCTATGGGCTGTTCATCCTTGAAGGAATGTTGTGGGTGAGTCACATTAATAAATTGAACAGAAGTTAAGGAGCACAGACACAAACAAAAAGAAAAAACTACTCTACAAGTCTTAATATGTGCTATCAACCCATAATGAAACTACAAGAACACATTAAAAAACAAAGATGTTAAAAATAAATAAATGAACAAAACCATTAATGTTGGTATTTTTCCTTCAACAGGATGAAAGTTTTAAAACAAAGCCATTAGTAAATTCTGCTGACACTTTATGATCTACTTAGAGAGCATCTTTTGATTGTTATTGACATTAAAGAAAAAGTGCAAACAATACCTCTTCCAGCATTGAACCAGATTCAGAAGTTAAAGCAGTATGGCCTCTGGATACACGAGCAAATGCAGATAAAGCAACACTGGCTTCATATGCACAATCTCTCATTGCAAGAACAGTGCTTTGTAAATCACCTGAAAACAAAAATGCAAATGCAGAAGAAAAACAGATAGACATGCTTGTCTGAGTTCCACACATGAAAATGCATTCAGATGATTAGAAATTAAGTAGTCAAAAGAAAGGAAATGTAACCTGAGGCAGATTTTGCTTTAAGAGACGCAATGCATAGTTCATTAGTTGCAGAATACAAGCCACTAGAAGCAACTTCCATGTTGCTTTGAGCAAGCTTCCATTCTTGTTCAATACCTAATACGAGTCAAAAGACTATAGTAACCACCCATTTGATATCATAATTCAATTAAATCATTCAAGCATCCATTAATATGGGAAACTTACGTGTAAAAGAATGATAGGTAACCTCCAATTTTGTTAGTGCATTGAAGTAAGCTTGCTGCCATGTCCTGCTATCACTGCCAGTGCTCAATGCATACCCCTCTCTAGGGATCTGAAAAATACCATCCCGAGATGCCTCAAACTCTAATATTGACATGCAAATTTTGACAACGCTTGATGCTTTTTCTCTTGCTTCCTGAAGCAGATGCCTGCGTCTCATCAGGTGGTCATGGAATTCAGGGGGAATTCCAGAAGCCTTGGCTGACGAATTTCCCGCTACACTGGAATTTGGTCCACCACAAGCCCATCCCATTGCTCTTTCCAGCTGACCTTCTGCTACAATAGAAGTGTGCTCACACGATTTTAGGCCCTCTATTGCACGAGCTAATTTTGATAAGACAGATTGCATAGTTTCCAACAACTTAGGTCTACTAAAGTTTAGAACAACAGGATACAATTCATCATCATTAGAAAAAAATTTCTGGAACAGAACTCTACTAGTATGTGAAGGGGTCAAGCCAACATCATGCATCCATTCCATTTGCACAATCTCTAGTATAGTCTTGCGAAGAGCTTCTTTTAGCTCATTCACCTGCCTTTTCATGACAGAAGCTGCTGATCTTGCTGCTCTAGCAGTTTCATGTGTGTTGCAGTACTCCTCAAGCATAAGCTGGACCTTTTTAACAGCCTCAACATCCTTCCTTACATGATCATTACTGGGCTCCTTTGCTCCCTCAGTCAGTAGCTTCAAATGTTCATTTTCTTTATCCAACCAAGATAGTAAAGCTGGAGCAATTCGTATTTTGAGGTAGCGACCAATATACTCTTGAAGTTGAATTTCAAGCTTTCTCTTAACAACATCAAAAAGCTGTTCAAATCCTAGATTTTGATCCACTGATGAAGCCATATCATGTATGCATAAATCAAGGATAGAATCCAGAACACCTATTTTCCAAATAAAGAAAGAATGGTTGTTTAATAAAGATCCAAAGTTCCAAACACACTCTGATACTGAGTGTCCAGAACTCAAAAATTCCACTAAATTAGGAATTTCATCTGAATGAGGAGCAAAGGAGCTACTCAATGAAGATAATGCTTTATCAACTGATTCTAACTCAGAGAAGGGTTTAACTAAGATGGCCAGTAATACTTGGCTTTTTGAACGATGGGACTCTCTAAAGTCATCACCAGTAATTAGAGACTGAAAATGCTGTTCACAAGAAACCAAGGAACTTTTAATCTCAGCTTCTCTTTTTATGAGAGAAGAAGTTCGCATATCTCTATGATTCCAAGTTTGGTGGAGCTGTTCCAGTTGTGCCCGGCAAGCCTCTTCTTGAGAGGCCAGCTCCTCTGCTTCTTCCCAAGATAGATGATCCCGACCCTTCATAGCAGCTTCCTCAAGAGCCAACTGTTGCTCAGTAATGAGGCCAACCTTAACAAAGTAGTTTTGTTCTAGTTCAGCCAAGGATGCCCTCTCTAATTCGACTTCGACTAGCTGTTCCAATGCCGTGTCAATAGATCCCCTTATTTGTGAGATTAATCCAAATGCATCCATAACTTCTGTATTGAATGAAACAGCAGACCTCATTATATCAGGTAAAACAACTTCAGTCATTTCCCCAATCAAACTCTTACAGCAATTTAAAATGGTTTTGAATATTGAAGCCCAGTTTCCTTCAGAATAATACTTTGAATAATATAAATCTCTATCAACACCCGGCATGTCTCCTCCAATTTGCTGCCATAGTTCATTTACAAATCCAGCAACAAGTATGCATTTCTCCACTTGCTCTTCAAACCCAGAGAAGACAGTACCAAGATCAGATTGTGGTCGACTGTTCTCGATTTGAGCCCTATTGGTATGACTGTATATTTCAAGTATCCTATGCTTGACATCATCATACAATGAACGCATAGCTACACTAAGAACAGATAAGACTTTGTCTTTCTTCTCTTCCAGATCCTCTCGTATTCTAGAAGCCTTTGTACCATCATATTTTGATTCTCCATATTGCAGAGAAGAATTAGCATCTTCCTTCCTTACAAGACCAGCAGATTGCATGTATTTCATGAAAGCAAACATAAGTCGATCCTTAGCTTTTGATTCAGTCTTCGAGCCAATTGAGTTCACCAGCTCAGCACACTCTTCCTCAACTTTCTCAATCTCTGCTGCGTATTTCTCCACTTTAAAACAAAGGTCATCATGACTGCTTTTCATAAACTCAAGGTTATCCCCATGTACTTTTGCAATCAATTCAGAAGCCTGCCTTCTTGCTAGAGAAAGGATGTCAGAAGAAACAGCATTTGCAGATAGCTGCAGTACTTGTGCCCAGCCATGCACTGTGCTGGTTGTGAGGTAATTCAAAGGTAGTACTCTTTGTAAAGCCAATGAATAGGCTTGAAGTGCCATTACTGCAGAAGAGAGCCCACGATCCAACTCAGCTATAAGCTGAGAAACTTCCCTATCTATATCATAGCATTGGGCTTGTGTGGGCTCAGGTACTATAGTCAGCGGAACTCCAGCTTCGGGAACAGCAGACGTAAGAGACAAAGCATCTGCCATACCACTGAGATTCATGCCGGCACTGATTTCAGGAATTAAATTGCCTCGTAAAGCATCAAGTATCCTTCCATGCTGCTCAATCCAAGTTGTAGCTTGTTGAGCTTTCTCGGCTACCACATTCTTTGCTTGTTTGAACTCTCGAGCTTGGATTTCAAATGATGCACAAATTTTCTCTGAATTACAAGTTGCTTCAGCAACAATTGACTTTGCAGATGTCTCGTGTAAAATAAGATTGGAACGCTCCTGGTCAGCTCGATAAAAAAGAGCAGAGACAAGCTCATATTGATTCAGAACATCTCTGAACCTCTGAAACATGAGTTCAACAATAAACATTTCAAGTTCAAAGCAAACAAAATGCTTGTCAGAAAAAGTTGCAGGTGGGAATCATTACCTCAAGAGCAGATTCGACAGCTGGAAATGTAGCCAACAAAAGATCGTGATGTTCCTGTAAAAATTGAGAGATACCAAAAACTGTAAAAACTCCAAATAATTTCCGCAATAGAGACAACAAACAGTTCACGCAATGCAAGTAAACAATAGATTATCAGACTGATTAAAATCCTAACCAAAATCAGGAAATTAGATATTTAAAATGATGCCTAGAACAGAAAATACTCCATAAAGTCGGTAATTACACAGCCTAAATAATAACCAAGCAAGTTGTGGCTGTGGCCAATAGAGTCAATCATGCTTCCAAGTCTAAAAATTAAAAACCACAAGCACATGCAAATAAGAACCTGCAAGGGAACACGAATTTCTTGCACTCTAGAAGCAAATAAACTCAAGCTAACAGCCAACTCCATGCCCTTTCTTTCTTCACCACCAATGGCAGCATCATCATGAAAATCTCCACGTGTCCACTCTATAAGTGGATCCCATACAAATACTTCCAGTAACATCAATAGTAGATCCTTATTCTTCCTTAGAACACTGACAACTGCTTCGCAATTTGCTCTAAATGTACCTTCTATGCCTGTCAACCCTAATGCAGCCTCAATTGTCTGGGTTAGCCGGAATGGAACAATCTCTGGGACTTTTAGTCTTTGCCCTTTATCAAAACAAACATTATAATCAATATGCACCACATCCCCACTACTGAAATCCAAAAGGATGTTATCCAAATGCCTGTCACCAAGGCCCAGAATGTGACCGACCATACTCATGGCTGCAACACTTCCAGAATACCTACAAGGGGAAAATAAAACATATGCTTAAATGTTTCACTATTTATCTTAATGTTTAAAAAATAGGACAGAAGCATGCATCACCATCAAGATAAATTATATATAATTTCAAGTCCCATCTTTTACTAATAATATTAAAAGTTTAAAACCATTTATATGCAGATGAGATACAACTATTCCAACGAGAATGGCACTTGAATCTTATAAAAAAGGATAGAATAATACCAAAATTCAGTTTGCCATCAATAATGATACCATTCACAAGAAGCACATTTTATGAGCACATAAAATTGATTGTGAATGCACATCAATCCTTTTGTGGTTTTACAGCACTCGGAAGAATATTTAAATTTGGACCAAACATGGCTTTCTGGCCAGAAATTAAACATCGATTGATTCAGGGTTCATTAGGCTCAATTTCTTAGTATCTTAGCACTTGCGATTTTTGTTTCCATTTATAATCGAATAGATTTTATGGTTAATGTTCGTACAACTATTCATGAGGTTAACTCTGTTCTTATGTAAATAAGGGTATTCAGGTGCTTTCTTAAATGATTTTCTTACTAAGTTTAATAATGACTGCAATTGAAAAGTTTCTGGGTGTAAAACTTTATGGTTTAAAGGGACAAAGCCCACAATGCAGTTTTAGTTTCTTTCTGATATAAGTTATGGCTTTTCAAGTGTGGCTAAGTGAAGCTTTCCGGGAGCAAGCCTGTTACTGAAAGAAAATGAAGAATACCTCTTCAGTTTTGAGTTAAAGGCTTTGAACCCTTCACTTGCACACCAAAGCTCTTGATGTAGAAGCTGCTTAGGAACCTCCTTCATAAGATCCAAAAGAACTTTACGCTTGACTTCATGAGGCCAATCCCTTCTGGAAATTACTCTCCTAATGCCTTTCTCCTTGAGGGCAGGAATAATTTTTCCATAGAACATATCACTTGGCCTGGGAACAGGAGGAACAGAACTTTTTGCACTTCCAGCTCCCAAAGCAGAAACTTGTGTAACCTGGACACGGTTTTGCCAAGACTTAAAGATGCTGTATATGCTTATCACATTATCCACCCATTGGATTAGACCTGCCCGACCACTGATTGGAGTCACAGAATAGTAGCGAATGCCAAGCAAGTTATGGTTAGTAGCAGAAGATGAATGTAGAAAACTATTTATGGCTTGCAACAGCTGCATGATTCTCGCATCAAGACGCAAATCTTCACGTCCTTTCAACAAATAAGTGTATGCTTTACCATCTGAACCCAGAATAACAAGTTTCTTTGGTTTCGTTTTGGTTGATAAGATAGTAAGATGTTCTGAGAAAGAAGCAATTGTGACAATTCCATGTAGAGCTGAAGTGAGAGCTCTGTCAGATTCAAATGGAGCGACTTGCTTTTCAAGACCAGGCATTGGAACATCAGAGGATGATAACATAGCCAGCTGAGGTGCAACTTCCCCTAAAGAAATTGAAGATTTCCTCTGATAAGATGCTAAGGATGCAGCAATATGGTCAAATGGCCGCCAAACATCTCCAAGTGCAGCAGCAGATGCTGGAGGAGTCTTAAGGCTTACAATGGCCGATTTTAACTGCTCTTTATATTCATGATGGAACCATAATTCATGAGGTGTTTCAGGCTTCCTAGAAGTTGAAGCTAGACGGCGTTCCAAAGCAACAACAATGGGAGCCATCATAGCTGAGTATTTGGCAGCATTTATCTTGTTCTTCTCACTCTGGCTAAGTGTAGTATTCTCCGCAATCCGTGCAGCTTCCTCTTTCAGAACATTTATACGCCTCATTACATCTGAAAGCAAACTCAGTCAACATGGAGAGGAAATGAACCAGCAAAATAGAAGACAAAAGAAAAAAGCACAAGAGAAGACCAATAAATATACATGCTAGCAATAACCAATTCGACAATTGCTATGTAGTATAGTTTAAACTGAAGTAGCAAATTACCTCTAGTTAGATGCAACTCATATGTCATACAGTTTCAGGATATGCATGTTACATATCACCATTCATGTTTAATATGAAACATCATAAAATCGTAGGAATGCATATACAAACAAAACAGAGCAGAAGAAACCCTTTTGATGCTAAGCTTACCCATGTGAAGATCTTGAAGTGTGCTCAGCCATAGTTCCTCCCAAAGGACAGTCACATTTCCCAGCTCATTAATCACTAGTTGCACATCCTGAATTAATCTTGGATAAAGCTCTCTCTGTATGCAGCAAATTTATGCCTTAAAATTTGTATATAAGCAACTCATCATTCAACAAAACAGAACCAAGGTAATAAAGCCCCAAGAGAACCAAAAGTCTACAGGCATATGAGCAAAAAGGATTAACAAGACAAAGGATTTAATTTTACATCAATACATATGCATTTGAGCAGCACAGAAGCATTCAAACACTCACAAAGAAGTTATCTCGTTCACTTTTGCATTTCTGATTCATTTCCATGCAACTTTCAAAAGCTAATAATCCTATTAAGTCACCACTTAAAACCTCTGTCAGATGTTATAAAACATTTAGATTGCAGAATTGGCATGGATAGCATGTTTAAGACAAAGGTATTAATAAACATATAAAGCAATATGTGCTATAAAAAGGTGCAAACAACTTTATTTAAGAGCTACTTATTCATTTAATCAACGAGACAGTATGCAGAATATCACAGATGACTCTTCAATATTGCAAATAAATAGGCATAGACAGGACAAATAAAAAATTGAAACACTTCAACAACTGGCAAGCAGCAACCAAATGACAGGTAAACAAAACTAGTTATTCATCAGAGATCTTGCATCATAGTATTTAAAATTTTATAATGCACTAAATTTTAAATTACCAAACAGCCAAGAATGTGCTGAAGTTCCTCAGAGGGCTTCTCTTCATAAGCATTTATATCAACCAGCATTGGGTACACTATAGATGAAGGAGAAAGCTTGGCTAACATCATTAATAAGCTCTCTATCTGCTTCCGGACAACTTCCTCAGGATGTGAACTCAACCTAGCAAACAATTGAGGTGTAATGTCCTACAAAGATAAATGTAATGTTAATAAGAAGTTTTGATGAAAAGAGAAAATGGCATGGGAGAAACTAGAAACAACTGCTTGCCTGCCATGACAACAGAGGAACTGTTGAAAGCGCAGGTTCAAGTGTGTCTTTTAACTCTAATCCATAGTTGAGAAGAACGTGCATGACATATAATGTAGCTCTCAGGGTATAGCTGCCAACTTTTTGTTTTTGGGACTGACAAAAATCACCAGACAACCGACCATCAGAAAGCTTGGTAGACGAATATAATAGATATTTTATGAAAGCATGAGCTGCATGCCCAAATAGGGAGACTCTTCTCCTCCTCAATGACCACCAAATATCAATCAACTTATCAATTACATATGTTAAATGTGTTTCTTCTATTCCAAAATTTGCATGTTGTAAAGAACTCAGCAACTGAGAAGCTAGAGTGGAAGAAAGCCTTTCACCACCAGAGTTTTCTGTACCAGGTGCTCCAGCTGCAGCCTCCATAATATCCACAAGTTGCTGTACCAAAGTCATCAACATATTGTTGGTTCTCAAATTTTCAGCAGAACCAGAACAAAAACCCCATTGCTCTGCTCCATCATCTACATGTTCAGCACTATCCCTCTTCTGAAAAAGTGGCAGTATAACAGATTCCACTATTTGGATCTCATCCTCGGTCATCTTGAATCTTTTAGGTGTGAGTTCAGAAACCAGAATAGGAGAAAAAGAGCATGACTGAAGACACTTCTCTTGCTGGTTAGCAACAGAGCTCTTGGCCTGATTGAAACACCAAGAAGCATAAGAAATCCAAGACTTGGCCATTTTCGGACAAAGTTGAGTGGATAACTTTGTAGCTGTACCCACTATTTCCTCAACAATAACATCTAAGCTCCATTTAGAGCTTAAGTTTTCATCACTGAAAGAATAACCACCTGTGCCACTGGAAGAAACAGTAGCCACATTTAGATCTGATAGCATCCTGAGAACAATATTCCTCAAATTCAAACTGGAATAATTCTGTCTCAACCAATTTGAAAGTTTCAAGCAAGCCTTGGCCTTCATCAAACCATCATCAACATCATTAACAATAAATGATGAAGAACATAAATAAGGACGAAGGAATGACCAAATATTTGCAAAAGCATCTTCAATCTTGTTCTCAGCGTGCAATATCAAGATTCCCTCATATTGTAAATTCAAGTTTAGCAAATTACAGTATCTCTCATGAGAGCAACTCGACACATGATCTCTCAGATAGTTAATCAAACAGTTTGCCAACGTCAGATTTCCTTGTTTACGAGCCAAACTCATCAGATTCATAGAAAGCTTTAAGGTAACAGGAGAAGTAGGGGAAATGGTTCGATAAACTCGGAGAACTTTCAACCAAGGGTTACAATCTTGATGTATTCCTTTAATCAAAGGCTGCAGTGGCAACAAGTATGAACCTAGACCAGACTGATTTAGTTTGGATTTGCCTTGGCTGCCCATGTGCTTCCAGCAGTTCCCTTGGCTTAGGTCATAGCCTTCTCCAACTGCAAAGATGCAATGTAACTGTGTGACACATGCAGTAGCCTCAGCTAATCCATCAAGTGGCAGAACAGACAACATTTCCTCCAGCATTGACTTGGCCTTCTGCAATTCATGTGGCACCTTGTCCAGATTTCCCTCAATCTTAAAAAGCAATGCCTGCAAAAGCATCTGCTCACTCCTTTGCAAGGCTAGTTTGGGATCAAGTGTGAGTTCACTGCTAGATTTTGGTGTCAAATCCAGGTATGCCCATGCAGCCTGAAGATCACCCTCATCGAACTGTGCCAATGCATGAATTGCATTCATCTCATTGCCAGCCGTAGTTAAAGCACCAGAATAACTCTTTCCAGCATATTTAGCCCGCAGTGTTTGCAACTCTAAAAGCCAGGATTCCAGAGATTTCCAGTCAGATACAGCCGTATAACTCTCTATAATACGTGCAATGCAAAACTGTGCACCATCAGAACCCATAGTACTGAGTGACTCCTCAGTCTGTAACAAGTGAGCAAAATGAGAAACAGCCTTTTCATATTGACCTTCTGCCTGATATACAAGCCCAGTTATCCACTGGAAAGGTTCAACTATGCCACTGTGATTCACTGACTGGTCTTCATCCAAAAGTAGTGGAGAAAAGGTAAGTGAAACCCATTTTTGCAGACCAATTAGAGCCTCTGATTCATGATTCCTGCATAGAGCCAATGACATGTGCCGAACAATCCTTGAGATATCTCCAATATATTTCTCCCTCATGTTATGGAGGTATTCAGTTACCTGAGCCTGAGACTTCTCTTTAAAAGCTGACACCACCAGATTTTTAAGCTCTTGCAGCCGCAGAGTGCAGTACTGAATGGTAGCATCGTGGCATTGTAATGCCAAACCAGCATTCATCATTGGCTCACAAATACGAGAAAACCACTCCTCACATACTTTCTTGTTTGCCCGGAAAAACAATGAACTCTGTCGGCCAGCAGATGGTAAAACAGCAGATCCCTCATATGCATTATATACATTTTTCTTAAGAGCCTCAACGAAATCCAACAATAACCTCATGGGCAACAAGTGTGCGCCAGAAGAACCTATGATACTTAAGCTTCCATCATTCTGTTCACCGTCAAGCTGTAGCACATGTGAAACATCCAAAAGCATCCGTTCCAAAGCTGCAAAAGTTTGAGTGGGCCCACCAAGGTTAGTTCGTAGGCGAGTAGAAATACAATATCTAGCTGCCTCATGTATGGCCCACCAAGCACCAGCGAGGTTATTAACAGAGCAAAATTTTTCAAGAATATTTTCCATTTTTATATCCAACCATAGATCATTTGCACCTACAATCCCAGTCTCCTCAAGCTGTCCCAAACTGCTGTCCTTAGAGCTCCTACATGTATGAATAAGCCGTTGGATCCAAGAAGAAAGAGGCACTTTCCATCGTTGTGAAATGTAACTCAAAATGGAAACAAGTTGCTGAGAGTGAAGCTGCTGAGGCAGCTGCTTTAAGGCAAATACTTGCTTCCAGTACAAGTTTGAACCATTGCCTAACATAAGAGCTCGGGGCCTGGAATTGCTACAGGCTCCAATATCATGTATACCATATACATACATTGTAGTCAACAAGACATGAGACAGAAGCCTAACATAGGCATTTCTAATGTCAGCATCTGGATCACCAAGCTTTTCCAGGACCACATCACTAACAGAATTAAAGTACAAGGGATGCATCAACCTAGCTTGCAAAAGCAGCTCCAAAGATAATGTGACATGTAACCTGACCTTTGGTTCCCTGTCAAATGCAGCCTCCAAAATAGAGAAAATCAAATCTCCAAAAAGAGAGACATATCCAAATTCTTCATAAAAATTATATCTCATATTTGGACTCTCACATATGGAAATGAGATTTTCACAGAATCTTTGTACCCATTCCAAAGCAACTATTTTAACTGCGACAGGAGAAGACACATGGAGAGCTCTAACAAGAAGTGTGCCAAACTCCCTTAGATACTCAATAATCACAGCTGGATGGACATCTCTAAGACTATTACCATCAAGTACTTTTTCAGTAGCAGCATCCCCAACAGGTATGTTGCCACTTTGATTTCTAATAGAACACTTGCTAAAGAATTTAACCATACTTAACCTATCCAGTGTCTTGATAACATGGACTTGCAATTCCACACAAAACTGAATAGGTGACTCAAAAGGACTCAGCTTCTCAATGATAAAAGAAATTAAACTTTCTGACCTCTGAAGATACAAGGCAGCGATCTTTGGTTGGACAATCAAATTGTTACATCCACACAAGGAAACGGAGGTTAACAAAACTTTCAAATCAAATTTAATCAATGCAAACAACTCAAGTTTAGAGTAACATCTCAAATCCCCCGCACTATTAACCTCCTCTCCATGAACTAATTTTTTTTTAAGCATACCCTTCAACAGCTCCAGTTCTTCAGTTAACAAGGTCATTGCCTGTTGAACTATTTCATCATTCCCCTGTTGAAGCAAGAAAACATAAGTAGCTGCAGAACTTCCAGTGACTAAATGATTTGGATGCAAGCGTAGCTGAGATATTGCTCTGTCAAAATGAAGAATTTTCTTCACAGATGAGGGAAGGAGGCCAAGCTTTTGCAAAGATAATAATTGAAGATTAGTTTTTAACACTCCATGAACTTGAAAGGAGGTTATCTTCCCAGCTCCAATAGGCCGACTAGTATTTCCCAATTCCAAGCTCTGAAATAATATGTCAATAGCAAGTGGGTAAAACGTGGAAAACCTTTCTTGTAATATTTCTGCCAATAGAGTCAAGCACTTCCAAGAATCCTCAATCCATCTTGACCATCCAAACTTCTTTCCAACAACAGATAAACATCCCAATAACCGGGGAAGCATTTTGCTTAGAGGTTCACTTATTTGTTCAAGTAGATTCATTTCCAGCAATCCAGATGCAGTAGATTGCAAAACTGTAGAAAAACAAGAAAGCAATGCAAGCAACCTACGAAACTGTTGTGGGGTTCCATGGGTCCCATCCTGAAGCAATACATCCATGTCTCCCAGGAACTTAGACAACAATCCCAGAGAAAACTGCAAATTACCCACCCAATGCTTCTGAAATTGCAAGAAACTATCCATAATGACCCTCCTGTCAGATTCTGCAAGGTCAGGCACCAATGCCCATCCAAGAAGAAGATCAATAATGTCAAGAAAATGCGGTTGGAAAGACAGTGAAAACTTCAATAATATCAAAGTCAAAACACTTAGAAGCCGATGTAATAAACTCAAGGAAGTTCTCTCATCCTCCAGAAGTTCTTGGCATGCTTTGAGGATTGGTAAAGCATATCTTTCAATCGCACCCACATCACCAACACTAAGAAACTCACGTAGACCTTCCAAGGCCAGTTCCGTGGTCCCGTCCCCAGCACTAATATTACTAAGCAGTGGTAAAGCCCATCCAATGAACCGGTCCACCAAACTACTGAGCATAACATGGTTTTGCCTCCCACTTGATCCTATTGGGACCGAACACACAACCGCACAAAGAGCAGCATATGCAATAGCAGCAGACTGCCTCACTGCGTATGACCTGATCACATTTTTGCCAGAAATTTCAACAAGCTATAAAATTTGGAAGCATGATCTCAAAGTTCACAGAACTCATAATTTATAGTCTATAAGCATCCTTTTAAATTGTAATTTAACAATTTAATGGTCAAGCATACATAAGAACAATTCTTCTTTTATTTGAAATAAAAAATTGTTACCACGTAATAAGAAAACAAAGAAAGTAAAAAAAAGAAAGAAAGAAAAGAAATAAGCATAAATAATGTTGAAATTCAAATAAAATTAAATGCGAGCGAGAGGGAGAGGGAGAGAATTATACTTGTCAGAAAGAAGTTGAGAGAAGCCTTGGGCGAGGAAAGAAGCGGAGTGGGCGACGAGGATGGAGTTAGGAGGGTAAATGATGGCGCGGTGGAGAGAATTAATAGCTGCAAGACGAGCTGAGTCGTTTTCGTCGGATTTGGTTGAAACAGTGGGAGTTGATGTAGTTGTGGGAAGCGTAGTTGAGGCAGTGGTGGAGGAAGAAGAAGTGACGGAAGCGGTGGCCGCGGCGGTGGTGTCTTTGGTTAGGGCAGCGGAAAGGAGAGCAGCCAGTTGCTGTTGTTGGTGGTGGAGACCTTGCATCATTGTTGAAAAGATATCTATGGCTTCGCATTTCTTGATCGTTTCCCTTCTGCGCTTGCTTGCCCCACCGGATGCGTTTCAAAGCGTTCCGTTGTGGCGTTTTCCCTTTCTTTCTTATATTTTCTCTTTCTTCTGTAATACCGAATTATAGCTGTAGTTTTTTTTGGTAAACTGCATCTAAAGTCACTCAACTATTATTAAATTTATACTCTGATCATTAAATTTTAAAATTTTAAAATATCACCGAAAAATATTAAATTTACACTCTTTTTCTGCTAGGTCCTTTAAAATTGTAAATATAATAATCATTTACCATTTCATTTTCAATCTTTGTACTTAAAAGCCTTCTCTCTCAACTAAGTTCCATTGATTTATAAATATTTTTTGACATAATAATAAATTTAGCTCTTAATATTTATTTTTTTTATCAATTTGATCCATATTCTTTTTTTTAGTTAAATTTGACCTCAACCTTATAAAAATAATCGAATTTGACCATTAACCTTCTAAAAAGAGTCAAATGGTTGTTTTTAAAAGAAATACTGACTAAAACATTTAATTTTTAAACATAATAGCTTATATGGCAATACATGTATATTTCATGCTAATTTTTAAGAATTTTTTATTTTTTATTTTTTTTGAATATTTTATAATTTTTAAATTCCTTGTTAAGGGGCATATAAAACAAATAGTGTCATGTCAGCATGAAGTACATGTAAATTATTATCAGGTTGTTACACCAACATCATTAAAAAAAATTAATGTTTTCATAAGCATTTACATTAAAAAATGATTTCACTCTTTTAAAAGGTTAATAATCAATTTAACTAAAAAAAAAAGTCAAATAGACAAAAGATGTAAATATTGAAGACTAAATCTATCATTATACGAATTTTATGAAATATACTTTATATCTTAGCTAAAAGGTTTTTTCAAAAAAAAAATTATATCTTCTAGGAAAAACATAATTAAGTCCTCAGAAGTTAAAATTTCAACGATTAATCATTTCTGCCAACGATTTCCATTGTTAATTGTTACTATACTGATGCGGTTATTAATATTTAATGAAGTCAATCATTGGGATGCTGACATGACTATTCACAACAACAACGATTGTTGATATGAACAACCACGTCATTAAAAATAAAAAAAAATATTTTTTTAAAAATTCAAATTCAAAATGAATTAAAAAAAATTGATGTTTAAGTGCATTTCAATATAAACATTCATTTGCTTATATTTATTTGGAATGTAATTTTTAAATTAAAAAAATTATTAAAAGTTTGTAATATTAAATATAAAAAAATTAAAACTAAAATTCAAAATAAACATAAATAAATGAGTGTGAAAGTTTATTCAAATCTAGAAGCTTTAGTTATTTGTGATCAAACTTTTATTATTTTGCTTGAAGAGAAAAGATTGTATGAAATAGAAATATATTCACTTTCTAATAGTTTTATGTCATATCAGTGATTTAATTCTAAATTTTAGGATTTTAATTTAGATTTGATTTTATTGGGATGAAAATGTTGAAATTTAAGATGAAACTGCTGATGTAGCATAAAACCATTAAAAAATTAATACAAATAACATGGTATTACTGTTTCATATAATCTTTTCCCTTTGCTTAAAATAGGGAGCATATTGATTTTTATGGCTTTTGTTGTGCTAGTTGTCTAGTTTCTCGACTATTATTTGTTTTTACTTTGTTTTTGTGGTTGTTTCCATAAAAAAAATCTATTGACCACATAGAACAACTTTTTTCCATTTCCTTTATTGCTCAATTAGTCAAAAAATTGTGAACCTATTTTGTGAAGATTTTAGTTTTACACATTCATCTATTTCTTTTCTTTTTAAAGATTATTTTATATATTAATATATTTTTATTGTTTATTCATAATTGTTAAAGATTTTGTTCATTTATATGTGGACATTGATGCATAAACACCATGAAGTTTTGTACAGCAAGTCTATGGCCTCATAAATAGATTGTTGAAGTTTAAAATAATATTGTGTTCAAGAATATTTAGGTGTCAAGGCATTGTTACCGTAAATGTTGAAGATTGGTGTTTATATGTATATGTTATGCATAGATTATAACACCTTATATTCGATCCGATCACTAAATTCGAATTACAGATAACTGAAAATAAATTAACATATTTTTTAATGTGTATTCTGTCATTCTGATTTGGTACAGTTATTATTAAAATACAGTTATTATTGGGGATCGACCTAATTAAGCAACGATCAAGTGAAAAAAATAGAAGAAATTGAAAAATTGAACACACAAATTTAACATGGAAAAACTCCTCCAAAGAGGATAAAAAATTATGGGCAAAGATAATTTTACTATAATGGTAAAAGAATGAATAGTACAAAATGTGGAAATAAAAACTAAACCCCAAAACCCGAAAAATAACGAACCCGAAAAACGTAAACACAAAATTCTCCAAAAGTATTATGAGTTCTAATATTTAATGGGTGTCTTTTCTAAGGTTGTAAAAGAGCTTATTTATAGACTAAATTTGTAGGTTAAATGAATTATGTTAATAAATGCTAAATATATTATACTAATAAATATTAAATCTTCTAGAAAGAAAATATATTTTTGTTTAACTTGATTTGTAAGCAATCTCTTATTTTATTTAATAGGAATTTATGTCACACAACTCTAATAATCTCCACCTTGACATGAATTCTCAAGACGCCATCTTTGTCAAAGCTCGCCATGGGTCTATCTTGAACTATGTAGGGAATTAACTGAGTCGAATCTATGCTTAGAAGTTGGAAGACTTCTAGCCTTTGACTTGTGCACTACCAAATCAAAATTAACTCGGGTTTGATTTTCACTAACACAGTGCCCTAACTTTTCAAAACCTGCATCCAAAAGAGAACCTCTTTTCAACGCAACGATCATATCTTTTTCCCTCCTATGACCAAGTTGTCTTCGCTCCAAACGAGTTGACTTCGACTTTGTAACGAATGAGGGACGTTCGGTTTCACCGGTCACTATAGAACCTTCTAGAATATAAAGACTGTTGGTCCTTTTACTTTTTAATAAAACAAGAGCTCCACAAGACATCTTAATGCCGTTCAACTCAATGTTGATTCTGCAACCTTTCGAGTCTAAAATACTCAAGGAGATGAGATTCTTTCGTAAATCAGGTAAATACCTGACATCTGAGAATGTCTTAATCGTCTCATTGTGCATCCTAATTTTAACAGTACCAATATTGATTATCTTACTAGATGAATTGTTTCCCATGCACACAACTCCACCTTCAATCGAACTGTATATGAAGAACCATTCTCTGTTGGGACACATGTGGAAAGAACATCCCGAATCTAGGATCCACTCGAACATAAGCTCAGAGCTACTGCTCATTGACATTAACAATAAATCATCACCGCTTTCGTCGACCATATTAACACCAGCTACATCTTTCTTGTTACTCTCAGCAGCCCTTTTATTTTGCAGTTTATAACAATCTGCTTTGACATAACCTAACTTCTTACAATAGCGACACATTTTGTCTCGCTTCTTTGATACTACAAAAACGGAAGCTTGCCTATCTAACTTGCTATCCGAACCAAACTCATTGTTGAGTTTGTCTTTACTCAACAAATGTCTCTTTACATCTTCGAACGAGAGTTTGTCTCTGCCATAAATTAGGGTCTCCCTAAAAGACTTGTATGAAGAGGGTAAAGAGCATAATAATAACATAGCCTGATTTTCATTGTCAATCTTAACCTCAACATTCTTTAAATCATTCAAAAGAATAATAAATTGACTAATGTGGTCTCTAAGAAGCTCACATTCATTCATGCAAAACGTAAATAGAGGTTGTTTCAACACTAAATGGTTAGCCAGAGACTTAGTCGCATAAAGAGTTTCTAACATTTTCCACAAGGCGAATGAGGTTTTCTCTATTAACACCTTCTACAATACATTGTTTGTGAGGCACAATCGGATTACAGACAGGGCTTTTTCATCAAGCTTTTCACATTCTGTCTGATCTAGATTCTTAGGCTTTTTCTTGGTAACAACCTTTTTTTGGCCAGTCTGAACTAGAATTGAAATCATCCGAACTTGCCACAGATTAAAATTTGTGACACCGTTGAACTTCTCAATGTTAAACCTTGTTGTTGCCATCTTTGAATGGGTTGATGTACGAAAATTTAAACTAGCTCTGATACCACTTGTTGGGTATCAATTTGATTAAGCAATGGACAAGTAAAAATAGTAGAAGAAATTGAGAAATTGAACACATAAATTAACGTGGAAAAACCCCTTCAAAGAGGATAAAAAACACCAGCAAAGATAATTTTACTATAATAGTAAAATAACAAAGAGTACAAAAGATGAAAATAAAAACTAAATCTTGAAACCCAAAAAACAAAGAACCTTCAAAACGTAAACACAAAATTTTCCAAAACTGTTATGAGTTCTAATATTTAATTGGTGTATTTTATAAGGTCGTAAAAGAATCTATTTATAGACTAAATTCGTAGATCAAATAAATTATGCTAATAAATGCTAAGTATATTAAACTAATAAATATTAAATCTTCTAGGAAGAAAATATATTTTTGTTTAACTTGACTTGTAAGCAATATCTTATTTTATTTAACAGGAAATTGGGTCACACAACTCTAACAGTTATCTAATTGAATACGTCACATGATTTTATTTTAATTTGTAACCTTAATCTAAGATACAAAATATTTTACAAAGTAGTTTAAACATATCAAATATTTACTTAGCTTGGAAATAATATTCTTATCAAAACTAATTACAAATAAAACTCTAACCCTGAGACGCCACCTTTGGGTCACCCCGTTGTATGCATATTACGACTAGGAAGAACAACTGCTTGATTATGACGGATTTTAATCTGGTATTTCCACAAACGATCTAATTCCCTTATTACCCACAATACATAATGTCATAAAACGTAAGTTCAAGTGAACTTATTGAGTTATCCACACCTCGTATTAAAAGAATACTAATAAGCTGGCACTTTATGATTTTGAATTAAAGTTTGATTATCTATACTAGGAAGGTTCGCCAATCTCATTAGTGTAGTATTTACATCGCACATACTAACTAACTCGTACTTGGCACATTATCTTCAATGATACCTTAGCCTACTTACTCGCACATCCTGGTGAACAAATCATCTTAATTGATTGTAGATAATCTACTTTCGAAAATTTGAAAACAAAAGATTTCACGTTCGGCTATAACAAGCCTTGCACACATAAAGCCTCCACTGATGAGATTTCATAGATGAAATGTCAGAATACCGATTTAATAGCAGTTGACATTTTTGGTGGATTATCCCTGCGAATTCTATCTTGATTAGTTGCCTTCGCAAACTCTTGTGCACCTATTTCTTTGAGAAGAAACTCTTGCGGATTCTTACTTGAGAACTTGTGTAAGAAAACCAATGGATAATTCCTATAGTGCTTTGCACCAATAATTACAGTAACAAATAAAACTTATCTCGGCAAATAGTCCTTGTTGCTGACTGCTATTAGCGAGTAGTCCTAATGGACTCAGATTAGTATTACAATCCTCATGGGTTCATGTTTCAAACCCAAGTATGCAGAATTCTGCTTTACGAAACATATTAGCGAATTCATAAGGAAAACCTTCACTGCGGATTCATAAGAGATCAACTCATCTCAACTAGACAAATCTGGACCGTCAAATCCTTTCAATTTCTCGTAATAATGGATAACCCATTATCCACGGTCTACTTCTAGAAACAGATAACATGTAATTGGATTCTTAAGAGCAAATCTCCTTTTATGAAATCATACACGTAAGATAGTCTTGATAGGCTTCTACATTTTTCATAACTTTCATATGCCATGGCCATGGACTTGCTCAGACAAATGGGGCTTAAAGTCTTAGACTCCACAAAGTCTTATACATACATAGAACCCACATTGCGTTATCATATTCATTTGCGCATATATCTTCATGTAATCCAATCAAACTTTCGCAAAGCCAAAAATCATGCATATATATTCTCCGTACTATCCACCCGAACCTCTGCAAAGCCAGATAACACATAGCACAAAGTGCACACGTGACATGTCTTTATCTTTCATCCGCTAAAACAACCCTCCACACTCTACATATCAAACAACATGCATTTCATACACGGGCATTCTATCAACACTATTGTTTAAGCACAACACACATCATGCCAACATTTCATGCATTTTCATATCAACACTACAAACCTCACGATACATCAATATTCAGTTATGAAGTAATTCATCAATTACACATCATTCAGTCGCAGGACAATGCATCATTTATTCAACACTCAACCAGCAAAACCAGCAAACATCACGTCAAAATTTCATTTATACCTCATAGATAGACTTACAACCAGCCATAGACTTTCATATCTACACACAACATGCATCTTGATATATCATCATTCAGCCATAGAATTATTCATCTTAAAGAAAAAGTTACAGACTCAGCAAACACTACCAAATTGTAAACAACCATTTAAGGCTTGAGTTCTGGGACTAACTTGAGAGTTGACGTCAAAGCCTTTTACATAGCTTCTTCTTTTGCTACCCGAGCCTCCAGCTTACAAAACATAACAACTATTTTAGAATCTCCAACAAAGATATTTTATCATCATAAAAACTAGAATTTTTTTCATGTAGAGGCCATTAAAATGATTGTCCAAAATTTAAACCCATACAAAGCAGAATCGATGAACAACTGAAATCCTTAACTTTCTTTCCTTTACTTAAATCTGTAACACTGAAAGGTTAATAAGCTTACTAGCTTGATAAATTATCTATTACTTATGCACAAACTTCAGATTCTATCCTCTATGTAGACCACACTTAATCTTCCTTTCCTTTAACCAGACCAATGAAGAAGATGAAGAAAGAACAGAAAAATGAAGGAACCCCACCGAAGAATAACATTTCCCCCTTATATACTACTCACTCATTTCCTTCACCAATCCCAAACTCAACAGTCAAGTTTACACGTCTATAATCATCATGTCTCCAACTAAAATTTCCTAGTTTAAACTAAATGGAACCAAGGTTGAAATGCTATCTTTTCACAACCAATCCGCCAATTTCTCCTATTTCCATCAAGGCTCGCTCAATTTGTAAGTTTTTCATATTAGTCTCTAAATTCACCTTTCCAACTTAACTTTGACATTTCGAGGTGTGACATAAACCTAGATATAAATCCAAATATAGTTTATTTACATAGATAGTACTGTTATAAATGTTTGAGTAGATATAATGTATATCTCAACTTCTATCGTTAGTTCCATTATATATCTAATTAGTTTCATATACATCAACTTTCTCTAGTAGATTCTTTATGATGTCCTTTTTTGTTGGAAATATGAGATATTTCAAAAGAAATATCACTTTATCCCACGTCATTAAGGAAGCAATGAGTAAGGGGTTCTTCAAACTTATATAAAGAACTCCATTCATTGGTTTCAAACATATGTCTACAGGACAATGTCTAATACACATCAAGCTTAGCTTTTTAATTTTCCATTTTTCCTTAAAATCTCCCGAAATTTCTTAAGAATAAGTGCATGTTTAGGAAAAACTTGATACTTAAAGAGTGTTTATTGTGACCCACCTCTCTTTCCTAAGAACTTACATGATGCTCAAATTCTCCAACAACCTAAAAAAATTTGGGAATTGTTTCTATTACTGATGTTGGCAATATTGGTATTCCCGAAGTTGTCGTCGGTGCTTCATATGCTTCATATGTTGCTATGATGCTAATGCTCCTACCATTTCATATGTCAATCTGTGGAAAACAACACAAAAATAGGTATAGAAGAACACAGTTACAAGCTCAAAACTAATAATTCTAACTTAGAGGAAAAATGAAGTTGTTTCATTTACAACGAACTAGACTATCATGCACATCAATGAGAAAAATAAAATGGGAGAAATGACAATCCTACTAGGCCAAATGTCAATTTGGTTGAAATAGATTACATAAATTTATGTGGTCATTTCGTAAGTCAATATTGTGAGTAATATAAAAGAGTGGGAGATAAACTCCAGTGCCACTAGGCATATTTGTTTCAATTAAAATGCATTTGTGTCTTACTCCCAAGTAGAAGAAGGAGAACAAATAGTCTATCTTGAAGACTCACAAATTGCACATGTGCTTGAGAAATGTAAAGTTTTGCTCAAACTTACATTTGAAAATACCTTAGTCTTAAACGAAGTACTCCATCTTCCTAATATTCAAACCAAGTTGGATTCTATTGGATTATTTAAAAAAGTTAACAGTAAAAGTTTCTTCAAAGTCAAATAATATTGTAATAACAAAAATAATACTTTTGTATGAAAAGGCCTATTGTAATCATGAAATTTTTCTACTAAATATTTTTTGAATATCTAATATGGGTTGTTTTTTTTATTGATTCTCATAAAATATGTGCTAAATCAAAAGAAACTAAGAAAATTTGTACATCAATCTTTAGATCATGTTTAACTTCAATTTTGGAACATATGTCTATATTGGATTTGAAAGTTGGCATAATAATTTTGTTAAATTTAATCTTTGATATATTTAGATTGAGTATAATTACATGATTATTTAATTAATACTACTTAGTGGTTGAAAATTTTTTCAAGAATTTGATGGGCACGAAACCAACACATTTTGTGTTTGTGCATTGTGATTGCCAATTGGATATAACCATGGCAAAAAATAATACTTTCATTGATTAAAATGGATTGTATAATTAGTAGTGAGTTTAACCAATTCTCTGACTAAACCTTTGGGGGAAAACTAATAAATTAAACATCGAGCGGAATGTGAATATTGTCAAATTCAGATATCAACAATGATGGTGACCTGACCTATGTGATTGGCGATCCCAAGAATTAAGTTCTTATGGGTAATAACAAATCATTAGTTCATTTGTTGAACACTATACAAATTGTGGCCTTCTTATGATAAAAATAGTGCTAAAATTACAAAGAAAGTGAGGTTGAGTAAATTCTTAACTAAACACATATCCTTTATAGGTGGTGTATTAATTTGCAATCCACACTTGATGGATTAACCTACATGCGTGTGAGGTGGGGGCCACTTATTTGAGATTAGTGGCAAAATCTCTAGAGCACTCAAGAAAATCCAAGCACATGCATGGCCTATTAGTGCACAAGCGCATTGAACAACAATATTGTGGGTATAATGTGTGTGGCAAGAATTTTAATTTACATAATAAATTCTTAGTTCATAGAAACTCAAGTTTCACCAATTATTCTACAAATAATGTTTCATTCTTTCTAGCTCTAGTTCATAGTTTAAAAAATACTAGAGTTGATGCATTAAACCAAAAGAAAAAAAAATATTGAGCAAATTTTTTCCTTGATTCTTTTGAATATGTGGTGAATAAGCTTATATAAGGAACTCAATTCTTTGGTTTCAAAATGCACCAAGTGAGCATTCGACTTTCTCTCTCTCTTTTCTTTATTCAGTGTTTTCTTTAGGTTTTATTAATAAAAGAGCTTGTTGAATCTTAAGACTATGGGTGAAATATCCAAGGCAGTGTACAAGATGTCTCAAACTCCCCCCCTTTTTTTTTTCCATTTTTCTTAAAATCTCCCAAAATTTCCTAAGTAGTCCCATTATTTGTTATGTTGTTACAATATTAGTCCCATTATTATTTTTTGACATTTTTAAATATATATAATTTATTAAATAATATACTGGTTATTTGAACAATAAATGCTTTTAATTTCTTTAAAATAAAAATAAATTAATAAATGTCAATTTAACCAAATACAAAATAATAAATAATAAAACCATTATATATAAGGTTAGAAACTTTGAATGTATTTATGCTATTGTTATACAAAGGTGGGAAAATATATTAATGCTTGCTTCAACCTTCAAGGCAAAAGAAAGGTTGGATTTTTGTTATGGTGGGTGGCTGGGTTTTTAACTACACTCAATTACCATAAAAGGGTAATTGTGAACTAAATCATGTTATTATCAATTACCATAAAATACAGTAAAATCAACTAAACATACTATAACTCATTTTTTGCAAAATTTCCAAAACTGGTCCCTCATCTTTTCTTCCTCTTTCAACAGCAACGCAGTGCTTGAATTCATTTCAAATTATCCATGCCCTTGCTTTCTAGAAATGGATTTAAAGTTAAAATTGAATTACTATAATAAATTATAAATTAAAATATGCGCCAAGTCTCTGTATTTTTCATATACTTGAAATATATATAATCTTCTTATTTTTATTTCAAGAATTTAGTCTCTCTACTTATTAAACTTTAAAATATACGTCCAGCTGTTAGTATCGTTAAGATTTAATATGTTAAATTTAGATTCATTACCACACCATTTTTTTGTTACATGGCTATCAAATGAGTTTTTTTAAATGAATTTAACAAAAGAATTTTAATTATGTTAATAATTAGACTTAAAATTTGAAAACTAAAAGACAGAACAATTAAATTCTTAGGAGTAAAAGTAAAGAGACTAAATTTCAAATGTACGTACGGAGTACAAGAACTTAAAAAACATTTTAACCTAAATTATAAAAAAAAAAATTTGAGACTTTTACAAAGAAATAAAATAAAATAAAACAATTAATTAAGACATGTGACATCTCGAAAAAGTAGCATACACGTTATATAAATAAATGTGATCATGAGCTAGATCGAGCCAGATTTCAATTGAATATCATTCAACTCTAGCATTTCTATCATCTTCTCCTCTTTGGTGTTGTACGAACATTCATTGTCAATTACTATCATTAAAAACTCCCTATATTTATTTGGATTTTTACCACTGTTGTTGCACTTGAACTAACCCTTTTTCTTTCTCCTTTTTACAACCATCTCTACCACCCCTCCAATGGCCATGCAATTCAGAGTATAAAGCCTATCCTTTTTATTCCAAATCTTTGCTAAGAAAGCCTAAGACACACACACACACACAAATGAAACTTACCAAAACCAATTGAATGCAAAAACTCCAACAAAGATCTTCGGCAACAAATGGATTCCCAAAAGTTTTCCTTAAACTCATAAGATTTTATCCACAAGAACACAAAAAGTCAAGAGAAGTCTCTAAATACTTTATTTATAAGACATAGGTGTCCAAAGGAAGATTTAAACAACATAATTTGCTATGTCCAATAGATTTTGACACACGTCCTATACATTATGACTTGTTATCCTCTTAACACTAAATACGTGTTATTCTCATTAATTGGTAAAAATTCAAACAATCCTTTCTTTAATTTAAATTAAGAGATTTATAAAAGCTTTCGCGTGTAAAGAATGTGTCTCCTCCTCAGGACACGTGTAACCCATATGCATTTATCTTCAATAAATATGAAGTCAAATCATTTTGTGGTAGATCACTTTATAACCTCTCCTCAATATACATGAAGTCAAATCGCATGGCTAGAACTTCAAATGTGGGCAACACTTCACCAATTATAGACCTCACAGACATATATATATATGGCATGTGGAGCGTCTTTGATCTACTTCACCAAGGACATATGTTAGATCCTTATATACATAGATCACATGTGGGATCTTGCTTGATCTATGTTAATTTCATTGTCACTTATATTTAAAAGGTTATTGCGCTCCCCAAGTGGAACCACGATAAGATCAAACTGGACACTTGTCAAAACTTTATGACCAGGAATTATCAAACTCATTTATAAAGACTTAACTTTGATCATAGGAGAGGTTATTCAAACATAAGACTTTCATACTTCATACTCATTTCTTTCTTTAAATGGCCATTTACATCTCACCACCGTATGAACTGTCATTTAGATTTTTCTTTTTTATAAGACTCAAACTATCATTTAGTACTTTTAATTTTCAAATTTCAAAATTCAGGTAAACTTGTTAACACTATTAAATTTTTTTTTGTTAAAATTGTTAGTGTGACATTTTGAAATAAAAAAAAATACTTAGTGTCGTAGCTATATAACTAAAAAAATGTTATTGTAATGAACTTGAATTTAATAAAATAATTTCAACCATGTTAACAGTTGGACTTGAATTTTAAAAGCTAAAAAGTAAAGAGATTAGATTCCTAAAAATGAAAGTAGAAAGACTAAATTCTAAATTTACGAAGAATACATGGTATTTTTATTCATTCCAAATCCGAGTAATATAACATGATTTGTAGAAATGATTTGAGTCATAAAAAAAGCTCAAAAAGTTATGGATCCTCCTTTGAAAACAAGTTATGTGTCTATATTTAGGCAAATAGATTGAGAAAATGAGTTCTAATCAAACCCTAAAACTAATTGATTCATAACATCTCTAGTGGGAAGTATTTGTGAGTATGAGATCATAACTAGAATTGAAATGGATTTGAATTTTGATATTATATATATAGTTTCAATATAGCAACTCAAGATACTAATGTAGTTGGAAATGTTGAACACAATCAAAGTTGCACATCAATGAAGAATGAAAGCAATTAAAGTACAAATTTGACAAAGAAAAGTAGATATTTATGAAGCAATATAAAAGTTGGTCTTAAATTCTCACTCAGCCTCTTCCAAAGATGCTTCAATTCGAAGAAGAACAAACCCCACAGCAACACCAACGAGAACAAGTCCATTCATGATTGCTGCAATCCTAAATATCTCACCAACTGCATTGCAGGTTGAAGAGAGGGCACCGCCGCCACTACCTTTCCCCTTGGATGGAGCTCTGAGTGAGCTCACAACCTTTGCAAATGATTGTTCAATGCACACTGGTTGGCCTAGTGAGACCACATTGTTATGAGCTTTTAGCCCACCAAAGGAATTCAATCCTGTAATGTAATTTACATTAACTTTAGTTCTCCTCCTGGGATTGCCAACACTGGCAGCAGCCAATGTGGGTGGAGAGGGTGTAGCTGAGGCTGTTGTTGCCATTGCTATATTTAGGTATGCTTATGCAAGCAAGGGAAGGTTTAAAACTTATGAACCAAAAGCTGGAAAATAATGAAAAAAGGCTAAGAATAGATAGTAGATAAGATGCGGTAAGGATGGATGGTTGGCAAACCGATTGGATGAGCCTATACCAAAAGGGAAAAGATTTTTGCAGCTTTAAATGCTGGCCATAAGAAATTTGGGATCCTGAGGATGCTATTGAGGATTGACCTCTTATTTAAATCATCAATCTGCTCCATTCAATCCAATTAATTTCACCATCTTGCGGTATCTAGTCCAGGATTAGAGCCCCTCCATCAGTCCCAGTACTTACGCTTCACCCATGCTGGTAAAAATTGATGCATGGTATAAATTTTAACTCATCTAATTCCAGCCATTTTACTTGTTTTGAAACCTTCAAATTCTCTGCAATCAAATACAATGATCCAAAACGAAAGGAAACTAGCTCCTTATCCTGATGTTGATCACAACACTAACAGAGAGAACAGATATGCATCACCAAGGAAAAAGAAATTTGCTAAAACCTATACCTATATATTAAAACTCTCCCCGAGAAAGGAGGCAATCACAGCTGTCCCATTTTTTTTTGTCTTTGTAAGGTTTTGGTGTCTCTATTATATTCAAAATTTTTATTTAGTCCTTACACTTTAAGTTGGCATAATTTGTCGCTGACCCAATTTTAGTCTTTGTAAGGCAATGATTTGTTTTCACTTTTGTGCTCAAATTTTAGTTTTAGCCCTTATACTTTGGCATAGTTTGATTCCCTTACTTTTATAATGTCATTAAGATTAATTAGTCGAAATAGTTTATTGTTATAAGATAATGGTCGATTTTCAGTTTTGGTTTCTCTACTATGTTTAAACCTGTGATTTAGCTTCTACACTTTAATCTGATATAATTTGATTCCCTTGCTTCTATAATGTTATTAATTACTCCAAATAGTTAATATTTGTAACAATTCTGGTTACAATGCTAGCGTCATTTTTTTAAGAACACCCTTCCAACACAAAAGAATGTAGATTTCAACATGATGAGTTAGAGTTTGTGTTTTAATGAAAAAAATACGCAAGCATATTAACCGGAATAGTTAAGGATTTTAATTGACCAATGATATTGTAAAAGTTGAGAGACTAAATAATATTAAATTAAAATGGAGAGATTAAATCCAAAATAGGAACAATTTATACGTAAAAGACAATAATCCTACAACAATTTATACTTCTATTTATATAGCCATTAAGTGTATAATAAAAATTTAAATATTTGACATCTTATTTTAAGTGTTCATATATTACATATTTGAATATTATATTTATTGTTCTGTATTTATCCATAGTGCATATGAATATGAATCAAAGAATATAAATTATTCAAATTTATTTTGATTTTAATTTAAATATTTTAGATATGTGGATTTCTAAGAATAAAAATATTTTGACATTCGAACTGAATATCCGTTTTATATATTTAAGCTTAATTTTTTTAAACAATTTGATAAATTCTATATTTTAAAGAATTTTATTAATGAAATATCATATTTGTAGTTGTCTAACCATAACATATTATGATAATATTACTAAATGTAACATTTTTTTATATATATATAAAGAAATTGTAAGAATTATATATTTGATAACAGCAATAAAAATGAATGAATGAAATTTATTAAATCATTTAAAATTGATAATTTTAAAAATAAAAAAGATTTAATAATTAATATTTTTATAAGTATTATTATGGTTTATAATATTGCTTAATAATTATTTGTAATGAGAAAAATTCCCAAGCGAAGCTGGGAATCATACTTGTATATTAATAAATCATACCCTTCAAACTGAAAAAGGCATAACAGTAACCGCCCTATGAAAGCTGGGAAGAAAAAAAGGAAAGTGCGAGAATAATTCCCTTTCCCTAACATCATGCAGACAAATACATAAAGTCTCCTGTAATAGAATTACGACCAGTGAGGGAAAGGGATGCTAAATACCCAACACCACATTTGTTGAGTAGTATGTATGTCTGCTCTAGTCTTCATATTCTGTCTCTTCGTCATCATCTTCATTGTTTTCCCGGTACCTCCATCCATCATCTACATTGTCACGGTCTTCTTCAGTTTCTTCGCTATCCTCTTCCTCAAATACTTGTTCTTTGATTGGCCATTGTTTCTTGGGTATAGGCAAAGTGGCAGGAGATGGACTCGAGCCTTTCTGTCGAGCAACCTTTGCCGGAGGCATCTTCACATTTGGCTTGGCCCTACTTTGTTGTTTCTGACTTTTTCCATTAACTCGCTTTCCAGCATAAGCATCTTGATCACTGGCTTCATCCATCTCATTGTCAGCATTGGCTGTCGCGTTCTCAGCATTCTCATCTGACATATGTCCAGGATGCTCTCTCCTTAAATGGAGTTTTAGTTTGTATTCATGTATGTAAGCTTTCTCACAACCTTCATAAGGGCAAGCATAAGGGCGATCAGATGATGCAGAACCATAGGCGCCACCAGTAGGCTTTGGAGTTTTAACTATCTTCTCTAAAGGTGGGGCATATTTTGCCACTTCTGGTGTCGTGTTCTACCAAATGTGGAGACAAATTTTAGATCAGATTTAATATCTCAAGGTTAATAAGATGGCTTGTATATATCATGTTCTACAAAACAGTAACAAGTTATGACAGTAAATTCACAAACCTTTTCATGGTGTGATGCAATGTGATTCTTTAGCTTGTACTCATGAGCATATCTCTTTCCACAATCTGGGTATGGACAGATATGGTAGTTTTCTTGTGAATGTGTTTTCATGTGTGACCTCAGGTTGAAATCCAAGGAGAATGCCTGCCATTCTCACAATCAAATCTGTCAGAACTCCGAGCATTAAGGGCAAGCATGTTATGCATACACGCCCATGCCCATAAAAGCAAATTTATAAAGGAAGCCTTTGAAGCAAAAACAACAGTTGCTGAGAACCTTATCACCAGACACTACACAAAACTATGTCTATAAAATCACAAATGTCCCACATAGCAGTTTGACAAAGTTTATATGGTTTGAAATTAGGGTTCAGTGTCCCTTACATCTCCTGCTATATACTAGAGCAATTCAAAATTTCATAGTAAAAGAGAATATACCCGAAACAAGTAATGGAACAAACCATATATTAAAAGAAGAAGATTAACAGCATGAGATAGATTTACCACCTTACCACAACCTTCATGTGGGCATATGAAGTCTCTCTCTCCAGTGTGAATGAGGAAGTGTCTTTTAAGTTTTGAACTATCCAAAAATTTCTGCAGTATTAACAAACAGTATTCAGTATTAACAGCTGCCAATAAAAGACTATATTTATCTGCCAACACGCACACACACACACACACACATGGTAAGAAACACCAATGAAACACTTTCAAGGTGAAATTAAGCATTTCCATAGTTCCCAAAAAAGCATGAACCAGAACTAACAGAGGAATTCTCATAAAGTAAATCTGAAAGTACCATTGTTGTATCAGAAGTAGAAATTTTAAACAAGATACCTTTCCACAACCCTCCCAGTGACAAACATATTGTCTTTCTCCATGAATGTGTGAATGCTTTCTCAAAGCACCAGCATCAATAAAGGTCTTTCCACAGCCTTCATAGCTGCAAAGGAAGAGAACTTCAGTAGTAGGCTCTGGCTCAGGCTCTGGTGCTTCAGGCTCTTTCTCCTTGTCATTCAATGCTTTCAAGGTGTTCTCTAAACAAAACAATTAGGTGAGGAAAGTTAGGTCGGCCTAAACCAGAAAGAAGATGACAACAGAAGTCCCCTACAGGATGATTCTTTCACCCCTCCTCTCTATAGCCTAGAAATTATCCACAGAATCTATTATTAGAAATAAAATAAGATAACCAAGCAAACATTCAAAACCTACAATCTAATGAAAACAGTTAAGGGAGTCTCAGGAAAATGGGGAAAAAAAAGGGCCAGAAAGCCATTGTGAAAAGGAATATAGACATATTTCTATCACCAAACAAATAGACTGTCAAAAGATTTGGATTTAACTCCTTACAAGTACAATTAAACATAATACAAAAATCAATTTCTTCTTTACCGTAAACAACCTCATAGAGCATAATGAAACGACCTTCCATACAATATATTTGTTTCTATTCCAATGCTAAACAAGTTGTAAGCTTTCTACACAAAATGCATACTTTTCCATTGCAAAAGAAAAGAATCAGGTCACAGTTAGGAATAAGTAGCAGGTAAAAAGAAAAACAAACATAGAAAGAAGAGCATTGAACTCACCATTTACCCATTTCAAAACCATGCATTTTCCACCCGTTGCTACAACATCTTGAGGTACCCTAAAAAAAATTGTGATCAGGTCATTGACGTTGTCTATAATACAAAGAAAGAACTTGAGGACTAAATCATGTCAAAATCTTGGTTAAGAAATCCAATTGGCATATATGCTAGACAAAAAAAAAAGTAATATAGAATCGATAAAAAAAAGAAAGAAAGAGAGGTTTAATCTACCATCTTTTGAACCATTTAACAGCTGGAGCCTTAGATTTGAGAAGGGGGCGTCTCTCGAATAGACCGTGAGCGTACTGCATCTCCATCCGATGTCTTTACGATTACTTTACAGCATGGTTTCAAATACCAGTGTGGGCCGCTATTTCATGGTAACGGCGCCGCCCGCAACCGCTAAAGACCTCAATAGCAGTGGGTCGCAGTGTAACGGAAAATAGAGCGATATTTCTGCTAAACCAATAGGCTTTTTCAAAAAAAAAAATCCTTTCTCAACAAATTAAACAGAGAGGGAGGGAGAGAGTAAGAAGCAGTAGGGCCAGGAAATCAAAGTTAGCAGAGTGAAGCAGATAACTCAAAATCGAAATCAATCTTCAAGTGACGCTTAGGGTTTGAAAAATTACCTTAATTAATTTGCCGAATGCAGAGAAGGCCTTGGGTCCAGGAGGAGGAGGGGCTTGTTTGGCTGTGGAGGATGTGGAAATAGAGATGAGAGTGCGTCCCGAAACTTCAAAGAAATTTACAAAAAAATTTATCATTACAATTTTACAAAATCTTTTCTCACATGTATAATACAAGTCAAATTCATATAATATCTTTATTAGTTATTAAATTTTGACATTGCATGTTAATTTTTTATTTTTAAAAATTTAGAAATTATTAAAAAGTATAAAATTATTTTTTAAAATTTTAAAAACTAATTAAATGTTAATATACCATTTACTTGGCAATCCACATGTATGTCACATCAGTAAAGTTAAGAAACACTAACTTTTTTATTCATTTTGGATGATTTGATAAAAAATATAAATTCAAATATTAAAAGAGACGAGAAATTAAATGGAGAGCTAAAATTTTTTTTTTACAAAATTGGAGGACCAAAAAATTATTATACCTAAAAACATAAAAATATGCTTTATAAAAATATTATGTTTTTAATAATTTTACATTTTGGATTTAAATTCCATAAAGTACATCTATTTTTTAAATTATATTTGTTGTTTTATAAAAATATTGCGTTTTTGATAATTGCTCTTTTGATATAATTATGATCATCTACGTAATAGATTTAATAACACGTTTAATTTTTATCTTTTATAGTTTCTCATAATTCTATATAAAAATTATAAAAAAATATTTTTTTTTAAAATAAAAATTTCTAAATATATATAGAGAGAGAAAATTTTAAGTTATCCTACAACAGATACGCACTAGGTTTAGTTGTGAGCTATCCTAACTCTTTAAATTTACAAATTTTCTCTAAAAATTCAGATTCCTATGAACCCAAAACACTGAGAGGAGCAGAGAAGGAACAACTACATTGCTTGTAATTGCAAGGAAGTCTCAATTAATACCATGTGAAACCCTAAAAATTTTGAAAAGACAAAGGGGTAATCATCAATCAACGATAGAAGAAGAAACTCGAAAAACTGTGTTTGGTGAGTTTGGATAGGGGTGAGCAAAACTCAATTCGATTTGAAAAAATCAAAAAAGAATTTGAATTTCAGGTTAATAGAATCAAGTTATTTGAGTTATTCGAATTATTCGAGTCAACTCAAATAAGCAATTCGAGTTTCGAGTTTAAATCGAGTTGAATTTTACAATTCGAATAACTCAAATAATTCAAATAATAGATTGCTGTAAATACCCTTTTGGTCCCTATCAAGTTTGAAAATGAACAAATTGATCTCTCTCAACAAAAATTACAAAAAAATCAAAATATTTATAAAAATTCCAAAATTCATATTTTTTAAATTTTTATAAAATTTTAAAAAAATTCTAAACAATATATAAAGGGAGTTAAAAAATTAAAATTTTTATAGGACGATAAATTTGGGGACCTAAATAAGCTAATTATTAAACATAATCTTATGGAAAGGATTTATGAATTGAATGATGTATTTCATATGGAACTCTACGTATCTTATGGATAAATTCATTTGGATCATGTACAAATGTACTAACTTGTGAATTTGATGATGTTGTATAGGCTTATGCCAAGCTTATGGTTTTGGTTGATATTATACTTATGCTTTATATTATGCAAATGAAATAGTAAGTTATGTTTTGGTTTACACGAGCTTACTAAACACTCATTGCTTACGTAGTTGTTTTCTTTAGTTTTATAGATTATCGAAAGTTTGACTTGGTTGGAAGCTCGTTACAGACCTATCACACTATTCAACAGTCAATTTGGTAGTTTTTGAGCATTTTGGCCAAGGTTTATAATGGCATGTATAGGGTGGTTTATAATGGTGTTTTGATGAAAATGTAAATGGTAATTTGGTATGTTTGTGCCTTGATGTTTAAGTATGCTATATGGACTTATAATGCTTGTTTAGGTAAGTCATTTTGATCACTTTTTGGTAATTGATGTGTATGGCCTTTGGCACAAGATGTTGGCTAGGAAATGATCATTTATGATGCGTTTTAGGCACATAATAGAATTAGGTCTTTATGTATGGAATTAGGTATTGTTAACATGTTTAGTTAAGTGATGTTTAGATGCTAATTGTGGTGTCTTTAAATGGCATATTGGTTAATTGAATTAGGGTTTTGGAAATGGAAATTTAAGTGTGCTTGGATGATGTTTTGGTCCCTTGAAAGTGTGCAAAATTGGATTGAATGTTTATGCATGAAATGGTTTTGAAATGGCTTGACTTTAGGTAAATTTTGGGTTTACACGGCTTGAGACACGGGTACGTGACTCAACAATGTGAGGCACACGGCCTAGCAACACGGTCGTGTGTCATCTGAGCATTTCTTATGGTTTAAGTCAATAAGTAACACGGCCTAACACACGGCCTGACATACAGGCATGTGAGGCAACTCAGAGAGTTACACGTCCTGGCACACGAACTTGTGACACAACCATGTGAGCCTACTTAGTGAGTTGCACGGGTGAAGACACGAGCTGGGACACGACCTTATGTCCCTTGTTCAAAAGTTACATGGCCTGGAGTGGTTCCACACGGCTATGTGACCCCTGTTTCTAATTTTTGTAATTTTTTCCTAAATTTTCTAGTTTATTTCAAACTAGTCCCAAATTGCTCCTAAGTTATTTTTAAGGTCCTGAGGGCTCAATTTAGGGACAATATGCATGTGAACGAATGGTTTATGATATTATTAACATGTTGTGTAGCAACCTGTTTTTAGTGATGTCAAAAATAGTAGTTTCAAGACCACGATTTCGATGAGTAAATTATTATTTTATTATTTATTTAATGTCTATGGTAATATCTTAAGGTCATATTAAAATTTCGTTAAGAAATTTTAATGTTTAAGTAGTTAATTAAGTAAAAATGACTAAATTGTAAAAAGTGTAAAAGTAGATTTCTATTAGTTAAAAAGGATAAATGACTATGGAAATGAAAGTAAATGGACTTAAAGGATAATTTTACCATTTAAGAAATTATTGAACAAATATTGACATGAATTTGATGTTTTGTTTAGTTATTAAGCAAGGTTAAAATGGTAATTTAATAAATAAATTAAAACAAAAGAAAATAAAAGATGGCATCATCCTTATTGTTGTCTTCTCCACCGATTTTAAGGGCAATGAAATAACCATTTTTGAGCTTTAAGGTTCGGCTAAGTGAAAGGCTTGCATGTAAGTATTTTTAGTCTCGTTTTTAATGATTTTTATGTTTTTATGATCATATTAACTTAATCTAGCTAGCCCGAGGGTTAATTTGCAAAATTGATAAAGGTTGATAGACTTTCCATGGATGTTTTTGGTTAGATTTTGATGTTAGTTGATGAATTATGAATCATGTTTGAGAAATAAACAAGTTTTGTTAAGTGATTTTTGATAAATTCTGGAAATAGGGATTAATTTGTTAAAGGTATAAATTCTAGGGTTTTATTGTGAAATAATGGTAAAAATGGGTTGTTTCAAGGTCCCTTGCATATTTGATTAACATTGATTTAGATTAAAATGGTTAGATTTTTAAGTTATAAGGTTAATGACTAAATTGTGAAAAAGTTAAAATGTTAGGTGCAAATTGGTAATTTTGCATGAATATGAAATGTGAATTAAATTGAGTAGTAGAAGTGTTTAATTGATTGAAAATACCTATTTAGATCAAGATAAACCATGTTCGGATTTAGATTGAGGAATAGCTAAAGCTTTGGATTAGTTCGATCTAACTTCTAAGCCCCAAGTTATCAAGGTAAGTTCGTATGAACCATAATCGTTTTAGTGTTGTGTAAATTGAATGTCTATTATGTTGCTTTGATGTAAATGAATCAATACACATATGTATCAGTGCTATGATGAATTGACGAATATCAAGTCCCGGTTGAACCTTAGGAATTCTTAGGATATAAAAGACATGTCATTAGGAATTTCATGTTTCAAGTGCTGGTCTTGAATGTCCTACCGATAACTGAGGTCCTGCATTTGTTGCGAATCCTCCACAACTCGTGTGAGCAGTATCGTGCAGCTTACATTCTAGCCCAGAACTTGTGTGAGCAAGCCCATTTCACAACTCGTGTGAGCAATGATGTAAAGGAAAGATTACGACTATATGTAAAGGCACACTTCGTGTGAGCTTTCTCGAGTATCCGATATAATTCTAAATGGTTCAACGGGCAAGAAAAGGGAATGAAATGGTAAGTATTCAAATAGAATTAAGCATAATCTTATTGAAAGAATGTATGAACTAAATGATGTATTTCATATGGAAATTTACTTATCTTATGGTTAATTCATTTGGATTATGTATAAGTGTACTAACTTGTGAATTTGATGATGATGTATAGGCTTATGCCAAGTTTATGGTTTTGTTTGATATTATACTTATGCTTTATATTATGCAAATGCAATGGTAAGTTATGTTTTGGTTTATACAACTTACTAAGCACCCGTTGCTTACATAGTTTCTTTCCCTTGTTTTATAGATTATCGAAAGCTAGATTTGGTTTAAAGCTTGTCGGAGATCTATCATACTATCCAGCAGTCAATTTAGTAGTTTTTAAACATTTTGGCCAAGGTTTATAATGAAATGTATAAGGTGATTTGTAATGATATTTTGATGAATGTGTTGTTGGTGTTTTGGCATGTATAAACTTTTGAAAGTTATGTTGGTTTGGTACCATTTGATGTCTTGAAAAATTGTGTCACTTTAATTATCTTGTTATGCATGTTTATAAGGTCATTTATGGTATGTTTTGATTGGTTTGAGAATGGTCAATATGTGGTATGTTTTGGTAAGTAATTGAATAGGTTATCATGTATAAAATACTACAATATTGACATGTTTTGATGGTAGATGTCTTGGTATATTGTGGTGCCTTTGAATGACATATTGGTTAGTTAAATTAGAGTCTTGAAATGGCATTTTGATGTGTGTTTGGGTTAGGATTAGGTTCATTTAAAGTTTGTTTTAGTGGGTTGAAAGGTTATGCATGAAATGGTTTTGAAATGACTTGATTTATGTAAATTTTGGGTTCACATGGCCTGAGACACGGGCGTGTAACTCAACTGCGAAACGGTCGTATGTCATTTGAGGATTTCTTAAGGTTTAAGTCAGTGAGTTACACGGCCTGGCATACAGGCGTGTGACACGGTTGTGTGACTTTACTCAAAGAGTTACAAGAGTGAGGACACAGGCTGGGACATGGCCGTGTGTCCCATGTTTTGAATATTTGTAAATTTTTCCTAAACTTTCTAAATTGTTTCAAATTGGTCTCGAATTGCTTCTAAACTATTTTTAGGGCCTCGATGGCTCGTAGGGACAATATGCATGTGTATGAGTGGTTTATGATGTGATTAAATTATTGAATGATATAATGTTTAAATGTTTCTAATTGTACGGTAATGCTCTGTAACCCCAATCTGGCGACGGAGACAAGTTAGGGGTGTTACATGTTGAATGATATAATGTTTAAATGTTTTCGATTGTACGATAACACTCTGTAACCCTAATCCAGTGACGAAGATGGGTTAGGGGTGTTACATGGAAAATGAAGAAAAAGTGAAGGAAAGTAAGAATCAAATGGAGAAATAAAGCAAAGAGAGAGCCAAAGGAATAAGAAAGCTTGATTCCAAGCCTTGAATTGTAAGTAAAACTAGAGCTTTATTTATTTTTAATATGTTGATTATAACAGCCCGATTTTAGTTAAATCGGAATAGTAGTTTTGAAATCACAAATCTGAGGTCAAAAAATTATTTTAATATTATTTTTGGTATTTACAGCATGTGATTATATATGTGTGAAAGTTTCGTAAAGAAATTTTACGATTTGAATGCTTAATTCGGTAAAAATGACTAAATCGCATAAAGCGTAAAAGTTGTGTTCTATAAGCTACAGGTGTCTAATAGCTATAGAACATTAAAGTAAAGGTCCTTAAGTGGTAAATAGGCCATTTGTGAGTTAGTGGATGATAGTGGAGTGGCATTTGGTGTAATTACTAATGTTTTTAACGGTAAAATAGTAAATAAGTAAATTAATGATAAAATAAATAAAACCAAAGCTAAAATTTTGTCCATCTTTTCTTCCTTGGCCGAATATTGAAGAAGAAAGACACCATTGATGAACACTTAGGGTTCGACACACACACAACTCGATTAAGGTATGGTTTGAGCTCGGTTTTTTTTATAATTTTTATGTTTTTGAGATCGTTGCTTCGTGTCCTAGCTATCCCATGCCCTAATTTTTTAATTGGTTGCTGAATTTGTGAGTTGTCATTGATAATAGCTTGATTTTTTGAATGTTGACGATGGAAAATGAATAATTGTTGATAGATTAATATGTTTTGTAAAGTGATTTTTGACAAAAATATCAAATAGAGATTAAATTGTGAAATATGCAAATTGAGTGTTAAAATGTGAAATAAATGAAAGTTTTGGGCTGCTAGGGGCACTATAGTAATTAGGTTAAGCTTGGGTTATATTGAATTGTGTGAATTTTGTGTATTTGTGAAATAGAGACTAAATTGAATAAATATGAAACTTTAGGGGCTAAAGTGCAAAAATATTCAAATAGGTATTTTTGGATGAAATTTAATGAATAGGTGATTAAATGAGTTAAATTTGAATTCATATAGATCAAGAAAGAAAGAAATCGGATTTAGATCGGGGGAAATCGAAAGTTGACGAGTACTTGATCCGATCCGTTCATTTCCGTACGAGGTAAGTTCATAAGTAAATAAATGTTTTTAAATTTATTTGTGTATGTATACATATATATTGCCGAATTAATTTGTATATGTATATATATTACCGAATTGATTTGTATATGTATATATATTGTTGAATTGATTTGAGCATTGGATGACTGGTTTCGTGCATGAATTGATTTAATTACGAAGTTGAAAGCTCTGAATGAATCTTAGGAAATGTATAGGATACTGATGTCATGATATTAGGACTTTCGAGGTGTGATTTCGTGTAAGACCATGTCCGGGACATTGGCATCAAAGTGAGAAAACGTGTAAGACCATGTCTGAGACATTAACATCGTATATAATTCGTATAAGACCCTGTCTGGGACAGTGGCATCGATATGCGTTAACATGTAAGACCATATCTGGGATATGGCATTTTACGAGCTTTATATGATTTTCGTGTGTTCTTCACAATTCTGAATGTGAATTTGACCTAAATGGTTCAGGTATGTGTGAAGTTTATATTTTCATGAAATAATAAGGAAAGCTTAGTACTTAATGTGATAATATGAATTTATATGAGATAGTTAAATGTATATGTGTTTGAGATTTATTTAAATTCGACCTGGTTGAATTAAATTATAAATATCATTATTTGTGCATTCTTCCATTGTATTATAGATTTATAAAACAAGCTCAAGCTTGAGGATCGCCAAGGATTATCGTCACACTATCAATCGCCATTTTGGTATTTTGAAAGCTTGATATTATGATATATGACATGTATAGACTATGACAAATTTTGAATTGTATACAAGTTGTTATGTGAAATGGCTTGTTAGAGATACTAATTTTATGTATATTCGGTCATGTTATAAGCTCTTTTGGGAAGTATGTTTCGAGGTATATATGTATGATAATTTTTGGTTATAAGATTCGGCTTGAGTAATGATTTAGTTGGTGGATGTGTTTTGTTATAATGTAATATGATTCGATGTACGTTAGTTGCTTTGAAATTTGAATAGTAGAATGGTTATTACTTGGTTAAATTTCAGTGTATGAATTGTATTGTGAAATAGGTTTGCATGGAAAAGAAGTATGGTTTGTATATGAGATATGATTAGTAGACATGAATTGTGATAAATGATTGTGTTAAACTGTGTTGTGTTTGGTAATGCCTCGTAACCCTAATCCAGCAACATATACAGGTTAGGGGTGTTACATTTTAATTGGTATCAGAGCTACGATTTAGTCGATTCTAGGACTAAAGTAGCATGTGAGAGTTTAGCTATACATGTCATATTTATATACTGCGATAGTGTGATGAATTCCTGACAATTCAAAATGTGTTTTCGTATAGCAAATGGATCCCGAATGAGCAGTAGCTGACGATGTTGAAAGTAATGTACTCGCTTTCACTCAAAAGGCAGTGCAATCTGATTCTAGAGTTGTTGCTAGTAGCCACGAATGAGAGGCAAAGCAAGTCTTTTTCCAAATGATGAATGAGTGGTTTATAGAGTTCGTTCGGATGAATCCGGCTGCTCAACAATCTCCACCCCCGCAAGTTCCTATAGCTCCCCAAGTTATTGATTTGATACGCTCGAGTAAGACACCTGTTGATAAGATTCGTAAATATGAGGCCGAAGAGTTCAGAGCTACTGTTGATGATGATGCTGAGCGAGCTGAGTTCTGGTTAGATAATACTATCTGAGTATTTGATGAATTATCTTGTACTCCCGATGAATGCATCAAGTGTGTTGTTTCCTTGCTTAGAGATACCGCGTACCATTGATAGAATACCTTAGTATCTGTGGTTCCTAATGATCGTGTTACTTGGGAGTTCTTTCAGACTGAACTTCGGAAGAAATATATCAGTCAGAGATTTATAGATAAAAAATGTAAAGAATTTCTCAAGTTGAAATAAGGTCGCATGACAGTGACAGAATATGAGATGGAATTTGTAAGACTCATCAGATATGCTCAGAAATGTGTATCGACCGAAGCAATCATGTGTAAGAGGTTAGAGGATGGTTTAAATGAAGATATCAAGTTATTATTCGAGATTCTGGAAACCAAAGAGTTTGTGGTACTTGTCAAGCGAGCATGCAAAGTTGAAGAACTCGGGAAAAAGAAAAGAAAAATTGACTTTGAAGTTAGAGATTCACGAAAAAGATCATCGAGTAAGTCATTTCAGTCGACACCAAAGAAGTTTTGAGATGATTTTAGCCGTTCAAAGGCTAATGTGAGTTATTCTAGACGAGATCAAGACAGACTACCTATGAGTTTGAAAGCGACCTCCATAGCTAGTGTTGGTAACATCAGACTTAATCGACCGGAGTGCAGACATTATGGTAAACGTCACCCCTATGATTGTAGATTGAATGATCGGGCCTGTTTTAAATGTGGATCGTTAGATCATTTCATTCGTGATTGTCCCGAGTTAGTTGAAAAAGACACTATGCAGAATACGAGATCGAGTAACACGGCAGCTAGAGGTAGACCACCCAGAAACACGGGTAATGTGAGTAGTAGCCAGAAGGAATCTAAAGACACGTTGTTAGATCTAAAGCTGGTGCACCTGCCAAAGCTTATGCTATTCGCGTTCGCGAGGAAGCTTCGTCTCCAAATGTTGTTACCGGTACTTTCACTCTCTATGATACTACTGTAATTGCATTGATAGATCCAGGATAAACTCATTCTTATATATGTATGAATTTAGTATCTAGTAAGACTTTGCCCTTGTAGAGTCTACTGAATTTGTGATTAGAGTATCGAACTCTTTAGGCAAGTGTGTAAGAACTGTCTGTTGATGATACGAGATTTTTTTTTTCGGCCAATCTGATGTTGTTACCATTTGATGAATTTGATATAACTCTGGCTATGGATTGGCTAACATTGCATGATGCGATTATGAACTGTAAATGGAAGACGATCGATTTGAGATGCCAGAATAATGAGGTTATCCAGATTGAGTCAGATGATCTGAATGGGTTGCCGGCTGTGATTTCGTCGTTGAAAGCTCAGAGTTATGTGAGAAAAGGGTATGAAACTTGCTTTGCTTATGTTATTGATACAAAAGTGACTAAAAAGAAGATTAAATCTGTGCCAGTTGTGTGTGAATATACAGATGTATTTCCCGAAGAGCTACCGGAATTACCACCGATTCGAGAAGTTGAATTTGGTATTGAACTAGTGCCGAGAACTACTCTGATCTCAACAACTCCATATAGAATGGCTCTGAATGAGTTAAAAGAATTGAAATCTCAGTTGTAAGAATTAATCGATAGAGGATTTGCATGATCGAATTTCTCTCCCTGGGGTGCTCCGGTACTATTTGTGAAAAAAATGGAACTATGAGAATGTGCATTGATTATAGACTGCTCAATAAAGTGACAATCAAGAACAAGTATCCTCCGCCCAGAATAGACGATTTGTTTGATCAGTTGAAAGGGGCTACTGTGTTCTCAAAAATAGATCTAAGATCTGGTTACTATCAGTTGCGAGTAAAAGAATCTGATGTGCCAAAAATCGTTTTCTGAACGAGGTACAGACATTATGAATTTTTAGTTATGCCTTTTTGATTAACGAATGCTCCTGCAGTCTTTATGGACTTGATGAACCAAAATTTCAGACCATACTTAGACCGATTTGTTGTCATATTTATTGATGATATATTGATTTACTCACAAGATAAAACTGAATATGTCGAGCATTTGAGAATCGTGTTGCAGACTTTGCGAGATAAATTGTTATTTGCAAAGTTCAGTAAATGTGAATTCTGGTTACGAGAAGTTTTTCTGGGACATATAGTGTCAGCATCGGGTATAAGAGTTGATCCGAGCAAAATTTCTGCAATAATGGATTGGAAACCTCCGAGAAATGTATCCAAACTTCGTAGCTTTCTGGGACTCGCAGGCTATTATAGATGATTTGTGAAAGGCTTTTCAATGATTGCGACTCCATTGACGAGATTGCTTTAGAAAAATGTAAAATTTGAATGGTCTAAGAAGTGCCCAAAAAGTTTCAATCAGTAGAAAGCCCTATTAACTGAAGCTCTAGTGTTAGTATAGCCAAAATCGAGTGAAGAATTTGTGATCTATAGTGATGCATCGTTGAATAGCCTGAGTTGTGTTTTGATGTAGGAAGGCAAAGTCATAGCTTATGCCTCGAGACAGTTGAAGCTGCATGAAAAAAATTATCTGACACACGATTTAGGGTCAGTTCTTCATTGCTGTGGAAAAGTGCTTTTTAAAAGTACTGTGGAAAAGTGCTTTTGAGAAGTGTTTTTGAAAAGTTTGGTTTAAAATTTGAGTGTTTAGCATTACTGTCAAAAAGTGCTTTTCAGAAATAACATGTCCATTTTAGACATGTTATTATCAAGTAACAAATATGCATTTAAATAATATTTAAATTAGTTAATATTATTATATTTTAGTAAGAATATAAAAAATTATTATAACTTGTTGTTAATATTTTAATATATGAAATATAAATTTTAAATATTTTTAAACAATAAATATTAATTATTTATAAAATTTAATTAGAATATATAAACTATATTTTAAATATTTAAATATAACCATTAAATATTTGTGATTAGTATTTTAAAAAATATTTTTATTTTTATTTTTAATTAATGATTTTAACACAATTGTAATTAAGCAGCAAAAATAAAAATAAAAATACCATGTTATTGGAGGGGTGAAAAAGTAATTAAGCACCAAAAGTGGTTCTGGGAGAGGAAAAGCTAAAATTTTTAGCTTTTCCTTTTCAGCTCCTTTTCAGAAGTGCTTTTCAAAAACACTTCTGAAAAGCTAAAAATTTTAGCCAAAAACAGCTTGTTCTCCACAGCTTTTCTTTCAAAAGTGTTTTTGGAGTCAGGAGTGCTTTTTTTAAGCAATGAAGAATTGACCCTTAGAGTTAACAGCCATTGTGTTTACATTGAAGATTTGGCGCCATTATTTGTTCGGTGAGAAATGTCATGTGTATTTTGATCACAAGAGTTTGAAATATCTAATGACTCAGAGAGATTTGAATTTGCGACAACAAAGATGGTTAGAGTTACTAAAAGATTATGAGTTAGTAATTGACTATCATTCGAGAAAAGAAAATGTTGTTGTTGATGCATTAAGCCAGAAATCTTTGTTTGCTCTACGTGCAATGAATACTGAGTTGACTCCATCTGACGACGGCTCGATTGTAGCTGAGTTGAAAGCGAGACCATTGTTTTTGCAGCAGATTTGTGAAGCTCAGAAGTTGATAACAAAATATTAGCAAAATGAGCTCAATGTGATTCAAACCCTGATTCAGAGTTTCAAGTTGATTCTGATGACTGTTTAAGATTTAGAGGTCGATTATGTGTTCTGAGAAATTTAGTGTTGATTCAGATGATTTTGAATGACGCAAATAGTAGACATTTATCTGTTCATCTGGGAAGCACAAAAATGTATAATGATTTGAAACAGCTCTATTGGTGGCATGGCATGAAACGTGATATTTCGAAATTTGTTTCAAAATGTTTAGTCTGTCAGCAAGTCAAAGCTAAGCATCAGGTACCGTCTAGGTTACTACAGCCAATTATGATTCCCGAGTGGAAATGGAATAGAATCACGATGGATTTTGTATCGGGTTTACCTCTATCACCGAGTAAGAAAGATACGATCTGGGTAATTGTCGATAGACTAACTAAGTCGACTCATTTCATTCTAGTACGCACGGATTATTGACTTGATAAGTTAGCTGAGCTATATATCTCTCAGGTTGTGAGGTTGCACGGAGTATCTATGTCCATTGTTTCAAATAGAGATCTGAGATTCACATCACGTGTTTAGAAGAAATTGCAAGATGCATTGGGTACAAAGCTGCACTTTAATACTGCTTTTCATCCGCAGACAGATGGTCAATCTGGGAGAGTTATACAGATACTCGAGGATAGGTTGAGATGTTGCATTCTTGAGTTTGAAAGTACGTGGGAAAAATATTTACCGTTGATTGAATTTGCGTATAACTATAGTTGCCAATCGAGTATAAAGATGGCACCATACGAAGCTCTATATGGTCGTAAGTGTCGAACACAATTGTACTGGACTGAGTTAAGTGAGAATAAGATTCACGGGGTTGATCTAATTAGAGAGACAAAGGAAAAACTGAAATTAATTTGTGAAAGTTTGAAAGCGATGTCCGATCGACAGAAATGTTACGCAGATTTGATACGGAAATATATTGAGTTTCAGATCGGGGATAAAGTGTTTTTAAAAATGTCAACGTGGAAGAAAATAATTCGATTCAATCGTAAAGGTAAATTAAGTCTGAGATTCATCGGACCGTATGAAATTACCGAACGAGTTGAACCAGTGGCTTATCGGTTAGCATTACCATCTGAATTAGAAAGATACATAATGTATTTCATGTGTCGATGCTTCGACGATATCGATCGGACATTTCATATGTTATTTCCCCGACCGAAGTTGAGATTCAGTCAGATTTATCATACAGTAAAGAACCGATCTGAATTCTAACTCGTGAGATCAAAAAGTTGAGAAATTAGAAAATTGCATTAGTGAAAGTATTATGGCACTGACACGAGGTAAAAAAAAGCTACGTGGGAACCCGAGGATGCTATGAGAAAGCAATATCCAAACCTATTCACTGGTAAGATTTTAGGGGACAAAAATCCCTAAGGGGGGAGAGTTGTAACAGCCCGATTTTAGTTAAATCAGAATAATGGTTTTAGAACCACAAATCTAAGGTAAAAAAATTATTTTAATATTATTTTTGGTATTTACATCATGTGATTATATATGTGTGAAAGTTTCGTAAAGAAATTTTACTGTTTGAATGCTTAATTCGGTAAAAAGGACTAAATAAGCGGAAAAGTTGTGTTCTATAAGCTAAAAGTGTCTAATAGCTATAGAACAATAAAGTAAAGGTCCTTTAGTGGTAAATAGGCCATTTGTGAGTTAGTGGATGATAGTGGAGTGGCATTTGGTGTAATTACTAATGTTTTTAACGGTAAAATAGTAAATAAGTAAATTAATGATAAAATAAATAAAACCAAAGCTAAAATTTTGTCCATATTTTCTTTCTTGGCCGAATATTGAAGAAGAAAGACACCATTGATGAACACTTAGGGTTCGGCACACACACAGCTTGATTAAGGTATGGTTTGAGCTCGGTTTTTTTTATAATTTTTACGTTTTTGAGATCGTTGCTTCGTGTTCTAGCTAGCCCATGCCCTAATTTTTTAATTGGTTGATGAATTTGTGAGTTAACATTGATGATAGCTTAATGTTTTTGAATGTTAATGATGGAAAATGAATAATTGTTGATAGATTAATATGTTTTGTAAAGTGATTTTTGACGAAAATGTCAAATAGGGATTAAATTGTGAAATATACAAATTGAGTGTTTGAAATGTGAAATAAATGAAATTTTTGGGCTGCTAGGCGCACTATAGTAATTCGGTCAAGCTTGGGTTATATTGAATTGTGTGAATTTTGTGTATTTGTGAAATAGAGACTAAATTGAATAAATATGAAACTTTAGGGGCTAAAGTGCAAAAATATTCAAATAGGTATTTTTGGATGAAATTGAATGAATAGGTGATTAAATGAGTTAAATTTGAATTCATATAGATCAAGAAAGAAAGAAATTAGATTTAGATCGGGGGAAATTGAAAGTTGACGAGTAGTTGATCCGATCCATTCATTTCCGTACGAGGTAAGTTCATAAGTAAATAAATGTTTTTAAATTTATTTGTATATGTATACATATATATTCCCGAATTTATTTGTATATGTATATATATGGCCGAATTGATTTGTATATGTATATATATTGTCGAATTGATTTGAGCATTGGATGACTGGTTTCGTGCATGAATTGATTTAATTACGAAGTTGAAAGCTCCGAATGAATCTTAGGAAATGTATAGGATACTGATGTCATGATATTAGGACTTTCGAGGTGTGATTTCGTGTAAGACCATGTCTTGGACATTGGCATCGAAGTGAGAAAACGTGTAAGACCATGTCTGGGACATTAGCATCATATATAATTCGTATAAGACCTTGTCTGGGATAGTGACATCGATATGCATTAACATGTAAGACCATATCCGGGATATGACATTTTACGAGCTTTATATGGTTTCCGTGTGTTCTTAACAATTCTGAATGTGAATTTGAGCTAAATGGTTCAGGTATGTGTGAAGTTTATACTTTCATGAAATAATAAGGTAAGTTTAGTACTTAATGTGATAATATGAATTTATATGAGATAGTTAAATGTATATGAGTTTGAGATTTATTTAAATTCGACCTAGTTAAATTGAATTATAAATATCATTGAGATGATTTATTTGCTTATGGCTTACTAAGCTTCCAAAGCTTACTTTGTGCATCTTTCCATTGTATTATAGATTTATAAAGCTAGCTCGAGCTCGAGGGTCGTCAAGGATTATCGTCACACTATCAATCGCCATTTTGGTATTTTGAAAGCTTGATATTATGACATATGGCATGTATAGACTATGACAAATTTTGAATTGTATATAAGTTGCCATGCGAAATGGCTTGTTAGAGATACTAATTTTATGTATATTTGGTCATGTTATAAGCTCTTTTGGGAAGTATGTTTCGAGGTATATATGTATGATAATGTTTGGTTATAAGATTCGGCTTGAGTAATGATTTAGTTGGTGGATGTGTTTTGTTATAATGTAATATGATTCGATGTTTGTTAGTTGCTTCGAAATTTGAATAGTAGAATGGTTATTACTTGGTTAAATTTCAGTGTATGAATTGTATTGTGAAATAGGTTTGCACGGAAAAGAAGTATGGTTTGTATATAGGATATGATATGAATTGTGATAAATGACTATGTTAGATTGTGTTGTGTTTGGTAATGCCTCGTAACCCTAATCCAGCGACGGATACGGGTTAGGGGTGTTACATTGATAATTACTAAGTTTAATTAGATGAATAAAATATTAATATGATGTTTAATTATAAGATCATAAGTTACATAAATAATGAACAAAGCGTGATAATGACTAAGTATAATAAAATAATGAATTGGTTGTATTTATTGAGTAATATGTAGTAAAAAAAATGAAAGAGAAATTAGAAAAAGATAAATAGCATGTAAAAGGACTAAATTGTAAAGGATATAAAAGTTGATGGAATTATATATACATATAAGTGTACATGAAGAGAAATATGTGAAAGAATGATATGTGAAATGATACGGTAATATTGTGAATGTGTTTGATGAAACACGAGAAAGACAATGACTAAATTGTACGATAAGTAAAAATGATATGTGAATGTGAAAAGAAGAATTTGTGATGAAATATGGAAATTATACTAAGGAATAAAATATGTTACATGTGTTATTGGAAGTGAAAGATATTGTTACATGAATTGTTGTTATGAGGACTAAATTGTAAAGTATGCAAAAATGATGTGTTAATGATATGATTTGCCCAAGTAGATGAGATAAGAACTATTGAGATATTAGTGGCATGCTATTAAGGAAACTCAATGCGCATTCTGACTATTAGCATGTCAGTGCTCTCTGTTTAGCATATTGGTGCTCTCTAATCAGTCATTAGTGCTTTTTGTTTGCCTGCTTCAGTGGTGTCGCGTTACTAGCTTCGGCGGTGTCCCGTTTTGTAATAGCCTGATTTTGACCCTAATCGGAAAAAGTGGTTTCAGGACCACAAATCCAAGTCAAAAAATATTTTAAAATTATTTTTGACATATGCAGTATGTGAATTGCTATGTGTGAAAATTTCGTATGAAAATTTGATCATTTGAGTGTTCAATTTCATAAAAAGGGCTTAATTGCTTAAATTAAAAATTTAGGGGATTAAATTTAAAAGTACCCAATGGTAGATGTCTTTTAAAAATGAGGATTTTAAATGGCAATTAGGCCATTTAATAGTTAGTAGGTGGCATATTACATAAGTGACCTTAATATATATGTTATATAAATAAAATTAATTAAGGTTAAATTAGTCATTTAGTAAATATATTACATATTAGTTAAAATAAGATGAAAAAAAGATGATTTTGTTCATCTTTGAAAGCCGAAAGTGGAAGAGAAGAACTCATCCATGGCTTTTGAATATTCGGTACTTCCTTAGCAAAATTAAGGTATGGTTTGATTTCGGTTTTTGATGATTTTTACGTTTTTGTGATCGTTGCTTCGTGTTCTATCAAACTCATGCTTTAATTTTAGAAATTGATGGTGATTTTGAGATATGCCATTGATGAATGCTTGAGCTTTTTGTTAGTTAATGGTGAAATATGGAAGATATGTGAAAGATTAACATGTTTTGTCTTTGAATTTTTGGTGAAATTGAGTAATTAGGGTTAAATTGTAAAATTAAGTTTTTGGGGGACTAAAATGTGAAATAAATGAAATGTGTGGACTTGTATGAGTACTAGGGATATTCGGCCCTTGTATAGTGTGGGAAAATTTTGTGTATTTTGTGTTTTATGTAATATGGACTAAATTGCAAAAAGTGTAAATGTTAGGGGCAAAATGGTAAATTGTCCATTTATGTGCTTTTGGACTAAATTGAATGTAATAATATTTAAACTAGCTCATTTTGAATATGTCTAGATCAAGAACCAAAGAAATTAGATTTAGATCGAGGAAAAGCCAAAGTCGTCGACTAACTGTCCGGTTTCAATTTTTCACTGTCCGAAGTAAGTCTATTAGCTATTTAATTTTAGTAAATCAGTTTATATGTATGAATATCAATTTTATTTATGTTGAGTTAAAATTAAAAGTATATAAATCGAATGGAAAGTATGAAAATTATATATATGTATGTGTTAGGTTCGAATGAGTATGAATATACAAATATATATATACATCAATGTCCTTGTAAATAATTTAGGTATGGAACTATATAGGTATGTGATGTATTCGAACATAGGTATGTATATGTGTGAATAAAGTTTGAATTTAGTTAATGTTGTTTGTTATATATGTTTACATTATGTTCGAATAGATATATAAAGATATATATATGTATCAAATATTTGTATAAGTTGGATTGAATAAGTATGTATATATATGAATAAATACTTATATTGAGTATAAGTATGCAATTATATTTATATATATATGTGTGTTAATTTCGAATATGTATGTGTATAATGTATAAAGGTACAGGTTCTTGTTTCGAAAATAAGTATAGAATTATATATATATATAAGATATTGTTTTGAAATTAAGTATGAATTTATTTATGTATATTATAAATTCAAATATGTATATATATACGTACAGGTATAATTTCTTGTGTCGAAGTTAGGTTTGGAATTATATATGTACATATGAAGTCGAATGTGTATGTATATATGTATAAGATTTGCATTGAATCAAACGTATGAAATAGTTAGCTTAGTTTATTTAATATGTTCGAGTGTTAAATGCATATTATTTAAGTATAATGCCGGTTGAATATTATGATAGAAATATTAGAAATCTATAGTATTAAGTTATATATATGTATTCGGTTGAATAATTGAATTAGTAAGTTGGAATTGATGATCGAGCTTATTATATATCCATGTGTATCAAAGAATATGAGTTATGAATTTTAAGCTGAATCTTTATGCAGGGATTTTGTATGCATATATAGCTCGAAAATGAATTATATCTTATGTAAATTGAGTGTTCAGACTCAGTACCTAGCAGGCTTGTTGCCAGTGAAACCATTCAGACTTTACGTCTAGCAGGCTTAATTCTAGTAAAAAAATTCAGACTTTACGTCTAGCAGGCTTAATGCCGGTAAAATAAATTCGGACTATAAGTCTAGCGGGCTTAAAGCTGGTGTACTGAATCAGGTTTTAAACCTAGCAGGCTAAGTGTCGGTGAATTTGTTAGATTATGTGCGTACATGCATTTGATATGTCTATGATTTTAATTATAGGAAATTGATGAAACATAATTATTCAGCTTTTACATGTTTGGTGAGTATACAGATACATTCGGGTTTTTCATTGGTTAAAAATAAATGTATGCATTCGGTATATGCATTTAATAAAGGCATATGTACATTAAGTATATGCGATTGTTGAATTTACAAATGCATATGGTGATATGCGGTTGTTAAATATACATACATTGAGCCAATGTGTTTGATAATTATCTATGTATGAAATTGAGAGTTAAATATAAATGTATTCATCTATAAGTATACGAAGAATAAGTAGATATATATATTCGATTAAATGTATTAGCTATGCGCTCGGGTATAATTTTTAATTAGTACATATGTATACAAACGGATTCAAAATGTGTTTGGTATATATGCACATGATCGATTATATGCACATGTTAAGTACATATGTGCGTTCGGATGTATGCATGGGACAAATATGTATATTGATGAAATCGGCTATTTATGTTAAAGTGTATATACATTTGGTTTTAAATGTGGATAACTATGTATGCATCTGCCTAGGTATTTGTTAACGTATATGGTGTTTGCGAATCCACTAAGTGTACCAGGAAATTTTATAATTATTTATATATTTTCGTCATGCTATAGACTTTCTAAGTTATAAAAACTTATTTTGTTTGTTTATGTCTTTCCGTTTTATAGACTTAAAGATCAAGCTTCAAGCTTGGGGATCGTCAGTAAGATCATCACTCTATCTACTGCTTCGGTATTAAAATGTTCAAATTCTAACTATGTCATGTACAGACTAGATAAATGTTTTGAAGGTCATAATTTGTTATATTGTATATGAATTTAATAGCCATACGAAAATGGTTTATTTCCTTATGGTTTTGTTAGTTTGTAATGTCTTTGTTTTGTTTTAAATGGTCAAAAGAGAAGCTTAAAATTTTGCATGTTTAATATTAGACCTAGCTTATCATATGTAACTGTTATAATTATTGAACTTTAATGAATGTCTGTTCTGAGTTGTGTTTTGATTAGTAATATCTCTTAACCCTAATTCGACGACGGATACGGGTTAGGGGTGTTACACGTTTAATTTCGTATATCCTAAGTGATCTGTTAGGTCTACTAGGCCTCTATTAAAAGGTAAATGACTTCTTCTGTTACAAGATAAAAGAATGAAATATTGTATCTGTAAAATGAAGATAAAAGTAAATTAAATACATTGTATTCAGATTAAATTGTACTTGAAAAATAATAGTAACAGATGAAAAGAGACAATAATTTGATGATAAGTTATGAGATTATTAATTAATACAGTTTCTAAATTAAATGTCGTAGTGTTAAACTAAAATGTGAAAAGATTAAATTTGTTGAAAAATATCTAATTGTAAATTCGATAAATATATAGTAATAGATGAAATGAAGTGACAATAAAGTGGAGAATTACAAGATAACGATAAAAAAAGGTCATTGAATGACTTTGTGTAAATGTTAATTAATAGTTAAGTTTTATGATAATTAAAATGGTAATTAAATTTCTAGTTGTACTTACTAAGCTTGTAAAAGTTTAACGCGTGTTTTATACACTTAGGTAAAGAGAAACAAGTAATAGACTTTATGGATAAGCTAAATCTCATCATATAAACACATCAGTGGACCTAAGGAAAAGGTAAAGCTTTATTTTCTATTAATTCGATAAATGGCATGTACCTAGGTATGTGTAATGGTTGACAAGTTTGAGGGATTAAAATGTAAAATTTGTATTTGTTCAAAATTTATGGTAAAGCTTATAAGTTTATGAGTAGAATGCTAATTGATGAGTAATTGTGATTGAAAGGTATAATTGATATGTGAATTAAATTGGATTAATATCAATTGAACAGAGACTAAAATAGGTAAAATATGAAGAACTAATCTGGTAAATTAACCCTGGCTTATAACAAAACATCGAATGTCAATTTAGTATCAATACCAAGCTCAACGTATTGATACTTTGAAGGAAGTATCAATACCTTGGACATGGTATCGATACTTAGGGGTATTTTCTTGATTTTTCGAACATCGAAGCTCAAAACGATATCGACACAACACAAGGGTATTGATTTCCAAGCAAAGGTATCAATACTCTAGTGAAACTATCGATACTTGGGATCTATTTTGGACAAAAAGTGATTTTTGAAATGAATTTTTATTGAAAATTTTATCCGATTTGGTTCAATGCTGCTATAACATAATAATAACACATTAATAAGTTTAAATGTGAACGCAAAAGGGTTCAAACAAATTATTTTAGTCAGGGATAATCTGGCACCAAATACGACATTCCTATACTTGACTCGGTAGTTAGGTCAAGTGTAAGGGTGTTACTGTTTGTTACGCTAACATCGAATTCGGTCAACTCTACAAACATATTTCTAATAGTTACTAATGCAGTACATGTGCAAGAACGCGTTGATCCAAGATCAATTAGAGCATTTACAGTAAAATCAAAAAGAGAAAATGTATAAACTATGACATTGAGAGCAGTAGCCTCTTCTCTCCTGTTATTGACTCGGTAGTCTTTCAACCGTTTTAAGGCTCGATTTTGTGGCATGTATACTGGAGTTAGGCTTTTGGTTAACTTTGAAAGTTGGTATAGTTTGTATCTACTTTATGCTTGAATTAGCCATGTTTATACCTTGTTGAAATGATTAGTTTTGGCAAATGATCTTAAATTATGCTAGGTAGCTTATAGAAGCATGTCTGTGTTTGAATTATAAGGGTTTGGATCATGGTATTGAAAGTTTATATATACAAATGAATAGATTGAAATTGAAAAAGTTGAATTGATAGGCTTCGATGCCAAATTGTGGAAATGTTGCATTAGATAATTGGAATTGGTTATATGTTATGTTTTGCCATGTATTTAGTATGTTTTTGTGCAGGAAAAAGTTGTGTAACATGCAACAAATGGTAAGTTTGAAAGGTTGACATGAAATAGGTACCAAATGACTCAATTACCAAAAACAGAGTCCTTACCCTACCGACCACATTTCCTTGTCGCAACGTCGGTCAACAGTATATTATGTCGCGAAGTCAAGTGGCCAACATTGCGATGTGACAAGTTGTTTGGCGACGTCATGATGTGTAGGCGGTGACATCGCGTTGTCGGTTCTGAATATTTAAAACTTTGCAGTTTTGTCTTATTTCATGCTCGGGTCAACAAAAGAGCATTCGTAAGCTCGATTGAGACTCGAAAAAGAATGTATTTCATGATGTGAATATGTTTATGAAATGATTGTACATTTAAAAGGTTTATTTACTATTTATTTGATGGTAGTTGCTCCGACAACAATTATGGCATTCGGTAGGTCGGACCCGGCAATCAGGTCAAGCGAGGAGTGTTACATAATAAGTATTACATTGTTTGGTTGATTGAATGTAATGGATAAGTAATAGTATTGCATTGTTTGGTTGGTTGAAATAATGTTGTGAAATAGAAAAGGAATAAGTGCAAAAAGATATTATTACCCTTTAATTAAAAAATATTTTATTTGTATTATTATTAAATATTATTTTATAGATTTAAATTTATTATATTTAATAAAAATATAAAATAAATTAATAAAAATTTATAGATAAAATTTGATGATAACTAAAATATATAAATATTGGATTAATTTTTTCTTAAATATAATTAAAAATATTATTTATAAGGTATTAAAAACAATATTTTTTAAAATATGATTTCATCTTTCTCTCTCAAAAGCAATCGTAAGTCCCCTTCTCTTTCCTTCGCTCTCATGTAAACCCTAGAGCAATACCAAAGTTAACCCATAGGTTTTGCTCAAACTTGGCTTTTTTATTGTCTCAATTAAGTTTTTTCCCAAAACATGAGAAAAATACAAACCTACAAAGTGAACTCACAACAATCTCTTATATTTTTCTCCATCCTCAAAGGCACCAAAAACCTCTCGTTATATATGTTCATCCTTTCCTTATTCTTTTCATTACCATAAGTTTAAATCTCACTTAAAACTCAAAATTTGAAGAGATAAAAAGTTTGTCTCTCCTCCATTTTTCTGTTTTTGATGTTGTCTCTTTTATCCATTTATTACGAAATTTTGGTTTAGTTTTTTTGGATGAATTGTTTGTTTACGAGTAATTTGAAGAAAAAAAATACCTATTTCGAGTTGTCATTAAATAGCTATTCAGAGGTAGATGTGAAAAATGGCTATACAGAGACATTGTTGCTTAATCATGTAATCATCATTTGACTGAATCATCATCATTCAGTTAATCAAACACTAGCACAACTGTAGCGGGTTGAATATACCCTGAACAGCTAAGCCATTTCGTTGAACCAACATGACATTAGTATTTTTTTTATATGAAATTTTTAGTAAAAAAGTAAAATGAAAACGGAATTGTTAAGAATATTCGTGAAAAAGCTTAAAACAAATTGAGAAAAAAAGTAAAGTGAATGCACAACAAGCCAATAAAGAGCACAAACAAAGCTGCTCAAGCTTTCATGTTAGGTGTGGGTGTAGGAGGAAAGAGAGGTTTCCTTATAAATAAAATTTTAAAACATGATGTAAGAGGAGGTGATCCTTTCGAAGTTTAGGAAAAGATCAACGACAACTTTTACAAGATTGAGTTGCTAGGTGAGCATGGAGTTAGTGTTATTTTTAATGATTTTTTTTCTCCTTTCGGCATAGATGCATATTTGAGGCCAAACATTTTAAAAGAAAGGAGAATGATGCGAACTCCTTGGATTACGATATCCAAACAAAGTGGTTGAAGTTGCAAGCTTTATGCACTTGAAAAAGCTTGTGGAACATCAAAAGATGTGAGTAAAATAATTTCCAAGTGATAGTAGGTAGAATTTGAAGGTGAGATATTCGGATTGGGATGAAGTGATAGTTTCCTCTAATGAATATAAGCCAAATTAAATGGCAAGCATTTCTGCCAATTGGCCTGTTGCACAAACTTTAACGTGCCCAAAGATCTCCCATCTTCACTTTAAAGACATGGAGTAATAAAATATTTTAATACCCATCACCATTGGTTTCATATCTCACGTGCCCACTTTATTGATTCTCATGCATTTGTATTTAATTTCTTAGGTATTATAATATTTGTTATCTTCACTTTTAAACCTGCCTTCATTCCCTTTTGCTATTCATAGATAATGATAGTAGAAATAATTGCAAAGCAATGCAAAAAATGAAAAATATAAGTTTTACGTGAAAATCTCTTGTAGAGAAATAAATTCATTAATACTAAAAATATAATAATATAAGAGGTTTTCTGTTACACTCATTTTAAGGGTTAAACAACCCTTTTATAATCAACATCTAATAGAAAAGTATAGTCCTATATGCATTCAACTTATGCGACAAGGTTCGTACCATGGAGTCTCTATCCCCACACCCAATCAAGTTTAGTGGTGAATGGAGATCTATAAGGGCAAATGACCAAGGATCGAATTTTACCTCTCTATTTTATTTCTTTTACAAATGAATTACAATTTAAAATTCTAACAAATATGTTTCATTGGATGTAATGTGCTTCTTCTTCCAAAATTTTAAACCTCCCCCCATTCTATTCATTTGCTTCTTATTGTATCGTTTTACCATTTTGGGATATACATTAATTTTATAATTAATATTCCCTAGAAGTGTTAAAAAAAAAAACCAGTATATTTTATATATAGGAAAAGATAAATAAAGTATAGACATGAACAGGGAATGACAGGGCATCAAACGAAGCTTTCTTATATTCTTTGGCTACCAACTTTTCGGGAATCTTCTGTTTGGAGTGCATGTTGTTTTGATTAAAACCAGCATTATATATAGGCAAATAAAGGCAACCAAACCAAACCCATTGACCCACACGAGTTCATTTTTGACTCATCTCCCACTCACAACCGAGTCAACTCGGCTTCAACAAAACTCATTTCAATCTAACATCTGCTAACATCTCCTTCAGCAGCACTACTTTCCCCGTCGAAACATGGCTATTAACATCTTCACCTTGTCGGGTTGAATAAACGGCTGACCTTATGCAATATTCCCCACTCAGCTTTCGCCGCCTCTTGAGTTGAACCAAGTACTGTATGACGCTATTCCAGGTTGTTATACTTCTGACCGGTTCAATGGAACAAGTCTCCATTGCCACAATGATTTCTCCGATTGAAGGACGGCGCTCTTCCTTGTCTGATAAACAACGTGATGCCACGCTTAATATTCTCCTTATCCTGCTTTCCATGTACATCGGAAATGGAATCCTGGAGTCGCAGATTTCCACCACCCTTTGCTTTTTCACTAAAGGAATTGCCCATTCAACAATGGAAGCCGGTGCTTTAGTGACATCAATTACCTTTCTGCAACTAATGATCTCTAACAAAACTACCCCAAAACTAAATACGTCGTTTTTAGTGCTTAGTTTATTCGGGGCGGTGTACGAAGGGTCCAAGTACCCGATCGTACCTGCTGGTTGAGTGGCCTGACTCAGCGAGTCTGCCGGCGAGATGGCGAGTCCGAAATCACACAATTTAGCAGTCCAGTTTGAATCAAACAAAATATTAGCAGATTTAATATCCCTATGGATAACCGAAGGCTTGCTTTCGTGAAGGAACTGAACCGCCCTTGCGATTTGCAGAGCGATCTCTACACGTTGAGGCCAAGAAGGAGGGGTGGCTGCAACGTGTAGTAAATCATGCAAGGAACCATTAGGCATCAACTCCATCACCAAAAGCTTGTCGTTCTGGACCGAGTCATGACTCGCTCCGAGAAAGCTGATGACATTACAACTTTGACGTAAAGATGAGAGTATAGATATTTCATTTTCTAGCTTCTTCAAGTTGTCACGTTGTGCCTCAACACCATTGATAGATGACCTCTTCACCGCTACTACTCGGTTGTCCTGAAGAACACCTTGATACACCGCTCCATGGCTGCCTTTGCCAATCAGTCTTGACGGACAAAAACTTTGGGTCGCTTTCACAAGCTGTTCATAACCAAACTCCACCATTTTTTTCTTGCACCCTTTTGATTAGCTTATATCCAAAGCATAAGGTTTAATTAGAGGTGAGAAGACTGAAAATGGTATTGGATGAATAAGTAAAGAAAAAGGAGATGGAGAAAGAGAGGCTTTGGAGGAGGCATCAAAAGGAGAAAAAATATAATGGATGAATTATTGAGAGAAGAAAAAGGTAAAGGTCATCAAGGAAAGAGAAAGAAGAAATGGAACAAGTCCTAGTTAAAAGAGAAGTGGTCTGACATGGAGGGATGAGTTGCTCATCCATTATAGCTCCCTTCCCCCCCCCTCCCTTTTTTTTTTCCTTTTCCAAATCTAAATCAATATATATATGATGAATGACATTGCCAACATTTTCAATGATTGTTTTATAAATATGAGTTGAGTTGGAATAAGAAGCTAGCGTGACTGAGTTGAAAAACCTGATTTTTCATTGAATTGACCCTAGCGTATCAACCAAAGCTATTGACTTTCTAGACCACATAATCACAAATTTTATCCGTATATATCGTGTTGTGTATTCAAGGGAATCTAACGCACACTATATATAAAGATATCTTTAATGAAAAGAAAGAAAGTATATAGGTGAAAATAAAGTGTTTTTAAAAAACAAAATAACACATGCAAGTGTGGTAATGTAATTATGTGATTCGAATTTTATGTATAGAGTAGTTGTCAGTTGATATAACATTATTAAAAATATAGGAGGACGTAAGTTTAAGCGCGTTGAAATATATTATCCTCTTATTTATAATCAAAATTTAAATGAAGTTTATAATATGACAATCATTTTAGAGTATGATAAAAATATTAAATTAAAGAATAATTAGGGTTATAAACCAAATTGTAAATATAGCTTAGGTAGGTGCCTGCTTTGGGTGCCCCATCTCTCTTTTACCTTTTGGAACCCCCGAGATTATCCCACATATAAACGAGATAAAAAAAAACCCCCTAATAAAAAAGTAAAAGAAAAAGAGAGATAACAATATTCGAATTGAAGCATGGCAAAGAATCTAAAAATGAACTATCTGATTTTCTTCTTTTTTTTTTGTTTAAACTTTTGGAAAGATTTTATCAAACCGAGATATTATGTCATTTGCATTACTTTTGAAGAATTTAATATTATTTTTGATTTTTTTTCCAGAATAAAAATACTAAAATTTAAGATGAAAATGTTGAAATGACATTAAATTATTAAAAAAAGATATTATTTTCAAGATATCTCAGTTTCATAAAATTCTTTCTCATATATTCAAGCATAAAATGAACCAAATCTAGATAGTTCATGCATTAATTTTTCTTTTCAAAAAACTAATATAAATAGCTTGATTTTATTTTTGCAATGATATTATTTATTAGCATAAAATATATAATTTTTTTACTTACTACTAGAAATCATGTATTTAAGATATATATGTGCATTTAGAAATAACATATAATAAATAATAAAATATAATGTTTGAAATTAGTAATAATAATAATAATAACAACAACAACACATGCAATATGTACGAAATTAAAATAAAAAAAGGATAAAAATAGTTTAAATTGTAAGTAAAAAGAATTTAAATAGGTAAATACATCAGATCAAAAATATTAAATGGATTCCAATTATTTATCATGATGATATTATCATTTTTCTTAAGTTGGTGTCGAGTTGACTTATGACACTAAACTCAAGTTACGATTGACTCATAGGTAAAGTTGAGATGTTATTGATGTTGATGGCATGAGTTCAAACATCACCATTTGCAATATTTTTATTGATTTTATTTAAAACGTACAAAGACAAATGTACCATTGTAAGAATATAACTTATTCCAAATGTGTAATGTAACACCCCTTACCCGTGTCTAATGTTGAAATAGGATACGAGGAATTACCGATCTTAAACACAAGTAACCATACAAAATCGGGCCATAAAATTTCATTTTGTTTAAAACTATCTATACACATGCATATCGTCCCTTATAAGGGTCTAAGGGGCCCTAAACATACATTGGAAGTGGTTCGGGACTAAACTGAAAACTTTGGAACACTAAGAAAATTTTCATGTTTTGGAGAATCACACGCCCGTGTGCTAGGTCGTGTCCTCTACACGGCTGAGACACACGGCCGTGTCTCTACTCGTGTGGCTGAGAAATTGATTATTTTTCCCAACCATTTGTTACCCTCATTTGCACATACTTAAACATAACTCATAGAGGTACATTTCGTGGCTTAAATAAGCTACCAATACATCAATAATTCAGATTTGTCATTTAAAACCAACATACTTAGTCACACTTAGTCACATTCAATATGAATCATCAACACTCTTATACGTGCATAATTATATCTAATTAACATACCTTACCATTAAGCAAAACTTAGCCATTGGACATCAAGACTTCTAGCACATACAACCATTAGGAATTTAGGCAATATCCACAACTCATCATGTATCATGCAAACACAAATCACATCACAAGACATTGGCATATAATTAATATATATATAGACTTGCAACCAATTAGCCAATATAAACCAAGTTACATGGCTACACATAAATCAAACCTTTAATCATTACAATTCAAAACATTTGACCAAAACATAATAACTCATACACAAAATGACTGAGTCCCTATACATGCCATAAACTTAAAATTTTTGAATACATTGATACCAATCAATAGGTTGATAGTGTGATAGAATCTCCGACAATCTCCAACCGAGCTAGTATCTGTGACACTATAGGAAAAAGAAAGAAAGGGGGTAAGCTATATAGCTTAGTAAGTTGGTATGTAAATAATAAGCAATCTGTTAACACGATTTTACCAATCTTCACAATAGTTCTCAAGATAATACAATCATACTTGCACATAGTTCCATTATTTACTCATATTCATATCAAGTTGTCTACTCGAGTCATAGTCACTAAATTATTTATATCCTGCGCTACGGAACTCCAAATTAAGATCTGCTTGATTTTTCCAAAACTAGACTCACATATCTTCTTACCATAAAATTTTAAGAATTTTTGGTTTAACCAATAAGTACAGTTAATTCTTCAAAGTCATCTATGTTCTACTGTCTGACAATTCTAACCCTTCTTCACTAAAAATTAATTATCTCTTAATATGGGACTCGGATGATGTTCCCATTTGTTTCTCTTGAAAATAAACTCATTAAGCTTTAATTTCATGTCTTATTCATCCTCTAATGCGAATCCCACAATTTTTGGTGATTTTTCAAAGTTATACAACTACTGCTGTCCAAAACTATTTTATTGCAAATTTTACTCTTTCATGATTTCCTTATTTTCATTTGCATTTCTTTACTTTCCACGCTTATTCCATATACGTGACACACAAGTCATAAACTTATCATTCAACCATGGTCACAAGCTAGTGCATATAACCAAAGCCTTTTTCGAATTGATCACTTGATAAGTCATTTCATAAGAAATTGTATAATTTAACCTTACCACTCTTTCATGAGCACTAGCATATTTTCACTTAAATACTTACCATTTCAACCAATAGCTTGGCATTTGTTTAAGCATCAAGCAACAACATTGGTTAGCATACTTGCACATATTGCTTATAAATTCAACATTGATAAACTTATTTTCTCAACATGTCACACTTGAGTTTATTACTCGTCTCAACATACATAATTTCTTTGTCAAATACAATATAATCAATAAATACACTTCCTTCAGATCAAAATCAATAATAATCTATAAATCTTTCAATTCAATCACATAAGTCTCTTACCATTTCTTACTGAATCGAAGAACAACTTACGGATATGAGTACATCGTTCTTTTTGTGCCATAGTCCAACTATGGTCTTACACATGCATTGTCATGGCCTTGCCATGGTCTTACGTTCATAGTGTCATAACCCAGTTATGGTCTTATCCAGCAATTCATCCCTTGCCACAGAACGATTGTACTCAATCCCGCGTTCAATCCAAACTGAGTATTAAATTCGATAATATATTTTCAATAATAATTCAATTCCAACAATAGAACGCACATATATAATATTCATTACCAAATAACATTCAATTTAATCAAAATTATACAGAATATAGTTCATACGAACTTACCTCAGTAGCATAATCGGTGAAAAGGACTTATTCATCATATTTTTTGTTTTTCCCCTATTCTAAGTCCAAATCTCGTCTTCCTTGATCTAAATGGGCCATAGAAGCTTGGTCGAATGTTTGCTCATCCATGGCTGCCCATTTTCTTCATAAACGGTTGAAAAAGAAAGAAAAACAAGATGATAGTTTTTAAATTTTGTCTTATTATACCTTTATTAACTTAATTACCAATTTACCCTTTTCTTTTCAAACTAATTTCAAAAATACCAAAAAAATATCTTTCACTAACTTATTAATGGGCTAATTATCACATAAGGACTTCCACTAAAAATTATATAGCTATTTAATACCTCTAGCTTCTAGAACTCAAGTTTTGCACTTATTACGATTTAGTCCTTTTGACTAAATTGAGTGCCCAAACGTCAAAATTTTCATACAAAATTTTCATAGAATAATTCTATAAAATTGTAGACCATAAAAATATAATAAAAATAAAAAAATTTCCTCACCGGATTTGTGGTCCCGAAATCACTGTTCCGATTAGACCCAAAATCGGACTGTTACATGTAACGATAGTTTAGTAATTTTTCCAACAAAGTTGGCGTCCAATTTAAATTATAGTATTGTAACACCCTTTATAGAGTCTAATTTTAAGAGATGTCACACTTGATTACCTATAACACTTCTCAACTTTTACACGTGCTTTGGGCTTTATTTAGGCATTATATGACATTTAAAACCATTCCAATGGTTCCACTATGAAGCAGGAGCATTCTAAGGCCTAAAAATAACATTTTCTTGGAGCAATGAAGCAAGTCCTAAGACTTGCACCCTAAGTATCAAATTTGGGTTAGATATTATAGATTTTTAGGTTCAAATTTTGTAAGTGTTGATACTTAAACCCCAAATATCAAGATTTAAATGCAAGGTAGCTAAAGTCAAACTTAAAGACACTTCAAAACGTACCACTTCATACCTTAACCCTTCTCAATCATCGTTAATCATTGTTAGACCTCAAAGTACTCCAAGAGATCATTCAAATCATCATATAACTCTTCAATCTCCAACTAATGTACCACAAAAGTTCAAAACACTCACTTAAACACAAGTCATCTTTCTATATTATTATTTAAGTTCCTAACTGAGTTGGTGTCACTCTCAACTATGCTACCAACTCGATTATAAAACTTACAGAAATGTCTTTCTATAATTAAAGTAAGTTATATTATTCGATGTTACTTTTAGTATTTTTATTTAAAAATCAATAAAAAATATGCATATTATGAGATTTAAACTTAAACTAATTGCATTAGTAAAACTAGAGGTGCTTATAGGTAGGGTCGGGTCGGGTTTGGGTCAGGCTTAAGCACGATATTAATATATTTTATGCTTACCAAGCTATGCCCAACCTAAAATATAGGACTAAATTTTGCCCAAGCCCGCCCATGATTGTAAAAGACTAACCCAAGTCCATTTTAGGCCCGCCCGTATTATTTATAATTTTTTAAAAATATATTTATTTTATTTTATTTTAATATTTAATATTTTTATATTTTTTTATATAGTCATCTTAACATTATTTTAATGTTTGCATTAAAATAGTATTATATATTTAGTATAGGTTTATATTTTTAATATGCTATAAATGATATAATATATAAAAATAACATAATATAAAGTATTATAAACTTTAAAAATGAGTCGGGCTGGACTTAAGCCTTGAATGTTCAAGCCCAAGTCCGACCCATATTTTAAAATATTTTTACCCAAACCCTCCAAATTTTTAGCGGGTTTTTGGGCCTGAGCGGGTAGCCCAGCCCATGATAAGGTCTAAGTAAAACTTTTAATCTACCACTAAACTAAAGCTTTATTTTGATATTTTTATATATTTTAATTTTATTATGTACACTTTGTTACTTTCATTAATTGTAAATCTGTGTACACATATATTTCAACCAATTGTATGTTATTTTTAAAAACACATATGTGTTCTAAATACATGGTTTTTACATGCATTCGCATGTGATATTTCATTTTTTATTATATGTTATGTTTATACATTTCAACTTTTATCATGCACACTTTATTACCTCCATCAATTATATATATATATATATATTAATGTATTTGATTGAAATGGTGTCATAAGTTAACTCAACACCGACAACACCATGATAAATAATTTTAATGTATTTTATCATTTTAACATCGTACATATTTCATGTGTTATTATTAATCAGTTTTAAATTATACATTTCATTATTTATTGTATGTTATTTTTAAGCACACATTTACCTTCTAAATTTGTGGTTTTCACGCTCATACTAGTGTGATAGGATTTCTAATCTATTTAAACACTTTCATATAAATTTGAATACCTAAGTATATGCAACACTAGTACCATGATTTAATGTCCATACTTCACAAATCTTGCAATGTTGATGAAGTGTGATTACAATAACTACACTTGAACTCTTTGTGTAACACCCCTTACCCGTGTCCGACGTATTACCGATCTTAAACACAAGCAACCATACAAAATCGGGCCATAAAATTTCATTCAATTTAAAATTATTTATACACATGCATACCGTCCCTTATAAGGGCTTACGAGGCCCTAAACATATGTTGGAAGTGGTTCAGAACTAAACCGGAAACTTTGGAAAACTAAGAAAATTTTCATGTTATGGAAGGTCACACGCCCATGTGGTTCGGGACACGCCCGTGTCCTCAGCTCGTGTAACTCTCTGCTTATAACGTCATCAACAATTGAGGGTCCCACAACTTATCATGTATCATGCAAACACAACTCACTTCACAAGACTTTGACATATAATCAATATTTATATATATATATAGGCTTACAACCAATTAGCCAATATAAGCCAAGTTACGTGGCTACACATAAATCAAACATTTAACCATTACAAGCCAAAACATTTGGCCAAATCATAATAACTCATACAAAAAATGATTGATTCCCTATACATTCCATAAACTTAAAATGCTTGAATACATTGATACCGATCAATAGGTTGATAGTGTGATAGAATCTCTGACGATCTCTAACCCGAGCTAGTATCTGTGACACTATAGGAAAAAGAAAGAAATGGGGTAAGCTATATAGCTTAGTAAGTTGGTATGTAAATAATAAGCAATTTGTTAACATGCTTTTACCAATCCTCACAATATGTTCTCAAGATAATACAATCATAATTGCACATAGTTCCACTATTTACTCATATTCACATCAAGCTGTCTACTAGATTCATAGTCACTAAATTATTTATATCTTGAGCTATGGAACTTCAAATTCAGATCCTCTTGATTTTCCCGAAACTAGACTCACATGTCTTCTTACCATAAAATTTTAAGAATTTTTGGTTTAGCCAATAAGTACAGTTAATTCTTCAAAGTTGTCCCTATTCTGCTGTCTGACAGTTCCGACCTTTCTTCTCTAAAAATTAATTATCTCTTAGTACGGAATTCAGATGATGTTCTCGTTTATTTCTCTTGAAAATAAACTCATTAAGAATTTTAATCATATAAATTCTAACCCATAATTATTTTTACAAAATTTTTAATGATTTTTCAAAGTCAAAACAGGGGATTCCAAAATCATTTTGACATTATCTCATAAAAATTCAAATATCTCGTAATATGAGATTCTTTTGCTTACATCGTTTCTTCTATGTGAAACTAGACTCAATAAGCTTTAATTTCATATCTTATTCAACCTCTAATGTGATTTCCACAATTTTCGGTGATTTTTTTCATAGTTATACAACTGCTGCTGTCCAAAACTGTTTTATTGTAAATTTTACTCTTTCATGATTTCTTTGTATTAACATTTATTTCGACAGACATAACACCAAAGCATATCCATAACTAGCCATTCCAATAGCTAATCATTATCATATATTCACATGCCATTCATTGGCCAATTTCACCTATACATCAACAACAAAGACTTAAACATATCATGTCTCAATTTAATTTGGCCTAAAAGCCTCACACATTCATCAATCAAATTTACCACATATTTATACCTCATAAGTGACCTATAATCACAAGGTCATCACAAGATCATTCTCATAAGTATGACTTACTCATTTACATTCTTACCAAAATGTCCAATATACATCGAGTTCATTACTCATGAATTTTTCGTACATACTTGTATCCTTTCAACATGATCATACATTGTCTTTTCTTTGACATAATCTTTGGATCACCCGTTGAACCACTTGGAACACTAAGGGTACTTAGGAAAACTCATACATAATGTATCGTACCAATTCCATGTCCCAGACATGGTCTTACATGGAAATCTTGTATCGATGCCAATAGCCCAGCTACGGTCTTATACGAAATCTCAAATCGATGCCAATAGCCTAGCTATTGTCTTACACGAAATCTCAAATTGATGTCAATAGCCCAGACATGGTCTTACATGAAACCACACCTCGGAAGTCCTAATATCATGACATCAATATCCAATACATTTACTAAGGTTCATTCGGAGCTTTCGACTTCGTAATTAAATCAATTCTTGCACGAAACCAGTCATCCAATGCTCAAATCAATTCGGCAATATATATCCATATACAAATCAAATTAGCCAATGTATAACCATATACAAATCAAATTCGGCAATGTATAAAACATATACATTTAAATTCAAAAACATTTATTTATTTATGAACTTACCTCGTACGGAAACAAACGAGTCGGATCAACTACTCGTCAACTTTTGATTTCCCCGATCTAAATTCGATTTCTTTCTTTCTTGATCAATCAAGAAAAATAAGCATGACCGAACTCTAGCTATGGTTTCTCCATGTTAAAATCGATTGAAGTGTTTTTGTGAAGAAGATGGACATATATTTCTTACGTTATTTTATCATTATTAATTATTTTACCTTTATAACCTTATAAAATATTACTAATTTCAAAAATGTCAAGCCAACACATTCCACTATCACCATTTATGGTCTAATTACCATATAAGAACTTAAACTTTAATGTTGTATAGCTATTAGACACTTTTAGCTTATAGAACACAACTTTTACGCTTTACGCGATTTAGTCATTTTTACTGAATTAAGCATTCAAACAGTAAAATTTCTTTATGTAACTTTCACACATATATAATCACATGTTGTAAATACCAAAAATAATATTAAAATAATTTTCTTCTTCGGATTTTTAGTCCCAAAACCACTATTCCGACTAGACTCAAAATCAGGCTGTTACACTTTGCACTCTATGTCTTTTTCCAATGTATGCATTTGAAAATAACACATCAAGCTTCATAGAAGCTTAGAAGCACTCACATGAATTTTATACTTGCATAGTATTTAATATTAATTTCATTTAAATACAGTAATTCATTTTATGCATATTTGTTTACATAGCCTTTAGTAAACAATGGAGAATTAAGAAGGATATGCAAAAAAACACGAGCACTAAAGTGCTAAGAAACTAGAGTATCTAAGTGCTAATGATCACTAGCACAAAAATGCAAGGGAACATAGGCACATACTTGTTAATAGTCACGAGGACCAAAGCGCTAATCACATGAACACGTTAAATTGGGTTTTTAATGTCATTGCATTTATATCCCACTAGTTCTACCTTGTTTACTAGGACCTTTACAATATTTATTCATTTGTGAACATTTCTTTTTATTTCCATCACATTTATGCTTCAAATTCATATGTCACTTATGGTATATCACATATTTCTACACAAATAATTCACACCATTCATCACTTAATCCATTCATAAAATATTCTTTCATTAATTTCACATACCACTTATCATTTTCACCATTTTATTCACTTAATTACCAAGTTTCACAACTTATATATATACTTTATAATTTATTCATTGAAATACCCATTCATCATGAATTTCACTACTTCCCATTTCTAATTCTCTTATGGAACATATATCACCTTCATTTATAACTCATACAACTTATCACTTTTTCAATATAATTTCTTATATTAATTCTCATTTTCACACTAAAATGTCACTATTATTTCTACTTATAATTTCTTATATAACTTGTAACATGTATTTAATTCACTCAATTCTTACACTTTCTATAAACTAATTCTCATTGTTTCTTGTGCACTAATGTTATTTTAAATTCAATTCACAATTATTATACTCGAGTTTTCACATGTTTCGATTTAATCCTTGAGAAGTAAATAAAATTCATAAGAGTACTTTCCTATTTTTTACTAGATTTTACTTCATTTGCTTCTCTTTTCTTCCGTGCGCTTCTTTGACACTTTTTTCCCTCTATCCACAACACTTTCACCACTTTCTTTCTTTTTCTCTTGTGACCTTGCTTTCTCACATTTTCTCAACTTTCTTTCACTTCCACCATGAACTCATAAATTCTATCATAACTAGGCTTATTCTAGTGTTGGAAGGCTGACTTCACTTGGAAATTTGCTTAAAAATCAATGGTTTGAGTGGAGATCTGTATATTGGGTGGAGATGGACCAAATTGGAGAAAAAATATAAAGTGTTTCTCTTTCTTGGACGTTTGGTGTAAGAAAATATGAAGAAAGTTCTTCTTATTTCCATATTAATTATCTAATTAAAATAAATAAAATATTTTAGCATAATAATATCAATCTAATGTTCCAAATCATGTCAAAATTTCATAATTTAATAAATATTATAAATATAATTATCTTTAATCCAAGAGTTCACATTAATTCCTACTTTATCAAGTAAATCAAATGGTTATAATTCATACACTTGTCCAAGGGCATTTTAGTAATTTACCAAAAAATATTTTCATTGAGATACAACTATTTTGCCCTTTGCAACATTTGATATTCAATTTTGAGCCATTTCTCAATTTTGGTAAAATTCCAACTCTAGTCCTTCCATTTTCCCACCAATTTAATTCAATTCGATATCTTTTAAATTTTACAATCTGACCCCTTTACTTTTCTCCACTTTATAATTTAGCTTACACCCTTGATTAATATCTCATAATATGTCACTTGTTTCAACTTTCTCCGATATATAACACCCTTCTCTACTATCACTGATATTTCACATTCCGTTTACCCAAGAAATCTTCTATATGTATTCCCAGTATAGTACCATTTGCAGCATAGTGGTTTTAGGGGTGTTGCAAGTATAGATACTACAATAATATGAAAATATAAAATTAAAATTAAAATTAAAATGAAGTTTAGTTGTAGTGGTAAAGTTAAGGGGTGATTGATGTTAATGACATATGTTCAGTTTTCATCATTTCTATTTTTTTATTGGTTTTATTTAAAATGTAAAAAGAAAAAAGTATCTTGGTAAAACTATAACTGATTTCAAATATTTAAGGGTAATTTAGTAATTTATTTGACCAATTTGATGTCCAATTGACTCGTGATGCCAACTCGACTAAAGGTTTTAATAATAGTATAAATTTACTATTTAGTATAAATAATGTTGTAAAATTTAATTGGTGTTGTGTGGACAGGCGGGGGCTGATGGAAGAGGCCCGTTACATTGAGATGGGCTATAATTGGCCGTTATAATATTCAACTTAGACTGTATAGTAGAACAAAGGCCATTCCGGATCCACTCTAATTGATGCCTTGATTCATACTTTAGTTGGGCTCCATGCCATAAACTTCTAACCATACTCTAAGAACCCATTTTTGTATCCCTTTTTAAAATAGAATTGTAACTTTTTCTTTTTAAAAAATTTTAGTTTTAATTCTTGTATTTTAACTTTTAATTTCGTCTTTTAATTATTATTAGTATTATTATTTTTTAAACTTTTAATATTATTTTGAAGTGAATAGATGTTTGTAAAAGCTTGTTGAGCTAAAACCTTCAAAACAAAAAACACTGGGATGAACAACTTTTTTCAACAGTAGATTGAAAATGGAATGACACATTTTACCATGCTTGCTCAAAAATTACTCCTTTTGCCACATGCTTTCAAACCTAATAAGGGTATGAAGATATCAATAGCCTCCATTCTCTCATTTTTTCCAAATAAAGAACTTAAGAAATTTATTTATTTAAAATTTTAAAAATATTAACTAATTAATTTTCATAATGAATGTTTTATTTCAATAATTTTACCCAAAAAAAAAACTTAACAATAAAATGTGTCATACACACATCAACTTTCAACCATCAGTTAAGTTTTACCATGTAGTTAGTGAAACCAATCAGATTAAACACCACGAAATGTGAAAGGGGGAGGGGGTTATGTTTGCTATATAATGCTAAGAATGGAATTGGTTAGGGGTCCGAAAATAATGAATGCTTCACTGATAAAACTTGGAAAGGGGTGGCATTTCGTTAAGCTATTAACATCACGAAATCAAAATAATAATAATTAGATTAGGAAGTAGAATAGAGCGTTGAAAATGGAAGTGGAAATGTGGATAAGGGAATAGGTGGTGGTGGTCCTTAGCAACAGACAGGCATGATTGGTTGTTGTCGCTCACGCGCCTCTTAAATTCGTCGCCACATTGACCCATGCTTTACGCCGTGAATCATAAGGAAAAACACAAAACACTGCGTCCTATTTCTCATATCTCAATTCCCGCCGTGAAATTTCGGGAAGAGTGAAAAGCACTACATTTATAACTAAACAAACAAACAAAACTCTACCAAATCAGTGAGGAACTGTCGGAACCCACGTGACCTGCATGTGTGCTCTTCTTCTTTCCTAAATTCCTATAATCATTACCCCTATTATGTTAATGCAAAGCATCTTTCTTTTCCCTTTCTCTTTCTCATCACTTCAATTTTCTATTAAATGTATACCATTTTTTTTTCTAAAACTTATTTATATGCTATTTTTTCTGCAATTCCTTTTTTCTTTCAACCTCACCCACATATATTATATGCTAATATATTTGAAATGTTAATAAAACATATCTTTCATTAACTAATAATAATATGTATATAATATGTTAAGAGTTTTGGGATGGGTATATTTATAATCCAATATTAAAAGAATAATTTTAATTATATGAAGTGTAATCCATCGAGAGGTAGAGTATATCTCCACTAGTGGGTATTGTTTTTAATGGAAGTTTTATCTTTTGATTTTATCGAGAGCTCGTGTGCTTAAAAAGATGGCTTAAATAGACATTAGTTGTGTGTTCACAGAGAGAAAGCATATTGTCAAGTGCTTATTAAGGCGAACCATGTACATTGCACATGGTCATCCACCAAGGAAATCTCTAAGCGCAAATATAAAATTTTTTAGCGGGTGATCATGAACAACATACATAGTTCTTCTTATCAGGCACCTAAGGCACTCTTGGTCTTTAAACTTATCATTGATGCTTTTTTAGGTGCTTGGCCTCTCCACATAGCTAGGAGACAAAACCCTACAAAGGACAACACCAATTCATTGAAGGGTCCACCAGCTCCTAGCAAACAACACTTCATAGGCTTCTCTCGATAAATCCAACCTCCCCTCAACAAAAAGGCAATAGACCCTTCAACAAGTTGTTATTATCTTTTGTCTCTAGATTTTATCAAGAGTTCGAAAGCTTGAAGAGATGTCGGTGGCTAGTTCATAAAACAGGAGTGCCTCATCCAGGTGCTTGAGAAGGTGAACCATACGCATTGCACTTTGTGTCATGGGATTGGATTTTAACCAAGCAAAACCAAACGACCCTAGATGGAGAACTTATTTTAAATTTCCTAAGTCTGACTAAACACTCACATTAAAAATTTGCTTCAAACTATGTGGTCTTAGGCAGAGAATTCGCTTCAAATTGCATGGGAGACAACTTTTTCTAAGTTAGAAAATAACTATTTGCAACACTATTTGTAAATAACACAAACTTGGGACCCAACAAATAGTCTTCATATGCACAAACAATGCACCAATGCAGTCATCTCTTTTTCTTAAACTATGTACCACCATTTAGTAACATTAAGCTTTTAACTCTCAAAAGCCGCTAAATGTGATCCCGCATCAACACACCCTTAATCGGAAAGTCTGATTCATTCGTATGTATCTCATACAATTTTGGTATAATCTTGCAAGATAAGTGCGAACTCTTCTAGCAAGGTCATCTTCACTTGATCAAAGGCTTTCTAGCACTCAAAGCTCCAATCCTACACTATTCGATTCTTTAGCAAGTTTGTCAATGGTGTGGTGATATTGGAGTAATCTTTGACAAATCATCAATAATAATTCGCTACCCTAAGGAATTATCGCAACTTTGTTATCGTGGTCGTTCCTATTAAAAAATGGCTTGAACTTTGTTCCCATCCATTCGGATCTTGCCACCCCCGATAATATGGCCTATGAAAGGTACATAATGCTGGCAAAAGAGCACTTCTAGTGCTTAACATAAAGTGCATTCTCATGTAATATTTGGAATATTTCCCTCAAGTGCTCCACATGCTCCTTAAGCGGCTTATAGTAAGCCACAATATCATCAAGGTAAACAACCACAAAATAATTAAAGGGAGGTTGAAGTACCTTGTTCATCAAAGAACAAAATATAGCTAGAGCATTAGTCAATTCGGATGGCATTGCAAGTAACTTATACAAGCTATAGCACGTTACACAAGTTGTCTTTGGCTCATCCCCTCAACTATTCTAACTTGATAGTACTGCGATTGCAAAGCTAACTTGGTAAACCACTCGCATGTCCAAACTAATTAAACAAGCTTGCAATGATTCGTACTTGTTCTTCACCACTACTACTCTTTAGAATAGTAGCAAAATGTACTATTTATTCTATTTGTTTTATTTGTTACTTTAAATTAGTTTCATAATAAAATCATTCTTATCAATTATCGTACTTACCTTAAATAAGTTCATATTATAATTAGTCTATTTAATTATTTAAGTTGCGTAGTTGTTTAATTATATTTGACATCAATAGTCTAATTTTTTTGTGGGTTTGATCCTCGTACTGCTTCCATTTAGCAAAGTTATTTCATTGTAATTTATTACTTTGCAACGATCTCATATATTTGCGAGTACAT